>NC_080843.1:51279976-51904976 GCF_030435755.1 Ochotona princeps
ATTAAATAACATTCTACTGAATGACCAATGTGTCACTGAAGAAATGAAGAAAAAGATGCTGTGCTGTTGTGTGACCCAGGAGTCAGCGAGGACATTAATAAGAAAAACAAAAACTTTTTTTTGAATGAATGAAAAACAAAAATATCAAAACCCCTGAGATGCAGCAAAAACAGAATTAAAAGAGTTACCGATCTCATACTTTGCAAATGGGACTACATTAAACTAAGAAGCTTCTGTTTGGCAAAGGAAATGATCAACAAAATGCAAAAGAAGCAACCAACAGAATGGGAGAAAAGCTTTGCACACTACACAACCAATAGGGGGTTAATATGCAGTATTTACAAAGAGCTTCAGAAACAACTGCAAAACAAACAAGAAACAGGCTAAGGAAATGAACTGACATTTTTCAAAAAACAAATTCAAAAGGCTAATAGACATATGAAGAAATGCTCAGGCTCCCTAGCTATCAGGGAAATACAAATGAAAACCAAATTGAGGTTCTACTTAACACCAATGAGATTGGCCTACATTGAGAACTCTACTAACAACACCTGCTGGTGTGGATGTAGAAAGAAAGGTACCTTCCTTCATCGCTGCTGTGAGTATAGGCTAGTACAACCACTATAGAAATCAGTTCGGAGAGTACCAAGAGAACTGAAAAATGACCTGCTCTATGACCCAGCTTTATTTATACACTTATTTGAATGGCAGAGTTACAGAGGCAGGGAGAGACAGAGACCAATTATCTGTTGGTTCCCTCCCCAGATGGCCATGATCATCAGAACGGGACAGACCAAAGCCAGGATTCAGGAGCTTCCTCTGGGTCTCCCATGTTGGTGCAGGTTCCAAACACTTGGGCCATCTTCGGCTGCCTTTCCAAGCACATTAGTAGGGAGCTGGATCAGGCTGGTGACTATATGGGTGCTAGTACTGTGGACAGGAGCTTAACATGTTGTGTCACAATGCTGGCCCTTTTAATGCTTTATTTTTTAGAACACAAAACCATCTATTTTAATAAAGCTATCGGGATCAGCACTATTTGAGCAGGACATGGTTAGGGTCCGGACATGTCCAGCAGGACAGCAGCAAGCTTGCTGTGTTCCAGACCACATGCATCCTGGAGCAGGTTGCACTACCACCTCACATATGGTACAGGGGTGTATTTTTGGGTAATGCTGCAACAGAGTTGGATCATTCAGCTCTGCTCTTGTCTAACATACCAGGTAAATGTCTCACATTAGTGCTACCGCTGGCACCCCTCAGCAGCTACTGGGATATAAAGAATGGTTCTTGCCTAATCTAAGCACAAGAGGAGGCGGCCGATCACTAGGCAGACAGCCACAGCCCTAGGTGTGACTTCTGGCTCTAATAGTGCGGGGCTTCTGTAAGTGTCTCTGACCAGCAACACCGAGATCACTGCCTTCAAAGGTAGGACATGCTCCTCTGCACAACCCTCCTAACTGCTGCAAGACTCCCACCCTGCCAAGTGCTGCTGCAGTCCAGGCTGCAGCAACGGCTCACCAGGGTGACAATGCCTTACTGCGTTATCAACAGGAGGAAAGGTTTAGGAAGAAGATTCTGCCAGAGACACACAATCTGAGGTGATCCCAACACATGGAGAGGGTGCTGATGGGTAAAGACAAGAGTAACAGAGTGGGAAACATGGGGCAGACAGCACGAGGTGTTCAGGCACCCATCAACAGCCAGTCTTGGCTGTGCACAAGACGTGCAAGAGGAAGAGGCAAGCGAACAGTGACAGCTGGGCCCCCAGCCCATTACTAACCACACGGCGACACAGAGCCACTGACAGGCACTGAACATTGCTGGGGTGACATGACAGGAATTGCCTTCCGAAAGTAATCCCAGACCACACAGAGGGTACCATCAGGACCTGAGGAAGAGCAGAGGTGCTCCTCTGTGATCAATGTGCATTCCACTTGGCTGGGGACCCAAAGACAAGACAGGGAAGTGAGGACCATCAGGCAAACTTCATAGAATCTCTGAGTCTGAGAATAGACCAATGGTGCTCTGACCTATCCTTTGGTTTTTAACAAGAATAATATTAACAGGTAGCATTGACTGTGCTCTTACCATGTACCGGGTGCTCTCCTAGTGACTGAACTGCTCATACCACTCCTATGAGGCAGGTCTCAAAACAACAGAGACTCAGAGCTAACTTCCCAAACAAACACACCCAGCAAGGGGCAGGGCTGCTGCAGGAACCCAGAGAGCCTGGCTCTAGGGCCTGCTGTGAGCCCCTGCTGTCCACCCCATGAGTCATCACAGACAGGGCCACAGCCAGAATTCAGACCTAGCCTGAGCCTACCCTGCTTCTGCCATGCCATGCTGTGCTTTCTGCCAGGAGACAAAAGGAACCAGAGGTGTGATATGCCATTCCTGGAATCTGGCTTAGGTAAATCAGCTGTTCTCTCTTCCATCAGTAACAAATTAATGAAACACCAAAGGTCACATGAAAGGTCTGTCAGCACATGATGATAGCATAGCTATCTATGTTTATCATTTTTGAAAATCAGAACACACCGCAATGGAATAGTTTTCACCTTTTGCAACAACATGCTTGATTGCAGTTCTGCACACAGTACCTGAGCAGGCAGAGATGTCTGTGTGGGGACCTACAGGCTGTAGTAGGGATGGCCCCTTGCTGACTCTGTCCCTCAGCACAGAAAGGCTTGCACTACAGGCACTGTGGCTTACTGGGACCTCAATGTGCCACTCCTGTCCTGACATTCTTTCCTCAAACATTTACTCACACTAATGGCAGTGACAAGTCCCTTTTACCTCAGTAAAACAGGATTACTCAATGCTTTGAGGGTTTCTTCTAAGTCCCTCTTTATTTACACAGGAAGAGCTTTCTTTGTGCAGAAAGTGCTTTTGAAACAGCATGGTGTTAGTACTAAATGACATGCTGTTCTCAACAATAATTGTTGTTACTTGAAGCTAGTAACTGTGGGACAACAGAAACAACGCTTCCCCACCCAGAACATGCTGGCAACAGCAACACCTTGGGCATTCACCTTAGACTGGGTACTTTGGGGTCATTAATCACTTTGTGCCTACAAACAAGCCTAGTTCATCTGTTTATACGCATTACACACTTATTTTTAATGAGACAGATGGAGACATCTCCCACCTGTTGGCGTACTCCCCAAATGCCCCAACAGTAAGGGCTGGGGCTGGCTGAAGCCAGGGGACTGATTCTGCAGCCAGATTCAGAGACAAAATCTGGGTCTCTCGAATGGGTGGCAGGGACTGAATAATTTAGGCCATCACTGCTGCCTGCCTTTTGGGATACAAGTCAGCAGGGAGCTGGAACTGGAAGCAGAGCCAGACTCAAACCGAGCCACCGTGACACAGAAGGCAGGAGTCCCAAGTGGTATTTTAACTGCCATGCCAAACTCACTCCTGTTCATGGGGTTCAGCACCACATGGACTCCTCTGCCTTAGAAGACACCTGCAGGTGTTCTAGCTTCTTTTCAGGCACGAATGGTTGTGTTCAAATGCAACTACCCCCAAACTACAACACAATCTCAACTGTTTCTTCTTGAATACTCTTGACTGTACATGATAGAATTCCCTCCTCTGATTTTTTGAAATAAACTGCCCTTCCTACACAAAATAAAGTGATCATTGGTGTTAAGACTCAAAGCAAAGCCAAACAACACTTACCAGCAAAAACAACAATGGGTTATATCCACAATGGGTGGAAAATTTACTGATGACAGAGATGGCCACTGTTAGAAGTCAGCTGCAAATTTTCCAAAGCCTGCATTCTCTCAGGTAGTAAGGATACTTACGATCAACTCGATGTCGCCATCTGAGCCTGTGAGGTCCTCCATGACTGCAGCCTCAAAGCCGAGGTCCTCGATGAGCTGAGCTATCCTGGGGGGCTGGATGACTTCTGGGTTGTACTTGATTTCAGCCTTTCCCGCCATCAATGCAACCAGCACAGATAGAATACCTGAAACCAAAAGGTCATGGTTATAGCACTCTGGACAAGGCCCCGGAGAGGGTGTGGCCAACAGAACCTAACAAAGAAACTTCGAGAAAAATGGTTCTCAAACCAATCACAATACATGACCCCTAACCCAGACCAGTCAATCAGACATCATATTTTTTGAAAATTGCCAAAGTGAATTTAATACATTGTCAGGTTTTAGAATTATTTCTAGAGCAATACTCTCCAAACTGTACGAGTCAAATAGATCACCTAAGGCTCTTGCTGGACCACACTCTGGCACAGTCAATCTGGGTGATGTGATGCAGCCAGCTGAGTAAATCACTAGAAGATCCCAACACAAATCCAGGCACTGGATACAGTCTGCTGCTATCAGCTAGTGTTACAGAAAGGAGATAATGTACTTTTCTCTCCAAACCTGAAATTTTTCAAGAGATTCTCCTTATCCCTTTTCAGTTTCTAATGGCTTTTGAGGAGTGAAAAAAAAAATAGAAATCTCACAGACTACCTTGGTTATACTATTATGTTAGTTTAAGAGAGCTAAGTGACAGGCATGATCTACTTTAGACAGTATGGCAGGAGGGATAAAATGAGGCATGAAAGTCAGGACAGAGGCATGTGCACTAAGACTATAGGTTAACTGAAGCTTTAGTGCATAATGAACAAGCAGCTGGAAGAACATCACCCCTGAATTTAGCTGATTCTAACAGCGTAGGGAGGTGAGGAAGCAAAGAGCATGAAAGGTAGATACAAGCCAAGCAAAAGATTAGGATAAGACTCTGGTTGAACTTTCAGGTTTAGGAGACAGTACTGGGGCTGGCGTCAAGGCACAGAGCTTTAAGCTGCCACCTGTGACACCACATCACGTCTGCCTGCTGGTTTAAGTCCTGGCTGCTCCACTTCCCATTCAGCTCCCTGCTCATGTGCCTGGGAAAGCAGAACAAGATGGCCCAAGTACTTAGGCCCTGTCACCCACATGGGAAACCCAGCAGGAGTTCTAAGCTCCTGGCTTCATTCTCCTCAATGTGGCCATTTGGGGAATAAACCAACAGATAGAAGATATCTCTCTCTGTTACTCTCTCTCCACTCCCCGCCCCGTCATTCTCTCTCTCTCACTCACACACACACAAACACACATAGATAATCTACTCATTTTATAGAGAGGAAGGAAGGAAGAAAATATAGCATAATATGAGGAAAAGTTAAGTGAGAAGACTAACCAGAGACTCTGCCTTTAAATTGGACTTGCTATGGCTAACTTGGAGATATCATCTATCCAACTGTTTCTTTTTTTTTTTTTTTTTTAAAGATTTTATTATTATTGGAAAGCCGGATATACAGAGAGGAGGAGAGACAGAGAGAAAGATCTTCCATCCGATGTTTCACTCCCCAAGTGAGCCGCAACAGGCCGGTACGCGCCGATCCGATGCCGGGACCAGGAACCTCTTCCGGGTCTCCCACGCGGGTGCAGGGTCCCAACGCTTTGGGCCGTCCTCAACTGCTTTCCCAGGCCACAAGCAGGGAGCTGGATGGGAAGTGGAGCTGCCGGGACCAGAACCGGCGCCCATATGGGATCCCGGGGCTTTCAAGGCGAGGACTTTAGCCGCTAGGCCACGCCGCCGGGCCCATATCCAACTGTTTCTTAAGGAGCAAGAATGCTAACAGCTCAGGCCAAGCATACAGCCTAATGGCTAAAGTCCTTGCCTTGCACACGGCAGGATTCCATATGGGTGCCGGTTTGTGTACCGGCTGCTCCACTTCCCATCCAGCTCCCTGCTGGGAAAGCAGTCGAGGACAGTCAAAGCTTTGGAACCCTGCACCCACATGGGAGACCCAGAAGAGCATCCAGGCTCCTAGCTGCGGCCATTGCAGTCACTTGTGGGAGTGAATCAACCGACGAAAGATTTTCCTCTCTGTCTCTCCTCTTCTCTGTATATCTGACTTTCCAATAAAAATAAGAAATAAATCTTGAAAAAAAAAAAGAATGCCAACAGCTCAAGAACTTTAGACAAAGATCTGTAATGGCATATGATGAACTTGTGACCAGCTCTCAGGGCTATTAAGAAACACAGTTAAAGCGAGGACCCACAACCTCTACGCAGCATTACCAAGTTCCACAAAGGTGTAGCTCTCTTACCAGCTTCTTTCTGAAGATTTCTTTCAATGTTAGATACACAGGATGCACAGGTCATGCCTCTGATCTGTATAAAGCATTTTTGTGGAGCCACTGTTGATGTGGACGGTGGGGCCTTGGATGAGCAGCCAGGGTGGTGGTTTTCAGGGTGCTCCCCATCAGGGACAGCAGGCTCTGACACAGACACAGGGGCAGCATTTTTAGTTTGCACGGTGGAACTCTCAACAGCAAGCCTGGCTGAGTCACTTTCTAGGATAAAATATCAGAAATAACTCAAATTAGAAGAACAAAGAATAGTAAAATTTCTTTTCAGAACCAGGAGGTACAAGACATTTAGATTAAAGCTCCTAGGAAGGCCACAGTGGGGTCCGTGTATTTCTGAATATCCCCGTAACAAGACAGAGGTATACATCCACAGATACACGACAGTATAACAGGATTTCAAGAACGATTACAAAGAATTGGTCAAATGCTCAACTTAGACAGCGATGACAGCAATGATAACTCACAGGTGATCTCCTTTAATTCTTACAGTGGCCCTACATGGTGAACGTGTATCTCCACCTCAGAAATGAGGAAATGAGTCACAAGAAGTTCATCAGCTTCCAAATACTGACATTCGTGTCTAAGAAATGTGTGCTTACTCCAGAGTCCAGCCCTTTTGCAATGACTACATTCTAGTTGGCACAGATTGCATTCTTTCCCATGAAAATCACACCGTTATGGGTTGGCCTGCCCTTTTATTGTTGTTTATAGAAGTTCTAAATATACTCAAGATATGAATGCTTTGTCATTTGTATGCACTGCAAACAGCTCCTCCCAGGCTGTGGTTTGTGTTCTCATTTTCCTAATGGTATCTTGATCAAAAGAAGTTCTTAACGTTAATAAAACCCGATGTGCCAGCCTTTTAATAAAAAAACTAGCACTTTTTATGCTGCCTTAACAGACTGCACACCCAAACACTGGGAAAATATTCATGGTACTATCTTCTAAAAGCTCGACTATTTTAACCAGCATCCACATTCAGCTCTTTGACACATTTCCATTGTATATCTGTGCTGAGGACAGTTAAGGTGAATCTCTTTCCAGCTGACCATGTGAATGGTTATCCCAATCATCCAGCACCACAAGCTGAAAAGACCCAGTCTGTGCACTTATTTCTGGGCTTGCCATAATGTCCATTGACCTTATCTACCCTTTTGCTGGTACCACATTGTCTGCCTGTCTCTCTAATGCGTAATTTACTCAGAATAAGATGCACAGCGGACAGTGTGATGGTGCAGCAAGCAAAGCTGCCACTGGCAGTGCCAACATCCTAAACAGGCTCTACTTGCAATCCAGCTCCCTGCTAATAGGCTGGGAATATTAGTGGAAGACGGTCCAAGTGTTTGGGGCCAGGCCATTTACATGGAAGATCCAAAAGAAGCTCCTGGCTTCTGGCTTCAGCCTGCCCAGAGCCTCAGCCTTTGGGGCTAGAGGCTGAACCAATGGATAAATCTCTCTCTTCCTTACATGAAATCGTGTCTTTCAAGTAAATAAAAATAAATTAAATAATAATGATAATAATAATAATACTCACAGGAGACAATGTGGTGACATAACAGGCTAACATGCCACCTATGGCACCAGTTTCTGAGTGGCCCTTCCATTTCTGATCCAGCTACCTGCTAATGGCCTGGGGAGGTAGTGGAGGATGGATCAAGACCTCAGGTCCCTGTGCCCATGTGAGATACCCAAAAGAAGCTCCTGGCTTTGGACCACCCCAGCTCTGGCCATTGCAGCTATTTGAGAAGTGAACCAACAGATGGGCTATCTCTGTAACTATGATTTTAAAGGAAAATAAACAGATCTTTTTTTCCAGTTGTAATTTGGCCTCATTATCATACCCAAATGCGAGAGCCCACTGACTCCATCACAGAGCCAAGCGCCTCCGTCAACCCCTCTGGTGCAGACCTCCCCCATACAGTGGCCTTTCAGGACCCCACCTTCCTGATGCAGACACTACCACATTACCTAGGTTCACTCTGCCAACTTTGTTGTTGTTCAAAATGATTCTTTCTTCGGATCTCAAAGTTGAAAAATCTATTTTGTGGCTATGAGCTTCAAACCTCCCTCCTCCCCTACCCAAAACCCCTATGCAAGTGTCCAACCTTCCCTTTTTCAGCCCTTCAGCTGTCTTCTGGATTTACCTGTGTCTTCATCTAAAATCCTGCTAAATTCTAGACTCTCTGGAGAGTATTAAAGTTGAAAACAATCACAAAAACCTTACGAAGCAGTGATACTGGATCCTTTCTCAATTTATGCTGTGACAAGTGGCTATGTAAGCATGGGAATTCAACTTCTGCTTTTTATATTTATTTATTTATTTGAAAGTCAAAGTTATAGGAAGAGGGAGAAGGAGAGAGAGATAGAAGGAGAGAGATAGAAGGAGAAAGGGAGAGTTCTTCCATCTGCTTGTTCATTCCCTAAGTGACCACAATTTCCAGGGTGAAGCCAAGCAGAAGCCAGAAGCTTCACTTGGGTCTCCTGTATGTGTGTGGGAGACGCACTGGCCCAAGCACTTGGGCCATCTTCCACTGCTTTTCCCAGGCCATTAACAGGGAGCTGAATCAGACTGAAGCTACCAGGACACAACAGGCATCCATAAGGGACGCTGGCATTGTAAGCAGCAGCTTTACCTGCTCTGCTACAATGTCAGCCTCAATTTTACTTTTGAAAGTCAGTTTGCTGTTATCAAAAATCGTGCCCCAAACTGCTTGGCACTTCACAGACTTTTTTTTTTTTAACTTAAAAAGGCAGATATACAGAGAGAAAGAATGACAGAGAGAAAGATCTTCCATCCACTGGTTCATTCCCTAACTGGCCACAATGGCTGGAGCTGAGCCTATCCGAAGCCAAGAGCCAGGAGCTTCTTCCAGGTCTCCCCTGCAAGGGTCCCAAGGCTTTGGGTCGTCCTCGACTGCTTTCCCAAGCCACAAGCAGGGAGCTGGATGGGAAGTGGAGCAGTCAGGGCATGAACAGTCACCCCAAATGGAGGGATCCCGGAGGAGGCAAGTCAAGGATTTCTCTACTAGCTTACTGTGCTGGGCCCAACAGAGCCTCATTTTTTAGTAATTAGGTAAATGTGCCCATCAATGTTACTTTTAATCACATACACACAGACTAGATGGGAGCAGTACCTAGAGGAAACTGGAGAAGCAACAGGAGGTTCCCTATGATTAAACGCTATGCAGTTCCTAAAGGTGAGACTGCAGACACTCTCACAGACGTAAAGATCTGCTTGTAATGAAGCACAGACTGTGAAGGAAGCTACAGGTCCACACACAGCACAAACCTACACACTGCTAAATACAAAGGAAACATGCTTTGGCAAAGTCTGTAGGACCTCAGCTGAAAATAAGGAAGTGGACCATGAGGATTACAGAGTGGGCATAGGGTACAAAAGAAAGCCTGATACGGGGAAGACAGGGGCAGAGAAAGTTAGTGTGTGAGGGAGGAAGCTTCCAGACTTCTGAAAGACTTTACCTCTGGTCTCTGTTTTAAGATGTATTCTGTTTATACAAAAGGCAGTAACAGAGGAAAAGATAGAGAAATTTTCCATCTGCTCATTTACTGCATAAATATCTACAACAGCTAGGGCTGGGCTAGGCTGCGGCTTCATCCAGGTCTCCTACTTTGAGTGCAGATCCCAAGTGCTTGTTCTACCTTCTGTTGCCTTTCCCAGGACATGAGCAGGCAGCTGGATCAGAAGTAGAGCAGCTGGGCCTCAACCCAGCGCCCCTATGGGAAGCTGGCACTGCAGGCAGCAGTCTAACTTGTACAATGTGAAATGGGAGGGTATCAGCAAAGCAATAGTAAACAGCTCTGAATGCTGGGTAAGGCACAGACTACAGAGCTGACAGGCAGGAAGCAGGGAGACCAGTTGAGGACCTCCATCAGGACTGAAGAAGGCAAGAAGTGGTTTGGGACCACTAATCCTGGCCTTTCTGAGCTCCTGTCACGCACACCTGACGTTCCCTCTCTGCCATGTACTGCACCCAGCACACTCCTGCCTGCAGGAGTGTTTATCTCTCTGGTGAACAGATCTGCCCATACCTGATGAAACAGTACCACCCCAGTCCAGATCCAATAGCACCTCTACCATCAACCCCACTGACAGATGCAACATTTCCTCATTTTCTGAAACCTGAGCACTTTATCTATTCTTTCCTTGTTGTTTTTAGCCTCTAACACTTCCTGGTTGATGAGTTTCTGTGACCTGCTTTGCCTTGTAAGTGTGAACTACACACGGGAAGGTGCACTTCACACAATGTCAGGGACTCAGTAGATCCTCAGCACATGGTCGGATGAAGGAATGATGAATGCATCAATGGTTGACATCATTCGTTTGTCATGATGGGTGGCTCACCTCTCCTTTCACTACAATTCTGAATTCATTCACTCACTCAAAAAAATATTCACCATGTAAACCAATAAAGAAATGCAGAGTTCTCTCCTAGGTAAAGTAAGTCTAACTGTAGTTTTTGTTAAGTAAAATCCAATAGCTGCCATTGGCCTGCCTGCTCTCAAACTGTTCCCCTTCTGGTTGAGCTATCACAGAGGGCCAACCCTGAACACACTGTTCCCAGGCCCTCTTGCCAACTGGGATCTGATTCAATTTGGCCCATAGGAAGTAACAAACAGGAACCTGTCGGGCAGAAAGGGATCGAAACCAAACTGCTTGCTCATCTATCTACAGAGATCCCAGCTCCCACATATGGGCTCTTTCTTCCTGGGTCCATAAGCTCTGGTTCCTAGCAGGAAACCTCAGCCACTGAGCTCTGGTAGCTCCTTTGTACAAACCCTCTAGACCTGGAGACAGTGGGTGATGGCTCAAGTAATTGGGTCTCTGTCACCCTTTGTGGAAGACTCAGATGAAGATCATGACTCTCACTTTCTGCCTGGCAAAAACCGACTTTTAGGAGCATTCAGGGCTTGAAACTGTGGTGGAAGATCTGCCCATGACTCTGCTTTCCAAATTGGAAAAAGAAGATAGTTACCTGTGCACTAATGGTTTATCCTAAATTAAAGTTGCCAGATAAAATACAGAATACGTGGGTTCAGTGCAATAGTCTAGTGGTTAAATCCTCGCCTTGCCAGGATCACACATGGGTGCCAGTTCATGTCCAATATATTCCACTTCCCATCCAGCTCCCTGCTTGTGGCCTAGGAAAGCAGTGGAGAATAGCCCAAAGCCCTGGGACCCTGAACCCACATGGGAGACCTTGAGGAAGCTCCTGACTTCAGATTGGCTCAGCTCCAATTGTTGTGGCTACTTGGGCAGTGAGCCAGCAGATGGAAGATCTTTCTCTCTGTCTGTCCTTCTCTTTATAAATCTGACTTTAAAATAAAAAGAAATAAATCTCAAAAAAAAAAAAAAACAGGCGGCCCAGCGCAGTGGCCTAGCGGTTAAAGTCCTGGCATTGGATGCACAGCAATCCCTTATGGGCACCGGCTCTAATCCCAGCAGCTCCACTTCCCACCCAGCTCCCTGCTTGTGGCCTGGGAAAGCAGTCGAGGACGGCCTTGGGACCCTGCACCTGCATGGGAGACCCAGAAGAAACTCAGTTCCAGCCATTATGGCCAATTGGGGAGTGAATCAATGGATGGAAATTCTCACTCTCTGTATATCTGACTTTTCAATAAAAATAAATAAAAAATTTTTAAAAAAGAACACCCATATAACCTGATTTTTAGATAATTTTTAGTAATAGTATATGTCAAATATTACACAGGACATTTATAGTATAAACCATTTATTATTTACCCGAAATTCAAATGCAAGTGGATGTCGAATCTTTATTTGCTAAACCTGATACTCTAAGTACCTCCTGAGATAACTATAATTTCTTGCTTCTGTCCCACCCCCCCCCAAAAAAAATCACTTTTTTCTCTTTGGGTTTAATCAGTCAAATATATTTATTCTGTATTATGTAATTCAGTGTTTCTTTCTACTACCCATTGCTTGACTGTACTGTTCTAAGACTTAATCTCACACAAATACAGATATGGATCATACATGGCATTTCTTTTGTCCTATCATATTTTCTGTATTGATTTTTGCTTTAGAAAAAAAACAGCCTCCTTCCTGAAACCTGGTACAAAAGACAAAGAATGTGGCCAAGCCACTCCATAAGACTTCCCCACTCCCTTCAACAGAGGGTGTGCTGTGTGTATAGAGGGGAAGGCAGGGAAGAGTCACAAGGCAGTGAACTTGTCAAGGATGTAAATTTTATCTCAAGGGCCACAAAAAGAGTGGTATGTGAAGAAGCTGGAGCCAGAAGCAGCTCTTCCTGGTGGTGGGCCTGCCACTCACCTCCTTCCCACGGACCCAAGGCTGCTGAGGCAGGCCACATCCTGGGCCAGCCCACGGGTCCACAGGGATGGACAGCGGCAACACACTTCAAAGACAGTTCCATCCAGAGTTGTTTCTCACAAAAAAGCATCCCTTGCTTCCTGATCCTCAGCCTCTCATCTGTTGGGGTTCGTGCAGTGGATATGGATGACAAGAAGGTGTGAAGAGAACAGCTCCCCTGCTGGCAGGGCCACGAGGAGCATCCAGCTGTACTTAAAGGCCTGGTGGATGTCTCTCCAACCACTTCTACACAGTCTCACGCCCTTTTTGCATGGACACTCAAGCACCCACTAAGAATTCTGTAATCTATTGAGGCATTGTTGTTTGTCCCTGTGAGATGGTTGTTTGTCCCTGTGAGATGGTTTTGCAACCGATGTGAGCTTGGGAGTTAATGTTGCTGATAATGTCTTGGTGAGTGGGCCTTTAACTACAAACAGGAGTACAATTAAGCCCTGGACACCTTATTGTATGTCTACCCACTGCTCTGGAATCTGGTCCAGACATTTAGCATGCCTTCTGGAAAATGGCTTGGTAAGAATCTTACAAACTAATGGAGGTGATGGGAGTATGAGCTGAAATTGCTATGGAAAAAAATACAGTTACTGTGACCCTAAAGGTTAGCCTGTCTTTGCAACTCTTTAAAGACAGAAAATTTAGCTGTTTTAACCGCTTTTATAATTTTTTTAACTAGAGGAATTTTGGGGTGATTTTCTTAGTATTATAGAGATATGCTTTTAATTATTATTTGACTGTTTATGGGGTTGTAGAGCCTGCAGTTGAAGGGGAATTTAATGTTTGAAATTTTGTCTTGGATCTTTATGCTTTTCCCCTTTTGATGTATTTCTCCCATTAACTGATAAATTGTAGAAACAGAAATATTAGTGGGAATGTATTATTAATTAGTAGGTAACCACATGTGCCTTGGCCTTGGAGTCCTGGCTGTCACCTAATGGCTACTAATGAAGAATGAACAATCGCTTGTTTTGAAGAAACTGATTATAATAACTTACAGAATTATTTTTAAGAGCACCTGGTTGACCATGAAGTAAAAATTAATTAATTAGTTAATTAGTTAAACATCTGTGCATATGGGCTTAGTTCTACAGTTAAAGATAGTAAAACCAGGGCCTGGTATGGTGGCCTAGCGGCTAAAGTCCTCGCCTTGAACGCGCCAGGAACCCATATGGGCACCAGTTCTAATCCTGGCATCTCCATTTCCCATCCAGCTCCCTAATTGTGGCCTGGGAAAGCAGTCGAGGACAACTCAAAGCCTTGGGACCCTGCACCTGTGTGGGAGGCCCGGAAGAAGCTCCTGGCTCCTGGCTTTGACTTGGTTTAGCTTCAACCACCTCAGTCGCTTGGGAAGTGAATGGACAGAAGATCTTCCTCTCTGTCTCTCCTCCTCTCTGTATATCTGACTTTGCAATAAAAATAAATACATCTTTTTAAAAATATATAGTAAAATCAAACGTTTGTGCAGAGGTTTGTGATGTGTCTAAGTAAATAAAAAGGACAGCTTCTTCTTGGAGCTGTTACAAGAGGGCACCAAGTGACAATGTCCATGTCTTTCCTTATCGCCAACTCCACACCCTCTTCTTGTGCTCCAAACTCGGCCTCTGGCACTCAGCCACCTCTTCCTGGCCATTGCCCTCCAAATTCTCCCTGCCCCCAGCTGCTGGCCATCTCCACTCTCCTCCCTACAATGCAGGCCAGCACGGTTGAGACGGCCGAGCCTCGGCAGCCCCTCCTGTAACTTCT
Source organism: Ochotona princeps (assembly GCF_030435755.1). NCBI lineage: Eukaryota > Metazoa > Chordata > Mammalia > Lagomorpha > Ochotonidae > Ochotona > Ochotona princeps. Next base: position 51,294,239 of record NC_080843.1, read on the forward strand.
GGAGTCTGAGTCCGAGAGCAGTTCCCCCTCTGCATATGCCTCTACCCCTGCTGCTCTTCTTCCGCACTCTGCCTGGGCACCTCCTACACCAAGACTTGCATCTTCAGCCCACATAGTCCTCCAGCAGCTCGGTGGGGAGTCCCCATCAAGGCACCGTCCTTCCTCCCTCCGGGTCTCCCCCTGCCACACACATTCCTTAACCTGAGCCCATGCTGGGCAGATCTGACCTCCTGTATGTCTTTCACATCCATTTCTTGCTCTCCAGCCCCGCATCATCTCTCTCACTCAGCTTCCCACATGGCATCACTGCCTCTATGCATACTGCACCCTAACACCAGACTAGTCTGCATTTTAGAAGGAGTCTGACCCAGGCTTTCTTGTTTGAAATTCACCTACGCCTACTCTCACATTTATAGGAAAGCCCAAGGAAAGGCCACCAGGGCTAAGGGAGAGCAGGGAACATCACCATTCTGGAATTTGTCTAGTGGCATGACACAAGGACCTTGTACTCTAAAGATAGTTAACCTCACAGCCCCCCATCAAAGAAAGCAAAGGAATCCATAGTTAAGTCCTGACTCAATACCTCCTTTTCCCAGAGTACCCTCTTAGTGCTGAGCCCAATGCTCTGTTGCTTTTATTAATTCACATTAATTAGCAGAGAACTCTTAGGGAGTGATAGGGGTTCCTTGGGTACAAAGGGCCTGGTGCTCCCACAGTGCTGATTTTTAGATACAAACTCAGAATTCTCTTAGAAAAGCTCAAGTCTAAGGAGTCTGGCATTAAATCCCAGATACATGAGAGTCAAAACCATTGTAAAATCCATTTCCTCTATTCTGACAAATTTAAACATAAGAGAAAAGGTTGCAGAATTTTACTCAATTGTGAATTTGCTAAAGCAGTGAGCAGGCTGCAAACTGGTTACAATACAGAGAGAAAAGGAGGTGATCCCTGGACATGCTTGCAACAAACATCAGCTACATACCAGGAACGATGGAAGCCTCAAATCCCATGTCTTCCACAGCAGCTCTAATCTCTTCTGGGCTTATTACAGAGGGCTCATAGAAAACCGTCCCAGTCCCTTCAGCCAAAGAGACTGATATTCGCTGCACCCCTTCCCGCTGGGAGATCACGCCTTCGATGGACTGGGCACAGGACATACAGGTCATGCCAGCAATGGCGAGCATCATGGTACTGCATGCACCCTGTACCTGGTTTCTCTGGGGGGAGCCAGGAGAATAACCACTGGAAGTCCTGTTCTCCGTCCCACTCACTTCTGCTCCATCTGGAAGAAAAACTTTGAAGTTCCCAGGTGGAAGTGCTTCAATGGCCTTCTGCAGAGACACGGGGGTGACACGGGAAGGGTCATACCATACTTGCGCAGTTCTGTTCTCCAAGGACACTTGGATATTTTGAACCCCAGCAAGTTGGCCTATATTTTCTTCAATGTTCAAGACACAAGACTTACAGTGCATTCCATCTACTCTCAGATTCAGGGTGGCACCCTGGCTTACAGGGTTTCCTGGAATAATAATGCCTGAGGTTTCAGAATTATTACAATTCTGGTTTGTAGAAACTGGAGGTCTCTTGAGGTTAGCTCTTTGCAGCCGTGCAATATCAATTGGTCCCAAGCTTAAGGGAGTCGTTTTGTTCTTGATGGCAGCTTCAAATCCCATGTCAATTACATGTTCCCTGAGATCTTCGGGTTGGATAAGGTAAGGCTGATACGTGATGACTGCCTCCTGGTTGCCAAGGGAGACTCTGACTCTTACTACACCTTGCAGTTTCCCAATCTTGCCTTCGATGGAACTGACACAGGACTGGCAGGTCATGCCCTCCACCCGCAGCTTGACCACAGCCTCCTGCGGGGACAAGGACCTGGAGGGCCAAGATGCGGCCTTCCCTTCTGTGACACTGGCCTCAAAGCCCATGTCACCAACGTGATGACAAATCTGCTGCAAGCTCATGAGTGATGGTACGTATTTCACAGTTGCATTTCCTTGTTCCAGGGAAACCTTAATGCTCACGATACCTTTCAAACTAGAAATCCTGCCTTCAATGGATTTCACACATGACTGGCAAGTCATGCCCAAAATCCTGATTGTGCCAGTGGTCGTTGGGGAAGGGCACATGCCATCCAGAGTATCTTCAAAACCAACATTGTCAAAGGCAAAACGCTGCTTCATTGCTGCTTCCCAGGCATGAGTGGGCAAAGCCAACTTGGATAAAATCTGAAAGAAAAAGAAATAACATTCTTATCCTTAACACTAAATATTTTGTATCACATTTCAGCATGCCTGGCACTGAGAACATGGGAAAACAATGTCAACGTTACAACACTGCACAGGGATAAGAACATAATATTCAGAGAAAACTGAAGAAATCATACATCAAAAGGTTCCTGTAGTTCCTCTGAGCTCCAACTTTCTGTGACTCTGAACCTAAAAGTTAAATCTACCCACCTTAGTGAAATGTCTTTCTTACCCACCTAACTTCTAAAGGATTTCTAAAGGACAGACAGAAGGCCTAGTGCAGCTTTAAACATAGAATACAGTGTGGCTGGCACAAACGAAGGCAGAGAGCACAGGAGCCTACATGAAAAGGCACAGACAGTACAAGAGTCTGCCCAACCCCAGCTAAGACCTCCCTGGCAGGACTTGGTCCTTCCAGATGAAATGCAAATCCTAGGGAGGAAACCCCTTCATTCCAGGTCTCTTTTTATGGATATCTATCTGATTCTCCTGGCAGGGACTAAATGTATTCAGCTACCTTTGGGCCCAGGCTCAGGCTCTAAATGCTGACCTCCTAGGCCTGAAATGCTGGCAATCCACAACAGACCATGTGCCTACATGGAAAGATCTGGAGGTCAGCTATGAGTGATGGAAAATGAGCAACAGTGGTTGGGACAAGGGTAAGGAGGGAAAAGCCGGGAGTGCAGGAGATCAGTTTGACAAGGATTTCCACAGGCTGCCCTGGGCTGAGCATCACTGCCCTCCCACAAGCCCTACAACATGTTCTAGTAGGGCAAACATCATAACCTAGAATTCCACGTGTATCGCCACACTTAACAGGTCTGTTTTCTTAATCCACCATAGGTAGAGCAATACTTCCTAATTCCTACACATAAGTCAGCCTCAGCCATTCTGTTAAGGAGACCAAATCTGTCTTCCACGGGCTCCTGGCCTTGCACTCTCCTAATCAGATACAATTTTTATACCAGTTATATCATAGTTCAAAAATTTAGAAACAGAGCTTTATGACACAGGATTAAAAAACATGTTTCTCTCTATTCAGATACAACCTTAACTATCTTCAGATAGATCTCAGTAACTGGCTTGATCTCCACACCCCTGTGCATAAGACACACACCTTTCCAATGGTGAATTTTGAGCAGCTTCAGGTATGTTTCAAGTTATCTACTGTTGAATGACAAATCAAAGCTAGTGGCTTACAATGGCAGCTCACTTTTCTAAACATTTAAAATGAAAACTATAAATGTTCATTTTGGGATTCACAAAGGAAACTATAAGTTATTCTGGGATTAATAATTTTAGAGTTGTAGTGTTTTTTTTCTCAATATTCACAGTAGAGGGAAGCATTGTTCTAGCATTTAATGATACTAAATGGGACCCGGCGCGATGGCTCAGTGGCTAAATTCTCACCTTTAATGTGCCAGGATCCTTTATAGGCACTGATTCATGACCTGACTACTCCACCTCCTATCCAGTTCCCTGCCTGTGGCCTGGGGAAGCAGAAGATTGTCCAACGTCTTGGGACCCTGACTCCATGTGGGAGATCTGGAAGAAACTCCTGACTTGGGATAGGTTTAGCTCTAGCCATTGCAGCTACTTGGGGAGTGAAACAGTGGATAGAAGATCTTTCTCTCTCCTTATCTCTATAAATCTGTCTTTCCAATAAAAATAAATAAATCTTTTTTTAAAAAAGACACCAATTGGGATGGCTATATTCCACACCGATAGACCTAGGTTTAACTTCTGGCTTTAGCTTCTAATTCTAAACTTCCTGGGAAAACACCCTGAAAAAGAGCTGTGATGGCTCAAGTGACAGTACCTACCACCTCGGTCACAGACCACGACTGAGTTTCTAATTCTCAGTTTAAACCCAGACCTGCCATGGAAATCCATTACTAGGGGAAGAGCTAGTAGATGGGAGCTATACTCAAAATAAATACAAATAAAAAAATATTCACAATAGTATCTTCTAAGATAGCAGATTTTTTAAAAGGGGGGGGAACAATTATGTAATTAATAAAAAATAACCTGAAATTATCTGTAGTATAAATGTGGAATGATGGAATGTAGCATATAAGGATGGCACGGCAAACCATACTAATGAACAACTGGTTGGTCTCCTCAAAAGCCTACTTTAAAAATTTTTGATCTAGGTCAAGAGATTTTTCAGATAGATCAAAGATTGTAGAAAAGAAAATAATAAAATACTAGAAAAAATAGGAAAACAATAGGAAAAGTCTAAACACATCAAGCAAAACAAAACCAAGAAAATTCAAACGTTATAAATGTAAGGACATAATTGACTGAATAAGAAAAAAAATTACTCAAACAAAGTCAAAAGCTAAATAATCAAATGAGGAGGAAGTCTGCTTTAGAAAGCACACATTAAGAGTTCACTTCTTGGGCCCAGCACAGTGGCCTCGCAGTTAAAGTCCTCGCCTTGAACGTACTGGGATTCCATATGGGCGCCAGTTCTAATCCTGGCGGTCCTGCTTTCAATCCAGCTCCCAGCTTGTGGCCTGGGAAAGCAGTCAAGGACAGCTCAAAGCCTTGGGACCCTGCACCTGCGTGGGAGACCTGGAAGAAGCCCCTGGCTCTTGGCTTCAGACTGGTGCAGCACTAGCTGATGAGGCTCACTTGGGGAGTGAATCATCGGACTGAAGATCTCCCTCTCTGTCTCTCCTCCTCTCTCTATATCTTAGCTTGCAATAGAAATAAAATCAATCTTAAAAAAAAGAGTTCACTTCTTTAACATTGTAGGGCTCCTCCAAAGACAAAAATGATCAACCATTTCACGGAAACGGGACACTTCATCAAAAGAAAATTCAAATAGATTTTAAATAATTAAAATGTTAAAGAAAATGGAACCAGTCAGGCTGTCCCCTTTGGCACAGTTTCCAGAATAGGCCCCTCCTACACAGGTAATGGGAACAGAACTTCTCTAGAGAGCAATACCTATTAAAATTACACATCCATATACTCTGTGAACCAGAAATACTACTTCTAAGTATTTTCCAATAAATACATTATTCATGTGCAAAAGAAAGTGTGTTAAGATATTAAATGCCAGAAATTGGGGAAATAACCAGTAAGAAGCTGATTACAGTTATACAACAAAATACTATCCAGCTCTTAAAGTGAATGAGGTAGCTCTGTACAAAATGAAGTAGACTGATATCTGAAATATTATTAAAGTTAAAAAGAAAAGGCACAGCATGTACAGTACGTTCGGTATGTGTTTCAGTTACCTATTGCTGTGTGATGATGCAAAGTTAGTGGCTTATCACGGCAGCTCAGTTTCCTAATCTGGACAAAGCTCATCTCTGCTACATATAGCATCATTTGGGGCAGCCTGAATGGGGCTGGCAGTTGTACTTTCAACAAAATCTTTCATTCATCACATGACCACCAAATTGATATTGGCTGACAGCTGGTGGCTCTGGTTCTTACTGTGTAACTTGCTATATTATTAAGTGAAGACCTCACAGATGATGGCTTCCTAGGTTCTGAGGAGTGTCACAATGGCAAGCATTCCCACAGTATGAGGTCCACTGAGCAGACAGCTACACAAATTCTCATTTGCCAAAGTCAGTCAATAGGCTGAGCAGGTTGGTGTGGAACAGAATTACACAGGGCTTGAACACAAGGGGGGGTATACACAGCTCATGGAGAGTGACACCAAGACAAGTCCATCAAAGTTTGCTAACACAATCTGTGTAAATCAAGAGAACAGGGCACAAAGGGACACCTGCACAGACATGGATTAGTTCTAGGAGAACACTTAAGACACCAGTACAGAGTTTAAGGAGGTTTGGGAGCAGAAAGGATCAGTTGGGAAATAACAAAGAAAAAGTTATTTTCACTGTACAACAGTGTACAGTGCACATTTATTACCATATTCTAAAAATTGTAGTTAGTTCAAAAATTTTTATTATTATTTTATTTTGATGATCTTTACATAGTTGATTAGGGCACAAAGAGTCAAGGGCTAGAGGAAAGTGGGTAAAACCACTGTTTCCACATAGTTATTTTTTTTTCCTGTATCTGGGGTAAGGGGAGAGATAAACGGAGAAGCCCTACCCAGCCTCCCAACTATCCCAGGGTCCCCAATGTGGGGCATGCTCTGAGGACACTATTCAAGTAGTTTAGATAGTTTAACAGTTCTGAATTGCTGCCAATCTTGCCATTCCAAGCACAATGAAATCTCAAATCCACTGGCTGACACAGTCCACCTCAGAGTCTCCGTTTGCCCAGAATTTAACTGCCAATATGTGGCTGGGGTAGTTGATAGATTTGTTCTGTCCTCTGTCCTCTGCTGTGGTACCAGCTGTCCTCTGAAGGGTCCCTGAGCTGTTAAATGTTTGAATTAGAGGGTCCACATTGTGGTGTGGTGGGTTAAGCCATCCTACACAACCCCAGCATGCCACCTGAGTGCCGACTGAAGTCCCAGTTACTCCCCTCCAGATGCAGTTCCCTGCTAATACACCTGGGAAGGCAGCAGCGGAAGGTTCAAGTGTTCGGCTCCTGTCACCCACATGGGTACAGTTCTTTGCCCGACCAAGGCCCCATCTCCAGCCCTCCTTCCTGAAGGGGCTCCCCTAGCCAGTTCAGGTTGCTTCCTTACCACACAGCATTAAAAAGCACTAGCATTGGTCATCCATTCCCAACCCTCACACAAAGGCTGGAATATATAAGGCAATAGTTTCAACATTTTAAAGAAATGCTTTCAAGCATTTCACTCTGGAAAATGTTTCATATGTTACTACTCTTGAAAATGCGGCTAAAAATGCAAATGTTGATCATATATTGCATACATGGGCAAGATATGAAAAGCCACATTAAATACTTTTCCATTCAAGTAAAACATGTTATTTTAATTACTGGTTTAATTCAGTTCAAAGAAATGTATTTCAGAAGCACAGCCACTGAGGTTCCCAGTCCAGGGAGTCTGTAGTATGGTTATCATCTTGCCTCTTCCCCACCAAAAAACTTTGACCACCCCCCCAACTTCTTGTAAAAGTTTCCCAAACTGGCAGGTACTAACATAATTCTATACCTCCTGTGACTAAACTTCCCTGGGAAGAAATTTTGAAAGAGTCTCTTGGAATTTTCCAGATTCAGTATAGACAAAATATATTTAATATTTTAAAATAGGTATCTTTATTGCACATTTATACACTAGTTAAAAATACATGATAACAAAATGTAGGATATTTAAATACTCAAAAGAAGTTTCTGTCTTCAATATCCAAGCATCAGGTGACTTCAATGTATCCATATTTCAGAAACCTCTTCAAAAAAAAAATCTTCCTGTGGTTTTGGGGACTTTTTACACAAGGAACAGAGGAACAAGCGTTAAAGAAGGCAAACCACTTGAGGAAACTTTCCTTTGCGAGTTAACCATCAGATGCCTTCAAAGTACTTTTTTCACCTTGTGTATCTATGAAATAAACCTCAGACAAACCACCAGCTCCACTTGGAAATGCCACTTAGACGCCACTGTCATGAAGTGCCTACAAACTCATCAGAGGATTAACAAAACTTATTTGCATAAGAAAAGCAGCTTCACTTTGCAACAACACTGGCAAAAAGTTCATTTAGTTAAATTTCCAGATTAGTGATATAAGGTAAACATTTTAAAAAATAAAAAAGGAGAAAAAAACTACTTATATCTAGCTTGCACTTTGGAAAAAATATATGCTTCACAGAGGCTTACAAAACACCCTGAAAATAGGAAACAAGGCCCATCCTTCACCTGCAGCAACATCAACCTGACCTCCCATGGGTTCATACTTTCCCTCCCAGATCCCCAACAGGAGACACCAGGAGAAACCTCTGCTGATGCAAATGGCAGCCAAGAACGTCTGGCTTTCCAGTCTCTCTGCAATTGCACTGACGAGTTCCATTCCAAACCCTCTGTGGAGATTCCACTTTCCCTGATGGGAGAGAGCCTTCCTCTTCCAAAGACAGTGATCTGACCAAGCAACGGACAGACAGTGGGATCACTTCGGGGTCACCCAGAGCTGCCAGGAAGGACTGCGGTTCTGGGGCACCTCACCCCCGGTATCCTCCATTATGTTCCGGACATACCTTCACTCCCTACCAAAGCACTTCACCTTCTCCGGGTGTTAGAAGGAAACGCTTCCAAGACGTCCTCATTAGCGGGAGGGCTGGGGCAAGCACCCTCCCGCCCCTGAGGTGGCCAGCTGTCCAGCGGTTTTTAGTCTGGCAGCAGGCTTCAGGAACTTGAGCGGGTGGCACACCACAATATACCTATTTGCTTTTGTTTACCCACGCTCATCCCACCAACTGGCACACTCTCACTCATCACACTGCATACAGCACTGGTGATTTGCACATGGCCTGCACACACACACACGCACTCCTCCTTCGCTACCTGTTTCCATGAAGCCAGGATGAACTCAACTCCTAAAATAAGGTTTGGCCATGTGCACTCCCAGAAACCCTGTCTCCGGGGAAGGGGAAATTAGGCCTCTTCCTTTTATTGCCAGACTGTGAGCATTTTCTTAAAATAACTTCAGCTGCCTCTCCCAGATGTCCAAGGCTGGCAGAGGGCCAAATATTCGGTCCAAGAAGCACTTCCCAGGCACCAGGACTTGCATGTTCAAGAAGGCATAAGAAAAGCCCATGCTGCCTACAGCTCTGTTTTCCCTTGGACCACGTGCTTGATTTCAGGAAGAATCAACTGCACAAGCTCACTGGTTAATAAGGCACACTCATTTTTTTTAATGAGGCCCAACAGCCAGAAACTAAGGCACAATTCAGGCTTCTCCAGCTACCTGCTGCTCCACAGGAGGATTAACAGGAGACACATAACAAGGTTGTAATCCAGGAAGTGAGCCAGTTGCTTGGCCTCCCCTCCCACCCCCTGCCCAACCCCAACCTTCTAGCTTAGGGAAGGTGACTTTATCCCCTGTGGGAGGAAGAGCTCAGTCACTAACCCTGGACACACCTCCCACCACAACTGCATGTGCAATGCCCACACTGGGGACTAAGTGTAGTCAGTTAAATAAAAACAAAAAAAAACCCATATTCAAGAGTCTTGGCTCCAGTCTTGCCTCCTCCGCGGCAGCAAATGATGGTTCAAGTACATGTGTCCCTGCCAAACGTGAAAGACCAAGACTGAGTTCTGGGCTTCCAGATTCAGCCTCATCTTGTCCTGGTTCTTACAGGAATTTGGGAAGTTAACCAGAGGATATGAGATATCTGTGTCTCTGTCCCGCTGCCTTTCAAATAAATACAATTTTTTAAAAAATGAACATGGACCCCTCAAGGTCATTGAGGGAATCCATCACCTACCCCAGATGATCCCTGCTCTCCATGTCTCCACGAACCACTAATTAAAGATCTCCTGCCTGAGGGAAGGAAGCTCCTCACTGGTCCACGAGGCCCTTTACCTTACCTAACTGCTCTATTTACTCCACAGGGATCTGACCACTTTTTGCTACCACTTCTGGAACACCAAAAGTGGCCAACTCCTCCAGAAGGTTCTAACTGGTGTCTTACCTTCCAAGCACTACTCCAAAAACAGAACCTGCCTTAATTTCCAAGAACACAGCATTTCAACCAGTCCCTTACAGAGGAAAAGCACATTTGATGCTAAGAGACTAGGGCGTTAAACCCAGCAATCGGCTCTGAAGGAGGCAGCAGGCCCGCCTGATATACCCAAGTGCTTCCTTGAGATTACCGAGTTTTATCTGCAATTCCTGCTCCCTGATAGAATCTACTGGCACCTCCATATGCCCTGTGACCAACTCCCATTAACTGAGCAATATGAGTGAGTTTCCCAGATAAGCTTATCTTGCTTAGCACTAAAATATTTTCAAACTTTAGCCACTTTAGGTCAAAGTCATCCCTAAATTGTCTTTTATCTTTCTGCTGCCTTTTAAAATAGGAGCTATTGAACATATTTTAAATCCTCCTTGGTTAGTTCCACCAATAAGGGAAAGTTTTAACACTTTATGTCAAACTACTTCTGGAACATAACTAGAAGGGGCTGGCACTAGGTTTGGAAAGGCCAAGAAGGCTAGGCCTTTTCCTGCAAGTAATAATCACTAGAAGCTTTTAAGCAGAGGTTTTGTAAGACTTATCTGTAATTTAGAGATAGAGTTTGAGTAGGAATGAATGAAGTCTCAGAGGAAGGGGCATTAGCAGGGTTTACCAAGGGGCAGGGAAAGTTAAAATAGAGCTTCAACAAATGAGGAGGACCTCCAAGCTTCAAGACCAACAGACCACAGAGCGTGACACGAAGTGTGGCCTGGGGATGACACCCGCCATTTCCAGATTGGCAGACAGAGCACTTGGTGACGCATACTCCAAGACTGAAGAATGAAGAAAGCAAGTTTAATGGAGAAAACTGCACTTGCCTTTGTTTTCTTAGAACACAGGGGATCTATGAAATAGCCAACATACAAGCCAGACTTCCTGGCAGACTATCCTCCTTGCTCATGCCTGCCTTCAACTTCCTGCCTAATCCTCCTTATCCAAGTTCTGCTCTTTGTGCAGTTGCCTCCAACCAGCCGAGGGGCAGGGCTCTCCCTTTACCATTCTCAGAGGAGAAATCTTAGTCCGCCAAGGTTGCAATCAAATCAGACCACACCAGTTACTGATGTCTAGCCCATGTTCAGGTCTGAAAACACAGCAAACTCCTGGGACATAAGGCTTCTACACATGAGCTGCCCCCACACCTAACATGGTAATGAGCAGGTAACAGACGTCCAACACCCCAGGCCAGAATGCCAGTTGGAAACGTGGCTTCTCTGTTTTTGATCCAGCTTCCTGCTAATGCATTCTGAGAGAAAACAGATGATGGTTCAAGATGATGGTCCCTGCTTCCCACAAGGGAGACCTGAATGGAGTCCCTGGCTCCTGCTTTCAGCCTGGCCCAGGCTGGCTGCTGTGGTCACTTGAGAACCAAAATGGCAGATGAAAGATCTCTCACTTTCTCTGTCACTCTACATTTCAAATACATAAAAGTGAATATGTATATATGAATACACATAATGAATATATATTCATATATATGCATATTTGAAATTAGTTGAACTATACAGATTAGAGTGTACTTCCCATGTAGAATTTCACATTTTGTTCACTTATCACAATGCAAGCCCAAATTCTATTATTCTCTCCCATTTCTTCTAAAATTAGTCTTCAAGTGTCTCCCTGCACCACATTACTTTATTTTTCATATGTGCAATTTTCATGAGCCATTTTCCAGAATAAAATTTATGATTTCTTTGCTATCCAGCAGCTTCTCAGTCTTTCCGGTTCTTTGTGTTAAAAAAAAAAAAATCCAAATACCCCTTTGGTGTCCTAAACAATCCTAGGGCAACCTGAGAAGGCCAGGCCCAAGGGTGAGGGGCAGCTCAGGTTTCCCTGACCCCCTAGGATATCCACCCCATTTAACAGAAGCACATCCAGCTAAAACACTTCAGTACTCATGAAGATTACCTGCTCAACTCAACAGGCTCATCAAGGGCTGGGCTTCCCAGAAAAAAGTCCTTGGGCCAGCCCTGGCAAGACAGGCAGGGTCTGTCCCAGATGCCATGATAGGACATGAAAGCGCAACCTGATACTAAGCTGCAAACTGGAAAGCAGTGGCCCAGAAGGTTCTCAAGCACTGACTGAGTGGCACAAACAGCACATGCACCCACAGTTAGGGCCCCCAGCCCATCCTTCACGGCAGAAGCAAATGTTACATGACTATTACTTGGAGTCTTGGGAAACAAATATGTAGCACAAGCCCTATTCCGTTCAAAGGAGTTTCACAGCAAGTTAGGAGAGAGGAACAGTAGAGGGCAGCATTAAAGCATCAAAAGAAAATTATTCAAATTTTAGGTTTGGGGTGGTGGTGGGAAGGATTGCTGCAAACCAAAGTGCTTCTGGAAGACAGGCCAGAGAAGGGAGGCTGGGCTTGGAAAGCCACTCAACTTCTTACACAACTGGGGGAGAATGATTTCCAAGATTTAAATGGCTAGCTCTAGTTTATCAATAGGAAACAGAAACAAACAAAAAATACCTAGGCAAGCTTACTGGAGAGTTCTTAAATAAAAATGCACTGAGTGGAACAGCCTGAAATGAAAATACTTAAATCTTCTAAATTATAAAAAGACCAGGTATAGCCAAAAAGAGAAACACTGGGGTTATTAAAAAGTAGAAGCCCTTCATTTGATTTCATTCTTAATTTTTTAGTCCAACTTCCCTGATGGTCCTCATAGCCCAGCACTTTGCTGCAAAATTTTTTCCAAGATCTCTTGTGGGAATCCAAGTCTCTCCTTGGGAGACCCCCAGCTGGACTTAGTCCAGAGGCAAGTCTTCCCATGTGTAGCTACACAACTCCTGAAGTACACACCGTGATTTCCAGGGAGGTGTCAGAGGGGCCGTGCTGAGCCCATAGTTAGGCCAAAAGGACATGGAGTATGATGGGATTAGGGTGGTGAGGGAGTCTGTGTTGGCAGTCCTTAGTTCCTGACAGCTCACTAACATCCCAACTGCCACCCACATCAGTTACACCCCAGCTGAGTGATGGGATAGAGCACACACCTGCACAGGCTTGCTGTGCACTCTTATTCACTAGCATTCACCTGTATAAGACCTTGGGTCCTCTCCCTCTTCACTCTCGACTCCACTAGACAACATCCCACACCCACAGAGGATACCGCTTCCTGCTAACCTTACAACATGGTAGCAATTACAAGACAGTTAAGACACACTCCCATACCTCACTTCCAAGCACTCACATTGTCCCTCTCATAGTCCAGGGTAATCCATCCTTACTGCCTAGATCAGCTTCCAGGCTACCACACCTTTTCCTCCAACCTCACCGCCCAATAGTTTCAACTCAGACTCCTTCTCTTTAGTCTCCTGGTTTCTAGACTTTTAAGTGCCAGAGTGGATCCTGACACAGCTCCTGAATGGCTCTTCTGTCTGTATCCATTCCTTGGCAGTTGCATGCAGTCCAGTGGAAACACCACCTCTCTCAGTCTCCTCAGGCTATTAGAATACATACTGCTGACTGAGTCTACATATAAACAACAGAAAATCACATCTCTCTCATACTTAAGGCTGACAAGTCAGGATCAAGCTGCCCACAGTGCCTGCATATGGTGTGGGTAGCTCTAGCCTTTATACGCAGCACTATCCAGCTGTATCCTCCCATGGTGGGAGAGCAAAGAGGTCCTTCAAGCTTCTATTGTAAGGATGCTAAATCCCACTCACAGTGGCAGAATCCTCAGGGCCTGATCAACTAGCAAAGGTCCCATCTCCTGACACACTTATCACCTTAAGGCCTGGGTCCTAATGTGAACGGTGAGGAGACAATGTACTGATAAGGACAACTAGTGGTGAGGATGGGGAGAAATCAGAATCCTTCTCACCGCTGGACAGAATGTAGGCTGGAACAGCCTGGTTGGAAGTCAGGTAAGTCCTCAGTGAAGCATGACACTGCAATACCAATGCTGGAGACACTGATGAGAAATGAAATCACGTGTCCATAAAACCTGGCACAGCATCATTCATAACAGCCAAAAGACGGAAACAACAACAATGCCCATATGTTGGTGAATATGTTGATGAACAGCAAAGCTGTACAATGGAACATTTTTCAGCATTAAAAATGAAGAATTGATACGTGTAACAATGTAAATGAACCCTGAGAACACTATGCTGAAAGAAAGCAATCACAAAAGTTTAAATATTACATTATATCAACATAGACAAATCAATAAAGAGATTAAATCACCAGCTCTTTATGCCTGGGGAGTCATGGAGTGATAGCTAAAGGGTACAGAGCTTTTGTTTTGTTTTGTACATATCTGTTAAGCTATTATATCTCAATAAAGCTGTTTTTGCTTTATTAAATGCAGAGACTGTATATGCTGCTGCATATCATAGAAATTTTTATATTTTAAAATAGGTTATACATAACAGAAACTTCTCGAGTTACAGGGATGATCTGGATGTAACTGCTGGCAGGTTCAGTGTTCGGTGAGGGCCTGTTCCTCAGAGATGGCATCAGAGGCGAGAGAAGGGAGAAGTTAAATCCTGGTCATGTCCCATGGCTATTAGGGCAGTGATTCCATGTTTGAGGGTCCTGCCTGCTTGATGGAATCATCTACTGGATGCCACACTTCCTAATACTATTATATTATGGTTTCAGTTTCAATAAAAACTCTGGGAAAGATGAAAACAGAAAATCAAAGGGTTGGTAGCTCAGTGGGTTAAGCCTACAATGCCAGTTTCCCTTATGGGTACTAATTTGTGTTCCAGCTGTCCTTCTGGTCCAGGTCCCTGCTAATGCACAGGGAAAAGCAGCAGTGGATGGTCCAAGTACTTGACACTTCTGTCTCCTGACTTTGACCGGGCCCAGCCCTAACTGCTGCAGCCACCTGGGGAGTCAACCAATGGATGAACAAGATTCTCTCTGAAATTCTGCCTCTCAAATACGTAAGTAAATAAATAAATCTTAAAACAAAAATCCTGAAATCATAGCATTCTATCACTGATCTCTCCAAATTCATATCTTGTTTTCACATGAAAGATGTTCATTTGATCCCAGTAGCCCCCAGTCTTAACTTGCTGTAGCACCAACTAAAGTCTGAAGTCCAAAGTCATATCTAAATGCCATTTAAATCAGACACGGCTGAGTCAAAGGTATTTCATCTAACTGCTCTCCAACCCTAACTGTGGGAAGTCAAAACAAGTTGCTTCTTTTTTTTTTTAAAAGATTTATTTATTTTTATTACAAAGTCAGATATACAGAGAGGAGGAGAGACAGAGAGGAAGATCTTCCGTCTGATGATTCACTCCCCAAGTGACTGCAACGGCCGGTGCTGCGCCGATCCGAAGCCAGGGACATCTTTCAGGTCTCACACATGGGTGCAGGGTCCCAAAGCCTTGGGCCATCCTCGACTGCTTTCCCAGGCCACAAGCAGGGAGCTGGATGCGAAGCAGGGCCACCAGGATTAGAACCGGCGACCATATGGGATCCCGGTGCTTTCAAGGCGAGGACTTAGCTGCTAGGCCACACCGCCGGGCCCACAAGTTGCTTCTAAAATACAATAGTGGACATGATAGACATTTCCCTTCCAAAAGGGAGAAGCAGCAAAGTAACTGGTCCCAGCTAAACACCTGGTGAAGGAGCAGTCAACATGAGTACTCTTCCTGGACTACAGGCCACACCCAGGACACTCTGGGGTGAGGTTCTGCCTCCGTGGCTTCACTCCCTGGCTCTGCCCACTCACTCCCATGAGCCGGAGGCTGGTGCCCATAGCTATCCCAGCTGGTAGACACTCCAGGGACAGCCCTGGACACTCCATAAGTGGGGGTTCTCTGCAGATTTACCCAGGGCCCCAAAGTACTCCAAGACATCTTTCAAAATCTAACCCGAGGCAACACCTGCACACTGCATAACTATAAAGTTTATGCCACAAAGACAGTGCCAGGGTTTATAGTCTGTACGTTCAAGAGCACCTGACCTTGCTTCATTTATACCTGACATAGCCAAAATGTGTTGTGTGGAAATATATAGACAACGGAGATTTTCGGCAGCTCTGGTGAGACAACCCCAAAGTGCCAGGTGTATTCTGGGCCCTTCCATTGCAAGCTTTCTGCTCTCCAGGCCCTGGCACTCTGGACTGGTGGTGGGAACAGTATCTGCAAAGATCTCTGAAATGCATGCACGCCATTCTTTTCTCCCTATGAACAGCATCTGTTTTCCTTCCGTCCTTACCTGTCTTCTTATTAAATGTTCACTGGGCCATATGCTTGAGGCATCTCTCCAAATTTATCTTCTTTAGTCTGTGGCTTCTTCTTGCATTTTCCCATACATAGCCACAGAGTACCCTGCACACTTTGTTTAGATATTTGTTTGCCCAAGTACCTTAGCTAGTAGTAGTTCAATTTCTGACCACACAAATTGTTATGGCACAAACAAAATTCACCAAATTCTTTTGCCTTTTGTAACAAGCACAGCCTTTCTACCAGTTTTTATTAAGATATTCTTTCAGGGGCCCGGTGCTGTGGCCTAACGGTTAAAGTCCTCGCCTTGAACGCACAGGGATCCCCTATGGGCGCCGGTTCTAATCTAGACAGCTCCACTTCCCATCCAGCTCCCTGCTTGTGGCCTGGGAAAGCAGCTGAGGACGGCCCAAAGCCTTGGCACTCTGTACCCGCGTGGGAGACCTGGAGGGGGTTCCTGGCTCCCGGCTTCAGATCGGTGCAGCACCAGCTGATGCAGTCACTTGGGGAGTGAATCATCGGACAGAACACCTTCCTCTCTGTCTCTCCTCCTCTCTGTATATCTGACTTTGTAATAAAAAAATTTAATTAATTTTTTTAAAAAAGATATTCTTTCAGAATGGACTTTGATGAAGCTATTTCCACCAGCAATTTGATCACTACCACTTACGTAATCTCCCAAAAGACTCAGCTGTCCTCAGCTCTCTTCAGAGCTCTCACCAGAATCTCCCTTCATCCTTGGATCGTGGCAACCCAGGTCTTTTTTTCAGCCATCAGCTCCAAATGATTCCAGTCCCTACCCTTTACCCAGTTCCAAAGCTGCTTCTGCATTTTTCATTATTATGACAACACTCCACTTCCTACTATCTACATTTCTGTGTTGGTTTGCTTGTGCTGGGAAAACAAATACCATTGGCTGGGGAATTTATAAACAAATTAATATTATTTTTCCATATTCTAGAAGCTGGTAAGTCCAAGACAAGACCCAGGTAGGTCAGTCTGTTACAGTAGAGGGCTACTCACTGCTTTAAGCCAGGGCCTGCTGATGCATCCTCAGAGGAGGACAAAGCAGTGTCCTGACATGGCTGAAGGACGACAGGTGGAAGGCCTGTGAAAAAGGTCTGCGCACCCTCAGTCAAGTCCATCCATAAGGGCATCAAAAAGGATTTATTAGGGCTATGTCCTCAAACCCAACCACCTCCTAAGGCCATTCTTTTCTATTTCAATATAATTTTAGGAGGAAACAAAAACACTCAGACCCCAGCACTGGGGAGGGCATATGGCTTTGGCATTCACAGAAATCTAAACAAAAAAGATTTCAGGACAGTGGTAAAGGCCAGGCATGGAAACAATGGAAAAAGTAATGATTAAACTGCCCATGTGCAGTAGGAGACACAAACAAAAGCATTCATAGGAGAGCTGCTTGCAACTGCAGGAACCCACAAACCACCCAATACTCTCCGAGCAGACATGATAAATTCTCCTACACAGCCACAAAAACATGCTATATAGCACGAATCTTAGAAACATGTCTAGTGAAAAAAGCTAGGTCTTTAAAATCATTCACATTGTTGTAGTTATATATCAGCTCAGGAATGAAGTAATGTACCATTTGGGCAATACATACGTATATGTGGTAAAACTTCACCAATAAACAAACAATAAATACAAAGCTGAGATACACAAATACAAAGCTGCCTAGCAGTGGGTACTCCTGTGAGTCATGTACAACGGAGAGATGAGTGGATGTCAAAGTGTTGAGGATGTTTCCAGTTCTTGGGTCAGGAGTGCACAGTGTTCTCTGTGTTACCATGTTTATAACCAGACCCAGGTGTAGGTACCAATCTCCCTTTATAGCCAGTAAACCGGTAAGTAAAAGAAAAACCTTAATGTGAATGGAAGGATGCAAAGAGTAACTGCAGACTATTATTCCAACGAGATTAACACAGAAAAGGGAGAAATAGTCTAACACATAGTGGGAGACCCCAGGTAAAGGGGACAGGGATTCAACAGGCAGAGAGGGCCAACAGAGGCTAGCAGGCAGGCAGAGAGTAAGGCATTAAGGGCAGCACTGGCAGAGGAGATGACCTTGAAACGGAGACAGGCCTGGCCGCTGATTCTACAGAGGAGATAAAAAGAGGTTATGATGGGTCTAAAGAAAAATCTGTAAGTAAGTAGAACAGGCAGAAAGTTGAAAAGCACAGTGAGGTCACCTGTGGAAAGGGCGAGCCTCTGGCAATGGCAGAAAGCTTGTAGGAGTCACATCACGTTGACAAAGGCCAAGACAGACACTGGAAGGTCCAACTGACACCAGAAACGGGAAGCTGCTGGCACCACCAGCGATGCCGCTGCCCGAAATTCTCCAACAAAAAGGCAACCATCTGAAAACAACAGATTTCACAATTCTTGCGACTTTAAAAGTCGTACTTGCTATGTAACTCATATCACAATAAAGACTTCCTGCCAAATGACCTTTAATCTGGTCAGATTTTCCCCTTAGTTTTTTAAAAAAAAAATCCAAACCAAAACTGTGACAGTCATTTCAGAAATCACTTGGCTAAGAATTCCAACTTTCTCCTATAAATAAAAATGACACAGAAGGACATAACCTTGATATGTGTGCTGTGGTACCAGTGAGCCCTGATCAATCATGTCATCAGGCCATTTCCACCCCTCCAAATGACAGGATAATCAGGCAAAACAACAGTGAAAAATCCCATTCTGTCACTCCAGTTATGCAGATACTTGCTGACACTTGGCTTCTGACACCCTAGAAAGTTCTAAGTTAAGAACAAAATAGTTTCTCTGCTGAGAAGACAATTTCACATAATGAATCGGAGTAGAAAAGTCAATTTCCAGTTCTTCTCAGAGTCTTGTGCAAGTTGGGGGGGGGGGTCATTTTGTTTGTTTGTTTAATTTTCACTTCATTTGAAAGAGACAGACAGAAGTACCTTCTATCATTAATTCCACTCTCCAAATACCTGCACCAACTAGGCAGGCTGAACCCGACGGAAGCAAGGCGCCTGGAACTCCATTTGGGTTGCCCACATGGGGGGCAGGGACCATCAGCTGTTGCCCCTCAGGATGTACATTAGCAGGAAACTGCATCAGAGGCAGGGTAGGTGGGACTCAGATGTGAGATGTAGCTTTCCCAAGCAGATTTAATCACTGCAAGAAATAGCGGCCCTTGGGTGCCATCACTTGTGGCCTAGTCTCCCAGCAGCTCCTTCCCCAGGTCACCTCCCACCTGGGAGGAGGGTCTCAGACTCTCTGGTTGTCAGGTAGACTCCCAACTCTCAGGCTGATAAACAGAGCCCTCCACATTCTTCCAGCCTTGCCTAATTCCTCTCGTCTCTCCCCGCATGCACCTACTTCCAAGCCTCCAGACCTCTGTAGATACTGGTGTCTTGCCACCCCAACCCCCCACCTCCACACCCTTCCCTCCTTGCTGTCCTCTGTGTATCCAACCAACACTTAGTCTCCCTTCAAGCTCCACCTGACACTGCCTCCTCCTCAAGTTCTTTCTGTGTGCCTTCCTCCCAGGCAAGGCAGATGACGCCCGCCTGTGAGGACCACACCATGCAGGCCCCTCTGCTCCAGCACTTCTCGAGCTCTGGGGCTGACCTCCGCTCATCCTGGCACTGCCCTGACTGGTCCAGCAGCAGGCAAACAGAAGATAGCCCCAAATGTTTGTGAACTGAAGGTTGAATGACCCAGGTCACCTGGTCACAGCTGCCTGAGAGAGGCCTCTGAAGAGAAAAGAACATGCGAAAATTATGCTGCAATTTCTTCATTTGAGAACTGTAGTGGGATAACAACAGACACTGTGGCGTGTTCATCTTATGGGTGGAGTGACCACTGGAGACTGGCTCGAGTCTCAGCTACTCCACTTTCAACCTGGTGCCTGGGAGACAGTAGTAATGTTGTAAGTACCTGAGTCCTAGACACTCACCTGGGGGTGCCCTTGGCTTTGGTCTGACCCAGCCCCAGACACTGCAGCCATTTGGGAAGTGAACCAGAAAATGAAAGATTGTTCTTTGTGTGGCTCTGCCTTTCAGATAAATAGCCCTAAACAAATAAATAATATAAAAAACAGAGATGCAGAGAAAAGCTATATTATTTTAAATAATCATACCAGATAGTATGACCCAGTGTCAAGTTATTTTAGAATTTGTACCTCAGAAAAGCTAGGCATTCCTGGCTAGGACTCAATCCTCATCAGCCTCTTATTAGCAAGGTAGTCTGGGCAAGTGACTACTTCTGCCTCAGTTTCCCCTCCCATGAAGCAATGATAGCATATTCACACTCCCACCCTAATTCCTCCTTCCAATGTTTCTCATACACTAAGGTCACTTCTGTATCGTTTCCATTCACAGCACCTCTGACACAAAATGTGTGCAGCTATTGTTTACATCAACTAATTCCTCAACGCTCTGGATGGCAACTAGGTACCCTACAATTCAGTTCTTAAAGTACCTTCCCAGAGTCCACATGTTTGCAGGGTGCAACGGCTCAGTTCCACAGGATGGCCTCTTGCTACCTATGCCAGTCGCCATACATTGCCGACCAACTGGCTGCTACTCTCAGGAGGCCCCCACAGCCCCCACTCTCAGGTGCATCACTAATTAGCAGGGCTCGCAGAACTCAGCAACGTGCTTCATTTACTACCACCAGTCAACTATACAGGATACAGCTCAGAGAGAGAAAGGGCAAGTTATGGGGATGGGGGATGTTCATCAAGCCAGAAGCCTTCCAAAGCCCAACATTAAAGGTTTGCATCCAAGTTCAGTTCAGCAGGCAGAGTTGATTACACTGTCATTACTGGTGCTGAAGACTGGATTCCCCAGCAAACTGCCTGCTACCTCATTAGCATGAACTCAGATGAGTAAAGGGACTTCTGAAGAATAACCAAAGATCAACTTGCCAGTGACTCAAGATGTCCTGAGGCTTTTCGAAGGTCTATGACCTCCAACTCAGGGCAAAGACCAATTTATATTTCTTAGGGTAACTCTCAAGGCCTAAGGACTTTGACACTGTGGTTCCTCCACCTACAATACTCCTGGAAAGGTGATTCACTCAGCTTTCTAGTCAGTTGCCACCTCCCCAGAGAAGGGCCAGCAACTAAAAGAATCTTCCTTCCCTGCCCTTTTCCACTGCCCTATCCTGCTTAATGTTCTTCAGCACCCTTGCCAGTACCCTAAATAACACTGTTTGTCTACCCTTTGTCCTCACATCTCCTACCAGGACATAAATTCCCTGAGGGCAGGACCTGATCTCACCTCAATCCCCAGCACCAAGAATGCCTCAGAAAAACAAACAAAAAACACTTGCCGAACAAATGCCATAACCAGACAGTAACACCTTCAACAAAGAGTTTTGTAGAGTTTAAATGAGAGGGTACACATAGAGGGATGGAAAATGCTTAATGCAACACCTTGCACATGGTTATCAATTGTGGCTGACACTTTATCAATACAATGCAGAAGAGGGTGAGGCCAACGTAGGCAGGAGCAGTTACAGGAGTTTCAAGGAGGGGTGGGGTAGAGCTTCATCTAGGATAAATAATTTTCCCTCTGGGTGGGGAAAGGGGCAAGGGTCCGAGTGTCTCCTTGGCACTAGCCACCTCTCCCCAGGGTGTGCTGTCTTCATACTCAGGTTTCAAATGCCGAGTCATCACCCAGCCAGAATCAACTGCTGAATCATTTCTCTGCCCATCCACCAATCTACACGAGGCAAATCTGACCAGGAAACAGCATTCAGCATTGTCGCTGAATTCATTTCAGAAATCTGTAACAATGGGAGAGCCCACTCCCCACCCCAGCAATGCAGTCTTGGGTGTCTGGCCAAAAGAAATCCCCCAGCCACCACTAAAAACGTGCGTGAAACAATAAGCAAGCAAAGAGAATGTCCACCCCAGCAAACAGCAAGCTGCGGTGCAAACACTCTGCGTAAAGATTATACTGAGTGAAATGGCACTCAGCAAGACAACCTCAAAAGGTCTTGTTAAAAGGGGTTGGGGGGCCTGGCGCGATAGCATAGTGGTTAAGGTCCTCGCCTTGAACACGCCAGGATCCCATATGGGCACTGGTTCTAAATCCCTGCCAGTGACCTAGGAATGCAGTCAGGACGGCCCAAAGCTTTGGGACCCTACACCCACGTGGGAGACCTGGAAGAGCTCCTGGCTTGGGACTGGCTCAGTTCCAGCCACTGTGGCCACTTGGGGGGTGAACCATCCCACGGAAGATCTTCCTCTCTGTCTCTCCTCTCTGTATATCTACCTTTCCAATAAAAAAAAAAAAAAAGTGGGGGGGGGCTGCGGGAAGAGCTGCAGAATACACACTATATGATCTCATTTTGAAAAACCAAAAATTTAAACACATACACACACAAGACAATGTGTGCAGGAATTAGGGTTTTTCCAAAAGGTCACAAAAAATGTCATTCAAAGATAACTATTTTGATGCAAAAATCACTTTGGGAGATTCAAGACCTACCTTTTTCCTAAGATGCACTTTTCTATTAACTTTTTGAAAATGACCCCCCCCCATAGCTACCACTTGAAATGTTTTTTGCATTAAAGTAAGTTTGTACGTTACATTTCCAAGGACGTTCTGCAGTACCCGTGTAGTTCTCTACCTGTCCTTTGTTTAACCGCCCTATCTACTTTCCAGCATTGTGATCGAAAGGTAGGTTTCAACAAATATTTGCTGAACTCATGAAACAAACCATTTGTACCCAAAACAAGGACTGTGGAAGACGTGTGCCTCTCATGCTATATATTTCCATCTCTATTTTAAAGAGACTGCTTTAATGACTGTTTACATAAATAGAATGATTAAAAAGAAAAACATGGCAGGACCTAGACATATTGTAAAAAGGTCCAGGCTGCCTAAGAACTAATCTGTTGTAAGCAAGCTTCACACCCTACACCTCTCCGGCTTCAGACCCCGCGGAGCACAAAGATGAAGAGTCACGCGCTGGTTTCCAATTGTTCCCTGAACAACTGACCCTTGATGACTGACCCTTCCTATAAGGCGCTTGCGTCCCAAGCCACGATCCCTCCAAAGCCTTGTCCTCCCCGCGCACGCCTGACCCCAGGCAGTACAGCAGGTGAGGGGGTGGACCCACACGTGTGCCCACGCGGGCGCGGCGCGAAGGAAACTTACTTTCTCATCGCCCCCTTCCGCGGCCGAGACCTGTCGCTCCTGTTCCGGCATCTCGCCCTGCGGACACCGATTTCCTCTCCCGTTTCAGCCCAAAGCCCAAAGGTCACCTGTTCAGCAAAGGAGAAAAGCGCAGTATAAACAGGCAGGGCTGCGGAGGCATCCGTGTGGCCCCTGGAGGGGTCTGGGATCAGGGACTCCGGCAAGCCCCCATCCACTGAGAGGAGGGGGGATTCGAAGGTGCGCGCAGCCGTCGCCCCAGCCCTGGGGCGCACGGGAGAGCGCTAAGGGACGCCGGGCCTCGAACCCGCACCCGCGGCCGCGTGTGCCTGCCGGTGCCTCAGTATCCTCTGCCGTTCGGAACCACAGCGCGGGGGCCCGTCCTCCCGCCCCAGCTCTCCGCCTCAGCGAGTCGGCACGCGGGACTCCGTGCTGGGACCCGCGCTCCGAGCCAGCAGCGCAGCCCGGGGCGGCCCGGGGCGGTATCGGCAGACCCCCTAAGCTGGCCTACCGCCTGAGGGGAAGGTGCGGCGAGGCGTGGCGTCGGGTCCGGCCGGCGCAGCACCCTTCTCGAACTCCGCGTCCGTCCGACCTCCTGGGTGCCGCGGATCCCGAGCACCGCCGCGGCGCGGGAGTGAACTCTGCACCTGGAAAATCGACCCGCGTCGCGCAGGGCGAGTGCCCTCCGGTCCCCAACCGGTCCCCAACGAGCAGCGGGCTTCGGGCTGGGGGGCGGGGGAGCCTCGGGGCAGGGGCTTCCAGTGGGCGGGGCCGAGGCGGGAGCGCCGGCTGTCCATCACAGGCCACGCCCCCAGGTCCACCTCCCGCCGCGCTCCGGCCCCAAGGAGGCGGAACCCGCGTGCGCCAGTCAGAAAAAAAAGTCTCGTCTACGCCTCTGTAGAATCTAATTGGCCAGGAGGCCGTGGGAAGCTGCCACTAAAAGCCAATGGAAACACGCGGTCGACCTGTGAGGGCGGGGGGAAGCAGCGAACTGTTCCTGAGGAGCCAATAGGCGAAGGGGACGCAGAAACGCTTCCTGATTTGGGGGTCGGTGCAACATGGCGGCTGCCAGAGGGGTTTGGCTCGTGGGCGAGTTGTTGAGGTGAGCGGCTGGTGGCGTGGGGTTGCAGGTGTTAGTTGACTTGCCTGTCTCGTGAAGCCCAAGCTTACGGGGAAATGGCCGTCCACGTCATTAGCTTGTTTTCTCCCGCGAGCGGGCTTTGGGGGTCCGCTGGAGCTGACTAGGGCTTCAGACCTCAGTTGGCCATATTTCCTTCGCCCACTGCGTTGCTGATTTCCTCTTGTTGCTTCAGCTTTTTCTTTCTCGTCTTCACAGGCCAGCTAGTGGTCCTAAGTGCTACTTGTTTTTCGTATTTCTTTACAATTGACTCTCTTTCCCACCCAGCGTGTCTCTATTGCAAAGAAGTCTCCGGATCTTCCTTCTCTCTTAGCTTCTCGTGAACTTAATGAAACTGCCTTTTTGTTAACACCTGTCATTTCTGCATAAAGTGTATGCTGACTCTTCTGTTTCTTGATTGTCTTATTGACTTATTTTTTTAATTGGCGTAAAAATAGGTATAAAAAACCTGATACGGGCATATATTTTATCACAATAATGTTTCTTCTAGAGAAGTTAAAAATAGTTGTGTAAAAGAAAAACTCATGAAGCATGCTGTGTTTTGACGTTAACCACTGTTAGATTTCGGTGAAGAATCTCCCAGATTTTTGTCCACCTTGGATGGTGCCTTACCCTACACTAAGAAAACCACACCTTAGTATATTATATTATATTGACCAAGTTCTTTTCTAACACCTACATATTTTTTGCTCAGGTTGAAAGTTTGTATTGACACAATAGCTTCCTGAATATTAGTACATACATATTTCCTCCAATATTAAAGTATTTCATCCTCATTTTTTATCTCTTCTTTAAATTCTCTAATGATTATTTAAAATATTAGAATATCTGCTGAATCGCTTCTCAGCCTTTTGGCTAAGATCCAAAGTAGAAAATCTATGCTCAAAGCCGTCCTCTTTCCCTGCGATATGGAGTATCTCTCTCTCAGCGCTCTGTATATTAGAATTGTTAAATATTTGCTGAACGAAAGATGCACTGTTGATGATAATTGTCAAGGCCTTTTATTTAAGTATTGGTATGCATTGTAAAATGGTCCATATTTTAAATGATAAATTCTTTCAAGGGTAATTTTGATATACAAGTACTGTGGAGTACTTAATGAACTTTTTTTTTTTTAAAGATTTATTTTATTTTTATTACAAAACCAGATATACTGAGAGGAGGAGAGATAGAAAGTGGAGCTGCTGGGATTAGAACCAGCGGCCATATGGGATCAAGGCGAGGACCTTAGCCCCTAGGCCACGCTGCCGAGCCCCACTTAATGAACTTTTATAGAGGCTGTAAAAATGGTAGTCAAAGAACTGGTTTAACTTTAATCGTTTTTGTGGGGGGGTTGTCTGATCTTTTCAAAATTAATTTATTTTCATTTTATTTGAAAGGCCGAAAAACAGAGCGAGACTGCCACAGAGAGATCTTCCGTCTGCAGCCTCACTGCCCAGATACCCACTGAAACCAAGACTGGGCCAGGCAAAAAGCCTGGCACTTACTCTGGGTCTCCCTTGCTGGTGGCAGGGACCCAAAATGTGGGAGCCATCTACTGCCAAGCAGGTTGCACAGAAGCAGCAGGCTGGATCAGCTGCAGAGGAGCCTAGATGCAAGCGAGGCTCTCCCCTGTGGGGTGGAGGTGTGTCCCTAGTGGACACCTCACCATAGCACTGAATGCCTGCCCACCCCCTGTTCTCTTCCCAGTGTTATAAATCATTTTGAAAATCCTATCACATGTGTTTCCCAACTAAGTCACTTGAAAGAATTGTCACAAAAATGCTTGTATCCAAAATCTGCAAAGCAAGCGTTGAATGCTTATCTTTGTAAAGCAAACTGCCCCACACAGTGTTGCTTTTCTGTGGACTTGGGTATTACCAATGCCAAGGAAATGGCAGGTCTTTTTACTTTCCAGAAATTACTCATCCTTTAGGGTGTACTTTCTCAAAGTACAGGCCTTGAACCCTTGCAGCTTTAAGACTCCTTCAGTGAGCCCTGGCCAAATGGTTTTTATAATACTGTTAAATGTTACATACATACTGAATAGGAGAAAGGTAGCGCAAGGTTGATTTTTTACTGCTGATTTAAATACATTAAATTGCTGGCACGTTGGGGCTAACTTCTTGACCCGGTGGATTAAGCCGCTTCCTTCCATGCAGGCATCCTATGTTAGAGAACCAAGTACTGGTCCAGGCTCCTCTGCTCCTGATCCAACCCCCTTCTGATGTACCTGGGAAAGGTAACAAATGATGGCCCAAGCACTTAAGCCCCTGCCACCCTCAGGGGAGACCTGGATGGAGTTCCAGGCTTCAGCCTGCCCCAGGTCCATCCTCAGCCACGTGGCCAGCTGGAGAATGAGCCAGCAAAAGAAAAATTTCTTGTCTGTGCCTCTGTCTCATTTTACTTTGCAAATCAATGGAATAAATTTGGGGGGGGGCGGTAAAAATGGTACCATGCAATTAAAGAAAGACTGGAATTAAAGATTGCAAACTTTGACATTGGATGTTCATTAAACCTTGTAATTAAAAAACGAGTTTTAGTAATTATTTTGTTAGTCAACTTGCAAGCTACTAAAATTCTCTCTTTATTAATAATATATGGAAGAGATAGGCAAGAGTAGATTTCAACTTTCTTATTTTTTAACAGACATCACATCAACTTCCACTTTCTCTCATTTCAGGTTTTTTTATTCACTGTTTGTCCCTGGACTAATTGTGTGTGGCATTTTTTGTGTGTGTGTGGCTGTTGTCCTTTGGAGAATCAGACTGCTACTTCAGAAAAGGAAAAAATCAGTGTCAAGCAAAAATGGAAAAAATCAGATGGTGATTGCATTTTTCCATCCCTACTGCAATGCCGGTGGAGGAGGAGAAAGAGTTCTTTGGTGTGCCTTAAGAGCCCTGCAGAAAAAGTAGGTATGCATCATGTTCGGCTAATTTCCTGTATTGTTGTCATTTTTTTTTTCAGCCATTATCCAGAAATTTACCTTTTCTTTGCTACCTTATTCATGACCAGTTTCTTTTCTTAATCTTCAAAAAGAAAATATTTTTTTCATATGCTTAACTCCCTTGTAAGATCCTATTGCAGTTTAGTTGCTATGGTTAAAAAAAAAAAAAAAACAGGGAAATTACATGCAGTTTTAAAAATATTTATTTGTTTTGAAAGTTAGTTACACAAAGAATCTGTTGGTCGACTCCCCAGATGGCCACAACAGCCAGGGCTGGGTCAAGTTGATGTGAGGAGCTTCAGCTAGGTCTCCCACGTGGAGTGCTGGAGCCCAACATTTGAGCCATCTTCTGCTACTTCTCCCAGGCCTTTAGCAGGCAGCTGGGCTGGAGGTGGAGCAAGCAGAGACATGAGCTGGTGCCCATATGGGATGCTGGCGTCATGGGCAGTGACTTTACGTGCTGTGCCACAATGCATTTTTTTATGAGAGTTTTATGAGGAAAATCAGTCATGTTGAGAAAATGTACACAAAAGAAGTTAATATATGAACAGGAGTGTACCAAGTATTGCAGAGCCCTTTGAACCTGAGTATTTTCAGTCAGTGGAACATAGGAGTAATGTCTGTGAAAGCATGTACACAGATTCTAATTGGGATGTCATTCACAGTTGGATGAGGTTTAGTAAATTGCATCATCTGATGTGTTAGGCTTCTTCATCCCCATCACTTGCATCTTTAAGATATTCATGATTCTCTCTTACAGAGGAAAATGCAGAATAATATACAGGTTCCATCATTGCTCTATCATGTGAGGAAAATGATTACCCTATTGAAAACTAGCTTAAATTCAACTTCCTTGAAGCCTTCCCTAAAATAATTAATACTGTTCTCATAACTACATTAACTTTCTCTTTCTGACCAGACATTTGTCCTAGCAGTTAAAACATCGGTCAACAGTGCCTCCCTGTTGGATACCTGATGACACCATCGGGTTACTAACACAGATGCTGGGACACAGCAGTGGTGGCTCAAATAGTTGGTTTCCTACCACCCTCATGGGAGACCTGGATTGAGTCCTTCGTTCAAGGCCTGGCCAAGACTTGCTGTGGCAATTTGGAGAGAGAACCAAGACATAGGATGACCCTCTCTTTCAGAGTTACTGATAGAGGGAGAGACAGAGAGCAAGCAAGATCTTCCTTCTGCTAGTTGACTCTTCACATGACTGCAACAGCCGGGGCTCGGCCAGATTAACACCTAAACCAGGAAGTTCTTCCACATTGGTAGCAGGGACCTAAACACTTGGACCATCTTCTGCTGCTTTACCAGGCTGTTAACAGGATGGGAAGTGGAGCAGCTAACACTCAAACTAGTGTCCATGTGGGATGCCAACAATCTTATTTTCTCAATGTGTGTCTGTCTGCCTTTAGTAAATAGAATAATACTTTAGCGAGCTGGATGGGAAGTGGAGCAGTCAGGACACAAACCGGCGCCCATGTGGGATCCTGGCACGTGCAAGGATTTAGCTCCAGGCCATCACTCTGGGCCCAGACACTCTGCCTTTCAAATACATGATGGCGCTAATCCCATTCATCTCATTAAGAGGCCCCTCCCCTTCAGACCACCACCATGGACCTAGGGAGTAGACGCCATAAAAGCAATTGTAAGGGGACATAAGAATTCATGGCGTTACACACAGTCATGAAGGACTGGTCATTTTAGTTGTTTTCATTGGGCTGTAGTAGGTTCATGAAAGCATGGGGTCAGTAGTTCAACTGCAGTTAATGCAAAACAGTGGAAATCATCGTTTAATGTAAAAAAACAAACTCATGTTCATGAGAAAATTTTCTACAACTTTTCATTTGGTTTTCGGCAGTTAGTGATATCTTTACTGTCATTCTGTTTTAGATATCCTGAAGCAGTTTATGCTGTTTACACTGGGGATACTAACGTCACCGGGGAACAGATACTAGAAGGCGCCTTCAGAAGGTTTAACATCAGATTGAGTCACCCAGTGCGCTTCGTTTTCTTAAGGAAACGCTATCTTGTAGAAGATTCCCGGTATCCGCACTTCACACTGCTGGGCCAAAGTCTCGGCTCCATTTTTCTTGGCTGGGAAGCTCTGATGCAGTGTGTCCCCGACATCTACATCGACTCCATGGGATATGCTTTCACACTTCCACTCTTCAAGTACCTAGGGGGTTGCCGAGTCGGCAGCTATGTTCACTACCCCACCATCAGCACCGACATGCTGGCCGTGGTGAGGAATCAGAATGTCGGATTCAACAACGCAGCCTTTATCACCCGGAACCCAGTCCTCAGCCAAGCCAAGCTCATCTACTACCACCTGTTTGCTTTCCTGTACGGGCTTGCTGGCTCATGCAGTGACA
Source organism: Ochotona princeps (assembly GCF_030435755.1). Taxonomy (NCBI): domain Eukaryota; kingdom Metazoa; phylum Chordata; class Mammalia; order Lagomorpha; family Ochotonidae; genus Ochotona; species Ochotona princeps. Next base: position 51,323,860 of record NC_080843.1, read on the forward strand.
CAGTTATGGTCAACTCCTCCTGGACCCTGAACCACATCCTGTCCCTTTGGAAGGTGGGGGACTGCACAAGCGTTGTTTATCCGCCCTGCGACGTGCAGACATTTCTAGACATTCCCTTGGAGGAGGAAGAGCTGCCTGCAGAGCGTCTGCTGGTTTCCATTGGGCAGTTCCGGCCCGAGAAGAACCATCCTTTGCAGATCAGAGCTTTTGCTAAGTTGCTTGGTAAGAAAGTGGCAGAGTCGCCTGCGGCACTAAAGCTTGTCCTCATTGGAGGCTGCCGGAACAAGGATGACGAGCTGAGGGTGAACCAGCTGAGAAGGCTGACTGAGGAGTTAGGTGTTCAAGGAGATGTGGAATTTAAAGTAAACATCCCGTTTGACGAACTGAAGAAGTACTTGTCCAAAGCAACGATCGGCCTGCATACCATGTGGAATGAGCATTTTGGGATTGGTAAGTCTGTCCTATGTAAATAACTTGGTGATGCCACGAGATTCTAGCTTTCTCTGACAAAATAATAATTTTCTGGAAGTCTGTGACAAGCTCTCATTCTCCTATAATTCCCAAGGATGCTTTTCTCATTTGACTCTGTAAGGCAGGTAATAACAGCTGCTATCTATTGACCACTTACTGCATGCATGTCATCATCTTTCTATGAATAGTATCTAATCTTAATACTCCCTAAGCATTACAGTTATTTCATGCATAAGGTAACTGAGGCACACAGCAGTTTACAAATTGGTCAAAGTCAAAGAGTTAAGTAACTGGTAGCATACAGATAGCCTTGGGTTTTTTTTTCTCTTTTTAAAGACTGATTTGAGGGCCTAGCACAAAGCCTCAATGGCTAAATACTCACCTTGCAAGCCCAGGATCCCATATAGGTGCCAGTTTGTTTCCTGGCTGCTCCACTTCCCATCCAGCTCCCTGCTTGTGGCCTGGGAAAGCAGTTGAGGACGGCCCAAAGCCTTGAGACCCTGCACCCGCATGGGAGACCCAGAAGAGGCTCCTGGCTTCTGGCCTCAGATCACCTTAGCTCTAGCTGTTGCGGCTGCTTGGGGAGTGAATCAATGGATGGAAGATCTTCCTCTCTGTCTCACCTCCTCTCTGTACATGTGTCTTTCCAATAAAAATAAATAAATCTTTAAAATAATATTAGTAATAATAAAATTATTAAAAAGAGACTGATTTGAAAAGCAGAGTGATGGGCAGAAGGAGTGAGGAAGGGGCAGCTGCTGGCTGACTCTCCAGGTCCCCACAGCAGTCACGGCAGGCCAGAGCCCAGACCAGGACTTTCATCGACAGCTTTCTGATGTGGCTGGCAAGAACCAAGGACTTGGGCCTTACCTGCTGCCTCCCTGGCATATTAGCAGAAGCTCAGGCACTTCTGTATAGAATCCCGTTCTCCTACAATGGCATGATGCCTGCCACCCTATCCTCTTCTCCTTTTTTTTTTTTAAGGGAAACACAGATTTACGGAGAGGAAGATCTTCCATCCACTGGTTCAATCCCCAAGTGACTGCAATGTCCAGAGCTGAGCTGATCCAAAGCCAGGAACTTCTTCCTGGTCTCCCACGCGGGTACAGGGTCCCAAGGTTTTGTGCCATTCTCCACCACCCTCTAAGGCCACATACAGGGAACTGGATGATTGTAGAGCATATGGGACACAGACTGGCACTCATATGGGATCCTGGTGCTTGCAAGAGGAAGATTAGCCAGTTGAGCCATCATGCCAGGCCCCTCACTCTCCATCTTTTCTAAGATTTTTTTTTTTTAATTTTGATTTTAATTTTTATTGTAAAGGCCAATTTACAGAGATGGAGAGACAGAAAGATCTTCCCATCCGCTGGTTCACTGAAGTGACCGCAACAGCCAGAGCCGAGTTGATCTGATCTAATCTGAAGCCAAAAGCCAAGAGCTTCTTCTGGGTCTCCCACACGGGTGCAGGATCCTAAGGTTCAGGGCCACCTTCGACTGCTTTCCCAGGCCACAAGCAGAGAGCTGGAAGGGGAGTGGATCAGCCAGGACACAAACTGGTGCCCATAGGAGATCCCGGTGCATGTAAGGCAAGGAATTTAGCCACTAGACTTTCATGCCAGGCCCTTTACCCCCTATCTTACCCTGTCTTTGTAATGGTGCAGATTCCCAGCCCTAATCAAACTTACGAATGGCCAAATCAGAATCAGTGGGTGATGCCCAGGTACAGGTATTTTGCTCATCAGAAGCTAAGGTTTCACAGTAATTCCTTTCATCCTTTATTGTCTGTACTCTTGCAGTGGCCTTCTCTCTGTTCTCTGCCAAATCCCACTGTAAGTTTTCGACTTAAGTCTTCCTACGATTGGCCACAGTGTCGGTCCTTTGCAGATATTTCTCTCGTGCCTACTTTGGCCTCACAGTGCTGGTTCTCTTTTTTTTTTTTTTTTTAATATCAAGAGGCACTTTATTCTTCCAACCAGTCCATTTCCCAGCCAGTCGACTTGACTTCTACTACCTCCCGTTTTTCTTCCGTTTCTCTCTGCTTCATTCCCCAAACTCCTCGTCGCCCCTAGTCTTCTTCTGTCCGTCCATCCGTCCATCCCAGTCCTCTGTCTCAGTCCGTCCGTCCGTCTCCGTCTCCTTCTTCCTGTCTTGTCACACTGCTGGTTCTTAGGGGGAAGCAGGAACATTATAAGTTTTGTTCATATAGTTAGCACTACAGTTTCTCTTCTACTTGTTTTTAGTTAGCAGCACAGTACTATGCCAGAGGTTCAACAAGACACCTGTCGAAGCAATTTCCTGCCTAGGTCTGACCACCTGGACTTCACTCCACGGATACTTACTGGGCGTGCTTCCTGTGCTGGGCTTCCAGGCAGGTGCAGGAAGTCTGTCTGCAATGGAAGGCACCCTTGCCTTCAGAGGCTTCTAGCTCTGGGGTCATAGCGACCAGCCACGAGCATCTGCTGTGCAGGGTGCCAGCTGCTGTGCTGACGAGAGCCAGGGCGATGAGGACAGAGAAGGCTTGGACACACGGGGCAGGGTCCCTTTCCCCAGGAGGTGATGTGATTCTCAAGCTAGGCTGGAGCAGTCAGTAGGACAATTACACGTGAACTAGGCAAGTGAGGAGAATGTGGGGCAGAGGCAAGAGCCCCAGGATAGAAGTGACAGACCACAGGAGCAGCCGGCACTACAAAGGGACCGAGCGTTCAGCTTGCTCCAAGGCCGAAGGAGAAACCACGGGACAGCGGAGAGGCCATCTGACAGGTCAAGCCAGGAAACAGGAACGGAAGGATTTTTATTATTGCATTTCAAAGCTTTCTGTTTCCAAAGTGTGGGAAGAAACACAACGATCACACGTCTGTGCAGCTGGGATGCCAGCTCTGAGAGTCATGAAAACATTTCCGCAAGAACCTGATGCATCTCTTGGAACCCACCTGGCAGGGGCTCGGGTGTGTTCTAGAAAAGATGGGGAGTGAAGCTTAGCAGCAGGTGGAAACTGCTCAGTTTCCAAGGGCACTTCGAACACTGCCTGGAAATGCCTGGAATGCGTGTTACCTGTTGCCAACCTGTCCTTTAATCCCATTTTCCACAGACTTTTGGAAGCCTCCTATAATTTGGCAGTAAATCATTATTTATTTCCATTTAGTTCAGCACTGCTATCGGGCACATGGTGCTCTGAAATATGCAGGAAATCCAAGCAGGTACACCAGCACTGTTTATTTACAGGGCTTCACTAGGGCGAGCTACAGTTCTTTTTTTCCACTAACATAATTTAAGATCTTAAGATTTTGCTTTTGATACCTTTCTTTTGTGTTTCTAAGCTGATTGAAGTCTGGCATCTTTTTCAGTTTGCTTATTTATTTGAGAGAGAGCACTCCAATCTTCCAGTCCACTCCCCAAAGGCCCACAACAGCCAGGATTGGGCTGGGCCAATGTGGAAACGGGGGGCCTGAGAATCACTGTATTGGCTCTGTTGCGTGAGTGGTGGGAACCCAACCATTTCAGCGCTCACTGCTGCCTTCCCCAGTCCACATTAGCAGACAGCTAGGGTCAGGAGCCAGGACCAGGAATCAAACCCAAGCACTCTGGTCCAGAGGATGTGGGCATGTCCACCAGCATCATAACTGGCCAAACGCCCTTCCTGCTGAGCTGTTCAATTAAGAACAAAGAAGGACTATTATGAAACTTTGAAAAGTCAAAAACTCAGAATTCTTTTATTTTGCACCAAAGAAATTAAATGAGCTGATTTATATAAACATATAAGATTTTTTTGTTTAAGAATGAATTCTTTGGCCTGATGCGGTAACCTTAGTGGCTAAAGTCCTTGCCTTGCATACTCCAGGATCCCATATGGGCTCCAGTTCTAATCCCAGCAGGCCCCACTTTCCATCCAGCTCCCTGCTTGTGGCATGGGAAAGCAGTCGAGGACGGCCCAAAACCTTGGGACCCTGTACCCATGTGGGAGACCTGGAAGAGGCTCCTGGCTTCTGGCTTCAAATTGGCTCAGCTCCAGCCATTGCAGTCACTTGGGGAGTGAGTCAGCAAATGGAAGATCTTTCTCTCTCCTTTTCTCTGTATATCTGACTTTCCAATGAAAATAAGTCTTTTAAAAAAAAAATGAGTTCTTTGTTTGTAACTCAGATTTAGACAGAGAGAGGCACAGGCAGAGAGAGTTCTTTCACCCACCAGTGCACTCCCAAAAAGCCAGCAATGGCTGGGTCTGGGCCAGGCCAAAGCTAGCAGCCTGGCGCTTCTTGCAGGTCTCCCACATAGATACGGGAGACAGGCCCTTGAACCATCCTCCGCTGATTGTCCAGGCACATCAGCAGGAACCTGGTTCAGCAGTGCAGCCACCTGGACTCAAACATCACCCACATGGCATGCCAGCACCATACCAACATGGGGTTCAGTGCTATGTCGCAGTGTCAGCCTCAGGGATACACGTGTGGAATTAGATTCTCAGGAGTTTAACGTTTTTTAACTGTCCATCCTTGTTCTTAGGAACACATGCAGAAGTGTCATAGACTACATATTGTTTCTTTCTCAGGGATCGTGGAGTGTATGGCAGCTGGCACAGTCATCCTGGCACACAACTCTGGGGGCCCGAAGCTTGACATTGTCGTTCCTCATGAAGGAGACATAACTGGATTTCTCGCTGAGACCGAGGAAGGCTATGCTGACACGATGGCTCATATTCTTTCCCTGTCTGCAGAAGAGAGACTCCGAATCAGAAGCAATGCCCGAGCATCTGTAAGCAGATTTTCCGACCAGGAGTTTGAAACAGCATTCCTGTCATCGGTGGAAAAGTTACTTAAATAAGGCTATCTGTGCAAACCAGAAAAACTTGCTAGCAAACTTTACGGCAGCCTATGTAAATACTTTGTTTTTCTCATAAACTCATTCCCTATTATAATAAAGTCAGCGTGAGCAATGTTCTCAGTGGTATGTAAATGGACAAGGTGTTTATTTCAATGAGAAAGGGAAAATTACTTCAGTGGAAGAGCTTACAGTTTACGCATTAAAAAGCTGATAGCTAGAGTTCGCTCTCAGTTTCTGAATTTGCTCTCAATTTTCTGAAAAATAAGGACCTAAGGAAAAATGTATTTTTTAAATGCTTATTTATTGGAAAGGCAGAATTACAAAAGACGAGGAGGAAGAGAGAGCTCGTCCATCTGCTGTCACTCCCGAGATGGCCACAGCAGCTGGATTTGCATGTGGTGAAAACCAGAAGCCTGGAGGTCTGTACGGCTCTCCCACGTGCATAGCAGGGGCCATCTGCTGCTGCTTTGCACAGGCATGTTATCAGAAAGCTGGATTGGAACAGGAGCAACCAGGACTTGAACCAGCACTCAGATGGGATGTAGGAGTTCATGCAGTGACTTAACCCACTGTTCCACAATACCAGCACCAAGAAAAATGATCTTGAATTTAAATATCCATGTTTTTTTTCAAATCCTGTTTGTCTGATCTCATTAAAAAATGGGAAAGAGGGCCCAGCACGGTAGCCTAACAGCTAATGTCCTCACCTTCAATATGCTGGTATCCCATGTGGGCACCGGTTCCGAACCCAGTGGCCCCGCTTCCCATCCAGCTCTCTGCTTGTGGCCTGGGAAAGCAGTTGAGGACAGCCCAAAAGGTGGCAGAACAAATGGTCCAGGGTGTCCTGACATCCCAACAAAGCTTTGTGTTGCAGATTATTTGGTTTAGAAAAGGAAGACATGGGCCCAGTGAGGTAGCCAAGTGGCTAGAGTCCTTGCCCTGCACGCACCTGGTTCCCATATGGGTGCAGATTCTGGTCCCAGTGGCCCTGCTTCCCATCCAGCTCCCAACTTTTGGCCTGGGAAAGCAGTCAGGGATGGCCCAAAGCCTTGGGACCCTGTACCCATGTGGGAGACCTGGAGGAAACTCCTGGCTTCGTATCAGCTCAGCTCCAGCTGAGGCTGCCACTTGGGAAGGTGAATCAATGGATGGAAGATCTTCCTCTCTCTGTCTCTCCTTCTCTCTGTATGTCTGTCTTTCCAATAAAGATAAACAAATCTTAAGAAAAAAAAAAACCCTTCAATACCTATTTAAAACAAAATAATATAGTGCTTCATACATTTTGGTAACTTTCAGGGTATTATGTAAAGTCATCTTTTTTTTTTTTAGGTTTATTTATTTTGATTAGAAAAGCAGATTCACAGAAAGGAGGAGAGCAAGAGCAAAAGATCTTCATCTGCTAGTTTCACTCCCCAAGTGGCCGCAATGGCCGCATCTGAGCTGAGCTGAAGTCAGAAGCCAGGAGCTTCTGGGTCTCCCATGCAGGTGCAGGGTCCCAAGGCTTTGGATCATCCTTTGCTACTTTTCCCAGGCCACAAGCAGGGAGCTGGATGAAAAGTGGAGCAGCCAGGACACGATATAGACTATTATAAATGATTCCAAAATATTTGTTTTTCAATTACGTAACGCGACCTAAACTCTTTGGGACTGTAATGAGTAAAAGTGTGTCTTTCTAAATCTCTCCATAATTACAACAGAAAAGTTACTTCTATTACATAACTACAAAGAATAAATTATTCAAGTTTCTAGAAACAAATTATGTCCTTGTAATTTTCCTCACCACAACCATCCCGGTCCCATTGCTTATCTGCTTTTTCCTCCTCCCCACCCACGTACTCCCAAATCTGTGGCTGTCATTGGCTTTGGAGAAGCATCAGTTCCAGTGATCTTGTGCTGTGTATTCACTTGGACTGTATGTAAATGTTGAAGAACTCATGCATGTTAGTACCATTTAAAGAATAATCTGTTCGATAGCTACCATACACCAAGTTGGAATAAACTTACAACAGTCATTGATGAAAGAAATGGAAGAAGACAAACAGAAATGGAAAGACATCCCATGTTCATGGATTGGAAGAATCAGTATTGTTAAAATGTAGGTACTGTCCAAATCAGGGTGTGCATTAGGAAGCTATAATGGAGAACACAAAGGATTTGCACCCAGGGCCTCCAGTGAGCAGTAGCTTAACTGCTGTGCTAAACACCTGTCCTGAACCACATTATTTTGTCTACTGCATAAATTACTTCATTTGAATTTTTTTTTTTTTTTTGAAAGGCAAGTCACAAAAGGGCACGAGGAGAAAGACAGAGAGGCGTTCCATCTTCTGGTTCACTCCTCCAAATAGGTACAGCTCCCAGAGCTGGCCCAGGCCAAAGCCAGGAGTTTTGCTGGGTCTCCCACATGAATGCAGAGGCCCAGGAGTTAGGCCATTCTTTGCTGTTTTTCCAGGCACATTAGCAGGGAGCTAGAGCAGAAATGGAACAGCTGAGACTTAAGCTGTTACCCATATGTGATGCCAGCACTGCAGGTAGTGGGTTAATCCTCTATGTCACACATAGCCCCTCACATAAGTTACTTAGAAGTGTTCTTACTATAAATTTTTGGTGAAAAAATTAATATTTATACTCAAAATTAGTTCTGTTGTCTAAGCTGAAAGGAAAATTAATAAAGCCTTGGGGTAACTAAGGTCTTAGCAATAAATGATTATCTAAAAACAGAATAACCACACCAGTGTATTTTAACTGAGTATTAATGATCGCTGGGCTTCGTTAACAGCACAGATCTTGTCAGGGAGGGAAGTGGAGACACTCCCCAAACCTTCATTTTATTCTTGACATCTCAGCATACTTATCCCCTCTCCTTCTAATTGTTCAGCATCCTTATAGGAACTAGAATCCTCTTCCTCTTTGTCTTCCTCTGTGGAAATGTCAAGCTTTTCTAGGGATTCTACAACTTCCTCTCCCAGCTCATCTTCAGATTCTTCAAAGTTTCTGAAATAATAAAATCAAAATCATGTTATGAAATCACTAAAGAAAATGAGTTTTCCTTTTCATTTTCTACCCCCACTTGGACAATATGAAAGTGACCTTTTTTTTTTTTTTTAGGTTAAAAGTGACATTTTCATCTGCATAATAAATTATTTCACTGTAAGGGTTTTTTTTTTTTTTTTACATTTTTTTAAATTTATTTGAAAGGTATAGAAACAGAGACAGCTCTTCCATCCCTGACTCATCCCCCAAATATCTAACAGCTGAACTGGGCCAGGCTAAAGCTAGGAGTCTGAAACTCAATCTAGAGCTTCTGTATTTGTGCCAGAGACACAGATCCTTAGGCCATACCTGGTGCTCCCAGGTGCATATCAGCAGGAAGCTAGAGGCTGACACAGAGCTGGTCCTTGAGCTCCAGCATAGGATGCAGGTGTCCCAAGCTGCACCTTAACTTTTGTGCCTAATGGGATGATTACAGGCCACCTGTGTACTTCTGGGGTCCCAGGTCATAAGAACAGAGGAGGACCCAAGAAAGCAAACAACCTGTTAGATAGTTAAGAGCACAGGCTGGGAAGGAAAGAAGAAGAAAATGCCCTGAAAGCCTCCAAAATGACAAAACTCCAAAACACTGGAATAAATCCAATGCTAAGGCAAATGGACACAAAATGGAGGAGGACGAAAGGGGAGAGGCAGAACAGGAACTAACTCCAGATGAAATTATTCTTTTGATCAGTTTATTTCTATTTATTTGAAAATGAAAGACTTAAACTAGCAACCGGAATCTCAATTCAGGTGTCCCACTTGGGTGGCAGGTAACCAACTGCTCTAACCATCAGGGTTTCTTCTTAGAGTGCACATTTGTAGAAAGCTGTAACAGACCCAGCTCCTCCATCCAGGATATGGGCATTCCAATTCATCACCTAACCAGTAGGCCAAATGCCCAACCTCCAATGAAATTATTTTGTGCAGGATTTTGTCAAATCTTTATAAGAGTAAGGAAGTTCAAAAAATAACATTGTACAATATACATTAAAATGTTTAATTACAGGGGAAATTACATGATAATAAAGATAACATGAATGTGAAAATGCAATTATACCGAAACTATTATTTAAATTTAAAATTCAAAACATAAGGCAGGCATTGGGCACAGCAGTTGAGATGCCACTGGAAGGCTGAAAGGCCAACCACCATGTCTGAGTGCCTGGGTTCACGTACCAGCTCCAAGTCCAGCTGCTTGCTGGTGCATGACCTGGGGGACAGAGGTGATGACTGCAGTGCTCGGGGCCCTGCCACCATGGACTAGACCTACACAGTGCCAATCCTCTGGCTACAGCCTGACCAAGCTCTGACTGTTTCAGGCATTCAGGGAGTGAAGAGGCAATGAAGGATCTCTCTGTAGGCTTCACACATAATTGAATCAACACATGTGAGTTCCATCAAAATTCCAACAAAAGCTTCTTGTGACACTTTATAAGAGAAAGCATAGATGTATACATTCAGTAGAGGGCAGTTGACAGTTAAGAAAAAGATGTGGAAACGGAAAGAAGGTGAAAAGTCTGGCCATACCAGATAATGAGAAAGTATGATAAAGCCATGGTAATGAAGACAATATCACTGAGACAATTGTGGAAATAATGCCATTGGAGAAGAATGGGAAGTTCTGCCATAACCCCATGCATGTAGAGAAATCTGGTCTTACGTATCATCATCATCAGATCGTGGTTCTAATTGTTCCTCATCTATTTCAGGGCTAGAGATCGTTTCCTTTGTTTCATCTGCATCTTTAGGGAACCACGGTTTTAATGTTCCTCCTGTTGAAGAAATAACAGATTAAAGCATTCCTACATATACACCTGATGAAGAGGATGTGCAAAACTCCTTTAAGGAAGGTCAAACAGCCATAAAAACCTTGTAATCATTTTCATTACAATGGACAATACAGCAGTGAGGACAGCCAACACCCACCTTCTCAGCACTGTACTGACAGAAGGGGGCAACAGAAGACAGGGAAAAGAAGTGAGAGGAGTAAGGTTCATCAAGGAGGAGACAAACACTCCCAGGCTTGCTGGGAGGCAGCAGGTGACAGCTCCAGTGGTTAGGCCCTGCCACTCAGTGGACGACCCACATAAATCCCTAGCACCTGCCTGGCCCAGCCCTGGCAACTGCATTTAGGGAATGAAGCAGGTGAAAGACCTCTTTCTGTTTCTGCCTCTCTCTTTGTAATTCTGACTTTCAAATAAGTAAATAAAACTAAAGGAAGGAATGAAGGCAAGAAGAGAAAGAAAGAACGAGGAAAAGAAAAAAGAAGAAAGGGGGCCCAGCATAGTAGCTTACTGGCTAAAGTCCTTGCCTTGGCTGCACCGGGATCCCACATGGGCACCATGGGCACCAATTCGTGTCCTGGCTGCTCTGCTTCCCTGTGTGTGGTCAAGGTTGAGGATGGCCCAAGGCTTTGGGATCCTGCACCCGCGTAGGAGACGCAGAAAGAAGTTCCTGGCTCCTGGTATTGGATCAACGCAGCACCGGCTGTTGTGGTCACTTGGGGAGTGAATCATCACACGGAAGATCTTCCTCTCTGTCTCTCCTCCTCTCTGTACCTCTGCCTTTCCAATAAAATAAAAATAAATCTTAAAAAAAAAGAAAGAGTTACAGAAAGAGAGACAGAGAGACACATCTTCCATCCACTCCCCAGATGGTCACAAATGATGGACCTGAGCCAATCTAAAGTCAGGATCCAGGAGCTTCTTCTCCTGGTGCAAGGACGCAAGGACCTGAGCCCAGGCGTGGGATTCCTGAAATTCCTCCCCAGGCCTTTAGCAGCCAGGAAAAACCAGGAGCCAGGGACTCCATCTGGGTGTTGGGCCTTTCTCTGCTGCCTTCTGAGATGCATTAGCAGGGAGCAGGCTCTCAAGCAAAATGGACAGGGCTTGAACCAGCACTAAAACATAGGATGTGGCCATCGCAAGCAGCAGCTGAACTCACTGCGCCACAATGTCAACCCCAGGATTCCCTTCTTTGTTTTTAGGGATGAATAATATCCTTGTAGGTACACACCAGATTTAAAAAATCTACACACTAGTGCATATCTGTTATCTCCATATTGTAAATAATGAACATGGGTATACACGATATCTTTCTTTTTTAAAGAGTTATTTCATGTATGAGAAAGGCAGAGTTATAGAGAAAGAGGGAGAGACAGATCTTCCATCTGCTGGTTCACATGGGGGCAGGAGCCCAAGCACTTGGGCCATCCTCAGCTGCTTTCCTGGGTACATTAGTAAGAAGCTGGATTGGAAATGGAACAACTGGGACATAAACTGATGCCTGCATAGGATACTGGCTTAACCTGCTAAGCCACAACACTGACACCTCCCCCCCTCTCAAATATCTCTTTAAAATTTTGTTTTCAGTGCTGGTAAAGTGGCATGCCTACTAATCCTCTGCCTATAGTGCTAGCATCTATATGAGTGTTGGTTCTAGTCTTGGCTGCTCCAGTTCTGATCCAGCTCCCTGCTGGTAGTCTGGGAAGGCAGCAGAGGATATTTCAAAGCCTTGAATCCCTGTACCCATGTGGAAGGCCCAGAGGAAGCTCCTGGTTCCCGGCTTCAGATAAGCTCAGCTTTGGCCATTAGGGCTGTTTGACTAGTGGACCACCAGATGGAAGATTTCTGTCTCGCTCTCATTCTCTGTAACTCTTATTTTCAGGTGAAAATAAATAAATCTTTACATAATAATAACAAAACTCTGTCTTAACTATTCTTGCAAATTTCAGGGAATAGGGGAAATTCACCCTCTGCTCTCTCAAACTTCCCTGAAATAAGTTGACAGAGATTAAATTGGAGAAAAGGTACACAAAGTTATGAAAGTACCAAAGTGGAAAATCATCTGGGCATGAGGACCCAATATCCCAGCACCATCCTCAAGTTTATAGGCCCATTTTTCTCTAGGAAAGGGGACGTTTGGGAAGTGACAACACTTTTTGAAGCACTGAGGTAAATTGTTTGGGATGGTGGTGTGGGAGTGTGGTGAGTGAGGAACAAAAGACCTCCAGCTCAGAGCTTAACTTGGAAGAAGGGTCCTTGACCTTTGAGCCTGAGGAGTAGGCATGTTTAAAGGAAAACCCCTCCAGGTGGGTTACATTCCCAAGTGAGCTTTGCTAAGATTGACATGGCCACTGCCATCAGTCCCCAGACTGGTCTGAATGCAGATGACGAAGCATGGAGTGGCTCTCCCCACACTAGGATGGGCAAAAACAACGCAGACTTTTCCTTTAGGCCAAATGCCTAGCATGCCCAAAATGCCTTATTTGGGGGACCTTGTTATCTGAGCCTGGAGAAGTAGGGGGAGAAAGGCCGGGAGGCGGGGAGGCATTGGAAACCACCTACTCACCTCTGGCATTTAGGTTTGGTTCTCCTTGCTCTAAAGATAAACAGATCCCCTGACTGGATGAGGCTCAGAGCAGCTCAGGGGGCCAAGGCTGACCCAGACTGACCTAGAGTTCATTATGTGCCCACTGTAATATCTTCCATGCTCAATGATACACCTATCAAGTATCATGACCAAAAATGTCTGACTACTCATGGAGCAACCAGGGGCAGTGACTCCCGCATTCCAGGAACTCTCTATCCATTTCGAGAAAATCATCGACATCCCTCGTCTTTATTAGAATGTACTTCCTCTTACATTAAACAACCCAGGTAACACTAAACATGGTTCAGGGAGGGGGCCACTTCCCTGGGCATGGGCCCTCACTCTGACTTACTGCTTACTCAAGGGCTGGTTAACAACAGCAAAGTGTACAAGTTTTACAACATTCACTTGCACATGGGAATCTTCCTGAGAGTGAAGTCTGACCATCCAAGCCTGTGGAACTGGGAAATGAAGCGGCAGACTAGCACATGGTCTCTTGCTCTCAGATAAGTGAAAAAAAAAAAAGACATTTTAAAAGCAGTAGACATTTATTTTGATTAAAATTCTATAGTCAGGGCACTGCTGCTGCATAATATGATTGCTCCACTTCCACTTCATCAACTTGCTAGAAAGCCTGAAAAAAAGCAGTGGAATATGGGCCAAATGCTTGAACCCTTGCCACTCAAGTGGGAGACCTAGAAAAAGCTCCTGGCTCCTGACTTGGGCCTGGCCAGCCCCAGCAGTTATGGCTATCTGGGGAGTGAACCAGCAAATGGAAGATTCTCTTCCCTCACGCCCTTTCTCCATTTTTCTCTCTCCCTCCCTCTTTATCTCTCCTCTGTAACTGACTTTCAAATCAATCAATCTTTAAATAAAGAAAGTGATGTGACTCCTTCACTCTTCCTGGATAAACTTCTATAGTCAAGCAATCTGGACTAAGCTGGCATGATTGGTTCCTCTGGTCCTAGCTGGCATCATTGGTCCTATATAAGGCCAGCTGAAAGCTGCCTGCCTCCCTTGGAATGCCTCACACAGCGCCTCAGCTTCCGGCAGAGCAGGCCAGGTTGGCTGACTTCTGGACAGGGTCCCAGTGCAAGAGTAGACATTGTTAAGGCTGTCCCATGACTCAGATCTGGCACTCTCTACCATGTCCACTGCACCCTAATGACCATACAAACCCAAGTCCAATTCAAGTTCAAAGGTCCAGAGGAAGAATCCCTTTTAATGATAGAGGAACTGAAAATCCACACCAACCATAAAGAGCATGGCTACAGAGATAAGTGAAGGTAATTTTTTTAAAGGTTTACTTTATCTGAAAGGCAGAATTACAGACAGAGGAAGAGAGAGAAAAAGACAGAGATCACCTGTGTGTTGGTTCACTCCCCAAATGGATGCAATGGCCAGAACTGAACTAATCTGAAGCCAGGAACTTCTTCCAGGTCTCTCATGTGGGTATAGAGGCCCAAGGACCTGAACCATCCTCTGCTGCTACTTTCCCAGGCTATAAGCAGGGAGCTGGATGGGAAGTGGAGCAGTTGGGACTTGAACCAGCTCCTATATGAGATTCTGATGCCACGTCAGGATTAGAATTAGCCTGCTGTACCACAGCTCCAGCTGCCATGAAGGTCATTTACACAATTAACCTCTCCCACAGGTAACCTACAGTCACCCGCTCAGAAATTAAGAGTTGTACTTGCTCTCTAGGAAAGGAAATCCCTACCTACCAACACTAATGTCACCAGGAGCCCAGGCAATGATAATTCATGAGGACTAGTTTCTTCATTTTTTTTTCACACATTTTCCTGTATTGGGGGGAAGATAGGAGATAAAAGAAGCCCCACCCAGCCTCCCGACCATCCTAGTGTCCTTGATGTAGGGCATGCTCCGAGGGCACTACTCAATTGATTTTGATAGTTCAACAGTTCTGAATTGCTGCCAATCTTGCCATTCCAAGCACGATGAAATCTGAGGAAACCAGGAGATAAAGTCCTGGTTTCTGGCTTTCATCTGTCCCAACCCTAGCCGTTATGACCCTTTAGGGAGTGAAGCAGCTGACGGACGATCCTCTCTCTTTCTCCCCCACCCCAGCCCATAACTCTGACTTTTGAATGAATGAAAATAAACAAAAAAATAGATGTTTAAATTTTACTCATTGTTTCTTTTTTATTATAATGCACCATCATTTAAAACATTGCACAAGGCCTAGTGTGATAGACTAGTGGCTAAAGTCTTTGCCTTGCATGCTCCAGGATCCCATATGGGCACCAGTTCATGTCCTGGCGGCCCTGCTTCCCATCCAGCTCCCTGCTTGTAGCCTGGGAAAGCAGTCGAGGACAGCCCAAAGTCTTGGGAACCTGTACCTGCTGGGAGACCCAGAAGAAGCTCCTGGCTTCAGATTGGCTCAGCTCTGGCCATTGCATCCATTTGTGGAATGAATCAGCAGACAGAAGATCTTCCTCTCTGTCTCTCCTCCTCTCTGTATATATGACTTTCCAATAAAAGTGAAATAAATCTTAAACTTTGCACAGAAGAAATTCATACTGTTATAGCTTAAGAATCCTTCAAAAAAAAAAAAACACCCAGTGGTATAATAGATATTTCTCTATCAATGGAGAAGAAATAGCTTAGGACTGGAACAAGTCTCATATAGGTGAAGTCAATGCTGTAGTTCACATTTGCGTCAAGAAGAAAATCTATCATCTAACTTTTTTTAAAGACTTATTTATTTTTATTGGAAAGGCAGCTTTACATAAAGGAGATATAGAAAGATCTGCCTTCTGCTGGTTCACTCCCCAAGTGGCTACAACAGCCAGAGCTGAGCCAATTAGAAGTCAGGATTGGAGAAGTGGCCTAGCAGCTAAAGTCCTTGCCTTGAACACTCCTGGATCCCATATGGGCACTGGTTCTGATCCTGGCAGCTCCACTTCCCATCCAGCTCCCTGCTTGTGGCCTGAAAAGCAGTCAAGTATGGCCTAAGGCTTTGTGACCCTGCACCTATGTGGGAGACTTGGAGGAGGTTCCAGGTTCCTGGCTTCAGATGGACGCAAGCACCGGCTGTTGCAGTCACTTGGGGAGTGAATCATCACACAAAAGATCTTCCTCTCTGTCTCTCCTCCTCTCTGTAGATCTGCCTTTCCAATAAAAATAAATAAATCTTAAAAAAAAAAAAAAAAGAATTCAGGAGTCAAGAGCTTCTGGGTCTCCCATGCACGCGCAGGGTCCCAAGAATAGGCCATTCTCTATTATTTCCTCAAGCCACATCAAGGAGCTAGATGGGAAACTGAAGTGCTGGGACATAAACTTGTGCCCATATGGGATTCCAGTGCATGCAAGGCAAAGATCTAGCTACTGAGCCATTGCACTGGGTCTAAAAAATCTATCATCTAAACAAAATATTGGGAAATGAACCATTTTGGAAAAAACATCAAAATAAGTTCCTACATCATACTGATTCAAAAAATAAACACCAAAGCTTGTCTAGGTTATTCCTTTAAAAATAAACTACATACCAAGTTCATCATTGGCAGAACATGAACTACTCATTAGATGTGCTAAGGCTAAAACGTTCATCAAAGTGCCTGGCTTTTCATGCCGCCACTGTTTTCTCTTTTCAGACACACCTCTGATCACTGCAACATGGCCATCTGAAGAGGAAAACGGGTTCTTAAAAATCCAAATGCTTTTTCCTTTAGGTTTTTTAAAAAAATATTTATTTTGTTTATTGGAAAGGCAGAGTGACAGCGAGAAACACAGAGAAAAAAAATCTTCCAATCCCAAGTTTACTCCCCAGATGGCTGCAACAGCTAAAGAAGGCACCTAGAACACCTTCCAGTTGTCCCATGTGGGTGCATGTGCCCAGGTGCTCAGGACATCCTCCACTGCCTTCCCAGGTACATTAGCAGGCAGTTGGTTGGGAAGCAGAACAGTGGGAACTTGGACCAGTGCTGGCAGATGAGAGGCGGAAGCTCAGTGACAGCTCAACCCATAGTACCACCATGCTGGTCCCTTCACCTGAGCTTTTATAAAACCACAAAATGCTAGAAACCTGCAGGTAACCTTTTTTTTTTCATTAATTAAAAAAGACCCTAAAATACCATAAAGTTTAGTGCTTCATTGTTACATAGCTGAGGAGAAGAATCATTTCTTATTTTCTAAAATGGCTTTTTGGGGGGCATGATAAAACTTCTATTCTATTGGCTTATTTTAAGCTTACCCTCAATTGTCTTATTGATTTATAAGCCAATTCACACACTTAAAATGATTGCTTTTAGTGACATGCTCAACTATTCCAGGAGCTGCCATTAAGGCTAGCGGGTAAACGACCCCCTGGAGCACCAGCATCCTACATCCATGGAGGAGTGAGGACCTCCCTGCCTTGCCAATCAGCTCTCAGCCAACCATGATTAGCATTTCAGGCTCAGAACATGTTTGTCCTTGTCTCCCATTTCTCGTGACATTTCTGCGGTAATGCAGGCAGGGACCAGTTTTCCTTCATCTTTGAGCACACTCTATGGCGCACACAAGGGGGACGGATTCTCATTGTGATGATCACTAAATCGAACAAAGATGTTTCCAGATAGAAATATGGCAAGAAGTCTAATCCTAGAAGAGGAGACTGAGCCAAGCCAGGCATAGCTCACACGGTATAAGGGAGGATTGGCCAGGTTATGATCTGGATTTATTGTGCATGCTTAATCATTACACTGAGAATTCAGAAAAGGTACTTATTCTTCATTAATTAATTATAGACAGGACTGAAAGGCTTGCTGAGATGCGATGAAAGAAATGAGAGGCCATCACATTATATTGCTTCTGCCAGCTAAAGGGGGCTGTAAATTCTTTGCTGATCTGATGAATTAAAGTGCTGAATCGAAATAACAACAGATCCATTCCCATAACTGTAGATGTGTTCATATGCAAGAACTACTGTAACGATCAGCCACCAGGAGATATCAAAAGATTCTCACCTTTAACAGCGGAAAAAAAAAAAAGAAGAAGTCTTAGCTGTTGAGGAGAAAATTAACAGAGGTAAAGGGTGGGCATTTTGCGCAGTGGTTAAGACACTGCTTGGGACACTCACATCTCACACACTGAAGTGCTCAGGTTTGAGTCTGGGCTGCTCCACTTCCAGTCCAACTTCCTGCTAAAGTGCACCCTGAGAGGCTGCAGGAGGAGGCTCAAATACTTACATCCTTGCTACCTACAGGGGACCTGAATAAGTTCCTGGCTCCTGGCTTTGGCCTGGGCCAGGCCTAGATGTAGCAGGCATTTGGGGAGTGAATCAGTGGACAGAAGCTTTTTGTTTCTATGTCTCTTAATCTTTAAAATAAACAAATTAATTTTTTAATGGTCCTGTCCAAACAATGGAAACTGTGTTTTCCTTGACCAGGATCACCAGCTGGCTGGTGAAGGAACCAGTACAATTTTGGTTATCACACAGACTTTTCTGAATTTGAAAAACCCTAGACAAGTTTGTTTAGGACACAGCCCTTTTATACCAACACTATATGAACATATAGCCCTTCTATATAAACACTATAATGAACAGTTTCGGGAATGTGAACCATGTTTGTATCATGCATGAAACTGGAAAAGAAAATAAAAGCCCAAATAAGGGTTCAAATTGACATCATCAACAAAATGACAATGTATCCTGTGTTTAAAGACAAGATGTTGGCATTTTTAAATGTCATTGGCATTTTAAAGTGTCATATACCCAGTAAAATACAGGCGTAGCTGAATATTGTTCATTAATCCATTGTGTGCTTAGAAAAGTAAGAAACAGTGGGTTTTGCATCTGTGACAGAAACTAAGAGCTTTCACTCTATTGAATAAGTTTCTGTCCCAGAAATACCTTGATTGAATTTCAATAATGTAGACTGTATTTCCCTATTCTTTCAGATTATTTCCAGTGAACCTTCAACAAGTGTTTTTTTTTTAATACAATTTTAAAGAAATTTTAAATATAACTTAGTAAATTCCAAAAATTAAAAAAAAATCTGAGCAGGGTAATAATATGACAACTTAGGCTTATGGGATGAAGGGGATAGGGAATAGCATTTCCCAAGCACTTACTACCTGTTGGCGACACACCACATTTTCCTTCATCTTATGGGTTACTACTCTCACGGTTACCCACTGCCGTGTTCTGAGGCCACGGTTCACAGCGTGGCAGGCACGTGGGAAAGTTAAGGTCAGCAGGTGGGAAAGGGCAGCGTCTAGGAGAATTCTTTCGCTCTCCTGTCTCCGGAGCCCATGCTTCACTGCTGAGGGAGCACAGGGCCCTCGGTGGGGACAGAGCGAGGGAAGCCAGAGCCTCTTCCAGGGACCAGAGAAACCAACCTGGGTGTGCACCGTGGTGATGGTGTCGATCCGGGTCCCTGGCAAGGGGGAGCTCCCAAGTATGACTTTACACCTGCTGAGTTTGAGATGCTCAGGGCATCTCTCCGGAGCCTTCCAGCAGATAATGGGAAAAAACGGTCAGCGAGGAGCAGCTGGGCGGCAGGGAGGCTGTGGGAGGGAGCCTGCAGGTGTGTGGCAGGACAGGCGGAGCAGAACAGGAGGGGCTGGGGTGGCTGCTTGGGAGAGGGTGATGGTAGAGAGACTTTGAGAAAGATCATGCGAAGGTCTTTCTTTCTCGTCTACAGTTTTTAAGAGACACACACCTGCTTCTGGGCAGCAGAGTTTTCCAAATGTTTGGTCCGTGTAACCTTCTGGTTCCTTCACACACTCGGATTCCTTAAACTTGATGCCATCCTCAAAAGTCGAAGTTTCATTGAAGTCCACTGCCTAAAGCAAGTCCACAGAGTGTCATGGAAAATTAGTCATATTTTGGGAGGAAAAAATATTTTAAAATATATTTTGTGCCAGGTAATACTAATTACCAAGATATATTGTAAATAATATTCAACATCTTAAAAAAAAAACTTGTATTGTGCTTGCCGCCAATTTTTGAAAATTATTTATTTGACAGAGAAAAAGAGAACACTCATTTTCTCTCTTTTTTTTAAGTTTTTTTTTTTTTTTTATTGGAAAGGCAGATATATGGAGGAAAGGAAGTACAGAAAGAAAGATCTTTCATTTTCTGGTTTGGTTCCCAAGTGGCCACAGTGGCTGGAGCTGAGCCGATCTGAAGCCAGGAACCAGGAGTTCCTTCTGGGTTTCTCACACAGGTGCAGGGTCCTAAGGCTTTGGGCTGTCCTCGACTGCTTTCCCAGGCCACAAGCAGGGAGCTCGATGGGGAGCAGGGTTACCAGGATTAAAACCGGCACCCAAATGGGATCCTGACATGTGCAAGGTGAGGACTTTAGCCACTAGGCCACCATGCCGGGCCCTATAATTTTTCATATTTTCGTTAAAGGATGAAGTCAGAAAAGATAAAATAAAAGAAAATTAATTTTTATATTTTGCTAGAGAGTCTGATTTTAAAAACAAGCTAAAAGATGTTAAGATCAAGGGTCTGACACGGTAGCCTACTGACCAAAGTCCTCGCCTTGAACGCACTGGGATCCCATATGGGCACCGGTTCTAATCCCGGCAGCCCTGCTTCCCATCCAGCTCCCTGCTTATGGCCTGGGAAAGCAGTCAAGGACAGCCTAAAGTCTTGGGACCCTGCACCTGATGGGAGACCTAGAAGAGGCTCCAGGCTCCTGGCTTCAGATTGGCTCAGCTCTGGCTGTTGCAGCCACTTGGGAAATGAATCAGAGGACAGAAGATCTTCCTCTCTGTCTCTCCTCCTCTCTTTAAATCTGACTTTCCAATAAAATATTTTTTTAAATCATAAAAAAAAAGATCAAGCACCAACCACTCATTGCTGTGACAAGGATAGCAATGACACAAAGCTGAGATTTCCTCCAAGACTTGTACAGAGTTAATAAAGACACAGGCCTAAAATAAATGTACGTCTGCTCAGGGTACCTGCTCACAGGTTATTTATGTTCATACATTAGGTACTAACTGTGTATAGCGCCTTCTTTTTTAATTTGGCTAGGTTAAAATGCTACTATCGTGAGACAAATAGCTCCTTTATAAACGGGAAATCTACATAACAAAACAAGCTTATTTTTAATAATTAAAAAGAGAATCAGAGGATAAAGACGCACCTGACCATACCAGGTTCTGTTTGTAGCCATGGAATACCCTATTATGACACATTCATCTTCCCACACTAACGGAAAGGCTTACTCAGTGGCCTACCTGTTCCTCCTGGGGGACATTTTCATCAGAAACACATTTGTCCAAATTAATTTCAAATTTCACAGCTCTCTAGAAGAAAATAAGGAAAAAAACTCTTAGCAATTCAGTCAAACCTCAAAATTCTAACTATCTAGGTCAATTTTATTGGGCATTACACATGCTGAAAAGCATAAGCCTAGCATTGTGAAATAGAGACACTCATAAAACAGAAGTGGGGGAGTCCTGGAGGTACCCCAGATTGCAAGGTGTGGGTGCCCCAGGCAGCTCTTAGAGGGAACTCAAAGTGCACGTTACCTTGGCTGTGTAAGTCTGTTCTGGGATGTCAGTTTCCTTTATATTCTGAAGCTTGATTTGTTTGAAGTCACTTTCCATTTCCTGACAGTTTAGAGCAAACGTGTAATTTTATCTTTTGATCAAATAGGTTTTCACAATTGCTGCATTCACAATTCACAGCACTGTATATCTCCAAGATTAAATAACATGATTGATTTGAGAATAGAAGCATGACTTTGCAGAGGAACATAACAGCAGTTTCACAAAGAGATGGGCACAATATCCATGAACTTAAACACTGGGATTTCAATGAGGAAATTTCTACTGTGGATGGGTTGGGCTGAGCTAGGCTGCTGCACGGATGGGATACAAGACAGGCAGGATTAGTCTGCTGCACATGCTCACAGGCACAGACACCAGGGCTGGGAACGGGCTTAGGAGGGGATAGTGGGGGTTGCCTAGACTAGGCTGTTATTCCTACTGGTGTGCTTAAGGGCCAGGCTTGTGGCAGGCTGGGTTGGACTAGGCCACAGCATGCATTTGTTTATGTAGGAGATAGCGCTGAGGGCCAAACTGAGCAGGCAACTGCATTCACTGGTATGTGTGTAAGCTGAAGCAGATAACAGACTAAACTGGACCCCGCACTAGCTGGCACATGAGTCAGGTCTGAGGTCACCCCAGGTGAGGTTTCTTGGGAGGACTGCCCCAAGCTAGACTGCTGGACTCAAACCCTGGCCTCAGGAAAAATCACAAGATTTGTGGTCCGGCCTTGGAATGAACTTATTGGGACTGGGCCTCCTCAGCTGTTGATACCCAGATGCACACACAGCTACCTCATCTAGACCAGCAGAGGGCGCTGACTGCCTTGTCAGAAGATAGAAAGCAGGCTAGGTTGGACGGCTCTGCTGGCCAAACTTTGTCAGTAAGTGTCTGGGTCTTTGGATGCACTAAGGTGGACTTTGTCAGCCAATAGACCTTGGAAAGATTTTCTGAGCCCTGGAGCAATGAAACCAACAACTTCTCAGAACTACCAAAACCACTCTAGTAACCTTTGGAGCATTCTTCCCTGCATCGGGGTCTCTAGGATGACATCGAATGGCCATTCCTGGATGCTGATACAGTTTAACCTTTTCTTCTCCCCATCCCAACCCTGCAGAGACAGAGAAAAGGAAAAAAACAGGAAACACTTGTCCCACCCACATTCCTTCAACCTCAACACCCTCTCTACCCTAATCTTATGGCGCCCTCTTGGGCATACATCCTTCTTAACTATGTAAACAAATTTAAATTTAATTTAATTTAAAAAATTCTGCCATAAGGTGACGCTAGTACTCCAGTCACAGTGCAACAAATTCAATTCAACTCTAGAATGTAAATTTGAACATTTGTCTTAAGTGGCTTATAATTCTAATTAGGAAAAAGGGTGACACTGATACCATGGCAGAGTAGGTTACACTTCCACCTATAGTGCCAGCATCTCATGTAGGCACTAATTTGTGTCCCAGCTGCTCTACTTTAAAATAAAGATTTATTTTTTTTTATTGGAAAGTAAGCTTTACAGAGAGAAAGAAAGACAGAGAGAAAGATCTTCCATTCACAGTTCACTCCTCAAGTGACCACAAAGGCCAGAGTTGAGCCGATCCAAAGCCAGGAACCAGGAACTTCTTCTAGGTCTCCCACATGGGTGCAGGGTTCTAAGACCTTGTGTCATCTTCCACTGTTTTCCCAGGCCACAAGCAGAAAAGGTGTAAGGGAAGTAGAGGAGGTGGGATGCGAACTGGTGCCCATATGGGATGCCAGCGCATGCAAAGCAAGGACTTTAGCCACTAGACTACTGCACCAGGCCCACTGCTCTACTTCTGATCCAGCACCCTGCTTATAATCTGGGAAAAACAGAGGATAGCCCGTCCTTGGGCTTTTATACCCAAGTAGGGGACTCAGAAGAAGCTCCTGGCCCTGCAGATTGGCCCTGCTCCAGCCACTGTGGCTATTTGGGAAGTGAACCAGTGTTTCTCCCTCTGCTTTTGTGATATATTCAGTAAATGAATACTTAAAGGTGGAGGGGAGCAGACTTGGAGTGCTGGGTGAGACACAAGATAGACACCAGCCCAGAGCTCCTGCTGCAGCAAATATCCCAGGACACAGAGCTGCAGAGCCACCCAGACCAAGGCTGCAACCTCACCCACTGGGTAGACAGAGGCTGGAGTCTGAGACAGTTGTATTTTAAAGGAAAAAAATGACACTTCTTACACAGTGGAGACAACCAGACTATACTGGCAGTCCCAATACAGCCTAGAAACATCAATCACAGTACTGTCTTCAGATTTCAGCAGATGGCAGGACAGAGCTACAGGGCTGGCAACCAATACGCTTCAAACTGCCCCGCGCATGTGTGGGAGACAAAGATGCTATGCTCGTGCAGATGGGACTCCAGAGGAGTTAGTTCCAGAGGAGACAGAGGAAAGCTAAGTTAGAAATTTTGCAGAACTTCAGACTGGCTGAGTTTTGCAAGAAAACAAAGGGAAAGGGTAGTTTGGCAGAAGTGTGGGCATTTTAAAAAGGGTTTAGTTATTTGAAAGACAATGACAGAAAGAGAGAGACAGAGATTTTCCATCCACTAGACCTACCTAAACATCCACAATAGCCAGGACTGGGTCGGTCTGAAGTGGGGAGCCAAGGGTTTCATCTGGATCTCCCACATGGATGTAGAGGCCCAGGGACTTGGGCCATTCTCTGCTGCTTTCTCAGGTGCGTCAGCAGGGACTGGGATCAACAGGGGAGCAGCTGGGACTAGAACCGGCACTCCAATTTGGGATGCCAGTACCACAAGCAGTAACTTAACCTGCCATACCATAATGCCTGGCCCACCAGGGGCATGCCTTTATAGCCTAAAGAAGAAAAAGAAAATGCCTGTTACAGTTCGCATACAATTTGTGGTTACAAACCCGTCTATGAGATAAGAAGAGGGCAGAAAGTTAATCCAACCTGGTGCTTGGAGGCAGGTGCTAAAGTCCTAGGGTGGAGCCGCCATGAGTACTGTGAAGCACTGGCGGCTCCACTTCACAAGAGAGAAGGAACAGCATGGTGACATGGCACTTAAAGCCACTGCCTGTGATGGCACAGGTTCCAGACCTGACTAGTCCACTTCCAATCCAGCTCCCTGCTCAAGTGTCTGGGAAAAGCAGCAGATGGTCCAAATGCTTGGGTCCATGCACCTCTACAGGAGGCCTAGATGAAGTTCCTGCCTCCTGACTTTGACCTCACCCAGCCATAGCTGCTACTGCCATTTGGGGAGTAAACCAGCAGATGGAAGATCAACCTCTCATTCTCTCTGTATAATATCTGGAAGAAGCTCTTGGCTCCAGGATTTGGATTAGCTCAACCGGCTGTTGAAGCCATTTGGGTAGTACACTAGTGAACGGATCTTTCCTTCTGTAGATCTGCCTTTCCAATAAAAATAACTTTTTAAAAAGAAAAAGCATCGCTTCTTGGCCTTTTGGCTAAGATCAAGTGTAAAAAGAAAAGGCACACACATGAGGTGATCACAATTTCCTTTATGAAAGTTACCAAAGAAATCTCTAGTTTTGGTTTGAAGGCTTTGAGAAATGTGCTGGCAAAACAGACATGTAGATACTGTCTTATATATTTCTGTAATGCAAGTGCTATACGATCCTTAAAACTTTTAAGAGAGTGCAGAGAAAACAGCAGCCCTGTTCATATCAATATCTACAGTCAGCCCTTGGTGTCCCTGGGTGGAGGGCTCTAGGATCCTCCAATGGCTACCAATACATGAGGCTGCTCAAGTTGCTTATATGAAATGGCACAAAATTTGCAAATACTCTTCACTGTTTATGTTAATCAGACTCTTCATAATACCCAACATAACGTGAAGGCTATGTAAATAGTTCTTGCACTATGTTGTTTAGAGAATGATGGTAAGATAAAAACCTGATGTGTTCAGTGTGGGTGTCATCTTTTGACTATTTTTCATCTGAGCTCAGTGGATTCTGAGCACACAGAACGTGTGGATGCAGGGAGCTGATGCTACCACTAACTAAACACTATTGGTGTTTTGTGTGTTTTCACTCTGGGGCCGGCATTGTGGTATAGTAGGCAAAGCTGACGCCTGCGATGTTGGCATCTACCTCTGATTCAGCTCCCTGCTGATAGCCTGGGAAAAGCAGAGGAAAATGGTCCAAATATTTGGGCTCCTGCCACCTGTATGAGCAACCTGGGTAAAGCTCTTACTTCCTGGCTTCAGCTTAGCTGAGCCCTGGCTCTTGTGGCCTTCTGAGAAGTGAAGAAATGGATGGAAGGTCTCTCTTTCTCTCCCTGCCTCTCCCTATCTCAGTAACTCTTTCACATAAATAAATAAATGTTTAAAAATAAAGTTATTCCTTGTGCTTGAAACAAACATTTGCCTAATGCCTGACATAAACTCTTTGAGAGAAGGCATCCTGATATGCTGGTGTTCTTTCTAATGACTTGTTATTTTCAGATGCTTGATTTTTTTTTTTTAAGCATAGGAACCAGATTTCATTTGCTACTTTAACCAAGTTAAAAATGTGAAAGAGATGTCTGTAAAATCTGAACTCTCTTCATGGTGTCTGTAATATCCTGAGGGCTTCCAAATTCTAACTGATTCCAGATCCAGCTCTAATAACAAACATAATTTAAAACAAAGATTTATTTTAATTTTAAGGATGACACAATGGATCATTATTCCCAGTACAGATGAAATCACTGAGAATCTTATTAGGCAAAAAACCCAAAAACACACATATTTGGGCTTCTTGCTCACAAAATCAATACAGTTCCTTAAAAAGTAAACATTTAATCACAGGAGCATTGGTTATGAGATCATTCTGCAGGCTAGATAAGCCTCAGAATTAGCTGAAAGCCTCAGATTTATTTAACATTATGATTGTATAATCTTTTCTCAGTAGGAAAAAAAAAAAAAACCTCTCCTGTGATCTGTTGGGTATTTCAATTCTGCCTGGCCCCACATACCCACTAAACATGTAACATGGGAATAGAAGTGACCTTCAGATCTCATGGCCATTGTACCTGAGACTCAACCCATCCAAAATGTGTGTGAGCTACAGAACAGAGGTTCTCAAACTCGGTGTCCCCCAAATCACTCTTGAGTTCTCACAAGCAGTATGCCTGCACCCTACCCACGTCATTTGGGGCGCAGCCTCAGCATCTGAATTTTTTTTTTTTTTTTATCATTTTCCTTGAGTCTATGACTCAGTGAGGAGTGAAAAATCATTTGGCCAGTGCAAACCCACTGGGAAGCACATGGTATGTAACAGCCACCATCTCTACCTGTGCAGGTGCTTCATCCTCAGGTGCATCTGGGTGGTCTGGCAGGTCACTTTTCTTCACCAAATAGGTTCTATGGCTGAGTTTTGAGTTCTCCTTGAACACAAACGAAACCCAGTCAACAAGATCTGCCCTGTGCATTCTGGCAGTGACTTTTCTGCATTCTGGGGAAGAGTTGCATGGGGGAGTAGTTGGTGAAGCAAGGTTTTCCCCCTTCTGCAGATGGGCTGGCAACAGAGCCGCTGGCCTGAGGCCTCTTGATGGCTCCTCCTCCCTTTGGCTGCCTCAATATCCCCAGATGCCCCTTTTAAGTTCTCGCTGGCAAATGTGCCATTACTCCTGCTAGACTCAGACTTCCTGCTGTAGACATGCCTTTAATAGGAGGCAGATGACAACATGAGGTTCACAGCTGGGAATTAAGCCTCTGTTTGGGAAAGGATCACATCCAAGCTATGCCTCCTAGTACATCCAGGCTGTGGGAGCCTCTGCTTGCATGGCTCTTCCAGCTTGTTCTGCTTAGCTTGACCACTCTGAAGTCTGCTCTTCTAAGTGTCCCCTTCTCCCATAAAAACACACCTCTGGGTCCTGCTTAGCATTGCTCCTCTGATTCCCCCCGGCCCCCGCCAGCTTAACTACATTCAGGCCTCATCCACTGTGCCTATGTATTGGCTTCCCAGCTAAGGATGAGTAGGCTTTCCATCTGCTAAAAAGAGTAGTTGCTTAGTCAGAGATGGAAACAGCCAGTCTGCCCTGTCATGTGTTAGAACTCTGCATGAGTCAGCTTATCTGTTATGGGGACAAATTATATGAAGCATCTGAAAGCTCTAGATTGGAGCCTGGATCATAAAATGTAATTGTATTATAGGATCATATCACTTATTTTAACCATCCATACACTCAGGGATGAAGAAGTATGTGTGGAGGGGTGAGATCAATTGCACCAATACAGTAGTATTTTCCACTCAGTGAGTACAAAGCCAAATGTGTGAGATGGGGGACCTTCCCACTGCAGCCAGTTAGATTCAATCAACGCAGATCTCTTACTATCCTTCTTGTGGGCATGAACTTTAACTCCTTTTGCCTTTTCTGCATCTAACCCAGTTCTGGCCTAAAGCAAATAGTAAAGATTGAAAACAATCACCAGGCATTTCTGATCACTTCTATCCCTAGCCCAGATAACCTCACCATCTGGTGTGTTCTCCAGTAAATCATGACAGAGCAAAGTCGTGATTAGAACTGACAGTGCTCCTTTAAACAACTAGGTTTGCACGATTATCTCTAGGACAAAACTTTGCCCATGAGCTCATTGTTTTAAATTCCAGTCCATTGAATCAACACTGAATCTACAGAACCACGTTTTGTGCAGGAGGATGACTGTACCTCTGGGTGTCTCTCCATCTTCTCTCTAATTGCCTTCTTGTCATTGTGGTACTGTTGGCGGATTTCCTCCAACTGCTTCCAATATTCCTGGAAAGCAGACCCAGTGCACAAAAGCCTGAATGATGTGCACAACAAGCAACTTCATAAAAATATTCTCTATTCAGCCTACAATCTAGAAAATGCATCATATAAAAGCAAGACCTGGAAAACCTGTTGCTCCTGATGATGAAAAAGTCCCTTAAGATTCAGCTGTGGCACCTCACACCTATGAGGAGTACCGCAGCTTGAGCTTCAGAGCTGGTATTCACATTCAACCCTGTGTGTGTTAGTGATGTACAGTCACCTTAGACATCCCACTTGTATATGTAACCTTGTTGTGGATTAAATTATCCTCCTCCCTCGCCACCCCAGCCAAACTGATGCTGAGTGTCTAACCTCTGGTGCCTGAGAGAGCCATGGCAGATGCAATTAGGAAATCCTAAATCCTACTGGAGCAGAATGGACCCTTGGTTCACTGTCGCAGATGGGCTTTGGAGAACACAGTGATGTGAAGACAGGGACACAGGGAGAATGCCATGAAACAATAAAGGCAGATTGGGGTTCCAGGGCTGTAATACCAGGGATGCTAAGGATTTCCCAACAAAGGCACCAGAGGCTATGGAGGGACAAGGAAGGATTCTCTCCTACAAGCATCAGAGGGCGGCCCAGCTGACACCGTGCGGGTGCCCGTAACTGTGGCATGATACCTTTGTATTGCTGTAAGTCACCCAGTTTGTTGGACCTGGTTATAGCAGCCTTGAGAAATGAATATAAATACAAAGTAGGTTCAAGATGGGCATCTATGCTACCCACCCAAGGTAAGTAGTCTTAAGGATTTAGCTGGGCTGCATTTTCTGAGACAGTGAAACACATAACTCTGGGCCCCCCAAAGCATGGCTTTATGTGTTGAGTCCAAGAAATAAGGGTGGCCTTCAAAACGTCCATGGGAAAAAGGTGTTGATTTGAATCCCCTTCATGCTTGTGCATGTGCAGGACCTCTGGGGTCCCCCTCTCAGGTGCACTGTGGGGGTTCTACCAGAAGCCAGTGACCCAGCCTGACAGCAGCTGTGGAATTAGGCAGCTTCTCACCTGCTCCTTCCTTGCATTTTTCCTGAGCTGTGGCTCCTGGAATGTGGGCTCTTCTCCATTACTTCTTAGCTTTTGTCTCTGGTTGTAATTTGGCTCAGCTGAAGATGGACGGAGACCCTAGTTAGTAAATGAAAGATATATATATATTTTTAGTTATTTGATAGAGAAAGGTACACACATAAACACACAGAGAGAAAGCTCCCACCTGCTGCTTCATTCCCTGAATACTTGCAATATCTGGGAAGGAGTCAGGAACTGAATCCAAGTCTCCCTTGCAGGTGGCAGGAACCCATGTACTGAGCCATCACCTAGGGCTTCGCAGGCTGCACTTTAGCAACAAGCTGGGATTAGCAGAGGAGTCAGGCCAGGAGACTCCAAAATGGGATCTGGATGTCCCAAGAGGTGTCTTAACTTTTACACCAAACACTTGATCTCCCAGTTACTTGAGCCATCATTGCTGCCTCCCAGGGTTGATGTTAGCAGGGCTCTGGAGTCAGGAGCCAGAGTTAAATATCAAACACAGGTACCCAAATATAGGATTATGGGTGTCTTAACCAGGGTTTTAACCACTAGGCTAAATGCCTGCCCCTTAGTGAAATAATTTATAAAGTACATCTGCATTTTAGGAAATGTCTTTAAATATGACTTTGGCTCTCAAAATCTGGTAGTTTTTTTTTTCAACATAAGCAGAATTTTCCTTTTTAAAAATACCTTCTTTTTAAGATTCATTTTTACTTTTTTGAAATGCAGAGTTAGAGAGAGAGAGGAGGGGAGACAGAGAGGGAGAGTGTTTTCTACCCACTGGTTCACTCTCCAAATGGCTGCAATGACCAGGAACTGGGCCAGGCTGAGCCAGGAGCCTGGAGGTTCTTCTGGATCTACCAAGTGGTGCTTGGGGTATCTTGCACTGTTTTCTTACACGCTTCAACAGGGAGCTGGATCAGAAGAGGAATAGACAGGTCTTGAACTGGTGCCTATATGGGATGCCAGCATCACAGGTGGAAACTTGGTGTGCACCACCACAACACCAGTCTCAGAATTTTCTTAGTTTGAGTATAAAACAGCAAACAGCTTCTTAAATTAATGAAATCATTCAATTTATGCATTCTAAGAAATCGGTATTTGGGGCTACCATTTGAAAGACCTCAATTTATTTTCTGAATTAGCACATTGCAATTGTGAACTCACAGCTCTGTGAAGGTTTGGCAACCTACAACATGCAATTAGGGCATTAAAATACAGCTCCTGAGGATGTCAAACCAACAGTGATTCAAAGAGCATGCATCTCCAGCCTTGGAGGCCCCAGAATTACAAGATGGTGAAGACTAAAGGTTAGCAGTCAACACAAATGAAGCACAATAATCACATTTTTAAATGTGCAGAAACAGCTTTTACAAAACAGAACCAAAGCACTGCAGCACCAAAAGGAACCCTAATACTCATTTACCCCCAAACTGACATGCCTAGGGCTGCTGCTGTGGGATAAGCCCTAGTCTGCAATGCTAGCATCCCATATGGGCACTGGTTCGAGTGCCATATGCTCCACTTCTCATGCAGCTCCCTGCTTATAGCTTCGGAAAGCAGTGGAGGATGGCCCAAAGCCTTAGAACCCTGTACCCATGTGGGAGACCTGGAAGAAGTTCCTGGCTGCAGCCATTTGTGGGAGTGAACTCTGTCTCTGCCTCTCTCTAATTCTGCCTTTCAAATAAATCATCTAAAAAAAATCTCAAGGAAAAAAAGCAGAAGAGTGCAGGGTGGTCCTGACTTTCTATATAGAAAGAACTTTGACTTAAGAATCTCTGAATAACCGAACAGAGAAACTATGAGAAGATTCCCAATGACCTCCTGTAGTTGCTATCTTACTTACCAACTGCCTTTCCACCTTCATCTTATATTGTTGAGCCTCGAATTTCCTCTGAAGGTACTCAGCAGACCTTGGGAAATAGGAACATTCAGCTTGACCGAAAGTCTCAAATAGACATAAACAACAATTGGATGAACGGTTTTCACTGGAGCGAGGTTTTACAATTCTTCTGCGGCTTGACATCTCAAGGCCAAGAAGTACGTCAAAGTTATAGAATGCTTAGGTGGGGAAAGACAATCTTCAGAATCAAGAGGAAAAGGTGGCAAAGACCACAGGTGACGATGAAACTGAGCAACATTCAAATGTAACAGTTCTCCAGGGCGGGACTCACTTCAGGGTCTACACTCTGCCGGGGAGAGGAAACATGCCCACGACCTGCTCTGCCATGCTTGATGTGGCTCTCATCCACAGCTGCTCACTGCTCATCTCACAGCTCACTTGCCAGCCTCACCACCCCCAATGCCTCAAGGCAAGTGGTCTCCCACCTCTTCATCTCTACTCATCCTGCTAGCACTTAGCTACTTCATGATTAAACTAGTAATGCTGGGCCCCACGTCATGACTCAACTATCTAATCCCCCACCTTGCAAACGCTAGGATCCCGTATGGGCGCTGGTTCATGTCCCAGTTGCTCCACTTCCCTTACAGCTCCCTACATGTGGCCAGGGAAAGCAGTCAAGGACAGCCCAAAGCCTTGGAACTCTGCACCCACATGGAAGATCTGGAAGAAGTTCCTGGCTCCTGGCTTCAGCTCAACTCAGTTCTGACCATTGTAGTCACTTGGGGAGTGAACCAGTAGATGGAAGATCTTTCTGTCTTTCCTTCTCTCTGTAAATCTGATCTCCCTTTCCAATTAAAAAAAAGTGATGCTTCAGTTGTTCTTCACAATGTTCAAAGTCATTTTTCAAGCACCATCTGGTCAAAGCATCTTCAGGTTTGTAGCTACATTTTATAGATTTTGTGGGGGATAGTATATTTGTTTTAAAGAATTTTTGTAACTACTGGATGCTAAATAGGAACAATTGCATTTCAATTATAGCATGAACAATGCTTTCTTTGCTTTTGTTTTTCTGAATTCCAGTAATATCTAGGGCTCCAAGGACAAGAATAGACATTTAAGAAGTAACTCCTGGCGACAACATTGTGGCATAGTAAGTTAAGCCTCTGCCTACAGGGCCAGTGTCCCATATGGGTGCTGATTTGAGTCCTGGTTGCTCCATTTCCAATCCAGCTCCCTGCTAATACACCTGGGAAGGTGAGGAAGATGGTCCAAGTCCCAGGTCTCAACTCTATGTGGGAGACCTGGATGAAGACTCTAGCTCCTGACTATGGACCAGTCCATATCCGGCTATTGTTGCAATTTGGGGAGTGAATCAGCAAAAGATTTCTCTCTGTATTTCCTGTCTTTGTAACTCTGTCTTTCCAGCAAACATTAAATAAATCTTTTCTTTTTAACTGTCAAAACATCATGTTGGGCATCAACTCACAAAGGGTCAAGTTAATAATCATTTAGCAATAGGATGAAATGAGCTAGCAAAGCTCTTGGAGTCTAGTAAGTAGCTCCTTACCTGTAAACTGAACACTGACTCATTTCATGGGGGATGATAGGAGGGCTGTGCAGGGGCCTGGCCAGTGTCTGGCACCTAGAGAGTACCTGAATCAAATGAGGCCTACACTGTAACGCTCACCCCTAACAAAACCCTCAATGGCCTGTAATACATCACTCATAAAACGATTCCACCTCCCAGGGCCAGTTCCAGAAGCATTTCTGTCTCTGCAATTCTACCTCCACCCCCACCTCTTACATCCTCCCAGTCCGTGGCCTGGAACCAGAGCTCTGGCAGAGGGACAGCAGAGGGACAGGTCAGTGAGGAAGGGGTGGCGAGCCATCCACCAGACAGGTCTGCTGGGATGCTCTAGACGGGGCTGTGGTGGAGAGCGGCACAGAGTGAAGCAAGGGAGCTTCCATCACTCTAGATGAGAAGCCATACATAAATGAGATAATGGGTAGTTTGGCAGCTCTCACATCTAGATGAAAAAATATATATATATATGTATATGTATATACATATGTATGCATGTGTGTGTGTGTGTATATATATATATATATACACACATATATATATGTATATATATATATTTACCAGCATGGGATAATTAAAAGTGTGTTATGAGGATGCATAAAACTGTAACAGCACTGAATATCCTCAAACATGAAACATCCACTTTTCTCAGGACATGCTTCTGAGGAGATTCTTTTTTTAAAAAAATTTATTTATTTTTATTGGAAAGGCAGATCTACAGAGAGGAGGAGAGACAGAGAGGAAGATCTTTCATGTGATGATTCACTCCTCAAGTGACTGCAACAGCCGGTGCTGCTCCGATCCGAAGCCAGGAACCAGGAACCTCTTTCATGTCTCCCACGCAGGTGCAGGGTCACAAAGCTTTGGGCCATCCTTGACTGCCTTCCTAGGCCACAAGCAGGGAGCTGGATGGGAAGTGGATCTGCCGGGATTAGAACCAGCGACCATATGGGATCACGGCACGTTTAAGGCGAGGACTTTAGCCACTAGGCCACGCCGCCGGGCCCTGAGGCGATTCTTCATTTATGATTCTTGCTTATCTAATATTCACTAGTTATTGATGAAATCACCGCCATACATGTTGTCTCCTGTATTTTTCATAACTCATTCAAATTTCAACAAAAGGGCCCAGCACAGTAGCCTAGTAGCTAAAGTCCTTGCCTTGTATGCATCAGGATCCCATATGGGCACCGGTTCTAATCCCAGCAACCCCATTTTCCAGCCAGCTCCATGCCTGTAGCTTGGGAAAGCAGTTAAGGACGGCCCAGGACCCTGCACCCGTGTGGGAGACCCAGAAGAAGCTCCTGACTTCGGATGGACTCAGCTCCAGCCGTTGCGGTCACTTGGAAAGTGAACCAGCAGACAGAAGATCTTCCTCTCTGTCTCTCTTCCCCTCTATACATCTAACTTTCCAGTAAAATAAATAAATAAATCTTTTAAAAAGTTTCAACAATAATTCTAGTCACCAAAGTTACCACATCCCCAAATGAACAACAGAAGTGTGATAACAAAACATTCAAAGAAAAAAAACCTCTCAGCTGTTGGTTTTTCAATCCTATGTTGAGTATCAAGTGTTCTGGACACAGAAATGCTGACACTGATGAGAGAACAAAACTGAAAATGTTGTAGTTCTGCAAAAATTTGTCGTAAAACAAACTTAAAAAATCTACCATAAGCAACCATTCAAATATATTATTTTCTATCTAGTACATTCATATTGTTTAAATCTCTAAAATATAAATGTTAAATGAAATATATTTCATCTTTCAAACTGTCTCAAGTGATCATTTTAATAATTCAGTTTTTAAAGATTCATGTTAATAATCTTGGAAATGAAATATATTTTCATAATCCTTCCAGAGGACAAATTTATCTATGGGAAAAAAAATATTAAAAATTCAGAGTGTGACATCTCCCTGTGATTCAATGGCCCCGTGCAAAAGAAGACAAGCTGCAGGCCTGGCACGATGGCTTAACTGGCTAATCTTCCCCTTGCAAGTGCTGGGATCCCATGTGGGTACCAGTTCATGTCCCAGCGGCTCTGCTTCCCATCCAGCTCCCTGCTTGTGGCCTGGGAAAGCAGTTGAGGACAAGCCACAACCTTGGGACCCTGCACCTGCATGGGAGACCTAGAAGAAGCTCCTGGCTTCAGATCAGCTCAGCTCTGGCCACTGAGGCCAACTGGGGAGAGAACAAGCACATAGAAGTTATCTCTCTGTGCGTCTCTCTATAAATCTGCCTTTCCAATTAAAAAAAAAAATCCATCTTTAAGAAAAAAAAAAAGATGAAGACACACTCCATCAGACTAGTTGAAAGGGGCGGAGGGAGGTGGATGGCTAAGTGCTTACAGGGAAGACTGTGGACGCTCTGCTGGGCCCCGGTGTTTCAGCAG
The DNA here is from genome assembly GCF_030435755.1 of Ochotona princeps. Lineage (NCBI taxonomy): Eukaryota > Metazoa > Chordata > Mammalia > Lagomorpha > Ochotonidae > Ochotona > Ochotona princeps. Next base: position 51,358,690 of record NC_080843.1, read on the forward strand.
AACCCAGGAGGGCTCCGGAGGAACGCATGCTGAGGCAAGCATTTGGAGGCCCAGGCTGCGGGGGAGACAATGGGCTTACCAGTGGCCAGGGGACAGGCGACTCCTTTCTTCTGCGTGGCGATTCTCCTCCACGGCAGCCTCTCTGTGAGGGGCACAGAGGTGGCTTGGGCCTCGGGCTTTCTTCCTCAACAAGTCAAGTTGAGCATAATAATAATCATAATGTCCACACAATACAGCAAGTTTGGGCCTTTCCATCATTTTTATCTGAGGAAGGAAAGATGAAACCTTTTACTTTTATCTATTAAAAAAGCAACTAATTCCGTAAGCTGGGAGACACAAAGAAAAAGACAGGAAGAATTTCCACTCACTGGTTCACTCCCCAGAGGTCTGCAATGGCTAGAGTTGGGCTGCAACTAAAGCCAGAGACAGGAACTCCTCTTAGGTCATTCATGTGGAGGTAAAAGATCCCCTTAACTTGAGCTATCACCACTGTGTCTCGTAGCTGAGGAAGCCACGGAACTCACACATGGCATGGAGCATCATAATGGGACTCTTAGCCAGTAGGTCAAATGCTTCCCAGAGAAGATTTTTAAAACGCATAATACAAATCCATAGTAATTGATGGTTTCATAGCAACTGTAGCTAAGAAACTGAAGATGTATTTTTTAGTATTTTTTCCTTTAGATTTGTTTTCAGAGTGAAATAATCTTAGAGCCACCAAATCCCAGAGTTGAAAAAGACCTTAAAAGTCGAAGAACTGGGGTCAGTGTAGTGTAGTGGCATAGTACACTAAGCTTCAGCCTGTGACACTGGCATCCCATATGGGTACTGGTTCAGACCCAGCTGCTCCACTTCCCATCCAGTTTCTGGCTTGTGGCCTGGGAAAGCAGCAGAGGATGCCCAAGTGCTTGGGCCCCTGCATCCATGCCAGAGACTCTAAAAAAAGCTTCTGGCTCCCAGTTTTGGATCAGTTCAGCTCTGGCAACCATTTGGAGAATGAACCAATGAAGACTTCTCTCTCTCTCTCTCTTAACTCTGCCTCTCAAATAAAAGTAAAATAAATCTTTTTTTAAGTTGAAGTACTATAGCATAGTGCTTTATAATTTTTCAAAGTTACAGATAGAGATGAAGTATACTTCATGGCTAGTGTGCAAACAATGTGTAGCTTATGAATATGCCTCGCTAAGCAGAGATCTGAAAATCTAGAGTTATTCTTTTCTATTTTTCATAAGCATATTTATTCCTTACTGGACTTTATGGGAGAATAAATGCTATTGTAACACTCACAAAATTGGTGAAATATTTTTTGTTAATGAAAACTTGGCTGAAGGTGAAATGATACCATGCCATGAAGGAAGAAGATGCCGAGTGACTCCTTCCTCCCTGGAAAACCCGGGGAAGGTTACGGAATAGCCGAGATGGGCACATCACCATGCCAGGCCGAGTCCTCAGCACCCTTCCCAGTGTGGGACTGGAGCATGCAAATGACAACAATCTTGCCATTCTCATTGAAAACGGACTCAGGAGGCTAGGGGGAGGACAGCTCAGGTCACAAATGATTGTTGCGGGAAGTTCTCTGCTAGGCCAGTCCACAGGAACAGGCTGCCTTCTATTTTTTTTTTTTTTTTTTTTCATCTATGCAACTATTAGATGAACCTTCAGCTCAGCATTGTGTAGTAACTGCCGCTCACCCATCAGTGCTGGCCAGTTCCCTAATCATGGAAGTGCCAGTGAACTGCCTGCCACAAGCATTTACATGGATCTCTTTGTCCTAACAGAACTCTCAACCATCCGCCTTAGTCTCCAGGCACAGGAGGGGCTCTCCAGCCTGGGTACATGCGTCCTGGATTACAATCACATTCTTTGTTCCTAATAAAATTCTTTCCCTGGAGCTGCTTCTCTATACTTTCATTTGACCTCCATATCAGAACAGAATGAAAGGGGAATCAGAAACAAAAGATTATCTTCAAGCTAACTAGAGGCCAATGAGCTGCAAGGCAGAAATCGGACTAAGACATGATAGCCAGCCAAGACGTCGGTGCTTAAAAGCAAAGTGGGGCCAGTTTTAATATGAAACGTGACAATTATGCCTACTTAGTAGCTGAGAATAAAAGAGAAAAAAAAAATACAGAATCAATGGGGCAGATGTTTGGTGCAATGATTAAGATGCTGTTTGGGACAACTGCATCTCCTACAAATGTGCCTAGGTCCAAGTCCCAGTCCAGCTTTCCCAGCTCCCTACTGATGCGCATGCTGGGAGGCAGCAGCTCAGGGATGGTCCCTGCCACTCCTGGAGGGGTGGGGGGCTGGTCCCTGCCACTGGGAGGGGGAAGTCCCTGCCACTCCCGGGGGCGGGTGGAGGGGGGCTGGTCCCTGCCAGTCCTGAAAATGAAAATGAAAAGTTCCTCACCATAAAGAAATAACATACTCTGTTTTTACTGACTTCTTTCTCTTTTCTTTCTTTCTCTTCCTTTCTCTTTTTTTCCTCTTTCTTTCTTTCTTTCTTTCTTTCTTTCTTTCTTTCTCTTTCTTTCTTTCTCTCATTTAAGGCTTATTTTATTTCAAAGGCAGAGTGACAGAGGAGAGGCAGGGACAGAGGATCCACTCCTTCCCTCCTTAAAGGGCTACAAGGGCAGATGAAATCCAGGCCAAGCCACGAGCCTGGAACTCTGTCTGAGTTTCCCGTGTGGGTGACAGGGGCTCCAGCACTTGAGTCACAGTCTGCTGCCTCCCATGTGCATTACTGGGAAGCCGGTTTGCAAGAAGAGCAGCCAGGATTTGAACCGGCACTCCAACAGGGCATGTGCGTATCCCAAGCAGGGGCTTAACTCGCTGCACTATAATGTCCGCTCTTGTTTGCTTGTTTTATGCTATGTTGTTCATCTCTATGTCAGAGGAAACCATATAGAGATGCAGAAACTTGATCGTATTTAGCCTATGCAGATGTTTCTGTTTAATATACGTAATTACATGAAATTTAATAGTGTAAACATAAATTATCCTTATTTTCACTTCTTTGAAAGTGAAAGGTAGGGTCCGCTGTGATAGCTCAGTTGGCTAATCCTCCTCCTCCTGCAAGCACTGACATCCCAGATGGGCACCGGTTTGTGTCCCAGCTGCTCCTCTTCCCATCCAGCTCCCTGCTTGTAGCCTGGGAAAGCAGCAGGATAGCCCAAGGCCGTGAGACACCATGGAAGAGACTGGAAGAAACTCCTGGCTTCAGATTGGCACAGCTGTGGCTGTTGTGGTCATTTGGGGAGTGAACCAGCAGACAGCAGATCTTGGTCTCTCCTTCTCTCTGTAAAAACATCTTTCCAATAAAAAAAAAATAATTCCTAAAAAAAAAAAAACCAGCCAGCAAGATAGCCTAGTGGCCATACCCTCGACTTGCACGTGCCAGGATTCCATATGGGCACCGGTTCTAATTCCAGCAGACCTGCTTCACATCCAGCTCCCTGCTTGTGACCTGGGAAAGCAGTTGAGGACGGCCCAAAGCTTTGGGACCCTGTACCCATGTGGGAGACCCGGAAGAGGTTTCTGGCTTTGGATCGGCGCAGCACTGGTCATTGTGGTCACTTGGGGAGTGAATCATCAGATGGAAGATCTTCCTTTCTGTCTCTCCTTTTATCTGTATATCTGACTTTGTAATAAAAATAAATAAATCTTTTAAAAAGAAAAACAGCATTTAGGGCCTAGTGTTGTGGGACAGTAGATTAAGCTGCAGCTTGCAAGGCAGCAGTCTGAGTCCTGGCTGTTCCTCTTCTGATCCAGCTCTCTGAATGCTCTTGAGAAAAGCAGAAGATGGCCCAAGTACGTGGACCCCTGCCACTCATGTGGGAGACCAGGGTATAGTTCCTGGCTTCAGCCTGGCACAGTCCCAGCCATTTGGAAAGTGAACCAATGGAGATATTCCTATCTCTCCCTCTGTCTATAACTGTACCCTTAAATAAATAAATTTTTTTTAAAGTGTAGCATTTAAAATTAAACTTAAAAAAAGTGAGGCCCAAGTTGTGATATAGCAGGCTAAGTTGACACCTTTTGAGTCCTGCATCCCGTCTGAGTGCTGGCTCAATCCCGGCTGCTCCTGCTTGCCAGCTAATACTCCATGGAAGGCAGCAGAGGATGAACCAAGTGCTTAGCCCCTGCCACCTTCATGGACGGTGGAATTCTGAGCTCCAGCTTTGGCCTGGCTCAGCCCTGGATGTTGTGGCCATGTGAGGAGTGAATCACCAGATAAAAGATTCTTCTCTTTCTCCTCTATTTTTAACTTCATCTTTCAAACAAATAGATAAACATCTTTTTAAAAGTTTAAAATATATATAATTAAAAACTCTCTAGTGAGGTATCACTCAATGCCCGCTACAGAATAAGTATAAAACTAGCGGGCTCCAAACCAATCCGGCTGTGCCACATGAACACCTGCAGGTGGGTCCAGAGGGAAGACTCAGTGCAACTTACAGGCATGGGCTCCCGGGCTCCGGCTGGGGATCTCCACTCATTTCTCTGTAATACATCCTTCTTCCCAATTGGCACTGATATCCTGGATGTTGGTGAACATTTCTCCTGGATCCTCACTTTCCGTATTTTAAAATCTCCTTTAACCAAAATAGCACAGCATCAACTTAAAAGCATTTCTATACCTTTAATGCTGGCACTTATAGGAGTAAAAACATAGCCTAGATTTCATAACAGCAAAGTTAGCTAGAGATATTTTATATACTGCGAGAGAAGTACTGATGAAAAATGACTAGGAATTTTCTTTGAATGGAGAGATTAGTTTTTCCAGGGTTCCTTTGAATAACTCTAACAATATGTAATACTAGTTAAAAAAAAAAAACAACAACAACAACAAAACCTTGCAGAAGCTAGCACAGTGGTATACCAAGCTAATCTTCTGTCTGAAGCACCAGCATCCTATATGGGCTCTGCCTCATGTCTGGCTGCTCCACTTCTAATTCAGCTCCCTGCTTGCGGTGTGGGAAAGCAGCAGAGGATGACTTGAAAACTTGGGCTCCTGGACCCATGTAGGAGACCTGGGAGAAGCTCCTGGCTCCTGGCTTCGAATAGGCTCAGCTCCAAGCAGCTACAGCCACTTGGAGAGTAAAGCAGCAGATGGAAGAACTGTCTCTTGTTTCTCCTTGTCTCTATGTAAAATTTAAATTTCAAACAAAACAGGGCCCGGCGGCGTGGCCTAGTGGCTAAAGTCCTAGCCTTGAAAGCCCCGGGATCCCATATGGGCGCCGGTTCTAATCCCGGCAGCTCCACTTCCCATCCAGCTCCCTGCTTGTGGCCTGGGAAAGCAGTTGAGGACGGCCCAATGCATTGGGACCCTGCACCCGCGTGGGAGACACAGAAGAGGTTCCAGGTTCCCAGCTTCGGATCGGCGCGCATCAGCCCGTTGCGGCTCACTTGGGGAGTGAATCATCGGACGGAAGATCTTCCTCTCTGTCTCTCCTCCTCTGTGTATATCTGGCTGTAATAAAAATGAATAAATCTTTAAAAAAAATTTCAAACACAACAAATAAATCTGAAAGAAAAATTTTGCCCTGAGAGTTAAGATGTGGGTTAGGATGGCTTTATCTTATATTGGAGTGCCCAGACCCAATACCTGCCTCTGGCTTTCAACTTAACTTCTGTTAACCCTGGGACAGTTCCAATGATTGAATACCTGTAAAATAAACAGGAGACTGAACTGAATCCCTGGCTCTGGGCTTGCGCCTTAGACCAACCCTTGCATTTCGTGGGCACTTGGAGCGCAAAAACCAGAAACAAAGTCATCAAATTTAGTTGTTATTTTTAAATATGCATTTATTTTTATTGGGAAGGTAGATTTATAGAGAGAAAAAGATACTGAGACAAAGATTCTCCATGCACTGGTTAACTCTCCCAATGGACACAAAGGCCAGAGCTGAGCTGATCCAAAGCCAGAAGCCAGGAGCTTCTTCTAGGTCTCCCACACAGGTGCAGAGTCCCAAGGCTTTGAGCTGTTTTCCACTGCTTTCCCAGGCCACAAGCAGGGAGCTGGATGGGTAGTAGAGCAGCTAGGACATGAACCAGCACTCATAAAGGATCTGGTGCTTGCAGGGGGAGGATTAGCCAATTGAGCCATTGCACCTGACCCCCAAATTTAATTATTGAGTTATTGAGCCATATCATTCATATCACATTGTCAGTTGCAATTTATGAGTTTTTTTCTAAAGTTTATTTTTTAAATTATTCCAAAATTCATCTTTTTAAAATTACTTATTTTTACATAAGGAGAAACGGAGTTTCTAATTGCTGGTCACTCCCTAAATGCCCACAGCAGCTGGAGCTAGGCAAGGCCAAAGCCATGAGCCTGAAATTCTGTCTGGGTCTCCTCTATGGGTGTCAGGGACCCGAGCACTTGAGCCTTCCAGGGTGCACATCAACTGGAAACTGGAGCCATGGCTGGAGCTGAGATTTCAGCCCAAGTACTTGGCCAGGGGATGGCGGCATGCAAGCGTCTTCCCCGCTGCATTCAACACTCACCCTCTCGGGCAGGTTTTCTGGTTTGGTTTTCTTTATCTCCAAGATTTGTTCTTTTTGCCCAGCTTTCTTGTGTTAGAAATGTGGACCTTTTTTTTTTCTTTTCCTCCGCTTCCTACACATTCTCAATCTTGCTGTCTGTAGGGGAGCGGTTCTCCATGTTGGCCTAAATGCAAGATCCTAATTCGAGCTCCAAGGTGCCTTTACAAGGGAATGCATAACTGCTGGTCCCTCCTCTAATAAGCTTCCTCTCATCACCCTGGGTCTGTCTGTGAACCTTCCCTACACAAAAAGCTCAGATTCAACCTCTGCATGCAATTGTATTAACACGCCCTCTGCTTCATCAAGTTTCCCAGCTAATGACAAGGAACCAACTCCTCCAGGTCCTGCCTGAGCAAGCACAATTTTTGGATGTTGCCACTGATTGCTGTTTGACAAGAGGGCACTTCTGCTGATACTGTTTGTATTTTTTACATGTCCAATGGGTTCAATATTTTAGAGGGATCTCTCCATCAATGCTGCCAGCCATATAATTTGCTGTGTGAGACATGCATGATATGCATTTTTTGACTGGATGATTAAATCTCTCTTACCCCGCACTGCCTTCCCAGCAGGTGTCAATGCTGTAGATCTGGCTATGCACTGGGGTGTGTGACTGAACTCTTCCTGAATGACCTAAAACAGAGCAAGTGTATCAAGAACCTGGGAACCATGATCTCTGCCAAAACCCCGGCCATCGCCTCACAACTCACCTCGGGAGTCAAGTACTTGGCAATCAGTTTCTCTAAAATGGGTCTTTTCAAAACAGAATTAATAGATGGTCGATCTTGAGGAGATATTCTAAAGAGCTGAGATACCAGAGACTGAAGGTCACGGGAAAACCTTGGTGATATTGGGGCAAAATGTGCTTGGCAAATCTTCAGAACCAGCTGGTGCAAGTTGCTGCCCTCAAACTGAAAGGACAAAGAGTGATGATACCAAACCAGAAGAAAGTTAAATAACACATGTGATAAAAGCAAAACTATGTCTTAGGGGCTGGCACTGTGGTATTATGGTATCATGACCATGGTATCAAGGTTATGTCATGACTGTGGCTGCTGGTGGATGTCGGCATTGCATTTGGGCACTGGTTTGATTTGCAACTGCTCCACTTCTGATCCAATTCCCTGCTAATGTGCCCAGGAAAGCAGCAGAGGATGGTCCAAGTGTTTGAACCCCTGCAACATGTGGGAAACCCCAAAGAATTTCCGGGTTCCTGCCTTCAAATTGATCCAGCCTCAAATGTTGTATCCATTTGGGGAGCAAATCAATAAATAGAAAATATTTCTCTCTCTCTCTCTCTCTCTCTCTCTCTCTCTCTCTCTCTCTGTTAGCTGTCTCTCCCTCTCTGTCACTCTGCCTTTCAAATAAATACATTCTTACAAAATTTTTAAAAGAAAATAAAATGCTACTCTTGGTTGGTGTCTGGAAACCTAGATCTCATGAGATTTATCACCATTCCCTAAAAGTGAAGTGTGGCTCTCTTTATTTTCTTTCTGGGAGACTAGAAGTTGGTATGTTCCAGGCAGAGGGTACCTACATGACAGTCTCCAGTAAAAGCCTTGGGTGCTGCCCTAGGTTCTTCCTGAATTACAGGGCAGAGGCCATGCCACATGTGCTGTCATAACTTGTTGCCAAAGGGGCAGAAAATGAGCAGGAAGTAAGCACATCCTAAGTGACTTCTGGGAGCGACTCAGACACTTGTGCCTGGTCTTCCCCAGGCTTGGCCCCGTGCACTTCTCCCTTGGCTGAATATGTATGAACACACAAAATTTACTGGTAATGAAAATGTGCCGTACATCCTACTCTCTTACTCTGACTCTTTTAAAATTTTACTTGTTTTTATTTGAAAGGCAGATTTTTATGGAGAGGGAAGGAAAGTTAGTGAGAGTACGTTCACCCCCCAGATGGCCACAAAGACTAGAGCTAAGCGGATCTGAAGCCAAGAGCCAGGAGCTTCTTTGGGATATCCCACTTGGGACTATCATCTGCTACTTTTCCGGGCTGTAAGAAGAGAGCTGGACTAGAAGTGCAGCAGCCAGGACATGAACCAGCACCCACATGGGATACTGGTGACCAACCCCTAACTTGTATTCTTTATGTACACCTTTTTTGCATGTGGAGCTTAATTATTTTATTCAAATTTTTTATTTATATGCAATTCTTGTACAGTGTATAGGCTACAGCATAATGTTTTAGTGCATATACACAATAGCCTTATTTTTGCTTTTCTTTTAAAAATATTTATTCATTCATTTGAGAGACGGAGATTGGCCCCATGTGGTGGTGCACTCCCCAAATGCCTGCAACAGCCTGAGCCAGGTTGGAGCTGGGAGCCAGAAGCTCAATCTAGGCCCACCCCCCAACTACTTAGGGCATCATCTGCTGCCTCCCAAGGTCTTCAGTGGCAAGAAGCTGGAATCAGGGGTGGAGGAGGAACTCTCAAACCCAGGCATTCTGATACAAAATGTGGGCATCCCGAGCATTAGGCAAGACACCTGCCAGCCCTGACCCCTGACCTTTCCTTTATGTTTGAAGCCTACCAGCTGCTTTTGTTTTTGTTTTTAGGCATTTAGTTGGAGCTGTAGTCAACACACTATGTCGTGGAACACTAGAACTTGTTGCTCCTGTGTTTTGGTACCCTCTATCCATCTCACCCTCCTCTCTCCCATCCTCTTGCCATCATCGCCAGCCTATGGTAATCACTGCTCTAAGTTCAGATAAATCACTTTGTACTTTATAGGACTCCTAGGACTTCTTACTATGTCAGGACATACAGATCTATCATTCTGTTTAATAGCTTGTCCACATAATTTTCAACAGTCTAATAAAGTCAAACCTTTTTCTCCCAGAAACTAACCTGCTTAACTGATTTCAAGAATTCGAGATTAATCTGACAATTGAATATACTTACAGGGTGTCTGAGTGTGCAGAGCTCATATAAGACACAGCCAAGTGACCAAATGTCCCTAGGGAAGATAAGAGGTTAGTTGCCAAGGAAGTAACCATGAGTCTCAAAAAAAGGTTTTATGCTTCCTGTTGCTTACATTCGTGTAACTTCACAATCTTACACAGGCTGTTCCACTTTTTATAGATGCTTTAAACATACCATCAATTGCTTTTATTTTTATAAGAGATAAGATAAAAGCCATTTGTACTTCATAAGAATCCTAGCAGGCAATGAGTATGTAAACCTTGCTACAATTGGATGACTCACAATCCCCAAAGGACAAATATCATATGTGGTCTCTCATATAAGACAACTTTAATCAAAATTGCAAAACAAAAAGATATATCAGTAAAAAAGTATACATTTGTAATCTCATAAACGAATGGTGTGATGGAGACCAAAGTACTGGGAAACAAGGAACAGCAGTATACATACCTTCTGAATAAAAGAAGGTAGTGAGAAAACTGTTACATACACCTTGACAACAAGATAGTAGACTTTCTATCATTGTTTATAACACATAAAGAGTAGAAACCTGGAGTTGAGACTACAGATGAAGAAGTATATTATTGCAGAATACAGGGGACATTGGGGAGGGGTGTAGGGGAAGGAAGGAAAAGGAGGAAAGAGGGTGGGGGAAGCCCTATATCTACAAAACGGTATAGTGGTTAATAAAAATGAAAACATTTTTAAAAAGTTGAATGGCTCAGGGCTAGGCATGATATATATATATATATATATATATATATATATATATTTGAAAGGCAGAAAGGAAGAAAAGAAAAAGGAGAGAAAAAAAAAAAAAAGAGAGATCTTCCACCCACTGGTTCACTCTCCAAATGGCCATAACTGTTGGGGTTGGACCAAACCAAAGCCAAGAGTCAGGTGTGTCTTCCAGGTCTCCCACATGGGAGGGTGGCACAGGCCCAAGCACCTGGGCCATCTTCTGCTGATTTCTCCGGTGCATTGGCAGGGAGCTTTGCTTTGACCAGCCTAGCTCCCATCCAGCATGGGCCTAGCTGCACGACTACACACAAAGCCAAGAAGCTTGGGGCCAGAGGACATCTCAAACAGCAAACACAAGCTGCAAATTATTTCATTATGTTTTGCCTTGATCATGTTTTGCCTTCAATTTTTCTCTTTCGAAATTTAACAGGCGAATATCCATTGGGCATTTTCTTTAACAAATGAATCTCTAACCCCCAACGGGAATTCAGTTTTCCTTGTATGTGAAGCTGGTGGTGATGGATCATTCATCTGTGGGTTCACTCCCCAAATGCCCATAACCCATAACTGCCAGGGCTGATCCAGGTTGCGGCTAGGAGCCAGAAACCTCAGCCAGGGCTACCAGGTGGGTTTGGGGGTCCCAAGCACTTGGGGCATCATCTATGATTCCAAGGGTGCTTATTAACAGGAAGTTGGATCAGAAATAGAAGTGGGACTCCGTCCGAGGTACTCCAATATGGAACAGTGATCCCAAGCAGTAGTTTAACCTTTTGTGTCACAATACCTGTCCCACTGGAAGGTTTTAAAGCTGGAAGACACCTTAAAAATCATCCAGCCAACATCTTTTTGTTATAGGTCAACAGGCCTACAGAGGCCAGTCGTAGGTGGATGAGCCAAGACAAGAGTTCCTAGGTCCCGATCCAGGGTGCAGACCTCACGGCTGCACACCTGACCCATGTACAACATTTTTTTCTGCAACAGACTAAATAGTGGTTAATAATATGAAATGATGGGTATCCCAGTGATGCCAGTTTTCAATACTATTCCTTGTATCACTTGCATACTTAAATGAAGAATTTCTTTTTCTAAATAAATTCAAAACCTTCAGAAAATACTAGTCAGAGATAATCACTGGGATCCACAAGAAAAGGAAATTATAAAATATCCTAAGAAAAGGAGACGAGATAACAACGGCACTTTGTAAAATCTTAATTCACTGTTGTCAATCAGATTTTTAAAAAATTGATTTATCTGAAAATCAGATTACCAAGACAGAGGAAAATAAAGAGAGAGAGAATCTTCCACTTGTTAGTTTATTCTCCAAATGGCCACAGGGGCTGGGGATGGGTCAGGTAAAAACTAGGAGCCCAGCACTCCATCCAGCTCTCCCCACGGATGGCAGGAGCCTGGGTGATTGGGCAGTCTTCCACTGCTTTCTCAGGTGCATTAGCAGGGAGTTGGCAAAGGCTTATCCACCTGCACCATATCGCTGGCCCCTGTCCATCAGATGTTACTAACACCTTCAAAGTGATAATTCGCAACTCACGTTTTGTTGTTGTAGGGTTTATTCTGACAGATCTCTGGCGACAGGTAGTAAGGTGTTCCAACACAAGTTCGAGCAAGTTCCATGGAACTAGTACATTACATTAAATAAAAAATCATTATTGAGATAGAAAAAGGCTCAACATATGAATATACAAAAAAGCCTCAAAATGAATATACAAAATTGGAGGCACGGACATACTAGAAGAAAGTAAGATCATCTGTTAATAACAGGATGCTAAAACCAGTTGCCTTTTTGATCATTTTTATTTTTGGTCATGAAGTTGGGTCATAATCAGCTGATTTTTAAGCTTATAAACTTAAATCCACTCCTCCAAAATTTACATATTAAAACATGCTTAATGGCTTCAAATCTCCAAGAAGAGATACAAAGGTATGCCCTAAAATAATCTCTCAGATCTTTGCCCCATTTTTCAGTTATCAAATTCAATCTCACAATTTAAAATTTGGAAAATAAGGAATCGAAAAATGTTACCTGGAATTTTAGTACCTCAAACAACTATGATCAAATTTGGATGCATTAGGAACAGGAGACAGTAGCCCTGATTGTTGATAATGGCAATGCCATTGATTGTTCTTTTTTTTTTTTTCATGAATATTTTTTTCACAGAGCATAATATATTTAAATTTACAACTCCATTTTCTTTGTCTAAAATAACAAAGAATTTCCTTACATTACTAAAATAAGGATACATGTAAAACTTTGTAGAAAATGGAATTAAGACATAAGCTTATCTTGGTACAAAATGTTTTGAAATCTATGCATATATCTGTGAGTTCTTTTATGAAGTTCATAGAGAGTGGAAGCTATGAAAACTATATATGTATTATAATATTTTTGTACCAGAATAAACTTATCTTTTAATTTTACTTTCTGCAAACTTTTTGAAGTACTCTTATATATTCAGGCATATGACTTTAATTATTTTATTTAATCAATTCTGAATTATTTGGTATTGAATTTATCCAAAAATGCAAATAATTCCTTTGGAGTCAATTCTTGGAAGTAAAACAGTTACTTTTTTTTTATAGATATTACTACCAAATTATCTTTCAAAACAGTCATAGCAATCTACTGCCCTAGCAAGTGTAAACTCATTTCTCTAAATTCTCACTAGCCTTTTGCATATTCCAATCTCATATTTGATAAACTTATATCGTATTATACATCATTACAATCATTGTTTTATGCCACAATTTATTTTAAGAATTTTAGTCTCAAAGTATCATCTGAATGGTTTAATGCATTTTTATAAAATTTCCTTAATTATTTGGACAACCAAGCTTTCAATATCTTTTGGATTCAGTTTCCAAAAATACGTACTTTGGCTATTTTGACTAGGAAGAAAAAAATGATTTAAAAAAAATACTTACTTATTCAGGATTCTTGCTATACCAAAATCCCCAAGCTTTGCGACCGTTCCATTCTTGCTAAGAAAAATGTTCTATGAATGGAGAAAATGTGATGTTGATTGAGATATTTCAAGAAAAGAAAGAGCAAGTTAGTCTTGGTGTTCTCCCTGAGCTGTTACCTGAGTCTTAATGTCCCTGTGTAATATCTTCCTGTCATGAATATGTTTTAGTCCCAGAGAAATCTGTACAAACCAGCCCAGGATCTGTGGAGGGGACACAGAAAAAAAACATTCAACAACCAGGTAGTCACTGAAATGTCTTCATGATCACATGCAGGAAGAGCGAGGTGATGCGTCTGCATGTATGTGTTTATCTGAGTGAAGCAAAGAGACATTTTATCATACATTTTTATTTAACAGCCTGAAAAATTGGGGAGCACAAAAAAAGGCAGTTCAAACATTTTTTGGTATCAAAAGGGATGCCAGATACAGAAAAAGATAAGAAAAAGCAAGGGAGAGGAGGAGACACTAGTAATTTTCTTTGTCTTATCTAACCCTAGGTTGCTGGCTGCACCAGGAGCCGGAGAGAGTAGGCTTGATGGTTGGTAACCATGATGCTGTAGGCTTTTCCTTTTCTATGGAGGAAAAATGTCAAGGACAGTCAGAGACAAGAAGCAGAGAATTGGCGAGGTTATTAGAGAATGCAATAAAATACTTGTCTATCTAATAAAAGCAACAAAGATTTTACATTTTAACCTCAGCTTTATTTCCTTTAAAAGATGTAATTTTATTGCAAAGGCAGATTACAGAGAGAAAGACAGAGGGAGAAAGATATTCCATCCACTGGCTCACTGCCCAAACCAGCTCAGTAGCCAGAGTTGAGCTGATCTGAACACTGGAGCCAGGAGCTAAGAGCCTCCCCCGACTCTCCCACATGGGTGCAGGGTCCCCAGGGCACAAGCAGGGAGCTGGATGGGAAGTGGAGGAGCCCATATGAACTGTTGTTGCTCACAGGCAGAGGATTACCCATGGAACCATGACACTGGCTCCTTAGCTGTAGTTCTTAGTCAGGACTTTTATTTTATCGTAGCTGGCCATGAATCTCTTTATGAAAATATGTGCTATGCCTATACAGATTCATTTAAACTGTTCTAAAATTTCCTTGTTTCTTTGCCTGTTAGATGATTTAGGAAGAGGAGAATAATAGCTATATTCCAGGCATTAAGTCTCAGTTATTTTATTTTATTTTCCAACAAAGGGAAACAATTTGAAATTTTTTTTCTTCAAGAGTGTTTTATAAAATGTAGCAAAATAACATTAGGAAAGAAGAAAGGAGGGTTTCTATAGATACACAATTTAATTTAAAATGTAAATGAGCAGAGAAGGAACACTTGATTACATTTGTGGAGATTACAGATGCTGACTTTTTAATCATTCATACATCTGAGATATTCAGCTTTAACTACAGGAGGAAATTCCATGGGCCTGAAGCTCTGAAACGCTAAAACAGAACAAATACATGGCTGACTAACAGGACGGCAGCTACTCATCGCACTGCTTGAAGCAATGGCTGTGATAATCAGCAGGACAGGCTGCAATCCAGATCCCTCTACACACACACACACACACACACACACACACACACACACACACGTCTCTTTCATGAGTGTGATGCCCACGCAAGTCCCAAAGCAAACTCGAAGCATAGAAGAAATATGTGTTTGTACAAACAGAACATTGGTTTGAATGCCATTAATCTTCACCCTTTGTCATTTTTTAATAGCCACTGAAATTAAACAAGCATTGCCAAGCTCCTCTACCCTCCCCAGCAGAGTGGGATAGCAATTTTAAAACAGTGTGAAAGGGTAAAAGAAAGCTATAAATGTGTCACACTGCAAACGGCGGGAGACCATCCACACTCAGATGTGTTTTTTTGGCCATGAAGGTTTATCTTAGAGGCATTCTACACAAGACTGTCCAAAGAGACTACCTTCTCCCAAGAATATCTCACTCTGCCAAAAGAGTTCAAATTAATGGCAAACATGTTCTGGACTGAATTTACCAAGAATATTGATCCACTCTTTCATGTTGCATACAAACTTATGGCCTTTATTCCTTGATTTCCTCTCTCCACAGATGAAAGGGCAAATTTGTAGTGATCTTACCTGATCCTCACTGAATAACACGCCCCGTTGTCTGTTGATCCTTTTCATGAGGTCCCCTCCATCACAGTATTCCATGACAATAAACAGGCTGGTGTTCTCTGTAACAAAAGATACCACTTGTGGTGCTGCCTGTGGCCTGAGAAAGCAGTTAGGACAGCCCAAAGCCTTGGGACCCTGCACTCGTGTGGAAGACGTGGGGGAGGCTCTGGGCTCCTGGCTTCAGATCAGCTCAGCTCCAGCCATTGCAGTCACTTGGGGAGTGAATCATCGGACGGAAGATCTTCCTCTCTGTCTCTCCTGCTCTCTGTATATCTGACTTTCCAATAAAAATAAATAAATATTTTAAGAAGGAAGGAAAGAAAGAGAGAGGAAGGAAGGAAGGAAGGAAGGAAGGAAGGAAGGAAGGAAGGAAGGAAGGAAGGAAGGAAGGAAGGAAGAAAGAAAGAAAGAAAGAAAGAAAGAAAGAAAGAAAGAAAGAAAGAAAGAAAGAAAGAAAGAAAGAAAAAGAAAGGCGACTCACAGAGAGAATCTTCCATCTGCTGGTTCACACTCCAAAGGACCACAATGGCCAGTGTTGAGCCGATTCGAAGCCAGGAGCCGGAAGCTTCTTCCAGGTTTCCCACATGGGTGCTAGGTTCCAAGGTTTTGGGCCATCCTCCACTGCTTTCCCAGTCCACATAATAGGGAGCAGGACGGGAAGTGGAGCAGTGAGGACACCAACTAGCGTCCGTATGGAATGCTGGCTCTTATAGGTAGAGGATTAGCCAATTGAGTCATTGCCCCAGACCCAATATCTTTTTTGTTGTTTGTTTTTAAGATTTATTTATTTGGGGCCTGGCATGGTAGCCTAGTGGCTAAAGTCCTCACTCTGCACACACCAGGAACCCATATGGGTGTTGGTTCATGTCCCGGCAGCCCTGCTTTCCATCCAGCTCTCTGCTTGTGGCCCGGGAAGGCGGTCAAGGACAGCCCAAACCCTTGGGACCCTGCACCCACGTGGGAGACCCAGAAGAAGCTCCTGGCTTCAGATACGCTCGGCTCCAGCCATGGCAGTCATTTGGAGAGTAAAGCAGCAGATAGAAGATTATTCTCTCTGTCTCTCCTTCTCTCTGTAAATCTGCCTTTCCAATAAAAATAAATAACAAAAAAAAAAATGAAGGAAGGAAGGGAGGGAGTGAGAGAAGAAGGGAGAGACATTATTGCTTGTTGCTTTTGGCAAAAGCAGTGGCCAGAGCTCCCTAACCATGTCCTGATTTCCCACAGGACCAGCACAGGTGGGCCTAGGTGGACACTGGTGCTTAGAGCCGGCTGCATTACAACAGAAGTATGCTGAGCTCGGGGAGGCTGCCACCTGCAGGGAGACGCCCCGTCATCTTTTAGTTTGCCTCACTGAAGGAGAGTTTTACCTGGTTCTTTGACTTCACTTGGTATAGAAAACAAGACAAAAGCTGCAAGTGTGAAAAAGGAAGAAGACAAGCTCTCCAACTTCACTGGAGACCAGCAGAGTAGTAAGGGGTCCCAGAGCTGGCAGCCATTGTGGGGTGTGGGGTCTTGGGTTTCCTATAGCTGAAAGAACTTCCTCTTTGACTTACTCCCCACAGGGAAGTACCGAGAGCCTGGAGTATGAGGCAGCTTGCCATTAGCCCAGGGCCCTGGCAGGAGCACAGAAGGGGCTTGGGGCTGGCTTTCTCGTGCTCACAGGCACTGCACACTATGGAAGGGGATCCGATTAGTTCTGTCATGGTGTGCCCGAGAGCAGACTTGGCCTGAAATAAGGAAGAAAGAAGAGGAAGCAGAATTGAGCAGCCATTTGGGGCTTGGTTGCCCATGTGGAAAGCCTCCACCCAGGCCCCCTCTCCCTGTCTATGGGTTCCCTTGCCCTGCAAACACCGGCCTGAGCAACAGCCCAGCTGGTCAGTGGCCAGCACCCTGCATTGTTGGCATGCCCAACAAAATGGATGCTCAAGGCCTCCTCATCCCATGAGCTGTTTCTCCCAACAGCTCTGGCTGGTCTTGAATGCCTAAGGCTTGCCTCTGCCTCATGCTTTTGCAGTGTTTGTTACTCAACCTAACAGATTCTTCCTGCCTCATCAGCAGGCTTCTTTCCTTACTCCCTCCAAGTCTCTGCTCCAATGTTATCTTAAAAGTCATCCTAACCACTCCAAAATTACTCATGCCCTGATTCCATTCTATTTTCTGACCCCATTTGTCACCTTCACCACACTATGTAAGTTCGTTAATTACATTCACATTTGTCTTCTGTCTCTCCTCACTCCCTTCCCTCAAGAATCTAAGTTCCACAGTTGTATTAGGAAGCATTCCAAGACGGCCCTGTGCAGGGAGCATGCATAACCCCCACCCCGAGTGAGGGTGGAACCACAACATGCTGGAATGGCACTCCTTCTGTGACTATGTTATAGCAAAGGACTTTCACTGATGTGAAGTCACTAAACTGACTCTGGGTCAACGGAAAAGATTTTTCAAGGGCAGTGAACTAACTACATGAGCTACTTTAATTTAGGTCTAAAGGTCAAAAACAGGAAGTGAAAGATCCCCTTTTGTTGTTGTTGTTATTTATTTGAAAACTGGAGTTACAGAGAGAGGGCTGGTGGAGAGAAAGATCTTCCATCTGTTGGTTTACTCCCCAAATGGCAGCTTCAGCCAAGGTCAGACCAGGCTGAAGCCAGGAGCCAGGAGCTTCACCCCATGTCTCTCACATGGGTGTAGAAGTCCACGCACTTGGTACATTAACAAGGAGCTCTATCAGAAGTGGAACAGCTGGGATTTGAATTGGCACTGTGGATGGTGGCTTAACATGCGATACACAATGCCAGCCCTAATTCCCCCACTGTTAGGGATGCCAAATGGTGAACAGAGGTCCAGCTCTTGAAACAGTGGCCCCGTGGACAGCCAGCAAGAAAACAGGGACTCAAGTCTTACCATTGCAAGAAAATAAATCAGTTAGCCAACAACCCAAGTAGGTTCAGAAGAAGATCCCCCAGCAGTCATTCCAGTGGATAACCTCATTTCAACTGTGAGAGACCTTGGGCAGAGTCCAGCCAACCCAACCTTCTGACACGCATTGTAAGAGGTCACGAATGGTGGTATTTTTAAGCCAATACCTTTGTGGTCATTTGTTTTGTAGCAACTGAAAACAAGTACAGCAGTATGGGGATTTTTTGCCCCTTGATCACTAATGTCTCTGAGTTCTAGAACACATCTAACATCATGGAAGACAGGAGAATTTATTGATTGAGTTTATGTGGGGTTAATTTAGGATTAGAAAATATCATTCTCTCTCTCTTTTTATGTGGCTTCACACTGGGAGGAAAACTTCAGATTTTTCGATAGACAAACAGTGGAGCCTGATGGTGCTGAGAGATGAGCTGACTGAGAAACAACAAAGCCTTTATCAGGTGCTACAAACACCTTTCCAGAGAGGCTGGAGGTTCCAGTATCAAAAGAATCACAACAGCTCTAGCCTTCCTACATACAGGGAGTTTCACTTACAATGTTTTTTAAAAGCAATCACCAGAAATTTAAATTTACAAGTTAAACAAACTGAGCCCAAGCTTTCATCCTGTAAAAAAGTGATCTAGGGCCCAGCGGCATGGCCTAGCGGCTAAAGTCCTCGCCTTGAACACCCCGGGATCCCATATGGGTGCCGGTTCTAATCCCGGCAGCTCCACTTCCCATCCAGCTCCCTGCTTGTGGCCTGGGAAAGCAGTCAGGGACAGCTCAAAGCCTTGGGACCCTGCACCCGCGTGGGAAACCCGGAAGAGGTTCCAGGTTCCTGGCTTCGGACCGGCGCGCATCGGCCCGTTGTGGCTCACTTGGGGAGTGAATCATCAGATGGAAGATCTTCCTCTCTGTCTCTCCTCCTCTCTCTGTATATCTGGCTTTCCAATAATAATAAATCTTTAAAAAAAGTGATCTGCATTTTTTTTCTCAAATGTCCAATATACACTGTCCTCAAAGGCTGAGCTTGTGTGATAGAAAGACATCCTCCAGGCTGCAGAGACAGTTGAGTCCATTCACTCATTCAGCACATATACACTAAGCTGCTACTACGTGCTAGGTGCCAAAGATCAAGAAGGAACAAAAGAAAAAGTCCTCAAAGTCATTACTTCTGACCCACCGCACAGGTGAGGAACCTTTTTTTTTCTGCCAAGGTCACTTGAATATTCATACAATCATCCATGGGCCATATAAGTTAGTGACTTAAAATTAGCCTGCTGAGAGTTAGGACTTTTGCATCCCACCTGTGGTCACCTTAGCAGGTGCCAGACCAAATGACTTTGCAGGCCACATATGACCCACAGCCCATATGTTCCCTGCCTCTGAAGAGAGACGAAACAAAACACAATAACAATAAACACATTGTAATTATGATATAGAGCCTCTGCTTGACATGACCAAAGCCATTTTGGACATAACTATCATCTTTTCTCTGACAGTGGTCCCCACAGCTTGTCAGATAAAGGAAGTTCTGGGGATAACCTGCCCACTTGGCCTGGCCAGACCTGAAGGAGGACTATCTCTTAGCTAATCCCTGCAATACTGTTTCTTGAGATAGCCCAGGTGCTCTTGGGTTAGCTGTGGGCCTTCTTTGTTCAGCTCGACCTATAAAGCTTTTTCTATTGATTGGGGTTGTGAGGATCCACTGTCCCCTCAATAAACTAGACTTTAATCTTGGCTTTTTCTTCTTTCTTTGGTCTCTCTGCCCTTTTGCCAGCAATAGCTGGTTATCACACACTGCTTTTTTCCTGAAACATATGTATAACTACAGCCATGCACGTGCTAGACCCAAATACAAAAGAAGCTCCTGGCTCCTTGCTGTCCAATACAACTCAATTAACTGGCCATGTGCAA
This sequence comes from Ochotona princeps, assembly GCF_030435755.1. Taxonomy (NCBI): domain Eukaryota; kingdom Metazoa; phylum Chordata; class Mammalia; order Lagomorpha; family Ochotonidae; genus Ochotona; species Ochotona princeps. Next base: position 51,378,864 of record NC_080843.1, read on the forward strand.
GGCTCTACTCCCAGCAAGACAGCCCACGGTCCCAGGAACTCTGAAATTCTCAGTGGGTAAAGAAGGGCTGCATACATGGATCTGTTTTGAATGGAATGGTTCTAATCAATAAGAAATGCAATGCGCGAAGAGCCCAAAATGTTCAAGAAATTGCAGCTCACTGATTTTTACTCAACTGAGGATGCTTGAAGATACCCAACTTAATATTCCTGCCCCATTAGAGGGAGGGATCAGGAATGCCCCAGTGCACTGGTGGCAAAGATGCCCCTGTCACGGTCTTATCAACACACTGATCTACCATGTCTTTATTGTCACCCTTTATTTTTTAACCTCTGGAGTAGAGAAATGGATGGAGGCAGGGCAGATGTATTCAGGGATGCCAAGAAAGGGGACTTCCTTACCAAAAACTCTCCCACGTTAGTTTTGCAGTTTGCTTGGTGATGATGAAGGGCTGCCTGATGTCTCTCTGGAAGAGGGTGACAGAGTTTCAACTATTCCCATGGGACAGGCAGGGACTCACAAAGGCAGACCATACCCCACATATTCCTACACCTCCTCTCACACACAAATGCGCCTTTACACACACACCCATACGCCACCTTACATCTATATACACACGTCCATAGACCCTCACACACACCCATTCACACACTCACACCCCTACATACCCATACACCTTCCTCACACACACCCATATAACCCCCTCACACATACACCCCCATCACACATCCACACCCATATACTCCCTGCACAAACATATACACCTTCACACACACATATACATACATACATGTATATCACACATACATTCATATACCCTACTCACATACTCCTTACACACAACATTCACAAACACTCATACACTCTCTCCTATACACATAGGCATACACCCCCTCATACACACTTGACACCCCTATACATCCATACACCCTCCCAACACATACACACATACCCATTCACTCCTCCCACACACACACCTTCACACATATCCACACACACACCTTCACACATATCACACTCATCCCCACATACACTCCCTCTCACATACACCTTTATACACACACCCATGTATCCCCCATACCCACACACCCTCCTCTTACCTACACACACATCATTTCACACACCCATGTATCCCCCCACACCCACACACCCTTCTCATACACATCCATATGCCCCCTGTCCCCACACATACACAGCTACATGTCTCAGCAGGGCTTTGTGAGTACTGGTGTGGTATGGTAGTGTGTGTCTCTTTATTGCCCACAAAAACCCTGTCTGGGCTGCTCCTTTTGGCTTAAGACCCTCCCCCTAGGCCACCCGCAGTCAACATGTGATGTGATAAATACAAGGGGCCTTCAAAAAGTGAATTTGGAGAATTTTTTCACCAAAATAAACTTATTTTCATTCTATTTTTCTATAGCTTTTTTTTTTTTTTATCATTTTCTTATAGGGCCCAGCGTGAAAGCCTATTTGCTAAAGTTCTCGCATGTACCAGGATCCCATGTGGATGCCGGTTCTAATCCCAGCAGCTCCATTTCCCATCCAGTTTCCTGTTTGTGGCCTGGAAAAGCAGTCAAGGATGGCCCAAAGCCTTGGGACCCTGCACCCATGTGGGAGACCTGGAGGAAGCTCGTGGCTCCTGGTATCAGATCAGCTGAGCTCTGGTCATTGCAGCCACTTGGAGAGTGAACCAGCAGACAGAAGATCTTCCTCTCTGTCTCTCCTCCTCTCTGTAAATCTGACTTTTCGATTAAAAAAAAAAATCTCAAAAAAATTTTTTGTAGACATGTATTACCATAGGCATTACCAAGAGTTGTCACCATAGTAAAACTGAATGTCAGTGGTTAAATATTTATGGAAGTGAAAATTCAGGAGACGTGGGAGAACTGCAAATATTAACAAGCTCTTAGAAAAACTTACCAGAGAAGAAATATAGATGATACCTCAAATTGCAATTTCAGCAAATGGGGAAGTGGGTCACTTATAGAAGTTAATTTATACCCAATTCTCAGAAATGTATTTCTTCTATAAGTCACCGTGACTAAACGTTATCGGAGTACGTGAAGGATAGAAGAAACTCCAACCTTGAAATGAGCTGAAGAAGGTCACGATGTTGGGGTGCTTCAGCCTCGCCAGAAGAGTCACTTCTTTCTTAGAAGCTTCTTTTTGCTGGATGGGCATCTAAATCACATTACAACACAGAAAGCCAAGGACGGAACTTGCTCTCAAGAACAAGCTTGCTTTGTTAAAAGATTTAGCAAAGGCAGAGATTGACTGATTATCTAAGCCGGTTCATCCCCCAAATGCCCTCAACAGCCAACACTAGACAGGCTGACCCAGGAGCCAGGAATCCCTTAGGTGTCAGGAAAGTCAATCTTCCGAGCAAACACCTGCTTCCTCCCTGAATGTTCCTTAACAGGAAGCTGAAAAGGAGAGGAAAGTCAGAATGTGAACCCAGGAGCTCCAATATGGGATGTGGGGCATCCCAAACACTGATTTCACTGCTGCACCATATACTTGCCCCTTTCTTTTTCTTTTTTTTTTTTTCCAAGATCACTGAACTTGTCATAGAAATAGATTTTTTAAGTAAATAAATTCAGTCAAGGCTTAGAATTCATGATTCAATTTAAAATCAAGATTCATAATTGGGGGCCCCAGGGGCTATTTGCTTTGCATGTGCTTGGATTCCATATGGGCACTGGTTCATGTTCTGGCTGCTCCACTTCCCATCCAGCTCCATGCTTGTGGTTTGGGAAGGCAGTCAAGGATGACCCAGAGCCTTGGGACTCTGCATCCACATGAGAGACCCGGAAGAGGCTCCTGGCTCCTGGCTTCAAATTGGCTCAACTCTGACCATTGCAATCACTTGGGGAGTGAGCCGGTGGATGGGAAGATCTTTCTGTTTCTCCTTCTCTCTGTAAATCTGTTTTCCCAATTAAAAAAAATAAATAAATCTTAGGGGAAAAAAGATTCATAATCGTATGGATTTCATATTGGATTAAAAACCTGCTGAATACATAACCGAAGATTAGCTGTTTGAACTTCTTCACTTTACCTTTGCAAAATCGATCTCCTTTATGACACAGTGTCGACTCTCCAATTTCCCTTTAGCCAAGTACGCCTTCCCGAAGGCGCCTTCCCCTATGGCCTTAATCACATCGTAGTTGTCCATGGTGGCCAACTGCACGGAGGTTGCTGAAATCAGAGTGTTGAAATGTTACCGCTCACCCCTCACAACGATTACCAAGCTAAGAAAACTTATGACTGAGATGTAACAACAAAGTCGGACGTCCCCTTCCAGCCTGGTCAAAACTTCCTTGTGGTCAGGGCAACAACCAGAATGAGAGACAGTTCTGAGAGCAGGCGTGGGTTGTGGATCAGCCCAGATGCCATAGCCTTGTGATCGGGCACACACCACTTAACCTTGCCAAAGTCTGGGAATAGCAACACCTGTAAGCAGGGGCATCCGCCACGAGGGGTCTTACCACCCAGTCTTTCTCAGCGGGCAGGCATTGCCCCATAGAGGGCACTTTGGGCACTGAGGGGAAATCTGTTCACAGAGGTGTTAGCGCCCCAGGCTAAAACGTTGCCAGGCAAAGGACACAAACAAGCACAATAAAGGATCATCCCACAGGCAGCCCTACACCATTGGAAATTCTCCCCATACATCCAAGCGCGTAGAGAAAATCTGCTCATGATTGATGAGATGCGGACACGGCACAAATAAACACAAAGCATTTTTCGCAGAGTTGAAACCAACACTGAAGTTTCCCAGGAATGCAGCTACCTGTGAACCAAGGCTTGACTGCACAATGCTGGCCGCTATGAGTGCATCCACCTCAGAAGAAAGGACCTCAAGGTGGGAAGCCAGAGCTTAGAGCTTTTGCTTAGAGCTTTAACAAGTACAGACCATTGTTCGGGAAATCCTTGCCCTGCACTGGCCACTCCGTTCCTGCCTACGGATGAAAATGCTGCGTATTTTTTATGAATCGCCTCCCCTAAGGCTACGAACGGTGCGGGATGCGTGCTTTTAAAAACTGGTAAACCGAAGGTTGTTTTTGAATAACTTCGTGAAGATGGGGTCGCAAGGGGCTAAGAAGCAGCTTCGCAGCCTGGGGTGACGGCGATACCCAAGGGCCCGATTCTGAGGGCGGAGATTGAGGACTCGGGCCTCAGGGTGACCACCTGGGAGCTGACCACCTGCAACCTGCAGCCCAAGCTCCCTTAGGGCAGTCCAGGAGGCGTCCAGGGCATGGCTACAGAGCTCGCACGGCTCGGGAACCCTATGTCCACACGTTGCCATGGAGACCGAGGCAGCCCAGGACGCCTGCAGTTTCCTGAGCATTCCAACCCTCCCCACGGGGACTCTATTTCTGTCCTATACGCTCTGGTCAGCTCGGGATAGGGACTAACGGCCGCCGGTGTGCAGCATACCTGCTCCGCTGGCTTCGCGGGGCAAGCCAAGCGCCGGAGCTGGTGCGGGATCTCTGGCTGCCGCAGCTTCCTGCCAACTGGGGTGGAGCCGCCAGAGGAACGGTGGGTGGGGCGCGGGCGGAGCGAGGACCGGGTCCAGGCTGGCCTCCCTGAAAAGGAGTCAGAGGTCAGAGAACTTGGAAATCCAACCTGCTGCAGACTAAGCCCGGACCCCTCTGCCTAACAGGAGCAGTACACCCCCGCTTTCCTCCACGGCGCATAAGCCTTAGCATGCATCCGCTATGCTCTTCACAAGATAGGTGCAAAGGTAGATGGCACCCATTGGACAAAGCAGCCAAACTGAGACAAAAGTCTCTAGCCATGCCGCGCGGTGCACCTGAAACCAGAACCTCACCAGACAGCTTCCCAGGGTCCTCTTATAAAACCTGCCGCTGCACAGAAGTCCGTCCCCATTCTCTATTTGTGCACATCAAGCCAGACTGTAGCCCCTACCAGCGTGAGGCCAGGCTACAGCACCCACTGGCAAATGCCAAGGTGATGAGCCACCGCAGCACCCAACCAGCACATATGAAACCTGGAGGGTGGTGGGAAAGGGGTGGAGCTGCAGGGGAGCTGTGGGGTTCCCCTACTGAGCCACTACTCCCACTGGTGAGCATGAGAGTTGGGATGGGGGAGACCAGGCCTGCGACGGACCGGATCAGTTGGGAGCAATCCGTCTGACAGGAACAGGACTCCAGGGACGGTGGACAAGGATTCAGCAAGTGACAAACAGACACAACTCAAGGCAATTGTATCTGAGTGCGTTTTGCAAAAGCAAGGCATCAACTTATATACAACAGATTATTGCAAAGGGACATTCTCTTTGTTTATTCATGTGGTTACATTTGTACAAACAATTATTTCAGGGAGGTAAGCAGGGCTGTTTAGAAAAAGATTTCTCTAATAACCTGGTGACAGACTGCAGTTGCTATTTCTTGTGGACGCGGCTTGGCACCAGTTGCAGTTTTAATCAGTAAGCAGTTAGCTCTCATTGTGCCTTACATTGGTTTTAATATTACCCTATTTTTCTTAGTTTTCCTTCCTGTACGGTTTTTTAAGCTATAAATCCCTAATATAATCTTCTTTTAGGAATTCCCAAAAATAGTCCCAGGTGGGTTTTTAATTTATTTTTTATTAATTACATTGCATTATGTGACACAGTTTCATAGGTTCTGGGATTCCCCCAACCCCTTCCCATCCCCTCCCCCCATGGTGTATTCCTCCACCTTGCTGCAGTATTACAGTTCAAATTCAGTCAAGATTATTTCATTGCAAGCATATACCAAGCATAGAGTCCAGGATCTTATTGTCCAGATACATTCAACGGTTTCTTGGGGAGACCATCTCTGGTCTGAAGGCTGAGCTGGCAGAATATCATCCTGACCAATGAAAAGCCACAACATAACATCAACAACAATTTACTACATTATGGAGTTAATTGACATGGTACCGAGTGACCAATATGTTAGAAAATGTAAGTTCTTAACCACATCCTGTGACTACTTCATTGACATTTCAATTTTAGTTTATATACAACCAGCTTCTACACACATTAAAATGGCTATAGGGTACTATTCAGCTGTCTTGTGTCTATTTTCATTTTAGTATTTAGCAGTTTATAGTGTTGAAGCATAATTTTGCTGAACTTGGCAGATTTTAGGAGAGCCTAAACTGGCTTATAACTCTAACAAGGCATATGTCAACAGTTGTGCACAATAGTTATAGGAGGGGTGTGCAGAGAAATCTTCAATGCCCTAGTGAGGAGTAAGTAATCTTTGTGTCCTATCTAGTAAGGTATATGTGAATCCACACTGACCATTTCCTATCTGGTTCTAAGCTTTCTTTGTTGTTCTCTATCTATTCTAGTTTGTTTTCAGGGGGGCTCTGGGGCGACCCTGATGGTCATTGTAAGACAGGGTGAGGATCCAAAGTTGGAACTAAGTAAGGACCAGCAAAAGCTCCTCTCCCTAGTCCCAAAGGAAGTTTACTGTTCTTCCACTTTTGCAGATCGCTCAGGGCTCCTGGCTGTTGTTCCGATGACCTTGGATCCTGTGAGGAAGGATTTGGGCTTCTTCCATCCCGTGTGGTAGATCTAAACGGGGGTGGATGACCTCAGAGTTCTCGACCTCCAAAAGCACTCCAATTCCCCGTGGTCTCCTTGACAGTTGGGAGATAGTCCTTGGTGAGAATCCGGGAGTCTTCAGGGTTGGGATACAAATCTCTTCCTGTCCACCCACGTGGGCTTATTAAAGCTAGTGACCCAAATTGCTTGCAATCCTTGTTCAATCTCGCGTCAGAAGGCTTCGTAGAACTAAAATAGCAATATTCCAGCCATAAACATAAGAGCCAAAAGAGTGCAGCCAGGAACACCAAGACCATTAGAGATGCAGCCAAGTTCAGGAGGCATCCTTCCTTGAGGCTTCCGCCTCGTCCTGGTGATGTTCTCATGCAGGCTCCACTGGAGGTGGCGTGACACAGGCCAGGTATGGCCAGAACATCTGATGGACTCCATGTGAGCTGGATCAGGGACGAGCCAGGCTGGGCTGACTGTACCTTCTGGTACACGCATAAGCCAGAGTGGGTGTCCATGGGGTGGGCTTTGCCGCAGCAGCAGCTGGCAGATGCTGGCATGGTGGGCAAATTCTGTCAGGCGCAGCATGGCTAGACAGATGGTGGCACCCACTAGCACCATTGTGGACTGGATAGTGGGGTTGGTTGGGATGAACTGGACTTCAATGCCCAGTGTCATGTATGAGAGCCGATTGGGAAATGGGACAGATGGGACCAGTCAGCTGTACATACTGTCAAGCATGGGAACCAGGGTAGGGGGTGGGCCTGGTAGGGGTTAGTACGAGTCACTCCAACGAGCCTATAGCTCTCACTGGTTCATGTGAATGCTGAGTGTGTGTTGGGCAGGATGGGGCTGGACTCCAACAACCATTGATTTGTGTAAAACATGGGGTTGGAAAGAGAACTGACCCAGTATTTGTAACTAGCAGTGTGTGAGTAGGTTGATTTGGGTGACAGACTGTGCTGGACCCTGTATTGGCAAACACACACAAGAATCAGGTCTTAGTTGACCTCAGATGAGGTTTCTTGGCAATTCCCTAAAAACTGAACTGCTGGACTCAGAACCCCAACAATGGAGAGAATTGCAGGTTCCATGGTCTGACCATGGAGTGCATGTGTCAGAGATGGGCCTCAGTGACTCAGAGCAGTGGACAGCATATCCAAATGCACGTGGAGAATATGGCAGTATGTTGGAGCCTCCAGAGGACACCTGGTACCATGGCAAAGGACAGAACAAATTGATCAACTACTCCAACCAAGCATGGGCAGTGAATATCTGGGTAGATGGAGACTTGGTGGACTGAGAGCCAGTGGATTCTGGAGAGATTTCATCGTGATTGGAGTGGCAGGATCAACAACCATTCAGGACTGTTGAATTATCAAAACCTCTTAAGAACTTCATGGCATAGGGCCCGGCGGCGTGGCCTAGCGGCTGAGGTCCTCGCCTTCAGCGCCCCGGGATTCCATATGGGCGCTGGTTCTAGTCCCGGCAGCTCCACTTCCCATCCAGCTCCCTGCCTGTGGCCTGGGAAAGCGGTTGAGGATGGCCCAGAGCTTTGGGACCCTGCACCCGCGTGGGAGACCTGGAGGAGGTTCCTGGTTCCCGGCATCGGATCAGTGCGCACCAGCCGTTGCGGCTCACTTGGGGGGTGAAACATCGGATGGAGGATCTTCCTCTCTGTCTCTCCTCTCTGTATATCCGGCTTTCCAATAATAATAAAATATTTAAAAAAAAAAAAAGAACTTCATGGCATAGTAAATCTCTATTTTTCTTCCTGTTGTTGATTTTGTATTGTGGCCTTTCATTTAAGGGGATGTATAGTAATGTGTAATGGAGATTATCATATCCAGAAGCGAGGACAATGCAGCAAATATATATATATATATATGCATATGTACATACATATTTATATATAATTCTGAGATATATGTATATATATACGTATATATTGAGAAACACACTCGTTTTCTAAGTTTTTTTGGAAAGTGTTACTGTTTAGAAGATGTGTATATTTCAGATGTCAGCAGATCCTTCTTACTGATCCCCCTGGATTCCCTTCATTCTTCACTTGAGCACAGCTCTCTGTGTTGGGCAGCCCCACCAAGACTCTCAGCAGGCCCACTGGGAGAGACCTGTGTCTTTGGTAAAATATTCGCTCCTCACTGCAGACAAGAATCACAGGATGCGATGAGGCATCACATGGCAGAGCCAGCACAGGTGGTCACAGTGAGCCACCCACGCAGGGACTCAGCTCTCCACCATTTGGGCCATGACACCCTCTAGCTTCTGGCACCTGCCATCCCTACTCTACTCCTTTGGCTTTATTCCCATCTCATGCACATGTCTGTCAGCTTCCAGGACTCCCCACAACTCTCCCCATGGCCGACACTGACTTCAGCCCTTCCACGCCTCCTGTGAGGGACTGGATTTAAGGACAATGAGTAGTTAGTAAAAATGATGAAAAGTAAACTTCAAACCATCCAGAACTTGGCCTTACTAAAAAAAAATGGAAGCTGGCATTGTGGCAAACACCAGCTGTGATACCAGCATCCCATGTGGGCACTGTTCATGTCCTGGCTGCTGCACTTCTGATCCAGCTCCCTGCTAATGTGCCTGGGAAAGCAGCAGAGGATGGTCCAGTGCTTGAGCCCTTGTTACTCAAGTGTGAAACCTGGCTGGAGTTCCCAGGTCCTGGCTTCACTTGGACTGTAGCTGCCAATTGAGGAATGAACCAACAGGTGGAAGATCAATCTATTTGTTCTTCCAACTTTCACCGTCAAATAAATACATCTTTTTTTTTTTTAATGCACAGATTATGGGGACATTACTATGGTAGAGTAAGCTAAGCCTCTGCCCGTGGTACCAGCATCCCGTTTGGGAACCAGTTTCTGTCCTGGCTGCCCTAATTCTGATCCAGCTCCCTGCTAATGACCCAGGAAAGCAGTGGAAGATAACCCAAGTGTGTAGGCCTCTGCATCTAAGGGAGAGACCTGAAAGAAGCTTCTGGCTCCTGGTTTCAGATTTGGTCAGCTCTGACCATTTTGGCCATCTGGAGAGTGAGCCAGCAGATGGAAGATTAATCTCTCTCTCTTTCTAACTGATCTTCAAACAAATAAATTTCCTACCACATCACATAGCACCAAGCTCTCACCCATTCTGTTGGGCCTTCTTCCCTGAGATCAAACATTCATTGGAGTTCCAGAAAAACATATTTTGATTGTGCTTTATCCATCAGGAACTACTTTAGGCATTACTAAATTCTTTCTGCTTGCAGATACACAGCCCAGAAGCTGACTGCTATGACAGCCTGCACCTGCATGATTAGTCTCGCGTGAGTTCCTCGTGTACACTGTCTCCTTCCTGGGACGTGGAGTGGCCCCCTTGGGCCTGGTGCATCAGACACTTCTTCAGCTCTGACACCCAGTCAGGGTTGTCCCCATCTTCCTCAAAGTCCCTGTGGGAACACAGTCGGGTGATTAGCATCAGGTTAGGAGTGCAGGAGGCATTTGAGAATGAAATGCCAGCATAAGGCTACTGTAACAATCTAGTAGCTCTGAAAAAATGAGTTTCCTAAGGCAACTAAACACAAGAAAAGACCGTCTTCCCCAAAATGATTCCCTTCACTTTTGGCAATGTAAAAGATAGTATATTTAAAAAGTAAGCCCTAAAAAAAGAGAAAGTAACAATGCTGAAACACTGTGTGTAGGGCTCAGCCAGGAGTTATGTCATTATATCGAAATTTACTATCCTTCCCAGACAAAAGCCAGATAGAAATATTCATTCATGATGAACAGGAATATTATAAGTTCTACTAAGCCTGCAATTGCCATGGTCTAATTTCGTTTGTATCTCCCGGCCCACCCACTCCCCAGGACTACCACAACGCACGTGTCCTCGCCTTCCAGCCCGGGCTCCAACCTCTCAGGGTCTGCCGCGACAGCCTCGTCCCCTCCGTCGACACTGTCCGGCGCGTCTGTGCCTTCAGACAGGGGGCCTTTCAAGAACCCTTCTGTATTTTCAGGGGAAAAAAAATGTTAACAGGAAAAAAAAAATGTTATGCAACAGCATTCACTCAGTATGCTGCCTGGCATCACCAGGGCCCAAGAGGCATCAGTATATGGAGGAAATTACAAAAATGTAGCAAGTGCTGTGGTCACCTCCTGGGGCCCCCGCTTTCCACGCTGGAAAGCTGGTTTCGTTCTCAGATCCTCTGCTTCCTGTTCGCCTTCCTGCTAATGCACAACCTGGGAGGCAACAAACAGCAGGGTCAGGTTCCGGGACCACTTTCACTCACACGGGAGTCCTGGAAGAAATGCCAGGCTCCTGCTATTGATCTGGTCCTTCTCATTGAAAGGTGAAAAAAAAAAAAGTAGTGAATTAAAGGGTATCCGCATGCCTTTGAAAAAAACAATGTTTTTTGTTTTGAATTAGAAAGGCAAAGCAACAGAGGAAGGGAGAGAGATCTGTCATCCGCTAGTTCACTTCCTAAATGGCCACACAAAGCAGACTGGGTCTTTCCACAGCCAGGAACGTGGAACTCCATCCAGGCCTCCCACATGAGTGGCAGGGGCCCAAGAACTTGGACCATCCCTTGCTGCTGTCCCAGGAGCATTAGCAGAGCTGGCTGAAAAGCACAGAAGCCAGGGCTAAAAGCAGCACTCTGATGCAGGATGACAGCATCCCAAACAGAGGCTTAACCTACCACACCACAACACTGGCTCCTACAAGCATGCTTTTTTTTTTCATTTTAAATATTTATTTATTTGAAAGGCAGAGTTAGAGAGACATAGAGAGAAAGAGATCTTCTATACACTTGCTTACTCCCCAAATGGCCACAACAGTTAGGACTGGGGCAGGCTGAACCTAGGAGCCAGGGACTCTATTCTGGTCTCCCGAGTGGGTAGCAGGAGCCCATGTACTTAGGCCAGCTTCTGCTGCTTTACCAGGCACGTTAACAGGGAGATGTAGTGAAAGTGAAGCAGCCAGAACTCAAACCAGTGCTCATACAGGATGGTGGCACCTCAGGCAGCTGCTTAACTCTCTGTGCCACAGTGCTAGCCCATGCACATGTTGTAAAAAGCTCCTAGGAAAGGGGTGTGTCGTGCAGTGGTTAAGTGCTTAGGATGCTCACACTCTGTGTCAGAGTGCCTGCTTTGAATCTTGGCATTTGTGGTTCTGATTCAGTTTTCCAGTAGTGTATCCTGGGAGGCAAAAGGTAATAGTTCAAGTACAAGTGTTGTTGTGATCCAAGCAGGAAACCTAGACCGAGTTCCTGGCTCCCAGCTTCAGCCTGGCCCAACCCTGGCTATCGGGGAGCATTTGAGGAGAGACCCCATACATGAAAGATCTTTCTCTGTCTCTCTATGAGATAAAAACAAAAGATATAATTTTAAAAACATTTCAACATAGTGATTACACCTAGGTGAACTAAAACTTGATTAAAACTATTGTTTTTAAAGATTTATATTTTATTTTTATTGGAAAGTTGGATAAACAGAGAGGAGGAGAGACAGAGAAAAATATATTCTATCTGTTGCTTTACTTCCTAAGCGGCCGCAATGGCTGGAGCTGAGATGATCTGAAGTTAGAAGCCTCGAGCCTCTTCTAGGCCTCCCACTCAGGTGCAGGGTCCCAAGGCTTTGGGCCATCCTCCACTGCTTTCCCAGGCCACAAGCAGGGAGCTAGATGGGAAGCAGGGCTGCTGGGATTAGAACTGGTCCCCACATGGGATCCCAGTGTGTACAAGGTGATGATTTCAGCTGCTAAGCTACCTTGCCAGGCTCTACTAAAACTATTTTAAAACAGAACTGTGATAGATTTTCTAAGTGATAATTTCGCTAAATGACAAGAGTAGTTTCTAAATCAAAATTTACAACCATTCACTTTCCTTACAGCTTTCTCCCAGGTATGAAGCTCTTGGGCTCCCCTAACATGCTATGTGAGCCTCAACAGAATGCACACACAACACAGGGCTACTGCTCTCCCAGGCAACGCACTCCACCCTGCCAGGTATAAACTGTGTTTCACTGGTTTGTTTTTTTTTTTTTCATCTATGTTATTTAATCAATACTGTTCCAGTAGACCTCAATCTGCTATAATGAATAAAGTTCAGGCCTGCCGTGCCATTACAGGTCATGGTATCACTGGCCTTAAGTTCTAACCTAGCAAAGTGGCTTAGGAGTTCAGTGATCCAAAGTCTACCTGAGTGAACACCCTTCTGGTAGGCCTGCAGCTTAGATTCCTACGCCTGCTGCTGTAGTTATTCTGTGGAAGCTTGCTCAAAATATCTGTAGGAAATTTTATAACCAAACCCTACCTGATCCTCCTTTTTAATTCAATGTAACAACTCAAGCAGACACAACAAATCTTGGGGCTGTCAGTGTAGCAATGTCTCATATTTGCATGGTGAGAATGGACCACTCTTAAAGTAGTAGTACAATTCTTCTTCTTTTTTTTTCTTTAATTCTCATTGGAAAGGCAGATTTACAGAGCGAAGAGACACAGAGAAAGATCTTCCATCTATTGGTTCACTCCCCAAATGGTCGCAACAGCCAGAGCTGAGCTGATCCAAAGCCAGGAGCCAGAAGCCTCCTCTAAATCCCCACATGGATGCAGGGTCCTAAGGCTAGGGCCATCCTCTGCTGTTTTCCCAGGTTATAAGCAGGGAGTTGGATGGCAAGTGGAGCAGCTGGTATTCAAACCATTGTCCATACGGGATGCTGGCAATTGGAGGTGAAGGATTGGTTGAGCTATCATGCCAATCACAGCATGATTCTTAACATAAGAAAATAGAAACAATGTTGCTCTGAGGTTGGCACTGTGGCACAGCACGTTAAGCTACTCATTGACATGACAGCATCCCCCACTGAAGTGCTGGTTCAAGAACTGGCTGCTTGGCTTCTAATCCAGCTTCCCAGCTATGAGCTTTGGAAGGTAGCGGATGACAGCCCAAGTGCTTGGTCCCCTGCCATCAGTTGTGGGACCAAGATGCAGTTCTTAGCTCCTGTGTTTTGCTGGGCTCAGCCCCGTCCGTTGTAGCCATTTGAGGAGTGACTCAGTAGATGGAAGATAGATCTCTCTCTTTCTCTCTTGTTCTGTTTTCAAATAAATAAATCTTTATATATGTGTGTGATAAGCATGTGTAATGTAGCCCTACATAGACCTAATTGCAGCTTCAGACATGCTAGAAAAGATTTCAAGACCATCTCAGAATACAACGGTGAGAAGTAACTGCTGCGTTCCTCAGAAGGGAGCACGGGGAAGTACCATTTAAGGAGCAGAGTCTCACTGTCTGCAGGTGAGAAAAGTTCTATGTGGGAGTTTGGTGATGCCTGTACAACACGAACACTCTGCCTTGCTGAACTGTACTAACATGGGTAAGAGGGTGTGTGACACCACCCTCTTACACGACTTATAAGACATCCAAGGGTTCCCGCAGGTGCAGGCACAAACTACCTGGTCTGTATATGGTGTAGGTTTGAAATGCCAGGCTGAGATCAGCATTCCTGAGCAGGTTCAGCAAGGTGCCTGGCGGCTCCTTGAGCCACTGCTTGCGGCTATTCAGCTCGCTGTACTTTCTCACAGAGCCACCTGTTGGGAAAAGAAAAAGATGAGCGCCGAATCCACTAAGATGTCCTGTCTTCCCCATCAGACTGCAGGCAATGTCACCCTGAACTCTACTCAGATCAATTTCACTTAACAGGTATGAGTACTGTTCTGACAGGTGTCTCCACATATCAAAGTGGCATTAAAAAAAAAACACTTAGTACAAACATCTATCAGAGAATGTTCTATAACCAAATAATTACATTCGATCTCCTAAAGTCATTACTCTGCACTTGTGAATGCCACATCTGTGCATCAGAAATATGTATATTTTTAAATAACCATCTGTATTGAACAGAAAGAAACATTTTTTCTCTTGTCACGATTCCTTCAATAACACAGAATAACAACTATTTAAGAGGCATGTGCCCTGCATTACAAAGTAATCCAGAGGTTATTTCAACTATATGTGAGGACACTTTAAATTTTACACAAGGGACTTGAACATGTCCATCTTTTGGCATCTCCGGAGGGTCCTGGAACCAGCCCCGCAGGGAGGCTGAGGGCCCACTGTCCTCACCTCTGTCGTCCTCTGCCGGTGAACTGGCAGCGAGTATGGCCGCGTCTCCCAGGGCCCTCAGAGCTGTGCTGGGCGCGTTTTTCTCCCACTGCCGCCTGCGGGGACCGGGTGAGCTGGCTTCCTTCAGCCACGCTGACTTCTTGTCCGATTCTAACATGTAGAGAGGAATGCAAAGCCCATTATTTCTTCATCTATAACTACAAAAACTCACACTTCAGAAACACTTTTTTTTCCTCTTCCAAATTCATGTCTAGCAACAAAGCTTTTTCCAATCTAACCAGCAAAGGAAGTGAGAAAAACAAAAGTGAACAGGTCAAGCTAATCATTAAAGTGTTTGAGTCTGGGGGGCTGATGCTGTGATGTGACAGGCAATGCCACCTCCCGTGAGGCCAGTGTCCCCTACGGGTGCCAGTTCCTGGCTGGCTGTTCCACTTCAGATCCAGCTTCCTTGCTAATGCAGCCAGCAAATGCGGCAGAAGATGGCCCAAGTGTTTGGGCCTTGCCACTCATGTGGGAGAACATGTGGGGCTCCTTGCTCCTGGCTTCATCTTGGCCCAGTGTTGGCTATTGCAGCCATATGGAGGAAAGAACCAGAGGATGGAGATCTCTCTGTGTCTCCCTCTTTTCTCTGTAATTCTTTCAAAATAAATTAATTTCTTTAAATGACTTCACTTTAAAAATAATATGTAGCTACAAGTCATGCAATGTATAAGGATACTCCAAGAGGACTTAGCGACCAACAACAGCCTGTGCTTTCGACAGTGACCTTGCATTTCTTAATGGCTCTTTAGTGATAGATACTGTTCTCGCTCTTTTTAAAAGAATATATATTCTTTGAGAAGTTTCTATTTGCTGATTTATTTGAAAGGCAGAGTTGACAGCAAGAGAAAGAGCCAGAGAGAGGGGGAATAAGGAGAAAGAGAGAAATAGGAGAGGGGGAGAGACAGAGAGAGAGAGGCAGCAGGGAGCAGGGGAGAGCTATCTCCCACATGCAGGCTCACTCACTAGATGTCCACAGCAGCCGAGTTGGAGCCACGCCCAAGCCAGGAACCAGGTAACTCCCCGTGGGTCCCCCACGTGGGGCAGGGGCTCAGGTACTTGAGTCCTCTCTGCTGCCTCCCAGGGCACACAGACACGAGAGCTGGACTGGAGCAGGGCGGGAAGAACTCAAGCCAAGCACTCCGTACGGAATGTGGGCATCCTAAATGTCAGCTTAACCTGCTGCGTCACAGTGCCCGCCCTTGCTTTTTTTTTTTCTGGGTCAATAAAATATTCTCGTAATATTAAATTGCTGGATAAACAAATATTTACCCATCACTTGATACCTAACACCCAGCAATGTGAAAACTGCCATTCCTTCCACACTTGCCAGCTCCCCACCCAAGCAATGATTAGAGTTCAGGTAACTAACCTTTTTCTTCTCGACTGACTCTCTTCATTGAATGTTCAACCGAACTATATTTAATGTTTTCTATGTCAGTGTGGCTATATTTTCCACCTTGTTCTTCCTCTTGCTTTCAAAAGATTAAAAATATAGATTAGATGATGTTTGAATTGCTACAAATAAGTAAATATGCAAAGTTAATTTTAAAATAAAGTTAGAGAACTAAAGCCATGAAGTAAAAAAAACCCCAATTTATGTTAACTTTCATATATAGCATGTGTATTATATACATATATACACATATATTCACAATCATTAACTGCCAGCAAAATAAATTGTAAAAATGAAGAAGATATATAAAACCAACAGTTATGTGACAGGTATTTATTGAGGCAAACAGTAATAAAAATTTTCAATAGGGCTGGTTGTTATAAGCTTTTTATTGTGCTAAGTCTTTTTTTTTTTTTGAAAGACATTTATTTTTACTGGCAAGGCAGATTTACAGAGAGTAAGAACTTCCGTTCACTGGTTTACTCCCCAAGCCAAGAGCTTCTTCTGGGTCTCCCAAGTGGGTGCAGGGTCCCAAGGATTTGGGCCATCTCTACTGTTTTCCCAGGCCACAAGCAGGGAGCTGGATGGGAAGTGGATCCTCCAGGATTAGAACCAGCGCCTACATGAGATACTGGTGCATGCAAGGAGAGGGAGGATTTAGCCACTGAACAATGCATTACACCAGGCCCCAGGTTTTCAAAAAATATTTCAAGTATTTATTTGAAAAGAACAGAAAATAAATACAGAGATCTTCCATGACATCTAAGGCCAGGCCAGGCCAAGGCCAAGAGTCCTGGGGCTCCCTGTGCTTACAGCACCCTAAGCACTTGTGCTGCGTTCCCAGCACTGTTCCCAGGGAACAGTCAGCACTCACAGGCCATGCTGACACTGCAGGTGGCACCCTAACTTGCTGTACCACAACGCCCACCCCCTTGCTGTCATCTCAAAACCAGACATTTCATGAAGCTATTATTGCTGGGTCTCTTAACACAATACTCCTAAATATGCTCCTTTGAAAAAAGGACATCAAGGCCCCTTAGAGGCAGCCTCATAATCAACATCTCTCTGACCCCCTTCTGCCTCCCTGTTGCCTGTATCTTTCCTTCCCAAAGTTAGTCATAGAAACCAGAATTCTTCTACAGCGAGTGGCATGGAAACCAGAACCCTTTTCCCCATGCAAGCTACAATAGCTACAAGCGTTAAAGTATCCATCTAACCCTCTTCCATCTTCGTGCCTAGGAACTGGCCTTTAAGGCATTCTCTGATATATCCCTGGCCTTAGACTATCAGTCCAGATGAGGAGTCCTATCCCAGAGCTGGGAGGAAGCAGTCTAACACAGACAGCCCAAGAAGTCTGAACAGGCAGGCCTGGCTGGGACTCCCAACTCAACCCATCACCATTCAGCCACAGTCCACACCACAGTCAGTCACATTTCTTTTTTTCTTTCTCTCTGTTTCTTTCTCTTTCTCCATTTCTCTTTTTCTCTCCTTCTCTTTTCTCTTTATTTCCTTTTCTTTCTGTTTCTCTTTCTCTGTCCTCTTTCTCTTTCATCTTCTTTCTCTATCTCTTTCTGTTTCTCTCTCTGGTGCTTTCTCGTTCTCTCTTCTTCTCTTTCATCTCTCCCTCTTTCTCTATTTCTCTTCCTCTTTCTCGTTCTTTCTTTCCCTCTCTATATTCTCATTCTTACTTCTTTTATTTTCTCTTTCTCTATCTCTCTCTCTTTTGCTCTCTCTTTGTACTTCTATTTCTCTTCCTCATTCCTTCTCTTTCTCGTTCTCTCTCTTTTTTCTCTCTCTTTATTTCTCTCTTTCTTTCTCTCTCTCTGTTTCGCCCTCTCTTTCTCTCTCAGCAGTGACAGTCAAAGAACTGCTTAATCACAGGAACCAGGGTCACAGTCTTTCAATACTCTAAAGCACATGAGGGCAGTTACTGCTGGTAGATGGATGTTTTATAAATCTAATTTAAAAGCACTTACCATGGAGCTGGCTTCATTTCCCAAAGCTATCCTGATCTTGCTGCTATCTGATTAAAAGGAGAAAGTGGATAGAGAAAGCACATGAAGCTCCACCTGATGAGGTCCCTAACGGGATCAGCACACAGCCTGAGACAAGTCAAAGCACTAAAGCAGCAGCCTCAACAGGGATTCCGAGCTTTATCACACAGTTCACATTGTACCTGTTCAAGGAGGCGATTTCTGCTAAGAGTTAAAGAAACAGCTCTGGTCACTTGATCTCTCCCTCCCTCACTCTCTCCCTCTTCTGTCACCTTGGCTTTCAGATAAATAAATAAATATTTTCAAATTACTATTTTATTTTGATAATCTTTACATAGTTGAACAGGGCACAGAGGATCAAGGGCTACTGGGAAGTGGGTAATACCATTGTTTCCACATTACTGTTTTTTTTTTTCTAGATCTGGGATAAAGGGAAAATAAAAGAAGACGCCCCACCCAGCCTCCCACCTGTCCCAGGGCGCCAACATGGGTCATGCTCTGAAGGTCCTGTTCAAGTGGTTTTGATAGTCCAACAATTCTGAATTACTGCCAATCTTGCCATTCCATACACAATGAAATCTCTCCAGAATCCACTGGTTGACATGGTTTACCTTAGAGTCTTGTTAGCCCAGATTTGAGATTAAGAAATATATAAATATTTAAAAATAAATAAATAAAAAACTTGCTCTTGTGCCCAGCAGTTAAGATGTCAGTTACAACACCTGCGTACCGTCTAAGAGTGCTTGAGTTCCACTCCAGTCTCGGGCTCCTCACGCCACCTTCCTGTTAATGAGGATGCTGGATTCCTACTGCCTGTGCAGGACACCTGGACAGTGCTCCAGCCTCTTAGCTGTGGCCTGGCCCAGCCCTGGACGCTGAGAGCATTTGGGGAGTGAACCAGTGGATTAAAGACCTCTCTGTCTCTATTTCTACCTTTCAAATAAGTAAACTAAATTGGAAAAGAAATTTACAGAATTCTTACCATTTTTTCTTTGTGCACTATACTGAGATTTTTTAGTTTCTTCTAATATCTGTTCACCATATTCTGCGATGACCTAAAAATTAAAGTTGAGAATTTAAAGTTATGATATTCATCTCTGTAGACACTGTCATAATGTTATTATCAACCATCTTCAGTACAATATTTAAATTTGAAAAATAAAAATGACATTTAAGAATACATGTAGTTTACTCAAAGATAAATACAAAATTGTTGCTATCTTTATGTATAAATAAGCATAAAAGAGATAAGAAAGATAACACAAACTGCAGCTGAGCTGGTACTTGGAAAACAGGATTGTAGGAGGACGAAGGGAAGGAAGCGTTAATGTGTATTTTAATACAGTCCTGCATTATTTGAATTTTTAAAGATCTATTTATTTGTTTGAAAGGCAGAGTTTTAGAGAGAGAGAGAGAGAGAGAGAGAGAGCACTATCTTTCCTCCACTGGTCCATTTCCTTAAATGGACATAATATCCAGGGCTGAGCCTGATGGGAATTGGAGCCAGGAGCCTCTTCCAGGTCTCCCATATGGGTTCAGGGGCCCAAGCACTTGGACCATCTTCTGCTGCTTTCCCAGGTGCATTAACAGGAAGCTCAATCAGAAATGGAGCCGCTGAGTCTCAACCAGTGCCCACATGGGATGCCAGTGCTGCAGGTGACAGCCTTACTTGTTAAAACACAGCGTGGGCCCCCTCACCCCAAAATTTTTAAAAATACACCTGTAATTGTTTTTCACAGGGTTCCCATATTACACAGCTTAAAAGTAATCTTGCAAATGTGCTAACAAGATAGCAAACACTCAAATCAAGCCTGGAAAACAGCTGGCTACTGTGCGAGCACACATCCCACCTCTGGGGGCAGACACTCCCGCACCTGCGGGGCCAGACAGCCCCTGCACAGGAGTGTTGTGGCTGAAGGGCGATGCAGGGGATTCCTCTTGAACATCTGCTTGATCAGAAACTGTAGCTCATAGGAGTAATGGGACGGCAGTGGCTTGATGAACCCTCCACATATTTTAAGAATAAGACTTTTCCAACTATTTGCCTGAAACTGAAAAGCAAAAACTGAACATTAAATACAGAAACAGGGGAAGAAAATGAGAAATTAAAGAATGAATTCCCATAAACCATTTTCATTTCATAAATGTACCTGGGGCTGGATCCTTTTTTTTTTTTTCCTAGAAATGTCCTGAAGATACTACTCTAAGAGCTGATGCTGAGGTGAAACAGGTTAAGCCACTGTCTGTGATGCCAGCATGTCAAATGATCCAAGTCTTGGCTACTTCACTTACAATCCAGCTCCCTGCTATTGTGCCTGGGAACGCAGCAGAAGATGGCCTAAGTGCTTGGGCCCCTGAACCCATACAGGAGACCAGGAGGAAGCTCCTGGCTTCAGTCTGGCCCAGCCCTGGCTGTCGCAGCCATTTGGGAAGTAAGCCACTAGATGGAAGCTCCCTCTCTCCCTGCAGCACACACCGTATCCAGGTAACTCTGATCGTCAAATAATAACTCTCTCTCTCTTTTTAAAAATGCAGGTGTTTGGCATAGTGGCCACAACAGAGGGCTTCAGCTTGACATTCACTTCCAGTTCCCAACTCCAGCTTCCTGCTCAGGTTGATATTGGGAAGTAGAGGTGATGGTTCAAGAAATGGGGCTCCTGCCACCCACCTGGGAGACCCGCACTGACCTTCCAGTTACTAGTCCTGGCTGCTGCAGTCTTTTGGGGGGTGAACCAGTGGACAGAAGCTCTGTCTCCCTTCTCTCCCTCATATAAAATGTAAAATTTAATAAGATACTATTCTACAACCTTCTGGTAGTTCAGGAGAAAGGGCAACATGAATAGTAAGAAACTTCCCTACCTTGAGGAACTCTTCCCATCTGGGTCTGCTTTGCCTACTTTTAAGTAAAACATCAGTGCTTTACAGGCATTTTTAATATATTTTGAAGATCAATATGTATACTATGACTTCTCAAAAAATGATATAGCAAGCATAATAGTCTTTCGTTCCATGCTCCTCCAGAAACATCAAGACTTGTGCTGTAACAACACGCACTTCAGAACTTTTCAGACTTAAATTTCTACAGCAAAATTCTTACCATTCATGCCATTAAAGTAGCTATTAAAGTTTGACAAGTAATAAGGTGGGATATAAAATGACACAGTAGAATAGCATCTTAGAAGTTTTCCATGTGTAACAAATTTTTTTTTAAAGGTTTATTCACTTTATTACAGCCAGATATACACAGAGGAGGAGACAGAGAGGAAGATCTTCCATCCGATGATTCACTCCCCAAGTGAGCCACAACGGGCCGATGCTGCACCGATCTGAAGCCGGGAACCTGGAACCTTTTCCGGGTCTCCCATGCGGGTGGGAGACCAATGCATTGGGCCGTCCTCAACTGCTTTCCCAGGCCACAGGCAGGGAGCTGGATGGGAAGTAGAGCTGCCGGGATTAGAACCGGCGCCCATATGGGATCCCGGGGCTTTCAAGGCGAGGACTTTTAGCCGCTAGGCCACGCCGCCAGGCCCAATGTGTAACAAATTTATTGGAACCTGCATTAGCTGTCAGCCTGGGCAATGCTGATTTAAAAACATGTCAGCATGTGGCCTTGAAAGTGTATTACCATATTACTAAAATGTACAAGTGAAAATATGAAAACCCCACACACATAACAAAGGAAAAATTCAGATAATGAAAAAAAGAGTTTGAGTCTGCTCTGCCTCCAGCTTTTAAACCATTCTATCACATGTCTACATTTCCTAAAGGTTTGGGGACAACTCTTTAAAAAATATTTTTATTTCGGGCCCGGCGGCGTGGCCTAGCGGCTAAAAGTCCTCGCCTTGAAAGCCCCGGGATCCCATATGGGCGCCGGTTCTAATCCCAGCAGCTCCACTTCCCATCCAGCTCCCTGCTTGTGGCCTGGGAAAGCAGTCGAGGACGGCCCAATGCATTGGGACACTGCACCCGCGTGGGAGACCCGGAAGAGGTTCCAGGTTCCCGGCTTCGGACCAGCGCACATCGGCCCGTTGCGGCTCACTTGGGGAGTGAATCATCGGACGGAAGATCTTCCTCTCTGTCTCTCCTCCTCTGTGTATATCTGGCTGTAATAAAATGAATAAATCTTTAAAAAAAAGATATTCCTAACATGTTAGAATTTAAATAACAATTTTATTTGTATGTAATAGCAGTTCTCAAGCTGCACATAAGGATTACTTGATTATTTTTTTAATTAATTGATTTTATTTGAAATGAAGAGTCACTGAGCAGCAGGGGAGAGGGAGGTCGTTCATCCACTGCTTCACTCCCGGATGGTGCAACGGCCAGGGCCGGGCCTTGCTGAAGCCTGGAGCCTGAAGCTTCTTCCAGGTCTCCCATGTGGGTGACAGGGACCCAAGCATTTGGACCACCTTCCAAGTTTCCCTAGACACATGAGCAGGGAGCTGGATCTGAAGTGGAGGAACCAAGACAGGAACAGCTGCCCACATGGGATACCGGTGTCACAATAAGTGGTTTAACCCACTGTGCCACAACGCCAGCTCCTCCACAGTAACCTCTATTGAAAATATTAATGCCCAGTACGCCTTCAGAGTCTACTGTGGGCTTAGGAAGGGGCATTCCTACAGGTTCTCTCACATGTTTTAACTGTATGACAAGCCACAGGTTCAAAAAAGAGGTTATCTCTTTAACAGCACATACCTTCAGTTCACATTATTTTCATCTAGTGGTGCTGATGGAGTTTTCGCAACCATTCACTCTCCTGAGCTCTGGGCTCTCAAACACATCTGTATATCAGCTTGGTAGAGCTCATTTACACAAGCAAAGAAGAGAATTTATCTCTATGCAAAGCAAGGACTAATAGAAATCAATTCTACAATTGCTGTTCTTTGGAACAAAATATTAATAAACAAAAAGGATGAGGTATGTAACTTCTATTTTGTTTAATTTTTTAAAATTTTATTAATTTAACTTGAAAGTCAAAGTTACAGAGAAAAGAGAGAGAGAGATTCCATCCACTGGCTCACACCCCAAATGGTTGCAAAGGCAACGGCCAGCACTGGGCTGGCCCAAAGCTGGAAGCCAGGAGCTTCTGGTGTTCCATGTGGATACAGGAGCCCAAAGCATTGGGCTATCCTCCACTACTCTCTCGGGCCAATAGCAGCAGGAGCTAGACCAGCACCCATAAGGGATGCCAGCACTGCAGGCAGAGGATTAGCTAGCTAAGGCATCACTTGGCCCCTGTTTAATTATTTAAATACAGATTTTTATTTAGAAAAACAACACCATGTAGCTAACTTAACTATTTTCCCATATTTCAACTATAGAGGCAGCACACATGACGAGTAAAATCTACCTGCAAAAAGGTGGGTGTAAACATGGTGTAGACATTCTGGAAAAGTCTGGCAGTTTCCTGGGAAAGCTACACATGTAACAATCACATTATACAGCAATTTTACTCTTGGGTATACTCCTCAAAAGCAGGAATCAGAGAATCTAGCAGACACTGATACACCTATGTTCACACCAGCTTTATACTCAACAGCCAAAAAGCAGAAATGACCCGAGTGTGCACAGACAGACAGGCAGGCAAACAAATCCTGATGCAGACACACACTGGACCAGATGTCAGGCACCAAAGCAAATGGAATTCTCACTGAGAACACTACACCAATGGAAGGAACCACACGTAAATGGACAAAAAGTCTATTATCTCACTTACATGACACAACTACAATGTGCAAACTCAGAGACAGAGGGTAGACTAGAGGCAACCAGCAGCTGGGGGAGAGAGGAACAAGGAGTAATTATTCAATGGGTACAGAGTTTCTGTTCGGGATGACAGAGATGGGTCCCAAGTAGATATTAGTGAGGATGATGCAACACTGAGAACATAATTAATACCACTGGACGTACATGTAAAAAATGGCCAGTAACAGCACTTTTTGCATCATACTTATTTTTCCCGAAACCTTAAACAGTTAGGAACACTGTGGCAAAAAGAAGGAAAGAAAACCTAAGTATAGAATCACAGAAACTAAATAACAGAGATTTCCTATTGGCAGACATCACAAAAGTGGCTCCTCGCATGGATAATGATGACAACATAAGACAACATTTCATAATGAATTGATCCTAGTAAGCAAACTGTCAGATGGAACTGGCTGTATTACTTCGGACTCGGTCAGAGAGAACCAAGCACAAACTCCCAGTTGCATTTTGCACAGCATACTCACCGGATGCTTCAGGGTACAAAGTTCATACAGAATGCATCCCAAGGACCAGATATCGCTGGGAACATAAGGAAAGAACACAAGAACAAGTAGACTGTGAGTTATTACACAAAAAGAGATGCCTTTTCAAATTAAGATATGAAAAATCATCATACCTTTATGACAAATAGGAATATGATCAGTAATTCCTAGGTATTTAAGTAAGACGTACAGTAATCTTGATTTAGTACTTAGATCCTAAGAAAAATGATCACAGAGAGATCCCCATCTTCCGCCCCTCCCAGTCAGGCTGCTTCAGGAATCTTCTCTGCAGTGTCTGAGGATTCGAGAGCAAGAGGACCGAGTATCTGCTGGGTCATTCCCCAGATGGCTACAACAGCCAGGGCAGGGGCAGGCTGAAGTCAGGAGTCCCGATCCCCCTCCAGGTTTCCAATGTGGGTAGCAGGGTTCCTAGGACTTGGGCTATCACCAGCTGCCTCCCCAGGCACATGAGCAGGAGGCTAGACCGGAAGCGGAGCAGCTGGAACACAAGCCAGCACTCAGAAATGTGATGTCAACACAGCAAGCAGCAAGCTTAACCTCTAGCACAACAGTGCCAGCTGGGACACTCCTTTTTATTTTCGCTGTTTCCCTCAATTTTATGCTTTTCAAATTTCAGAACTCCAGAAGACTCCCAGAGGCCCACTGGCCCTCAGCCAGGTTCCCCAGCTATTAACATTTGCTGTGTCCATATGCTATCCCTGGATTTTGAGACAAGACTAACTTCCTGCAATCAACTAAACCATCAACCAAGTGATTGTTACCTAGTCCTGTAAAGGTTAACTCAGTGACATCACAAAGGTTCTTGCATGCTAGAATCACTTGAAAAATTGTTGATGCCTGCTTTCCACCCCCTGATGTTAAGCTTTAACTGCTATAGATACAGCCTGGGATTTGGAATTTTTTAAAGTAGAAGCAGGAACTAGCATTGTGGTGCAGCACCTTAAGCTGCTGCTTGTAAAGTCAGCATCCAATAGGGGTGGGTCTGTTCAGGTCCTGACTGCTCCACTTCTGAGTCAACTCTCTGCTAATACCCCTGGGAAAGCAGCTGAAGATGTTCCAGTTACTTGAAACCCTGTCACACATATGAGAGACTAGGATGGAGTTCCTGGATCTTGGTCCAGATCTGGCTATTGTAGCCTTTTGGAGAATGAATCGACAGATGGAAATTCTGTCTCTTCCCATCTCTTTCTCTCAAAAAACTAAAAAATTAATTAAGGGTCAGTACAGTGGCTCAACAGGATAATCCTCCACCTATAGGTGCCAGCATTCCACATGGGCACCAGTTTGTATCCCAGTTGCTCCACTTTCCTTTCAGCTCTCTGCTTGTGGCCTGGGAAAGCAGCGAAGGATAGCCCAGGTCCTTGGGCCATCATATGGGAGACCCAGAGGAGGCGCCTGGCTCCTGCCTTCAGATCAGTTCAGCAACAGCCATTGGGACTGTTTGGGGAGTGAATCTTTTCAATAAAAATAACTAAATCTTTTTAAAAATTAATTCATTAAAACATTGTGCAGGGCCCGGCGGCGTGGCCTAGCGGCTAAAAGTTCTTGCCTTGAAAGCCCCAGGATCCCATATGGGCGCCGGTTCTTATCCCATAGGGGCGCCAGCTCCCTGCTTGTGGCCTGGGAAAGCAGTTGAGGACGGCCCAATGCATTGGGACCCTGCACCCGCGTGGGAGACCCGGAAGAAGGTTCCAGGTTCCCGGCTTCGGATTGGCGCGCATCGGCCCGTTGCGGCTCACTTGGGGAGTGAATCATCGGACGGAAGATCTTCCTCTCTGTCTCTCCTCCTCTGTGTATATCTGGCTGTAATAAAATGAATAATTCTTAAAAAAAAAAAAAACATTGTGCAAAAAGTAACAGCAGCAAAGGATGGGAACCAGTGATACAGTTCACACTGTTTCTAGAAATAGTTAGGCTTTCTTTGGGTGTTTATGATGAGTTCTTAATTCTGATTAAAACAGAGAGCTGTGACATTCATCTAGAAGCCTGAGAATGTGTCTCAGGTACATTTTCAAAAAACCAAGACGTTCCATGTATTTGCTTGAAAGTGGTGTCAACTCTAGTGTCCCATGTAGACTATGATGCCAGTCTCCAAAGGGTTCCTCAGCACAAAACAAGAACACTGCTCACCTTTTATTGTTGTAAGGCAGATTCTCCCAAATTTCTGGAGGTACATAATAAGGTGTTCCCACATACGTGCAAGCCAACGCCATAGGGCTGAAAACCAGAGAAAGGCAAAGAATGATCATAGCACATCCCTGAAAACGCAGCCCGGTTTAATTCTGCTGTCACTACAACAGGAGACCAAAGATAAAAACGTACTTGGACAGAAGACGAGCAGATCCAAAATCTCCCAGTTTTACTTTTCCATTTTGGGTGAGAAAGACGTTCTGCATTTAAACCACAAGAACTTAGGTTATGTCTTCTTCATTCAAACAAAAGGCAAAGGCCCCCATGAGGCTGACTTTGCGAGGTTGCTGGCTTCAGCGGTTAAGGATAGAACAGCTGCTAGCTGAGTCTGCAAGGACACAGACAGGTACCTTCCTGACAGGTGCACATGCTGCCGGCTTGGGAATACAGGAGGACGGCAGTGACATTTTACCAGCAGCCCCGACGGACTGGGAACCTGTGTCAGGGTCACCAACCTAGCAGGCTGGGGCGTCAACTACTTTCCATCTGAGAGCATGTGGACATAGTAAACACGGGACTGAGAGAGCTGGGAACACATTAGCATACAGCCCGACAAGCACTGCAATCACTCCTTTGCAGGCAGTAACTTATTCTGCTTATATTGGGACAAAGGGTGCAAAGCTCCAGTTAGCGACAGTTAACAATAATGTGCAGTGTATTTGGCACTGCTAAGCCAATAGATCCTAAACATTATTACCACAAAAAAAGGGTCCGTATAGCAGGTGATGGATAAGTTCATTAGTTCGATCTCATCATCCCAGAATGTATACATGCATCTAAAAAAATCACAATTTGCATCGTAACTATGCTTTTTTATGTGTCTATTTACATCTTAATAAAGCTGGGGGAAAGCTTTTTAATTAAATAAAAGCAAACAAATAAATACCAAACTGAAAAAACATTTTTTAAATAAATAAATAATTCCCCCCAAAGGAAATGGGATAACAGAAGAAAAAATTCCATATAGCTGCGGGTTTTCTTAAAGGTCCAAAATATATTTTACTCACCTTGGACTTGATATCTCTGTGTAGCACCCGTTTCCTGTGAATGTGATTTACTCCAAGGCACATTTGTGTAAACCAATTTAGGATCTGCAAGAAAACATGCAAAATCCACAAGGATATAATATCTTGTAATGCAAATTCAAAATTCCAAAGAATCACTTCTAGGATATAGTTAACCAAGATTTTTAACACAATGTGAGTACAAAACCCCTGTGTTCATCTTACTTCAATTCAGATTTCTACCTGGAAAAATCAGGAAAGCGCTGATTCTCACATCCATTTTAGTAGCATTCAAAACGTAATGTATGTTATAGTAGTTCATCTATTGGTTTACTTTCACTTCAAAGGCAGAAGAGACAGTGAGAAACAGAGAGAATCAGAGAGAGGGAAAAAAGATCGGCCATTTGCTGGTACCCTCCCAAATGCCGGCAACTGGGGCTAGGTAGGGCTGAACTTTAGCTCTATCTCCCACTTGGGAAGCAGAGACCCAGTGACCCATCTGCCACCTGCTGAACGATGCGCCTTCCTGCCAGCGCAGACCCACAGCAGCAGTGTGGGGGCACTAGTGATGGCTCCAGGAACTGGGCTCCTGCCATCCACGGCTTTGGTGCAGCCCAGTCCTGGCCACTCTGGCTACTTGGAGAATGAACAAACAGGTGGGACTCTTGTCTGTCAGTCTCTCTCTGCATCTCAAATAATAAATAAAAGTTAAAATAAGATTAAAAAAATATTTCAGTGCAATAAAAATAAAGATTTAATTATCCAGTACAAGGCCATGGAAGTCTTATTCTTTCATAATTTACAGCCACCATATTGGTCTTACTTTCTAAAAATATTTTTTTAAGACTTATTTACTTCACTTGCAACTCAGAATTACACTGACAGAGAGAGATGGAGATTTTCCATCCACTGATTTACTCCTCAAATGGCTACCACAAGCACTGATGAGATGGTCCGAAGCTGGGAGCCAGGACATTCTTCCAACTCTCTCATATGGGCACAGGAGTCCAAGCCCTTGGGCCATCCTCCACTGCTTTCCCAGGCCATTCGCAAGGAGCTAGGTCAGAAGTGGAGCAGCCAGAACATGAGCCAATGCCCATACAGGATGCTGGCACCACAGGCAGAGGATTAGCATCCTGAGCCACAGCTCGGTCCTCATTTTCCAAATATACTTTGGTCAGTAACTTCCTGAGGACACTACTCAGTAACAGTGATAAAGCAATTGGTTGTTGGAGCCGGGACTGCAGACAGACAGCAGCAGGTTCAAATCACACCTGCTTCACTTCTGATCCAGTTGCCTGTAAACGAACCTGGGAAGGCAGCATCGTGACCTAAGTGCTTGGGCCTCTGCACCCATGCGGGAGACTGTGACAAAGCTCCTGGCCCCTGGCTTCAACCTGGTTCAGCCCCAGCTGTTGCAGCCAATTGGGTGAATAATCCAAAGGATACAAGATCTCTCTCTGCTTCTCCCTCCCTCTCTGTAACTCCGCCTTTCAAATAAGTAGAGAAATCACTAAAAAAAAAATGTTCTAATTAGGGTGCTGGGTAACCACAGATCCCAACGCTTTAACTAACTGATAGAAAAGTCATGAGAAAATTCACTTCTGAATTTCCAGCCAACCTTGTAAGTCAATCTCTTACCACATCTTCGGGAAATAACTTCCCCTTTTGCTGCTTAATTTTTTGCATTAGATCCCCTCCATCACAATATTCCATCACAATATACAGATGACCTTCAGCTAAAACAAATGCAAGCGTCTTTAGGAAAGTTGCAGTGGACATAGATACATTCACAAGTACACAGGTCCAGGGGACTTTATACTCACCTTCAAATGATTCTTTAAAGGCAACAATATTCGGGTGTTTCATTTTGGCTAACAGAACAGCCTCCTTTCTAGAATTCTGTGTCTCAGAGAAAGACTGAAAGAGATTTTAAGTAAATGATCAATTCATATTGCGTTTCCGTCTTTAAAGACTTACTTATTTTAAAGGTAGAGTGGTGGAGACAGAGGGAGAGAGAGAAAGAATTAACTTCCATCCACTGGTTTACTCTCCAAGTGGCAACAACAACTAGGACTGAACGAGGCTCAAGCCACAAGTCAGGAAGCCCACCCAGGTCTTCCACGTGGGTGTCAGGAACTCAGCCATCATCCAGTAGGGAGCAGGACTGGACAAAGAACAGCTGAGACTTGAACTTGTACTATGTTATGGAATGCCAGTGTCACAAATGACAGCTAATGTGCTGTACCACAACACCCAATCCTAACGTTACATTTAAAAATAGCATCATAATAATTTAAAGTGATCATTTGTATTATTTAACATTAAGTATGCTAATATCTACTATTGATGTTAATTTAATCAACATGAATGCTTATGTATTGAATTGTATTATAATAATATTTAATACAGTATGAATAATATTTCAGCATTAGGTGCAGTTTTGTAAAATTGCACTTGGACCCAAGTTAAACTTATCCAACTCAGCCCCCAAAACAACTATGGCTATATTTTGTATGCTGAGAGCTGACCATTTTATTGGATTTATATGTTCTTTTTCCATTTCTTACATGTACACAATGAAGTTCTTTTCCCTATAGTTTTTTCTTCTTTTTTTCTCTTTCTTTTGTTACCCTGTAGTTTTAACATCCACCTACGCATCACCTGCCTTGAAGGGCCCGTATACCATCAACAGGACATCCTAAAACAAAAACTAGGAATTTCACATTTTGATAATTTCTAACACTTCACCAGTCCTGTGGCCAAGGTAAAAGAAAAGAGTGCATTACTGCATCAAAGATGGACAAAGATGCTACATACAGTAAGTTTCCAGATTTGTCTATTGCTTACCCTAAGGATTTACTCTATTCTGCATGACCTGACCATCTAGAACTCGCCACTGAAAAGGTTCTGGGACAATGTACTGACAGCAGCAGCAGCATCATCAATCAAGGACTTGTTAAAAATGCACATTCACAGGCTCACCCAGAACTCGTCAGAAACACAAGCGAGGCACAGCAACCTGTTTCCGGTCTTCCAGACGAATAAGCATGTCACTGAAGAAACTGAGGAATGCAGTGGCATGGGAGCTCAGCACAGCATCCCATACCAAAGTGTCAGGGTTCAAGTCCCTGCCCCACTTCTGATCCAGCTTCCTGCTAATGCAGCTGGGCAGCCGGCGGACAAGCTTGGTACCCATGTGACAGACCCAGATGGGTCCCTGGCTCCTGATTTCTGATCAGCTCTGCGCTGGCTGGTGCAGGCCTTTGGGAAATAAACCAGCAAATGGAAGGTCTCTCAATCTCTGTTACTCCCTTTCTCTCTCTCACTCTGCCTTTCGAATAAATAAATAAATCCTTGAAAAAACAGGTTTCATAGTATAGCAGGTACTGTGTCACAGGACAACTGTGATATGTAGTAATGAGGACTAATGGGAAATAAAACTTGTCCAGCGCTCCAGAGGGCCATTTCCCTGACACTAAGGGCGGGCAGCCTATATCTTGGTTCTTCACATTTCATGTCCCTTCCTCATCCACACAACATCTGAATTGCTTTGGCAAAGATCTGCTACACTGTTAAGTAGACACAATTGGAAATTATTCCTGATTATACCTTGGGATAAAATAAACAATAATCACTATCTGAATACAGCCTAGTTTTTTCCTTCTGTTAATTGCAAGGTCCTTCTTAGGTCCTTTATGATTATACATTCATAAAGCTAACGAATAAATTGATTGTATCTTTTGCACGGAGGACAAAGTCTACGCTAAGCCTCAAGAATTAGTGTCTTACCAACCACAAGCACATGTTCACTATGGCCGAGCGTGCTGACCTTAGGGAGCCTTATTTCCTTCATGGCGAACAGCTGGCTACTGCTTTCCTGCCGAACCAGAAGAGCTCGGCCGAAGGAGCCCTCGCCGATCGCGCGCAGGATGGTGTAGTCATCCATGCCGGGCTCCACTCGGGCAGTCTCCAGGGGCCCTTCAGATCTACAATCAAAAGCAGAGGTACATGTACTTTCAGAAGGCACAGTCCAGCCAGTTCAAGCTAAAAATGCGGGATTTTTTTCTCCTTTTTGCATGCTGAGCAATTCAATCAAAAGAAAAATTTTAAAATCTTAAAAGCGACTCCAAGTCATGGTCCTTCTAACCTTGTTTTTTTCCTCCCTCAAGTGCAAGGAGAGGTTTTCTACAAAGCTCCTTGACCTATAGAGTTCCTTGGGACACAGCAAAGACACAAGTAATTTGGGTCACTTTCCCTGAAGTTTTCTTCTTCTTCTTCTTCTTTTTTTAAACTAAATTCATATCACAAAGAAAAAGACTGAACTGTCAACATACTTGAATATTTTCTTTCATAAACTATTTCCTTTATTAGGTCCTAAATGCATTTACAACGCATTGTCTCTTCTGCAGGCCAAGCAGATTTTGTCCCAGGCTGTTATTGATGTTCTTCAAGCCCAGTTAGTTTCCCTAAAAATCATCCACAATTTCACCAGCCTATAAAAATGGTGCAAAGACAGTACAGGATCCTGTTGGGATCGTGAGTAATCACTCCAGGGATCTCCACTCTGCCCCGCCCTTGCACACGAATACATGTGGATGACTTTGCTGCTATTTAACTTATTGTCAGTTCATTTCAGAAAAGCAAGAGGTCTCCATCTCTACAGCTTACAGCAACTGTCATCCCGATGGCACAGCTGTAGTTTATTCCTTTGAAAGCAATCTGAGTTTGCCCTCCCAAAGAACTACCACTTCGGCCCAACGATGGCTTTAAGCTGAATGTGATTCATTCATTCATTCGCTGTCTCTTCCCTTTTCACTTTTCACTTCGTAATGCTAATACAACTGGTAAATGTTTTTCCATCTAGTACCAGGAGAACTTTCCTTACCAATAGGAAACCCACCAATCTAAGTTAGCCTAATGAACCTTACAAAGTTAACCCCTGTCTTCCGCTGTTTCTTCCACATGCTTCCCCTGCTGTATTTGACTCATTAGCCCAAGCTCTTTCCTTCTTTCATCCAGTTACTTCCTGCTTCCTCTTTTATCACTTTATTGAAATACTACCTAAGCCTCTAGGTTACCATTCTGCAATTTGTAGACATAATAAACCCTTCTACCTATTTATCTCCTTTTGTCAGCTTAATTTTCAGGGCCTCAAGCTTTGAATCCAAGAAAAAGGATTTTCCTCCCTGACATTACACAGGTGGACTCCAAGCACCAACAGGAGCTACAATCCTGAAAGCATGGCTCTTGGTCCCTGCCATCACACATAGCCCTTGTAGAGGCTGGCCTCACCATAAAGCTCATCGAGGGTAGAGGGCAAGTTTTAACAGGAACTATGCTGGCATACAGCACACAGAACCCAAGCAGCTGCAAAAATTAGTTTAAACCAGGGTGTGCTGTTGTGGCCTAGAGGCTAAAGTCCTCAACTTGAATGCATTGGGATCCCATATGAGCGCTGGTTCTAATCCCAGCAGCCCTGCTTCCCATCCAGCTCCCTGCTTGTGGCCTGGGAAAGGAGTCCAGGGCGGCTCAAAGCCTTGGGACCCTGCACCTGCATGGGAGACCCGGAAGAGGCTTGAGGCTCCTGGCTTTGGATCAGCGCAGCACTGGCCGTTGTGGTCACTTGGGGAGTGAATCATCGGACGGATCTTCCTCTCTGTCTCTCCTCCTCTCTCTCTCTCACTCTCTCTCTCTATATATCTGACTTGGCAAAAAAATAAATACATAAATCTTCAAAAAATTGCAAGAAAAAAGTGTCGAGTAGAGTCTGAAGGATGACTGGAAGGTAGTCGGGGGAAGGAAGGAGTGACCAGGTGGAGGGAGCTCAAGGAATTAGGCAGTAACAGGCTCGGCTGCACAGGTCCTTACCAGAGGCCAGTGGAAGGCCATGTTAGCCTGCTGGATTTTATCCTCAGAGTAACTAATGAGCTGTTCCTGAAGGGTTCTCACAATGAGGGCAATGTAACCGTCCCACCTGCATGTTACAAAAATTTCCCACACAGGCTGTGAAGTCAGGGGATCATACTGCAGCGGCACAAAAGGGCCAGGTCGGAGACAGAGACCCAGGGAGGAGGCTCCAGCAGCCCAGACAGGAAAATGACGGCAAAACAAAACAAGTGTTTAATTAAAAAAAAAATCATATTCGGGTCAGCGGTGTGATGTGGTACGTTATTCTGCAGCCCACAAAGCCGGCACCGGCATCCCATCTAGGGAGCAGTTCTAGTCCCCGCTGCTCCACTTCCGATCCCACTTCCTACTAAGGCACCTGGGAAAGCCCTGAAAGTCGGTCCAAGTGCTTGGGCCTCTGCACTTCTGGAAGCGTTCTGTGCTCTTGGGCTAACTCTGCTCAGCCCTCAACAGTTGAGGTCATGTGGGGAGTGAATCAGCAGATTGGAAGATCTTCCCTCCCTACCCCCCTCTTTCAAATAAATATTAAGTGCACATTAAAAATACGAGTTTAAAAAAATCATGAGTAATGATATTAGTAATGATATTACTAATATGAGTAATCATATTAGTTTGTGTAAAAAGAAATCACAAACTAAAACCTGTCATATAATAGAGTGACACGAAAAACTCCAGGTTGAATTGCTGTTTATCACAGAATTCTCAGGAAAGTCTAGAAATCATTTTTTTCCATCGAGTCTGATGCATTGTCATCAAAAATAACTCCAAGGGTAAGGTGTCAGGATAGCTTGACCCACGTGAAAAAAACACAGTCCTTACCAGTGTTGTAAAGGCCGCCGCTGCTGCAGACTCAACAGGGCCTGTCCTGTTCGTTCCCTCGGGGGCCTTTATTCCATCCTGTGGAGAGTGTCTGCTTAGTTGAAAGCCAGGTCCCGCCCTTTGTGCCCACAAGGCCCTGTTAGCATCATATTACATCCTGAAGGCCCTTACAAGCCCTGACTAGGCTCTGACTGAAGTCAAAGTGTACCAGTCCGGCTTATTGCCTACAGCAATTAAAAAGCATAAAGTGATTTGCGAACGCTTTCAGGCTAGATTCCCCCAGCGACACACAGGCTAGACCCGGCAGCTACACCCGCGGTAGCCAGGCGACCAAGCATTCCTCTCACCGGCTCATTTATCCTTTTCTCTCTGCAGCGTCCGGCCCCACCTGCGCTGCACCTGTGCACCGCCGCACACCTGAGGTCTGCAGGGGCGGACGGGCGCGCGAAGAGTGGGGCCCAGGAATGGTCAGGGCGAGTGTCTCATTCGCCCTCACCCGCGTGGGCGCCTTCACTGTCCTCCAGCGCCCACGGCGGAGACCACCCCGACCACGCGCACCTCCTTCCACCGACGCGCACGCCTTGGCCGCTCACCCGCGTCCCCGCGCCCCCCACGCCGGCTCCGAGCCACTCGGGCGCGCTTCCGGAGGGCGGGCCAGCCGGACGTCTCTCGGGTTGTCGGCCCAGGAAGCCGCCTGAGTCTGGCGGGAGGCGCTATCCTCGGAGTGGCCGGCCTGGCGCGTGCGAAAGCTGTTGCTCTGAAACAAGGCGGATCCTTTGGAAGGAAAGTGCCTTCCAGTAAAATGCGCCCTCTGTCGAGTTAAAGACGTGTGCTCCGTGTAACATCTATCTACTTTAGCTGTAGGATCTTAAGTGTGGAACGTATACCTCAAACTTCCCCTTTCTGTTGTCTGCAACGTGTGCATTCGTTCCTTTATGTGGCAAAAAGGGAATGAACAGTGAAGGTGGAAGTGAGGTTGGGAACCATGACTTTAAAATAGGGAGCTGGCCCAGGGTTGAGTTACCCGCTGACAGGCCTCCCACATGGGCCTGTCTACATAAACTTGCAGCTCCTGAGGAGACTGGGAGATGGCAGGTGAAGCCCAAGTGCTTGTGGTCCCTGCCAACCCCCAGAGGAGACCTGTATGATTCCAACCTGGGTAAGTTCAGACCCATAAGGGTGCAAGTTTGTCCGGACTGATCTACTGCCCATCCAGCTCCCTGCTTATGAAAGGAAGCAACATAGGATGACCCAAAGCCTTGGGACCCTCCACCTGTGTGGGAGATCCAGAAGAAGCTCCTGGCTGCTGATCAGCTCAGCTCTAAGTGTTGGAGCCATTTGGGGTGTGACCCGGCAGATGAATGTTATCCCTTTTCTCGGTAAATCTGCCTTTCTAGCAAAAATTAATATATCTTATAAAAATAAATCTAAATGTAAAAAAGTCATCCTTAAAAAGACTTGTCCAAACATAAAGTTGGTATATTTTGTATTCACTGAGGTATTTCAACTTATACTATATGGACAAATGAGCCATTTGGATTGGATATTAGAAAGTTGAGAGTATGTTGACAGCTTGAATTTTATTTCAAAGTAGTATATTTTGGGTTATTGATGAAAAGTCTAAAAAAATAGTTTCTTCTATTAAAGTGGAAAATCAGTAAAATTTGATAAGTAGCTTGATGGTTATTTTCAAGAAGGTATTGCAGCCTTCACACACCATGGAATTGTCAAAAGCCTAAATCTTAGTTTATTTCAGAGAAAGTTCAAATTCACTTGCTGTAAGTTGCTCTTCACAAAGGATTTGTTAAAATAAATGTCATCAAAAACACGTAGACAACCTGTTTATTGTATCTGTATTAGGTAGTTAAAAAATAAAAATACCACTCTCTGGAACATGGCACAATAGATTTATACAATACAAATGTAAAGAACATAGGTAAGACTTAAGTATGAGCTCTTTACCCACACTGATATCAGTTTTTAAAACTAATCTTTACAATTCACTTATCTGAAACTCTAGAAATAGAGGATGGATGTCATGAAATAGTCAAACACGGGCTTATATGAGACAAATTTTTAAAATTATTTTTAATAATTTTACTTAGTTGATTAGGGTACAAAGGATCAAGGGCTACAGGGTGAAAGAGGGAAATACCATTGTTTCCACGCTAATATTATCATTTTCCCCTGTATCTGGAGTTAGGGGAGTAACAAAGGGAAAAGCCCCACCCAACCTCCCACCCATCCCAGATCCCCAACGGGAGGCGCACCCCAAGGGTCCTGCTCAAACAGTTTTGATAGTTCATCAGTTCTGGATTGCTGCCAATCACAGTTCCAATCACAATGAAACCTATTCAGAGTCCACCGGCTGACAATCTCTTGATGGTTGGGGTTCTAAGATCAGCAGTTCAGTTAGAGGGATCTCCAAAGAAACTTCATCTGAGATGATCCCAGACCTGATTCTTGCGTGAGTTTGCTAGTACCGACTCTGACACTGTCTGTCACACCAATCAGCTTATGCACATGCTGGTCGTTAGGATTGCTGGGTCCATTCTGTTTCCATCTCTGTCTTCCTCGTGTACCAACGGGTGTTGTCCAGCTCGATCCTACCCACTTCATACTCAGTCCTCATGCAAACCAGTCGGAGCTGCAGCCTAGCTGGGGTGACTCCCCATAACCCCAACCAGTTCTGGTTCCCATGCTTGCCAGTATGTACCTCAGCCTTGTCCAGTCTGTCCCACATCCCATTTAGCTCTCACACATGTCAGTGGGCACTGAAGCCTAGCTCAACCCAACCAACCTACTATCCAGCCCATACACCTACTGGCAGGTGCCTTTCTGTCTAACCACCCCTGCCCCTATCCTGGTTATATGAGACAGTACTATTGGCGGGTTTATTCATGACGAGAAACTCTACTGTATGTAACTTTTTTGTTAAAGGGTTCATGAATGAGCAGCGACATTCTTATGGAGGAGAAAGCAAGTATAAGTATTACTTTAGGATGATAGCACAAGATTGGCATTAAGTCATACATACTCTCTAATAGCTTATAAACTATCAAACCTAGTTATAGAGGTTAACGTTTTAGATAGGCGAGTTATAAACGGAACTCAGATTAAACTTTCAAATTATCTCCTAAGTCAGGATTTTTTTTTCTTATAAAATACCTTCTTTCACAAACAGGTTAGTTATCCTTTTTGGTGGTCTTAGAAGAGGACAAGAGACCACAGATACAGATTAGCCCTGATGAAGTGTGACTGTGAAGAACCACAGGCAGCCGAGACAAGCGTGACAGCGTGGGGAACTGACCCGGGTGGAATGACAGCCCAACCTTGTGTGTCAGCACATCTGAAGGGAGTTGGTCTATGCAGCATATACTAACCAAAGAAAGTTATTTAACTTTCCAAGATGTCAATACAAAACTAGAATTTTTTCTCAAAAACATTTTATTTTCTGATGAATTTCGACCATATTTAGATTGAGTAAAGAATCAAACACGATAAAATCTCTATTTGTTCAAAGAGCACTGTAAACCAGCTGACAAGACTTTATTTTAAAGACAAAGTGTTGAGACTGCCAAGGTAAAATCATGTCTCCACTGTATAAAGGCAATGCCTGCTATAATATAAATGTTAGTCAAGGAGTTGTCATGAATACTTCGGATCTTCTAAACTTAGCCATCTCCAGACCAAAGGAAATACAAAGCCACACGATACTCGGGAACTCTACAAACCCCATGCTTCCTTTATTCCCCTTCTGCTGCATTCGTCTCAGAGCACATCGGCCAGAGCGCTGCATTGGGGCGGCAGACAAAAGCATCGGCTTCATTTCCCAACTCTGACAGCTGTTCCAGGGAAGACACACAAGGATAGTGGTCTTTCAACATGTCTGGCAATTTTGACGTCTTCTCTTGAATACGTCGGGAACGCCTCACTGGTGTCAGAAACTTCAATTCTTTAAACACAGAATTTGTTTCATTAAATTGCATCTTCTTTTTTGCACTGAAAAAAAAAAACACAGAATTATCCCCAGAGTTACAAAAATGTTAAGTTCTTCTTTTAAGTATTTACTTATTTCAAAGAGCAACAGAGAGAACGGGGTTTTCCGTCTGCTGGGTCGCTCCCAGGACTGGACCAGGTCAAACCCGAACCACGCACTTCATCCACATCTCCCACTGGGTGGCAGGGACCCAAGCACAGGGGTCATCTTTCACGACTTCCCCAAGTAACTACAAGAAGCTGGACTGGAAGTGGAGCACCTGGGACTTACAGCAGCACCCATATGGGATGCCTGGGTCATGGCAGAGGATTAGCCTGCTAGATCACAGTGCCAACCCCAAAATTAACATTTCTACTTTAACCTTTTATGCTCTTTCACATTCTAACACTTACATGTTACAGCCATGTGACTGCTTCCCTTGCAGAAAGGCAGAGGTACTATAAGCTCTTTCAACGGAGGGACTTATTCCCTTCTATCACTTGGTAAAGCTCACACACAGTGGTTACCTGAATATCTGCAGAATGGCCAATGCCCACAAAGCAGCACCTACTATTATTACTAATACACCAGGATATGTAAAATGATGTAACAGTATTCTTTTCAAAATGGCAGTATTTAGAAAAAAAACAAAGCAAATGAGTATTCAAAAGGTGAAATGTTCTAATGGCATTTGATCATTTAATTTACTGGAAAGCTTTTTTTATATTAATAGGTGATAGTTCTAATCTGGAGTGACCTTAGAAATTTCCAAGTGTCACAGTGACCAGCTCTATGTCTGAAACAAATCACAGCACACACATTTCAAAAGTGTACCTTTGCAAGTATGGTGTGGTAGATACATTGTATTTAATTATGCTACTTGATCCAGCTTCTGTACTGGGGGTTAGGACATCACTGGCTGAATCTTTCGTTTTGTCATCTTGTTCTTTTTCACAATCTGCAAATGCCACACTGCTGTGATGTTTGCTCTCCGCCTCCTGTTTCACTGGTGTCTGATTAAGGCCTTTCTCTTCAGTGTTGTCTTCTTGGGTTTCTTCCTTGGTTCCATAAGCCTCTTCAGTTTTTTCTCCTACAGAGAATACATTGAGAATTCATGCTGTTGGCTAAACTTGAGGAACAAAACCAAAAGCCATTAAAGGGATTCTTATTTGATCCATATTTTCAAAATAAGAGAACCAAAGCTAACTGCCATTTCCTAACCATCACTTCTACGTGAGCACTGTCTTGGGAGTGGGCATTGCAATAGCATTAGGGATACGGTGGTGAGGAAGATTCCACACTGCTCTTGTCGTTCAAGTTTATCCCTTGAAAAGAAACAGGTACACAAGTAACCAAGTGCCTGAATACTGCTCAGGGGGCAGGCGGAGTATAAAACAGGAGCATATAACCTAGGTTGTAGGAACAGGGAAAGGTGTACAGGGTAGGTTCATCAGGGAAGTACATTGCTGAAATTAAAGTCTAAAGGGTAAATGAGAATTTGATTAAGACAAAGATTTGTGTAAGAGGATCTGGAGAGAATATATATATTTTAATCCGTTCTGGGAAATGAAGGAAAAAAAGACAAAAGAAGGGAAACAAGACAAAAGGGAAACTGTGGGTTTCAGGGAGACAAAGAGTGACAAGAGAACTGAGTGAACACTTTGGCAGCTGTGATGAAACGGCTTGGGACGGAGGAAGATGCAGAGGCAAGAAACTAAGCAACTGCTGTTGTCCAGGGAAGAACTACAGGTGATCTTATCACTACTGAGAGCAGGGATGAAGAAAGCAGATGGACTTCAAGAGACATCTAGGCAGTGAAACTCGGTGTGCTTGCTCGGGACACAGGAGCAGGGAAATGAGAGTAAGGGAGTCTTAAGCACCCCAAGAGTGTGTCTTGGACAGCTGGATAGTGCCATTCATTTAGATCAGGAACCAAAAGATTTAGGCTTAGAGAAAATGATGCGTTGGGACAGCCAGCGTATTGGCGCTGCAGGGTTAAGCCATCTTCTGGGACACGAGCATGCTGGTCAGACTGGCTACTCTGATTCCTGATTAGCTTCCTGCTAATGTGCCTGGTTCAAGTGCTTGGGATATGGCCATGCAGATTAGGGCCAGGTCCCAGGCTCCTGGGTTCAGCAAGGGTCAGTGTCTGCCATCATGGCTAGCAGAGGAATGACACTGTAGATGGGAGACCTTCCTGTCACTCTCACTTTCTCAGCCCTGTAAATATTTGGTAATGGTTTACCTGAAGTCAAATGGATTAAAATAGTATTTCCTAATAGAAAGCAAGATATGTGGGAAGAAAATGTACAATTCTTTGATTAAAATTACTACCACTTAAAAAAAGAATAACCAGCTATAGGCAGACAATAAACAATATGTGCTCACATTTGTTTACCGTGTGATATATAGCAAAAAAGAAAATAAAAAATGGAAATAATGTTTCTAAACAACACAACAAATTACCTTACATTTCTGAGTAGTGATTTAATTGATCTAAGCTCATGAATGTTAATGGCAAAAGTTTAACTTAATATTGTCATATATTATGCAGTTTTACATATATTACTTCATTCAGTAGCCTCTAGAATCATTCTCGTACAGATAAGAAGAGTTAATTTTGTCTAATGTTGACACAAGATATATTTGAATAAAAACTGTTTCATGGTTTATGTATTTGACAGCTATAAATCCCTTTGGTATCTCTATCCTGAATGAGCTTTCCTAGAGCACAGAACAGACAACAGGAGTTAATAGGTGAAGTCTTTGGAGATGAGCCAATTAACTGTCCCAATTTTTAA
The DNA here is from genome assembly GCF_030435755.1 of Ochotona princeps. Lineage (NCBI taxonomy): Eukaryota > Metazoa > Chordata > Mammalia > Lagomorpha > Ochotonidae > Ochotona > Ochotona princeps. The sequence goes on from NC_080843.1 coordinate 51,419,937, forward strand.
AAGTTACTTATTTTTGATTTTTTTTTTTTTTTTTTTTTTTTTTTGGAATGGTAGAGAAACAAAGAGCCAGGTGCCTTTCCAAATTACCCACAATAGCCTGGGCTGGGTCGGGCCAAAGCCAGGAACTTGAAACTCAAACCAGCTCCCTCCCACTTGCATGGCAGACCTCAGTTCCTGGGCCTGCTGCTGCTTCCAGTGCTGCCTTAGCAAGAAGCTGGAGTCAGAAGAGGAGCTGCAACTCAGCCAGGCACCCCGACAGGAGATGCAACATGCCAAGTGTCATCTTAACTACGCCTCCAAATGCACACCCCAAGCTGCCTGATTCTTAACCTAGGAAATCAAGTTCGTCCTCACACAGAACTGATGACAATTTCAATTCTGAACCAGAACTCCTAACTACAATTTTTTCTTCATTATACATAAGGCCACTTTACCATGGCGGTAGATAAAGACAAAGAAACAGCTTACATAATATACAAAGTTAAAAAGGTAAAGGAAACAAATCTTGTAAACAAATGAACAAAGTCACAACTCATTTGAAAGAACCAAAAGAAATGAAAACTTACCAAGATTAGCCTCTTGACATTTCCTGGCTAGAATGTCCGCGATTATGTGCCGCAACTCTTCCATAGGCTTAATTGTGTTTTTTAATGAATTTTAATGAACAAAGGAGATCCATTAGTTTTATATTCTCAGACTTCAACTAGATGTTCCAAATTGAAAACACTGAGACTAGTGATTAAGATTTCCTATTTTAAAATCTAAGTGTTCTTTCTTCTTTTCAATTTCTTTATTTGCAACGTCAATTGAGCAGTCCGGGATAACTAAGTATTCCTGCATTCCCATTGTGTTTCCAGTTTTTTGGATCCCTGTTTTCCACCTTCTGCTCTGGGATCACATCTTCCTGTTCACGTTGCCGCTTCCTCTACCCAGCAGTGGCTCTCACTAACATCCCGACTACACTGCAGGAAGCTGTCTGAAAGGCAGGGTCCTTTCTGGTTCACCGAGCGGGGACCTAACCCTCCCTTCCAATCGGCATTCTGTCAAACACAATGATGCTTCAGGAAAGTGTTTTCACAGGAAATAAACAATGAGGAATATCTGTCCAATATTTGATTTTTGATTCCGGTGAAAGGATGAGTTCAGCATTTATAGGTTTTGCTGAGAATGAACCTTTCTTAAGGAAAGTCCAAGAAGGAATTGTTCAGAATTATAAACGCAAACAATTCCACGTGTGTTTCTGAGGTTCTTAGCCAACAGGAATTATGTTTTTAGACATTTCCCTATAAAAAACAAAGAATCATCAATCCAAGGGGAACTCTTGACCAGTGATATAACCTCCACACAGGGCCTCCTGTGTCCACAGATCTTCAAGTGGACAGCACCGTTTCACACTGTATAAATGTCAAGTACATTCAGGCAAACTCCTACAGGCAGATTTCTGTCACAAGGCTGGAAAAGTTTGACTGCATTTTAAAAGGTGAGTTAGTTGTATTTGCTTTATATCCAGTAAAAACCTTGGTATTAAAAATCAGTTTCACAGTAAATGGCCCAAAATGCAAATGTACACAATGACATGTTGAGCTAAGACATTCCTCAAAAATAGTTTCAGCAAATTCATATTTCAACTTCCATGAAAGTACGCCTGCACTAAGGCAAGTGGGACTGCCTGTCTCTGCCAAGGGCACAGCAGGTGGGATTCAGAAGTCAGGAAATGTATAGCAGCCTAATTTTTAAGTTGGTAATTGTGCATGGCCCATGAATTCCCCACCTTTGTACTAAGGTCTGATTATGCCTAGTACTTAAGGAATAGTTTGAGAAGGCTGAAAAACAGCTTCTGGAATACAATCCTTTGGTTTTTGAACTTACCACCACACATTAATTAAACAATAAAACCACAATTTGACCAAGGTAACTATGATGTGTTCCAAGATAATTCTGTAGCTTTTACAATGTATAAATAAAGACAAACTTTCATCTCACCTGAGCCCCTGCCAGAATGGCCTTCTCATAGATTTCAATAATGTCTTCGATACTGCTTGTGTCTGCTTCCAGTTTTGCAATACAAATCCAATATTTAACGAGTTGTTTGGCATCTGGAATATTTTTAATCAAGTCATTCAATGTGGCCAATATTTCTTCTTTGGGGCATCCCTAAAACAGCAAAAAATAAAGTGTGAGGTATTTTTTCTAAACTGAAAACTATGAACATATAACAATTTATCAAAATCAAAGTCATCCTAACTCCAAACTTATTTTGAATCACTAACAAGAAGCAGATCATCAATTGGAGTATAATGAAACACAGATCAGTATATAGATAAGGAATCCTCAAAAACTGACAGAAAATGTGTATTACAAAAAAATTATGTATGCATTTTAAAATCTTTCTGCATCAAAATTAACTTATTGCTTAATTCTATATTTTCATGGACACTTAACAAAATGTTTATTTTTATTATCTTTGAGACAGAAAGCAAGCTTTTACCTGCTGGTTCATTCCTGTAATGTCTGCAACAGTGAGGACTGCAGCCACCCAAGGCTGTGCCATGTGGGTGGCAGGGACTCACAGACTGGGCCACCCTCTGTTGCTTTCAGGAACATAAGCAGGACGCCAGGCTGTAAGCAGAGCTGCCAGGACTCGCCTCACTCACTCAGATCTGGATCATGGGCCTTCTGAGCAGCAACTTAACCACTGCACCAGGAACCTGACTCTGCTAGGAACATTTCTAAAGTATTCTGCCACTTTACTTGGTCATGATGTTTATCTGCTTGTATATAAGTGTGGTTCCAGGTCAATAACTTCTTTAGAATTTTAGGGGAAGGTTCTATTTTATTGATTTGAAACGAGAGGGAGAGACAGAGATCTTCTGTCTGCTGGTTCACTCTTGCAAATGGCTATAAGGGTTTGGTTTGGGCCAGGCTGAAGTCATGAGCCATAGTTCAGTCATGGTCCGTGGCAGCGTCACAAGCAGCAGCTTACTGCACTGTGCCACACAACTTCTACCAAATGTGTGAGAACTGCCACAGGGTTTTTTCCTCTATATTTGTTTTGTAATGTATATATAATTAAATAGCAAGGCAAAAAAAAAAAAAAAACCCCACCCATAGCATCAAAGCAAACAAACAAACAAACAAAAACAACAAACAAACAAACAAACAAAAAACACACCACCTTAAATCAGAAAAATAACAAACTGGATCAGAGTTTTCCTAATTTTCACAAGTCTTCAGAATCACAAAGGGTTTAGAGATGCTCATCTGTCATACGCTATAGTCAGTACTGTTCCAGATGGGTCACAAAAACAAAGTTAGAGAGCAGCCAAGTAATGAAAGTATTCTGAGCTGATTTTAATATTTCAAAGGATTCTAATCCAAATAGTAAAGTTTTACAATAAGTTCAAGGCTAGAAACGATATTGGCTTGCAATGAAGTTTGAGAATTATTTTCACAAATTTGAATTTAATCTGTGATAATGGCTCATATAATGATTATGATTAATAACAGTTGTGTAACTAGCCTTTGATAAAACATGTGAGCATAAAAAAATTTTTAAACATATTAAACAAGAGGGAAAAAACTAAAATGCTAGAGTTGAAAGTAAATATCCACCAGATCCACTGGATGTTAACACCTTACAATATTTGTACCTCAAGTTAAAACAAAGAAAAACCAATTGTTGGCCAGTGCTTTGGCACAGTGGCTTAAGCCACCACCTGCAGTGCCGGCAGCCGCTATAGGGCCAGTTAGAGACCTGGCTATTTCACTTGTGATTCAGTTGCCTGCTACTGCATCTAGAAAAGCAGTGGAAGATGGCCCTAGTGCCTGGCCCCTGCCCCCACAAGAGACCCAGAAGAAGCTCCTGGCTCCTGCTGCCTTCAGCTTGGCCCAGCCCTGGTAGTCACAGTCATTTGATGAGTGAACCAGTGATGAAAGGCTTCTATGTCCCTGTCTCTCCTTCTCTGTAATTTTGTCTTTCAAATAAATAAAACTTTAAAAAACAAAAACCAAAGACCAAAACCCAACAAGCTAGTTAGCCTTCTGACATAACTTATGTAAACTCAATGCAAAATGCAGTCGATGGAACACTGACAGTCTCCCAAGTAACGAGCAAGGCAGTGCATCTTACACTCAGTTACATCGAGAAAACTTCACAGCATGAAGTCAACAGCAAATCACAGACATTACTTGGTCAAAAAGATGAACAATATCATTGATAAAATTGACAAAGGTAATTTTCAAACTACACCGTATTCTACAAATGTTGCACAAAACAAACTCTACCGCATTGATGAGGTTGAGGCACTCCGAAATTGTCTTGTTCACTTTGTCAGTGAATAATCTTTGTTCATCCTCTTCTGCCATGGTGGTCCAGAAGGACCCGACTGGGGTTTCCTCCTGCTCTTTGGGCTCAGGCTGCTTGACCCCAGGGTTAGGAGGCCTTTTCTGCACCCTTTCTTTGGCAGCTTTCCACTCACTCAGACGAGATCTGCAGGGAGAAGCAGGAGAGAAACAGCACTGTGACACTCAGGAGAGAACACGGGCGGCCAAACAGTGGAGAACTTCAAAAGGACTTCAGGTCTTCAGGTATCTCCACACGAGGGACACACATGCAGTTCACAGTTGGAAAAGACTGAATACACCGAGATCAACTCAAAGACCCCAAGAATTCATTTTCAAACGGAGAGGCTGCATAAAGTGCTGCCCAACTACCCTGCACATGGGTCACCAAATGCCACCTAAGAAACACCTGAAGACATTAACTGCTGCATCATGCTGTTCCGTGACACACAACGTCCTGCACATCACACAATACACAAAAAACCCAGCACGTCCAAGGACATCACAAACCAAATCCAAAAGGGAGATCCTACTGAAAATTAACGTAAGCAAATAAAGGGAATGACAGCCACTTACTTTCTCTGTTCTGCAGTTTCTTTGGGCTGACCTGCCTTGCTGCTAACAGCTGCTTTTGCACTTGCAGCAGGTCTCTGCTGGCCCGTGGGCTTGGGCTTCTCCACCAACTTGGTAGAGGAAGCTGCAGTAGGCTTCACCCGCAATGCAGGCACCACGCCGCAGGACAGTGCCTGGCTTCGCCTTATGTCCTGAGAAGCGCTGGCTTTAATGCTGGGGAAGGCTGCTTTGGACTGCAATGATTCTTTCTCCCGAGGCCCTTTGGGAATGGTAACATTGGCAGAGGTTCTGGCGACGCCTGGTTCCCTGGTGTGGTGGGTATTGACCTGGTGACTTCTGATAAGAGGGCGCACGAGCTGTGTGCCCTGAGCTGTCGTGTGTGAAGCTCGCTCACTTTTCACTGTTGCATTGCTAGTGTTTACAGGCTGTGGCTTTTGGACTTTGGAGACGGCAGTCACGAGCGGTTTTTTTGTTGTCGAACTCACATCTTTGCCAGGTAGTGATTTCCAGAATGAATTAACTTTAGACTGGACGATTTGGCCACGGTAAGATCCAAGCACGGGCTTTTTGGGCATGTTAGAATCTTGTTTTGGCTTTTCCACAGTTACTGGCTTCTTTTTATTGTTGTTTTTAAGGTGGAATGCCTGGCTCAATGTCATATGCTGACTTTGACAGTCGTCCTTAACTGGTAGCTGTACAGCCTGATTTCCATCATGTAAAAGCTTCCCACCCATTGCTGCAGCTGAACTGTTCAACTCATTAGACGGCTTTAACGGAATGCCATTCTTGTTCTCTGCTGCATGATTTTTGTTCTTTATAGGTGTACTGATATTTTCTTTATCAGCCTAAGAGAGTTATTGAAGACATATCAGTATCTTGGGATTCATTTCTTTCAGAAAGAGCTTAGGAAAGGGGACAAGGAAATGTCAGTGTTCTATTTCTATCTTACCATTTTCTCTTCAAGATTCGGAACTCTAGTTCCTTTCTGGATCTGGTCCTCAGATATCATCACTGTTTGGTTTCCAGAACTTAAGAAAAAAAAAAGAAATCAATCAATCCTGTACTAAGATTTCCATTTCACTAAAAGTGGAGGACAATAGTAATTAACCAACTTTACAGTCATCTAGCAATATTTCATTGGGTTAGTTTTAGGATTAACAGATTTTTTGAACAGAAAAAAAAAATTTGTTTTACAGATTTGCCAAAAGAAATCCAAACACTACCTCACATCCGCACACAGCTTTTTTTCTGCTAAAAATACAGCAAAGAATTTCTTGGTTGGCATTGCGTTTAGACAACAGATCCAAAGCAATATTCTCTCTAACTCAGCCTCATCTCTCTTTTATAAGTTTAGGCTGACCAGTCCAGGCTGCAAGAATCTCGTAGGTGATTCTAACATGAACCGTGGACGGGGGGGAGGTGTAGAGGAGGGGTGGCGGTGGGGAAGAGTCAGACATGGTATTGACTCTAAAACAGATCCCAAATTTAGAGATTGTTAAAATGTGAAAAATTTAACATTTAGAATCAACAAGCTCAGATATTTGTATGAGCTGGTAATTTTGGTTACACTGCCTCTCCCACCTGGCTGTTTGGTTTGGAGAAGCCAGGATTACACACTTTGAATGACGGCTGCAGTAATAATGGCAAACCCCGATTCCAGCCCTGGTCTAGAAGGATGCTATTGGTGCTTACCATTTCAGAGTGAGGGAACCTTCCATCTTTCCACTTCCACATAATTTCATGAGCTTTGCTTTTGCCACAACCGTGTGACATGAAAAATTTAAACAACTCTTATCCCTCCTTCTCTGGTCTCTGTCTCTCTCTCTTCTCTCTCTTGCTCTTCTTTGCTCTCCAGTCTTCCTCCGCCCTCCCTTCCCCTCTCCCCTTCCCCTTCCCCTCCACCCTGTTCCTGCCCCGTTGGAATAAACCTCCTAAGATACAAAAAAAAAAAAAAAAAAAAATTTAAACAAAATAATCCCAAGGCTTTTCTAGGGTATTGAGATCAAAACAACCTTCAAATTTCCGTACTTTGGAAATCCCCATCCCACCACACACTCACACTTGTTTATGTTTAATAGTCTAAATCAGTTTGGATAGCAAGCAATAATCTAACGGTATACACCACCCAGTAATGTAGCCACCTGCCACACGTGGCCACTGAGGTGGCCTGACATGGAATAGTCCCATGGAAATGTGTTGAAAGTGTGAAACAGGGCCCGGCGGTGTGGCCTAGCAGCTAAAGTCCTCGCCTTGAACGTGCCGGGGTCACATATGGGGTCCCGGCAGCTTCACTTCTGATCTATTTTCCTGCTTATTGCCTGGGAAAGCAGACAAGGACGGCCCAAAGCTTTGGGACCCTGCACCCGTGTGGGAGACCTGGAAAAAGTTCCTGGTTCCTGGCTTCGGATCGGCACAGCACCGGCTGTTGCGCTCACTTGGGAGTGAACGATCAGATGGAAGATCTTCCTCTCTGTCTCTCCTCCTCTCTGTATATCTGACTTTGTAATAAAATAAATAGATCTTTAAAAAAAGTGTGAAACAGCCAGCAGACTTGAAAACTGTATACGCAGAAAGGATGCCAAAATAAAATAAATGAGAAATCTGAACTCACCTGGATAATATTCGATTTTCCTGCTTCAATGAAAAAAAGGTTTTTCTTCTTAATAAATGTTCCTTGAGTTTGTGTTTTCTTTGTTCTAAAACATAAAACGGAATGATGTTAGTCAAAACAGCAGACGCTGTTAAGTGAAGATTCTACCTGTCAGATCACATTTTGCATGGAACACAAAATGGCCCAATTCAGTCTTGTTTTTGAGAAATAACTCTGTTAATAAGGGAGAGGGAACAGAAGGCCTCCAAACCACTATTGCATAACAATCTCCTTCTGCTCCACGTGGAAAAAAAATCAATTTCCATGTGACCAGGAGGCAAGCTTTTCAAGGAACCATCAAGTGGCAGAGATGAGACACTAGACTCCCAAGTTCTAACAGCAGAACTGGCTTAGGGGAGAACTTACTTTTTCTTTTCTTAGGTGCAGAACAAAGAAACGAACAGTATTTGTGAAGGCCTACTTCAAATTTATCGCCAACTCAAAGCTGTAGAAGTTCAACTGGAAACATCAGGTACTACACTTGATCTTAGCCAAAAGGCCGAGAAGCGATAAACTGGAAACATCAGAAGAGGCCGGCCCACTTTGGTCAGTAGCCTTGAGCCCTGGCCCGAGGCTGGGCATGGTGCATGCGTGGTGCGCCTGGTGCCCCCAGGGACCCCAAAAAGCCATTCCCAGGATCCCCAAAAGTCACACCCGGGATCCCAAAGCCACTCCAGCGACCCCAAAAGTCACTTCTGGGATCCCCAAATCACTCCCGGGAACCCTCAAAGCCACTCCAGGGAATCCTCAAAGCCACTCCTGGGACCCCAAAAGTCACTCCGGGGACCCCAAATCCACTCCAGGGACCCCTAAAGCCACTCCCTGGAACCCCAAAAGCCACCCCCGGTACGCCAAACGCCACTGCCGGGATCCCCAAAAGTTACCTCGGGGACCCTCAATGTCGCCCGGGTCAGAGCCACGCCCCGGCGTGAGGCACCCGCAGGAGAGGACTGGTTCTCCACCGCCCAGAGCCGCCCCGTTGGGATCCTCACACAGCCAGCTGGAGGACCGGATGCCCTTCCTGGGGCTGGTCCCACGCCCGCCCGCCCGCTGCCCCCTGAGGGCGGCTCGCGCTGCTCCCGCCGCCGCGACCCTCACCCCTGAACTCGGACTGGCCCCTCCGACTCGGGGGCAGCTGCAGGTCTCGGGGCACAGACGGAGAGCTCATCGGAGACTGTGGGCGCGGGCCTCACACTGCGCACCGCGCCCCCCGGGCACCGGCTTATGACAGCGCGGGTGCCGCCTCCGCCCATTGGTGCCGGCGTGAATTGAATGGGCCAATGGGCTCTGAGGGGGCGGAGCGTGCGCCGCGGTTGCCGGGAGCGGGTTCACGGAGGGCCGCTCCTGCAGGTTTCAAACTGCAACGGCGCTCTCTAGCCCGGGCGCGCAGCCTCAGAGAAGTCGGCGTGCCCAAGCCTCACGAAACAGAGTCCGGAGGTGGGAGATTGGACAACTCCTCCGCCGCAATGAGCTGCGTACCGAAGCAAAAGGAGAAGCAATGAACTGCGTACCGAAAGCACGTGTATTTCTTCAACTTCATAGCTCGGTTTCACAGGTGACAGGCTCAGAAATAGTTTTCCCACGTTTGCCGAGATTGCAAAAGGGAACGGACATCAGACCCTATTTTGTATACTTGCATGCTGCGCGGTTATCAGCTGCAAAAAACGGGGAGCTTGTAGAGGACAGGAGGAAGAGGCATGATGTGCCCTCCCCTTCTGAAAGTTGTATAAATGGCATTTACTGGAGACATTTTTTAGTGTACTGCGATAAATCTCTCAGTGCTCCTCTCGTAAAAATAGCAAGCCACACCGACACCCAACCCACAAGAGAACCCGAAATAATTCACACCCACAAGGTTTTAGGGTGAGAGTGGGAATTAGGGAGAGGCCTGGCTGGCGTTTCTTCCTCTTGGTCAACGCTGTCTGGCTGGCCTGGGCTCTGGCACAGCCCGGCTGGGGACGGAGGTGGGAGGCCCAGATTTCCCCCACAGCCCTCCCTGCCCAGGGCCGAGAAACCCGAGGCTGCTGGCCCTTCGCTGCAGTCAGTGTTTGCCACTTTTTTCTTCAGATCTCTTAAGGTAACAGCTCACACATGACAAATTTGGTATGGAATTTTCTTTCTTTTTTTTCTTCTTCTTTTTTTTTTTCCACTTAAATGTTATATGTCTCATTTTGGAGATGGTATGTTGGCTCAACTGGCTAGTCCTCCACCTCCAAGCACCGGCATCACATATGAGTTTGTGTCCCAGCTGCTCCACTTCCTATTCAGCTTCTTGTGACCTGGGAAAGCAGTGAAGGACAGCCCAAAGCCTTAGGATCCTGTCCCCACATGGGAGACCCAGAAGGAGCTCGTGGCTCCTGGCTTTCAATTGGCTCAATTCTAGCTGTTGTGGCCATTTAAGGAATGAACCAGCAGATGGAAAATCTTTGTTTCTTTTCTCTTTAAGTCTGCCTTACCAATAAAAATAATTTTTTAAAAAGTCCATTTTTAGTATAACTTACACTTATGTTTAACTCTGGGAGAAAAAACAACCACGTAGTATCCTCATCAGTCATTCTTACGCTATTACCATTGGTTAAGCACTACTGTCAGTATTTTTTTTAACTTATTTTTATTTGAAAGGCAGAGTTACAGAAAACAGAGAGAGAGACACAGAGAGAGACGTTTTCATCCCCTGGTTTACTCCCCAGAAGGTTGCAATGGCTGGAGCTAGGCTATTTTAAAGCCAGGAGCTTCTTCTGAGTCACCCACATGGGTGTAGGGATCCAAGGATTTGAGCCATCCTCCACTGCTTTCCCAGGCCATAAGCAAGGATCAGGATGAGAAGTGGAGCAGCCAGGATTTGAACTGACGGCCATATGGGATGCTGGCATTGCAGGTAAAGGCTTAACGTGCTACACCACGGCACCCACCCCAGAATTGTTGATTTTTAACTAAAGTTTGTCAGACAGGTCACCATGGATTATGGACAGGGAACATTTTTGTGATTAGAACAGTTAAAAACAAGAGACTCAAGACCCTCTAAAGCATGCTTGTGAAAGAAGCCAGACATAGGAGGTTACGTGGTAAATGAAATACCCAGAATAGATGATTTCACAGAAACACATGGATTGATGCATTTTGGTAGTCGGAAAGACTGCCTGCTTAATCGCTCAGGGATTTTTTTCCTTCCTTTGGAGTGGTATGGGAATGCTTTGGAGCTAGGTACATATACTGTTCACTTTAAAAAGTGTAACTACATGTAATGTGAATCTCACTTCAATAATTTTAAGGGAGCATAATAAAAAAATGATTCAGAGACCGGGGGAGACCTCAACTAGCTGATGGGGGTGGAAAAACCTGAAAAACAGATTTTCCAACATGAAAATTCTCTCCTAACCTCCATAGTTTTACAGCCCAAGAATGACATGTTTTTAAGTTAACATCATGTGACCCTTGTTAGGCATGGCAGGCACTTTTCTAAAAGACCCAAGAAGGCTTCCTTCCAGGAGAGACCTTCCCTGACACAGCTGCCCATGGAACTACAGGCACCTGGAGTAGCCATGATCAGCGTCAGTTGGGGCCTACTGATCCGGGGAAGCAGGTGGAATGCTGGTGAGGGCACACTGAGGAGAACGTGTGTGTGGGGGTGCAGATGCCCAAGTCCAGAAAAGAGAGAGGAGATCAAACTACACCGTTGATCCTGGGGAGGTCAAGTAGGGCTGGAGTAAGAAGAAACCACTGGGTATCAACAGTCTGGGGGTTCTGAAAAAAACAAAAATTCCACAGGAGAGCACAAAACATTATTGAAAGAAACCCTAAAAAAATACATAGCACTCACGAATCAGAAGAGATCATATTTCTACAGTATGCCTTTTCTCCAATCCCATTCCAACCAGCACCTTTGAGGGGCTCTCTGTAGAAACCGACATCCAGATTGTAAACATAACTGGAAACACAAAGGATTTAGAATAAGAAAAAAAAAAAGGAAGTAAGTTGTAACATAAAGGTTAAGCCTCTAATGGGAGCCAGTACAAGTATCGGATGCTCCACTTCTGAATGTGCCTGGAAAGCAGAGGACAGTCCAAGTACTTGTGTGGGAGATACGGAAGAAGCTCCTGCCGAGCAGCTTCAGACAGGCCTAGCTCCAGCTGGTGTGGCCATTTGGGGAGTGAAACAGAGGATGGGAGATCCCTTTCTTTGTGTCCTTCTCTCTCTGCAAGTCTGCCATTCAAATAAAAATAAATACATCGTAAGGGGGGGAAAAGAACAAAGTTACAAAACTAACATTGTTTTTTTGAAGACTTATTTATTTTTATTGCAAAGTCAGATATATATAGAGGAAGAGAGACAGATTCTCCATCCGATAATTCACTCCCCAAGTGACCATAATGGCCAGAGCTATGCCGAACCTGAGCCAGGAGCCCAAATGTGTTGTCTGAACTTGGAGTGCAAATGATGGGACTGGGCTGTCTCAGATGCTGATGCCTGTGCAGTGGACAGCACGCCAAGAAGCACACAGGGGACATGGCAACCAGCTCATCTAGGCCAGCAAAGGACACTGAGTGCCTCATCAGAGGATGGAAGGCAGGACAGGTTGGACAACTCTCCTGGCATGACCTAGTCCCTAAATTCCTGGCCTTGAATGCACCAGGATTCCATATGCGCTCCGGTTCTAATCCTGGCAGCTCCACTTCCCATCCATCTCCCTGCTTGTGGCCTGGGGAAGCAGTCGAGGAAGGCCCGGGGTTTTGGGACTCTGTACCCACGTGGGAGACCCGGAGGAGGTTCCTGGTTTCCGGCTTCAATTTGGCGCAGCACTAGCCATTGCGGTAACTTAGGGAGTGAATCATCGGATGGAAGATCTTCCTCTCTGTCTCTCCTCCTCTCTGTGTATCTGACTTTGTAATAAAAATAAATCCTAAAAAAAAAAAATCTGCCAACTTCAGCAAAATTAAGCTTCAACACTATAAACTGCTAAATACTAAAATGAAAATAGACACAAGACAGCTGAATGGTACCCTATAGCCATTTTAATGTGTGTAGAAGCTGGTTGTATATAAACTAAAATTGAAATGTCAATGAAGTAATCACAGGATGTGGTTAAGAACTTGCATTTTTTAACATATTTGGCTACTCAATACCATGTCAATTAATTCCATGTTGTAAATTGTTGAAGTTATGTTGTGGCTTTTAATTGATCAGAATGATATACTGACAGCTCTACCTTCTGACCAAAGATGGTCTACCTAAAAAACCGTTGAATGTATCTGGACAATAAGATCCTGGACTCTGTGCTTGGTATATGCTTGCAATGAAAGAATCTTGACTGAATTTGAACTGCAATACTGCAAAAGATGGAGGAATCCAACATAGGGGGAAAGATGGGGGTGGGGTTGGAGAATCCCAGAGCCTAGAAAACGGTGTCACATAATGCAATGTAATTAATTTTTAAAAAGATAGGTGAGTTATAAACGGAACTCAGATTAAAGTTTCAAATTATCTCCTAAGTGAGGATTTTTTTCTTATAAAATACCTTCTTTCAGGAACAGGTTAGTTATCCTTTCTGGTGGTCTCAGAAGAGGACAAGAGACCACAGATACAGATTAGCCCTGATGAAGTGTGACTGTGAAGAACCACAGGCAGCCGAGACAAGCGTGACAGCGTGGGGAACTGACCCGGGTGGAATGACAGCCCAACCTTGTGTGTCAGCACATCTGAAGGGAGTTGGTCTATGCAGCATATACTAACCAAAGAAAGTTATTTAACTTTCCAAGATGTCAATACAAAACTAGAATTTTTTCTCAAAAACATTTTATTTTCTGATGAATTTCGACCATATTTAGATTGAGTAAAGAATCAAACACGATAAAATCTCTATTTGTTCAAAGAGCACAGTAAACCAGCTGACAAGACTTTATTTTAAAGACAAAGTGTTGAGACTGCCAAGGTAAAATCATGTCTCCACTGTATAAAGGCAATGCCTGCTATAATATAAATGTTAGTCAAGGAGTTGTCATGAATACTTCGGATCTTCTAAACTTAGCCATCTCCAGACCAAAGGAAATACAAAGCCACACGATACTCGGGAACTCTACAAACCCCATGCTTCCTTTATTCCCCTTCTGCTGCATTCGTCTCAGAGCACATCGGCCAGAGCGCTGCATTGGGGCGGCAGACAAAAGCATCGGCTTCATTTCCCAACTCTGACAGCTGTTCCAGGGAAGACACACAAGGATAGTGGTCTTTCAACATGTCTGGCAATTTTGACGTCTTCTCTTGAATACGTCGGGAACGCCTCACTGGTGTCAGAAACTTCAATTCTTTAAACACAGAATTTGTTTCATTAAATTGCATCTTCTTTTTTGCACTGAAAAAAAAAAACACAGAATTATCCCCAGAGTTACAAAAATGTTAAGTTCTTCTTTTAAGTATTTACTTATTTCAAAGAGCAACAGAGAGAACGGGGTTTTCCGTCTGCTGGGTCGCTCCCAGGACTGGACCAGGTCAAACCCGAACCACGCACTTCATCCACATCTCCCACTGGGTGGCAGGGACCCAAGCACAGGGGTCATCTTTCACGACTTCCCCAAGTAACTACAAGAAGCTGGACTGGAAGTGGAGCACCTGGGACTTACAGCAGCACCCATATGGGATGCCTGGGTCATGGCAGAGGATTAGCCTGCTAGATCACAGTGCCAACCCCAAAATTAACATTTCTACTTTAACCTTTTATGCTCTTTCACATTCTAACACTTACATGTTACAGCCATGTGACTGCTTCCCTTGCAGAAAGGCAGAGGTACTATAAGCTCTTTCAACGGAGGGACTTATTCCCTTCTATCACTTGGTAAAGCTCACACACAGTGGTTACCTGAATATCTGCAGAATGGCCAATGCCCACAAAGCAGCACCTACTATTATTACTAATACACCAGGATATGTAAAATGATGTAACAGTATTCTTTTCAAAATGGCAGTATTTAGAAAAAAAACAAAGCAAATGAGTATTCAAAAGGTGAAATGTTCTAATGGCATTTGATCATTTAATTTACTGGAAAGCTTTTTTTATATTAATAGGTGATAGTTCTAATCTGGAGTGACCTTAGAAATTTCCAAGTGTCACAGTGACCAGCTCTATGTCTGAAACAAATCACAGCACACACATTTCAAAAGTGTACCTTTGCAAGTATGGTGTGGTAGATACATTGTATTTAATTATGCTACTTGATCCAGCTTCTGTACTGGGGGTTAGGACATCACTGGCTGAATCTTTCGTTTTGTCATCTTGTTCTTTTTCACAATCTGCAAATGCCACACTGCTGTGATGTTTGCTCTCCGCCTCCTGTTTCACTGGTGTCTGATTAAGGCCTTTCTCTTCAGTGTTGTCTTCTTGGGTTTCTTCCTTGGTTCCATAAGCCTCTTCAGTTTTTTCTCCTACAGAGAATACATTGAGAATTCATGCTGTTGGCTAAACTTGAGGAACAAAACCAAAAGCCATTAAAGGGATTCTTATTTGATCCATATTTTCAAAATAAGAGAACCAAAGCTAACTGCCATTTCCTAACCATCACTTCTACGTGAGCACTGTCTTGGGAGTGGGCATGTAGCATAGCCGTGAAGACGGCCATCTCTCATGCTGGAACACCAGGATTCCAGTCCTGGCTGTGTTCCCAATCCAAATAGTGCTTTACCGCCTTTCAAATAAGTAAAATATGGGGGGAAAAAGTAAGTACAAAATGTAACTAGTACAAATTAAACAAAAACCAAGGATTATTGGAACCCATAGAAAGAACGACTAATTGTGCTTGTGGTGCATAGAGCTGGCAAGAGAAAGCCTCAGAAATAGTATTTATGCTGTGTCACATAATGCAATGTTATTGGAAAAATAATAAAAAAATAAAAACAAGGAAAGCAGTGTGAGAAGATAAAGAGTCCTAAATAAAACACATTAGATTGAAAATGTCTGTGAACCACTCTGGTGAATCCATTAAACTGAAAAGTAGTTTTAATTTTAAGGAAAATTATCAGAAAGTTTTAAAAAAAGATGTTGAATGCTATATGATTATGGTTTTTGTTTTGCTTTAGTGAGTAGAAGACCAAGTGGAGAAAAAGGTAAGAGTGAGCCAGTAATTCAACACATATATTTAAATATCTAATACGTGCCAGGCATTGCAATAGCATTAGGGATACGGTGGTGAGGAAGATTCCACAATGCTCTTGTCGTTCAAGTTTATCCCTTGAAAAGAAACAGGTACACAAGTAACCAAGTGCCTGAATACTGCTCAGGGGGCAGGCGGAGTATAAAACAGGAGCATATAACCTAGGTTGTAGGAAGAGGGGAAGGTGTACAGGGTAGGTTCATCAGGGAAGTACATTGTTGAAGTTAATCAAATTCTCATTTACTCTTTAGACATAAGACAAAGGTTTGTGTAAGAAGACCTGGAGAGAATATATATATTTTAATCCGTTCTGGGAAATGAAGGGAAACAAGACAAAAGAAGGGAAACAAGACAAAAGAAGGGAAACTGTGGGTTTCAGGGAGACAAAGAGTGACAAGAGAACTGAGTGAACACTTTGGCAGCTGTGATGAAACGGCTTGGGACGGAGGAAGATGCAGAGGCAAGAAACTAAGCAACTGCTGTTGTCCAGGGAAGAACTACAGGTGATCTTATCACTACTGAGAGCAGGGATGAAGAAAGCAGATGGACTTCAAGAGACATCTAGGCAGTGAAACTCGGTGTGCTTGCTCGGGACACAGGAGCAGGGAAATGAGAGTAAGGGAGTCTTAAGCACCCCAAGAGTGTGTCTTGGACAGCTGGATAGTGCCATTCATTTAGATCAGGAACCAAAAGATTTAGGCTTAGAGAAAATGATGTGTTGGGACAGCCAGCGTATTGGCGCTGCAGGGTTAAGCCATCTTCTGGGACACGAGCATGCTGCTCAGACTGGCTACTCTGATTTCTGATTAGCTTCCTGCTAATGTGCCTGGTTCAAGTGCTTGGGATATGGCCATGCAGATTAGGGCCAGGTCCCAGGCTCCTGGGTTCAGCAAGGGTCAGTGTCTGCCATCATGGCTAGCAGAGGAATGACACTGTAGATGGGAGACCTTCCTGTCACTCTCACTTTCTCAGCCCTGTAAATATTTGGTAATGGTTTACCTGAAGTCAAATGGATTAAAATAGTATTTCCTAATAGAAAGCAAGATATGTGGGAAGAAAATGTACAATTCTTTGATTAAAATTGCTACCACTTAAAAAAAAGAATAACCAGCTATAGGCAGACAATAAATAATATGTGCTCACATTTGTTTACTGTGTGATATATAGCAAAAAGGAAAATAAAAAATGGAAATAATGTTCCTAAACAAGAAAACAAATTAGCTTACATTTCTGAGTAGTGATTTAATTGATCTAAGCTCATGAATGTTAATGGCAAAAGTTTAACAATATTATCATATATTATGCAGTTTTCAATATATTAATTCATTCAGTAGCCTCTAGAATCACTCTTTTTTTTAATTTCTTTTTTTTTAAGATTTATTTATTTTTATTACAAAGTCAGATATACAGAGAGGAGGAGAGAAAGAGAGGAAGATCTTCCATCCAATGATTCACTCCCCAAGTGACCACAACGGCCAGTGCTGTGCCGATCCAAAGCCGGGAACCTGGAATCTCCTCCGGGTCTCCCACGCAGATACAGGGTCCCAATGCTTTGGGCCATCCTCGACAGCTTTCCCAGGCCACAAGCAGGGAGCTGGATGGGAAGTGGAGCTGCAGGGATTAGAACCGGCGGCCATTATGGGATCCCGGTGCGTTCAAGGCAAGGATTTAGCCACTAGGCCACGGGCCGGGCCCAAAAATTGTTTCATACATTATGTATTTGACAGCTATAAATCCCTTTGGTATCTCTATCCTGAATGAGCTTTCCTAGAGCACAGAACAGACAACAGGAGTTAATAGGTGAAGTCTTTGGAGATGAGCCAATTAACTGTCCCAATTTTTAAAAGTTACTTATTTTTGATTTTTTTTTTTTTTTTTTTTTTTTTTTGGAATGGTAGAGAAACAAAGAGCCAGGTGCCTTTCCAAATTACCCACAATAGCCTGGGCTGGGTCGGGCCAAAGCCAGGAACTTGAAACTCAAACCAGCTCTCTCCCACTTGCATGGCAGACCTCAGTTCCTGGGCCTGCTGCTGCTTCCAGTGCTGCCTTAGCAAGAAGCTGGAGTCAGAAGAGGAGCTGCAACTCAGCCAGGCACCCCGACAGGAGATGCAACATGCCAAGTGTCATCTTAACTACGCCTCCAAATGCACACCCCAAGCTGCCTGATTCTTAACCTAGGAAATCAAGTTCGTCCTCACACAGAACTGATGACAATTTCAATTCTGAACCAGAACTCCTAACTACAATTTTTTCTTCATTATACATAAGGCCACTTTACCATGGCGGTAGATAAAGACAAAGAAACAGCTTACATAATATACAAAGTTAAAAAGGTAAAGGAAACAAATCTTGTAAACAAATGAACAAAGTCACAACTCATTTGAAAGAACCAAAAGAAATGAAAACTTACCAAGATTAGCCTCTTGACATTTCCTGGCTAGAATGTCCGCGATTATGTGCCGCAACTCTTCCATAGGCTTAATTGTGTTTTTTAATGAATTTTAATGAACAAAGGAGATCCATTAGTTTTATATTCTCAGACTTCAACTAGATGTTCCAAATTGAAAACACTGAGACTAGTGATTAAGATTTCCTATTTTAAAATCTAAGTGTTCTTTCTTCTTTTTAATTTCTTTATTTGCAACGTCAAGTGAGCAGTCCGGGATAACTAAGTATTCCTGCATTCCCATTGTGTTTCCAGTTTTTTGGATCCCTGTTTTCCACCTTCTGGGGAAGGTTCTATTTTATTGATTTGAAATGAGAGGGAGAGACAGAGATCTTCTGTCTGCTGGTTCACTCTTGCAAATGGCTATAAGGGTTTGGTTTGGGCCAGGCTGAAGTCATGAGCCATAGTTCAGTCATGGTCCGTGGCAGCGTCACAAGCAGCAGCTTACTGCACTGTGCCACACAGCATCCACCAAATATGTGAGAACTGCCACAGGGTTTTTTCCTCCATATTTGTTTTGTAATGTATATTTAATTAAATAGCAAGGCAAAAAAAAAAAAAATCCCATAGCATCAAAGCAAAAACAAACAAACAAAAACAACAACCAAACAAACAAAAACACACCACCTTAAATCAGAAAAATAACAAACTGGATCAGAGTTTTCCTAATTTTCACAAGTCTTCAGAATCACAAAGGGTTTAGAGATGCTCATCTGTCATACGCTATAGTCAGTACTGTTCCAGATGGGTCACAAAAACAAAGTTAGAGAGCAGCCAAGTAATGAAAGTATTCTGAGCTGATTTTAATATTCCAAAGGATTCTAATCCAAATAGTAAAGTTTTACAATAAGTTCAAGGCTAGAAACGATATTGGCTTGCAATGAAGTTTGAGAATTATTTTCACAAATTTGAATTTAATCTGTGATAATGGCTCATATAATGATTATGATTAATAACAGTTGTGTAACTAGCCTTTGATAAAACATGTGAGCATAAAAAAATTTTTAAATATATTAAACAAGAGGGAAAAAACAAAATGCTAGAGTTGAAAGTAAATATCCACCAGATCCACTGGATGTTAACACCTTATAATATTTATACCTCAGGTTAAAACAAAGAAAAACCAAATTTTGGCCAGTGCTTTGGCACAGTGGCTTAAGCCACCACCTGCAGTGCCGGCAGCCGCTATGGGGCCAGTTAGATTCCTGGCTATTTCACTTGTGATTCAGTTGCCTGCTACTGCATCTAGAAAAGCAGTGGAAGATGGCCCTAGTGCCTGGCCCCTGCCCCCACAAGAGACCCAGAAGAAGCTCCTGGCTCCTGCTGCCTTCAGCTTGGCCCAGCCCTGGTAGTCACAGTCATTTGATGAGTGAACCAGTGATGAAAGGCTTCTATGTCCCTGTCTCTCCTTCTCTGTAATTTTGTCTTTCAAATAAATAAAACTTTAAAAAACAAAAACCAAAGACCAAAACCCAACAAGCTAGTTAGCCTTCTGACATAACTTATGTAAACTCAATACAAAATGCAGTCGATGGAACACTGACAGTCTCCCAAGTAACAAGAAAGGCAGTGCATCTTACACTCAGTTACATCGAGAAAACTTCACAGCATGAAGTCAACAGCAAATCACAGACATTACTTGGTCAAAAAGATGAACAATATCGGGCCTGGTGGCGTGGCCTGGAGGCTAAGGTCCTCGCCATGGAGGACCCAGGATCCCATGTGGGCGCCGGTTCTAGTCCCTGCAGCTCCACTTCCCATCCAGCTCCCTGCTTGTGGACTGGGAAAGTGGTTGAGGACGGCGCAATGCATTGGGACCCAGCACCCGCATGGGAGACCCGGAAAAGGTTCCGGGTTGCCGGCTTCGGATCGGCGAGCATCGCCCATTGCGGCTCACTTGGGGAGTCAATCATTGGACGGAGGATCTTCCTCTCTGTCTCTCCTTCTCTCTGTATATCTGGTGTAATGGAATGAATAAATCTTTAAAAAAAAAAAAGATGAACAATATCATTGATAAAATTGACAAAGGTAATTTTCAAACTACACCGTATTCTACAAATGTTGCACAAAACAAACTCTACCGCATTGATGAGGTTGAGGCACTCAGAAATCGTCTTGTTTACTTTTTCAGTGAATAATCTTTGTTCATCCTCTTCTGCCATGGTGGTCCAGAAGGACCCGACTGGAGTTTCCTCCTGCTCTTTGGGCTCAGGCTGCTTGACCCTAGGGTTAGGAGGCCTTTTCTGCACCCTTTCTTTGGCAGCTTTCCACTCACTCAGACGAGATCTGCAGGGAGAAGCAGGAGAGAAACAGCACTGTGACACTCAGGAGAGAACACGGGCGGCCAAACAGTGGAGAACTTCAAAAGGACTTCAGGTCTTCAGGTATCTCCACACGAGGGACACACATGCAGTTCACAGTTGGAAAAGACTGAATACACCGAGATCAACTCAAAGACCCCAAGAATTCATTTTCAAACGGAGAGGCTGCATAAAGTGCTGCCCAACTACCCTGCACATGGGTCACCAAATGCCACCTAAGAAACACCTGAAGACATTAACTGCTGCATCATGCTGTTCCGTGACACACAACGTCCTGCACATCACACAATACACTAAAAACCCAGCACGTCCAAGGACATCACAAACCAAATCCAAAAGGGAAATCCTACTGAAAATTAACGTAAGCAAATAAAGGGAATGACAGCCACTTACTTTCTCTGTTCTGCAGTTTCTTTGGGCTGACCTGCCTTGCTGCTAACAGCTGCTTTTGCACTCGCAGCAGGTCTCTGCTGGCCCGTGGGCTTGGGCTTCTCTACCAACTTGGTAGAGGAAGCTGCAGCAGGTTTCTCCCCCAAGGCGGGCTCCTCGCCACGGGACAGTGCCTGGTTCCACCTTATGTCCTGAGAAGTGTTGGCTTTAATGCTGGGGAAGGCTGCTTTGGACTGTAATGATTCTTTCTCCCGAGGCCCTTTGGGAATGGTAACATTGGCAGAGGTTCTGGCGACGCCTGGTTCCCTGGTGTGGTGGGTATTGACCTGGTGACTTCTGATAGGAGGGCGCACGAGCTGTGTGCCCTGAGCTGTCGTGTGTGAAGCTCGCTCACTTTTCACTGTTTCATTGCTAGACTCGACGATTTGGCCACGGTAAGATCCAAGCATGAGCTTTTTGGGCATGTTGGAATCTTGTTTTGGCTTTTCCACAGTTACTGGCTTCTTTTTATTGTTGTTTTTAAGGTGGAATGCCTGGCTCAATGTCATATGCTGACTTTGGCAGTCGTCCTTAACTGGTAGCTGCACAGCCTGATTTTCATCATATAAAGGCTTCCCACCCATTGCTGCAGCTGAACTGTTCAACTCATTAGACGGCTTTAACGGAATGTGCTTCTTGTTCTCGCCTGCATGATTTTTGTTCCTTATAGGTGTATTGATACTTTCTTGATGAGCCTAAGAGTAATTGAAGACACATCGGAATGTTGAGATTCATTTCTTTCAGAAAGAGCTTAGGAAAGGGGACAAGCAAACGTCAGTGTTTTATTTCTATCTTACCATGTTCTCCTTAAGATTTGGAACTCTATTTCTTTTCTGGATCTGGTCCTCAGATATCACTGTTTGGTTTCCAGAACTTAAAAAAAAAAAAGAAATATATAAATCCTGCACTAAGGAGATTTCCATCTCACTGAAACTGAAGGACAGGGCTTGGGTGCGTGGCCTAGTGGCTAAAGTCCTCGCCTTGAAAGCCCCGGAATTCCATATGGGCGCTGGTTCTAATTCCGGCAGCTCCACTTCCCATCCTGCTCCCTGCTTATGGCCTGGGAAAGCAGTTGAGGACGGTCCAAAGCTTTGGGACTCTGCACGCCCGTGGAAGAACCGGAAGAGGTTCCAGCTTCCCGGCTTCAGATCAGCATAGCACCTGCCATTGCGGCTCACTTGGGGAGTGAATCATGGGATGGAATATCTTCCCCTCTGTCTCTCTTCCTCTCTGTATATCTGGCCTTTCCAATATAAATAAATAAATCTTAAAAAAAACCTGGGGGACAATAATAATTAACCAAATTCACAATTTTAAGTTGAGCAATACACCAAGAAATCAGATATTTTCCTGAGGCTTAATTACCATCCTCCCTGCCAGACTACATAACACTTTGCAATCTTATTCCACGCCATTCTCCTCTAGTCATTCAAACATGTCTTCAGTATAAAACTGTTATCAAGCAATCTTTCATTGGGTTAGTTTTAGGATTAACAGATTTTTTGAACAGAAAAAAAAAATTTGTTTTACAGATTTGCCAAAAGAAATCCAAACACTACCTCACATCCGCACACAGCTTTTTTTCTACTAAAATACAGCAAAGAATTTCTTGGTTGGCATTGCGTTTAGACAACAGATCCAAAGCAATATTCTCTCTAACTCAGCCTCATCTCTCTTTTATAAGTTTAGGCTGACCTGTCCAGGCTGCGAGAATCTTGTAGGTGATTCTAACATGAACCGGGGGCGGGGGGAGTCAGACATGGTATTGACTCTAAAACAGATCCCAAATTTAGAGATTGTTAAAATGTGAAAAATTTAACATTTAGAATCAACAAGCTCAGATATTTGTATGAGCTGGTAATTTTGGTTACACTGCCTCTCCCACCTGGCTGTTTGGTTTGGAGAAGCCAGGATTACACACTTTGAATGACGGCTGCAGTAATAATGGCAAACCCCGATTCCAGCCCTGGTCTAGAAGGATGCTATTGGTGCTTACCATTTCAGAGTGAGGGAACCTTCCATCTTTCCACTTCCACATAATTTCATGAGCTTTGCTTTTGCCACAACCGTGTGACATGAAAAATTTAAACAAAATAATCCCAAGGTTTTCCTAGGGTATTGAGATCAAAACAACCTTCAAATTTCCATACTTTGGAAATCCCCATCCCACCACACACTCACACTTGTTTCTGTTTAATAGTCTAAATCAGTTTGGATAGAAAGCAATAATCTAACGGTATACACCACCCAGTAATGTAGCCACCTGCCACACGTGGCCACTGAGGTGGCCCGACATGGAATAGTCCCATGGAAATGTGTTGAAAGTGTGAAACAGCCAGCAGACTTGAAAACTGTATACGCAGAAAGGACGCAAAAATAAACAAATGAGAAATCTGAACTCACCTGGATAATATTCGATTTTCCTGCTTCAATGAAAAAAAGGTTTTTCTTCTTAATAAATGTTCCTTGAGCTTGTTTTCTTTGTTCTCAAGCCTAAAATAGAATGATGTTTGTCAAAACAGCAGACACTGTTAAGTGAAGATTCTACTTGTAAAAACTGCTGTTCAGATCACATTCTTTTAAAGATTTATTGTTATTACAAAGTCAGATATACAGAGAGGAAGAGACAGAGAGGAAGATCTTCTGTCCGATGATTCACTCCCCAAGTGAGTGCAATGGCTGGTGCTGCGCCAATCCGAAGCTAGGAACCGGGAACCTTTTCCGGGTCTCCCACGCGGGTGCAGGGTCCCAAAGCCTTGGGCCGTCCTCAACTGCTTTCCCAGGCTACAAGCAGGGAGCTGGATGGGAAGTGGAGCTGCCGGGATAGAACCGGCACCCATATAGGATCCCGGGGCCTTCAAGCTGAGGACTTTTAGCCGCTAGGCCACGGGCCGGGCACTCAGATCACAGTTTGCATGGAACACAAAATGGCCCAATTCAGTCTTGTTTTTGAGAAATAACTCTGTTAATAAGGGAGAGGGAACAAAAGGCCTCCAAACCACTATTGCATAACAATCTCCTTCTGCTCCACGTGGAAAAAAAATCAATTTCCATGTGACCAGGAGGCAAGCTTTTCAAGGAACCATCAAGTGGCAGAGATGAGACACTAGACTCCCAAGTTCTAACAGCAGAACTGGCTTAGGGGAGAACTTACTTTTTCTTTTCTTAGGTGCAGAACAAAGAAACGAACAGTATTTGTGAAGGCCTGCTTCAAATTTATTGCCAAGTCTAAGCTGAAGAAGTTCAATTGGAAACATCAGGTACTACACTTGATCTTAGCCAAAAGGCCGAGAAGCGGCAAACTGGAAACATGAGAACAGGCTGGCCCACTTTGGTCAGAAGCCTTGAGCCCTGGCCTGCAGGTGGGCACGGCGCAGGCGTGGTGGGCCTGTTGCCCCTGCTGCCTTAAAATCACTCCAGCGACCCCAAAGTCACTCCTGGGTACCCTCAAAGCACTCTCTGGATCCCAAAAAGTCACTCCAGGGACCCCCAAATCCACTCCAGGGACCCAAAGTCACTCCTGCCACCTCAAAGTCACTCCAGGAACTCCCAAAGCTACTCCAGGAAATCCCTAAAGCCACTCCAGGGACCACAAAAGTTACTCCTGGGACCTTCAAAGCCACTGCAGGGAACTCCAAATGCCACTCCCGGGATACCCCAAAGTCACACACGGACTCCAAAGCCACTCCAGCGACCCCAAAGTCACTCCAGCCACTTCAAAGTCACTCCTGGAACCCAAATGCCACTCCAGGAAATCCCCAAAACTACTCCCGGGACCACAAAAGCCACTCCAGGGAACCCAAATGCCACTCCAGGGAACCCCAAAGCCACTCCCGGAACCCCAAAAGCCACTCTGGGTGTAAGCAGCTATTCGAACATCTTACCCTGGATCCGACACCATTTCCTCTTCCTCACACCTCAGGAAATTAGGGCCGGTCTAACCTTCCACCAGTCAGATATAACCCGGCATTCTCCAACCCTGTCCACTCACCAATCATCCCTAAGCATTCACCTGCAGGCACTAATCCCCTGGGGCCTGCCCTCAATTCCTCCCAATCCTGCCCCCCACACCTGGTGGGTCTACCTGAACTGTAGGGTGCCCCAGGTGCTCCATCTCCCCTTTTTCTCCCTTCCTTCCCCACCTGCTGATTCCTACCACCCCCACCCCATTCCTGCCCCAGTAAAGAACCAGGTTGTGATAATTAGCTGTACATAATAATATCATATGAAATTAGAACTGCAACTGTTTTAAATAACTAACATTTGGTGCTGTAACTGGTCAGTTTCACCCGGCACTTGGCTGCGCAGCCCTAAGGCCTTCGGACCCAAACCGTGAGAACTGTGATCTGTGTATAACTGTCTTCATCTGCGCCACAGACAGAGACTGTCAGAATCCGTCTCCACTCGCCTGCTGGTTCCAGAATTCATCTCCAATGGCCTGTTCCTGATGTTGCCTTCTTCACCTGCCAGTTCCAGAATTCTCCACCTCCATGTGGCCATTCCTGTATTCATCTGCACCTGGCCTTGCTAGCATCTGCCTCCATCCAGCAACGACATAACCCAGACGCGTGCTCCTGGTACTCCATCTCCACATGGAGAACACGAGGTATTCCCCATCTTTCCGAATGCTGAGTTGTTGCATGCATACACTGTTATAGGTAGGGTTCCCTCCCCCAGCCCTTGGAGTTTTGGGTGTGGCTTGGCACGTTTGTGCTCCTCCAGCTAGGTCTGATTTTCCACTTTTGGGAGACTGGTTCTGTAAACCCTGGCCAGGTGCCGTGTCTCTTAGCTACTGGGCTGGAATTCCCCCGACCACTGGATCACTGCAGAGGGCCCCTGGGTACCCTTGGGTCGAGATGTTGGGCTGAGTTAACGACTTCGGATACAGGCGGCGTTTTGGGACCCGGTTAGGCCCTCATGTAGGGGGTGATGACCTTCTACAAGAGTTGGATTCCAGTGTCACTTTTTCTTTACCTTCTGTTTCTCTACAATGTTCCCACCCCTCCCTTATTTTATCTGCTCGCATCTCTTGCCCCACCTTATTCCACCTAATCCCATCCTTCTCTTTGTTCCTCCTTTTTCCCCACTGCGAGGAGGATTCTTGCTGAACAAAGGGTCCCTGTCCTTGCCGAAGGACCTCTCTGACCTCTACCTCCCATTTTTCCTGGTTCGCCCTCCCCCACTCAGAACCTTCCTCCTTTGTATCCTTCACTTCCTGCGCAGATGCCCTGTTCCCAAGCCCCTTCTCTCCACTTCCTGCTCTGACGCCATCTTCCCAGCTCCCCTCCCCTCCTCCATGTGGTAGGATCCCCTCCTCCATCTTGTCTCCTCCACCTGACGGGACCCTGTCCACCATCTTGCCTTTCTTCATGTGGCAGGACCCTGTCTCCCATCTTGCCTTTCTCCATTCTCACCCTTAGCCTAACCTGCTCTCCCTCTTGGGTTCTTCTGACTTAACCCCAATAATGTCTGTTTGCCTGCTGCTGCTGCAACAACTGGTTTTTAACTCTTTTTTTCTTTCCTCATCACCCCCCCTTAGCTAAGAGGGGTGGGGTAAAAGATAAGCTAATTAACGTCTATCAAGAAAGAAAGACCTGTAACTAGCTAAGTTTGTTTTGTAACTTAATTTAACATTTGTATATCAAAGTAATCCAGTATAGTGTTGCTTTAATCCACTGCTAAATTATTCCAAGCCATGAGGTAAACCCATGTGTTCTTACAGATTGTTTTACAGAATATTTCCAGGTTAAAGCATGTCGCAGAAGGAATGAGAAGTGAAAGTTTTGAGAGGAATACATCTTGTATGGTGTATGTGCAATGCAATTTATCATTGTCCTTAAAATTGCCTATAGCATTTTTCTAAATATTTATCATTGATATTATTGCTTTTTCTAATGTACAAGTTAAGCTAATTGTAAACCTGTGCTTGTTTCAAATTTGCAGCAGACATCAGACCAAATGTTTTCTAGAACTTCTATTTGAGAGTTTTTACTTGACAATGTTATATAATTAATCTGGTGTTACCAACTCCTTTCTTCACTTCTCTGTCTCTCTCTCTCTCTCTCAGACACCTGAGGGACTCAGGCTGCACAGTTTGATCTCCAGACCTTAAAGGGATGGCTAACTTGTCAGACCAAGGAGCGGCTAAAGTCCTCGCCTTGAAAGCCCTGGGATCCCATATGGGCGCCGGTTCTAATCCCGGCAGCTCCACTTCTCATCCAGCTCCCTGCTTGTGGCCTGGGAAAGCAGTTGAGGACGGCCCAAATGCATTGGGACACTGCACCCGCGTGGGAGACCCAGAAGAGGTTCCAGGTTCCTGGCTTCGGATTGGAGCGCACTGGCCCGTTGCGGCTCACTTGGGGAGTGAAACATCGGACAGAAGATCTTCCTCTCTGTCTCTCCTCCTCTGTGTATATCTGGCTGTAATAAAAATGAATAAATCTTTAAAAAAAAAAACCTATCAGGACTATGCGTGTAACTACAAATTCCTAGATCATTAAGGAATTCAGGGATAGAATTGAGCATTTGTTTGGCTGACATCCCGTCGTTGCCTCTGTGACCCACTTTAACCGAGGCCCAGAGGAAGAGTAGTGAGCTAGGCAGCAGGAGGCTCATTAATGCAGCTTTATACAGTAACCTGTTCTCCAGGAGATCCAGCAAGGCTAGTCTACACTCAAGTAGCACCTGCTTGCAATCTGGGATCCAGAATATTGGGCAACCAGCTGCCAGTGATAGAAGTGGCTTTCAAAGAGTCTTGTTAGCTCTGCCAAGAGCCAGGCCACTAGAAATGGAACTGCCCTGAGGATCAAATTATTCCTGGGTCAGAATCATGCTGGGCCACAAGCTAGAAAGCCCTTTACTCTGTCCAGCTCCCAAAGCATCCGTCACTATGGAGGGATGGCCTAGGGTCAGCAACATCACAGGTAAAGCTGTATGTTTCATCCAGAGACACCAGCTGTTCTGTACCAGCCTCCTTTTCAGGCCAGCTCTCCTCTCTCCAGCCAGGTAATGGGAGTCAATGGGATGTCTCCCCAGTTTCACACTTCCCTTATGATGTCTTTTCCAGTACCTCACATGAAGAGATAGATGATCCTGGACCTTGTATGCACCTGGCCAACTTTTGGATTTGGGTAACAGCAGAACTTTCCTGGGTGCATCTAGACTTGAAACTCTAGTGTCCATGTGTGTAAGACCTTAGAAACAGTGTTTGCTCTCTGGCATTGTAACCTTGTAGGCCACTGTCTACTGGAGCCCTGGCCTTACCATAGGCCCTTACTTAGATCCTGCTAGCAGCTAGAGTCCCCATGAGCAGAGGCAGGGAAAGAAAACAGGATTAGAAGCAGGCCAGATTATACATCTTGTCTGTTTCTCAAGGTCTCACTAGATAATCTTAACCAGTTTTCATGCATGTTCCTGCCTGAGCTTCCCCACTAATTCCATACAACAAAAGGCCAGGATATCAGGGCTGAGTAGAAGTGTCCCCAGTTCTCTGACAAAGTCAAACAGACACTCCATCCAAGAATGGCCAGAATGCGGAGTCTGCACAGAAGGTCAACACCTGCCATGATGATCTATCCGTCACCACAGAGGCATCCCAAAGAAGCTCCTCAAGACCAACCTTCAGAGACTATGTATTCCAATGAGCTTCAGGAATAACTCAAGCCAGCATTTTTGGTAAGTAACCCCTACCTCCATTCCTGTGTCGTCCACTCAAATGTACAATTTTTTTCTAACCAAACCATTAACCAGTTTCTTTTGCAGGGCTAGGAGCTTGCCTTTCCTCCCCAATATATAACAAAAAGGAGGAATGTGAGAGTGATTCCAACATCCCGTCCTGGACTCTGGCACCACTTCCTGCTTCCCCTTTCCCACAGATTGCAGAATTTGCGCTGTTCCAGTTATGCACCAATGAGATGTAACTTCATGTCTTACTTTAGATCTTCACCCACCGTCCTCTCCCAGTTCCTCTTCCCTTAACACTTTCCTCAACTTCCAATCTCTCACTCTTGCCAGCAGTCCTTGATTCTCATCTCCTACCTAGGAAAGGCTTGCTGCACCAGCCTCTACAGTCTCCTGACCTCACGCTGTTTAGTGGATGGTAGTTCGGTGTCCGACCCGCATGGTTGCACCATGCAGCCTTTGTGGTAGTCTTTCCTGAGTCTGTCCTGGAGGCCAGTTGCCTCCCCATTCTGCCATCTGGCAGGAGAAGGAATTCCTTACCACCAAAGGAATGCCCATCACCAATGCCTCATTCGCTAGCTCCTCCTGCCCAATGTTTTCCACTGTTTCTCCTCAAGGAGCCCTTAAGCTTAGGTTGCCTACTCACCAGCTGCAAGGACATCAACCAGACGAGAACTGGCAGATCGATTTCACCCATGTGCTCACCCACAAAAGCTTCTCTGAGAACACGTGGACTGCTGTCTTCCAGACCTGCTGCCACCATACCATCAGACCCCAGTCCCTCTCCTCGCTGGCCTGGTGACCTGGTCCTCCTCAAGACCCTCCACCCACACTCACTCCAACCTCAGTGGACCAGACCTCACTTGGTGACCCTGACCATGCCTGTGGCTGCCAAACTCCATGGTCACATTTCCTGGTATCATATTTCTCACCTCAAATTTTAGTCCTTGTACTAAGAATGAATTGTCTGCCACTTCCTTGACCCACCAATTCTCCTGACTACCTCACTCCTCTCTTACTCCTCTTATGGACAACAGGTAACCCCTTCCTCTTCATTTCAGCTGGATTTGTCCCATTAGGGTATTGGAACCCATGCCAATGTCAAGGGCATGTGTCTAACCCACCTCTTGACAAATGTTATTCCAAATAGCTGTGTGGCACTGGGAAACCCAGTATCCTATCACAGTCCTATGCAGAGATATATCGCAAGGTGTCCGGGATCTCCAATTCTGTTGGCCAGCCCCTGCCCCATCTCTTAACATGGCTCAATGTAATTGTCTTGCCTCCAGCACCAATTCTTCTTTCATGTAATTTTCTTATATTTCAGTCAACTGTTACGAATTTTCCAGCAGGTGCCCCAACTAACACTGCTTTCTTGTTCAGAAGCTAAACAGGAAATTTCAAACTCCCAGGGTCTTGGGAGAACTAAACGGGCAGTCTTCATTCCAACTTTGGTAGGAATGTTGGTTGTGACCTCCCTGCTGGTGGTGGGCCTCAGTGCAGGAGCTCTGGGTCACACCATCATCAAGGTCAACAAGCTCCAAGCGAACCTCAATCAAGCTATAGAAGACTCAGCCTGGTCCCTGGCATCCTTACAGTGACAAATCACCTTGCTGGCTGAAGTGGTACTCCAGAATTGACGAGCCCTGGATCTCCTGACTGCAAACAAAGGGGGAACCTGTGTCTTCCTACAGGAACATTGTTGTTATTATATTAATGAATCTGGCATAGTAGAAACCAGGATAAAAAATCTCCAGTCAAAAAGGAATCAACTCGATAATTAGCAAAATGTGGGCAAGGACTCAGGTTTTAACATCTGGGAATTCCCCCTAATAACCTGGCTCGTGCCTATACTAGCCCCATTAATAGTTATAGGCCTTTTATTAACAATTGCCCCTTGTTTTCTAAGGTTCGCCAAAGAAAAAATCCACAAAGCCTCACGGGTCACTCTCAACTGTTACTCCACCCCTGCGTTCTGGTGCCCACTGAGCCCTATCCAGACCACAATTAGGGACTACGACCCTCTCCAGGAGGGAGTAGCCAGAACTTTATCACCCTTTTTCCTATTAGCAAGAGTCCGGAATGATGGCTGCCCAGGGCACTAGAGAGGAGGGGCTGGTCTGCTCCGTGCCCGGCACCGCTCCCAGGCTTCAGCCTGGAACAGGAGGAGCCACAGGAGCCAGTTACATCACTGACTTGGAGGGATTGCAGTTGACCAATGGCACACCTGAATGGACATTCCTTACATAGTTGGGGCACAGAAAGCACCTTTGCCTGCCCACATGTCTAGAGGGGTATAAAACTACTCCACATGTCTCTCAAGAGGCCCTTTTTGCCTCTCTCTTCCTTCCCCTCTGTGTGCAGGGGGCCCAGGAGTGCATTTTCCAATAAAGCTCCCATTACAACTCTGAACAACTTGCCAATATTCCACCAGCAGGCAGTGGCCATCATCTAACCCCCATCTTATCCTCCTCCATCTTGGGTCTCAGCTCCCACCCTATCCCTCTGTACACCATCTTGCCTTTTCTCTGCCTTCTATCCCCCTCTGTCTGAAGGTCTCCTTTTGCCCTCCTCACTATAGACAAAGATTTCCTGTTTAAACCTTTTTTTTTTTTTTTTTTCTGTTTTAACCCTTGGCCTAACTTGCTCTCCCAGTTTCTTTTGACTAAACCACACTCAGGCACCCTTAGGGCCTAAATTTCTCCAGCTTTCCCTCCCACCCCCATCCCTTACCTGAGAGGGGCCGGGGTATAAAATATGCAATTTAGCCTTTATTTAACAACAACAAAAAAAAAAAAAAGAGGAAAGAGAAAGAAAAATGCAACTTGTTCTGTAACTTAATGTAACAGTTATATATAAAACAATCCAGTTTAGAGTTGTCCTAACCCACTGTTAAATTACTCCAAAGCATGATATAAATCTATGTGTTTGTTTTACAAGCTATTTCCAGGTTAAAGTATGTTGAAGGTATGGAAAGTCACAAAAGGTTGAGTGTTTTACATCATGTATGATTATGTCTCTCTGTTCTGAAGTGTTTGGTGATTGTGTGTATGTTTGGTCACAATAGTTCTTGTTTTGAATTGGATGCACGTGTGATGGATTTTTGTTTAACTCATTTAGACGTCTAAATTGTCAGTTGTAAATCAAGTCTCCAGGTCTTGGGATTTCCAGCCGGATCCCTGGATCTCTCAAAGATTGAGACAAAACTTAGATAACATAAATGTCATTTAAAATAATTTGGGGTCTCTCAGGTGTCATCAAAGGACCGCCCCCCAGCCCCAGGTGCTGATATAGTTTGATAGCAAGGAATGGCCCCCTCCCCCTTCTTCCCTGTGGACTCAGGAGGAGTCCTGCCCACCTCCATACCTGGCCCTCCCCACCCTAATTACAGACCCACATGGGTGTTCATCTTCTCAGTTATGTAAACAATGTTAAGAAGGAAAAAAAATAATAAATACTGGAACCAGGAAAAAATTACGTCATTTCTCCCGATGATTTTTTTTTTTTTTTTGGCATCTCCTGCAATGTTACACCTGAGGGGAATAGCTCACTTCTCTCAGCCTAGTTCTTCCTTTGCCCAGTTTAGAAGCAATCTGCTGGCTTTCCTGTTGGCAGTATTGGAGAAGAGTTAAAACACCCAGGAGGGTCACAGACACCTAGTAGGTGCTTAACAGATGTCTGCACTTTCAATTTGTTGATTGAGTGAGTCTGCGGAAAACTGTCTTGACATGACTCAGCAGTCTCCGGTCTCCTGGGGAATAAAACAAAACACCTGTTGGTTCTTGCCTTGTGAGACCCTGATGGGGCCTATAGATGGCAGAACTTGCTGTGCCACAACGCTGTTCCTTGAGAATTCTCTCCACGTTTCTATGTGTCTCTGTGTCTCAAATAAAAATAAACAAAAAGCAAACTTTAAGGAAAGGCCTCGTCAGCAAATGAAAATATAAAGACAACTGCCCATGAGTAAAAACGAATAGAACAGGAACATCTAACACAGCAAGGGCCACCTGGCACTCGGGTTAAATCTGCAATATGGAGCCAGCTCTGAGAAGAGCATCCTGAATTGGAAACATGCATGTCAACGGTGGAGGGACACATGTGGTCAAGCTCATTTACGACTGTTGGCCAGTCAGTGGCCTCAGGTTGTGCAGGCACAAGTCACAAATGGGCTTTGTGTGGAGAGCAGGACTATGCCCCAAGATGGCGCTTGTTATTGTCTTCTCACGGCACAAAGGCAGTAAACAAGTTTTAGGAAGTTGCAGAAGATTGTTCAAGGTCTCATGCAGTCTGCATGGTGTGAGCGTGATCAGAGTTGTGATTGGTGCGTGTGTGCGTGATCAAGGCTGTGATTGGTGTGTCTGATGCGTGGCCAAGCAGCCCTGTTGGGATTGGCTGTTGATAGGGTTTCAACCTAAGTTTGAGAGAGAACAAAGAAGAAGAAGAACAAAGAGGAGTAGTGGTAGAGTAGTGGTAGAAGAGGAAGCCTGTAAATATGCTGTAGTTACTGCCCTTTTGTGTTATACTTGGATTTCTTGTTTTGTTATGTTATGTAATTAGTTTGTCCTTCAATAAATCCTCGTAAGAGCAAGCACCTGTGTTGGAGCTTCACTCGCTGGACGAGGGTCCCCGTTACTTTGTATGCAGCAACCAATAGCTTTCCATGCTGGGAGATCTGTTTATTGGTATTAGCTCATGGTGCCTGTAGGAGCGCTGGAAATGTTCACATGCAAGTCATTCTTAGGAGGGAAAGAAAACGAAGCGCATGTGCTACGTAACATGCTGCAGCTGTATAAAAACAATGAGTGTTATCGGCACTTATTTGAAGACAAGACAATGTACAGCGTTTCATGAAGATGGGCAGTCTAGGCGGTGGCTGGGGCGGGGCTTGCCCACGCCGCCCTGCCCATCACGGCCGCCTGGGGGAGCCACTCGCCCGCCGCTCAGGGGCGCCGCGCCCTCGCCGCCGGCCGCCAGGGGGCGCCGCTGTGCAGCCGGCTCGCGGCCCGGGGAGCGCCGGCGCGGACGGGTTGCGGAGCGAGCGGCGGCCATGGACCGCTTCGTGTGGACCAGCGGCCTCCTGGAGATGAACGAGACCCTGGTGATCCAGCAGCGCGGCGTGCGCATTTACGACGGCGAGGAGAAGGTAGGGCGGCCGCTGGCTCCGGGCTGCTCGGCGAGAGGCCGGCGCAGGGCAGCGGGCGCCCAGGGCCGCCGTGCCCGGGACGGCCCAGCGCTGACCGCCGGCCTCCGGGGGCCGTCGCACCCCGGTCCCACCCGAGTCCTCGGTCCCCGGCCGCGCCTCCGGGTCCCCGGAAGAGCCGTGTCCGCCGACTCGGGTTTTCAGTGTGTGCGTTCTCCGTGGACGGGGCTGGCGGCCGTGCTCGGTGCTGCAGTGAGGCCGTGCCCCCTCGGTCTCCGGAGAGAAGGAAGAGGAAAGAGGAACCTCGCCTTGGCCTGACTTGCAGGGAATGGACCCGCTGTTTTTGAACTCGTTTGGCCACATTCTTCGTTTCCGGCTGCTGTCACCGGCTCCCTGGGTTCCTGACACTGACCTGTGTGCGCTGCTGGGCCCGCATAGCCATCCCGGGACCCCGGGGCGTGTCTGTCCCCTCTGTGGAGTCAGGCTTCTTTCCTCGGAGCCCTGGCTTGCCCCTGTTTTATTGACTGCTTCTGGCACTTGGATTAGCCTGATCTCAAATTATGTCTTGCATCTTTTGATTGCAGTGACATGCTAAATTTATTTTTTCCTTAAAGACTTAGTTTATCGACTTCAAAGGCAGAGTTCTAGAGACAGAGGGGAGGACAGGCAGAGAGAGAGAGGTCTTCCATCCACTGGTTCACTTTCCAAATGGCCACAAAGGCTAGGGCTGAGCCAGGCTGAATCCAAGAGCCCTAACTTTCCTCTGGTCTCCCACATAAGTTCAGGTACCCAAGCACTTGGGCTGTCTTGTGGTGTTTTTCCAGGCATGTTAGCAGTGAGCTGGATTGGAAGCAGAGCAGGTGGGTCTGGAACTAGTGCCCATAGGGGATTCCGGCTCTGCAGGGAGCGGCTTAATGTGCTGTGCCACAACAGCTGGCTGATGATGGGTTTTTTTTTTTTTTTCTTTCTCATCTAGTTTACATCTTTAGTATATTTCACACTGGACACCTTAAGCACCCACCCCTTGCTCGCTGGTCCTGCCTCTGCCCCGGCTGTAAGGATGAAGGGAGTGCTGACAGTGATGGACAAGCTGTTCTGTCTCCTGCATCGTGTTCTTTTGTTCTTTGGAACACAAAAATCAACCCAGGAACACTTCTCCTGGCAAGTAGTGTGGCCCTGCTGTGTTTGCAGTGCCCTCAAATCACAGCCTGTATGTGAAAGAAACATGGGTGAGCCACTAGGTCCTTGTTTTGCCTTCAAAGTGTTTGCTGCTTGCTTTAGCAGGCAAGTATTGCAGGTGTCAGAAAAAAAAAAAAAATCAAGGGAAGGGCTTAGTTTGTGAGGCTTGAGCCAGAAATTCTTAACTTCCAGAAGCTTCTGGAAGCTGAGTGCGGTGTGGGAGAATGTAAACGCTTTCAGGTGGGAGTGCTGCCCACCCCTTTTTACAAAAATTTATTTATTTCAATGAAAAGACAGATTTGCAGAGAGAAGAGAGACAGAAATATTTCATTGGTTGGTTCACTCCCCAAATGGCTGCAATGACTAGAACTGAGCTGATCTGAAGCCAGGAGCCTCTTCTGGGTGGGCCATTCTCTACTGCTTTCCCAGGCCATTAGCAGGAAGCTGGATTGGAACTGGAACTGCCGGGACACAAACCAGCACTGCAGGTGGAGGACTAATGTGCTTGCCATTGCACTCGCCCTCCAGGGATTGGAGCTCTTCAAGGGAGAGGCCGACACACTCAGCCACTTGCTGAGCTGTCCCTGGGTGGGCGAGGGCTAGCCTGGTTCCCCAGGAGAGTGCTGGCAGCCTGCGCGTTGCTGTCCAGCTCTGCTCAAGCCAGCCTCCTGCACCCAGGGCCTTGCTGGCCACCTCGGCGGAGGGCGGGCTGTGGGGAATATGAAGCCTTCAAGGGCTTTGCGTCCCAGCGCACTCCCTGGCAGACAGCATGCCCTCATGGTCCTGTGTCTTCTGGCTCACTGTGCGTGGAAAACCCATTTTTTTAAGAACTCGAATGATTAAAGTAGACGCCTTGTGCCAGGTGCTTTATATTTCTGATGTCATTCACTCTGCTCAGCAGGTATACGAGCTGAATATTTTGATGAGACAGCGTGACTTAGCCTAAGAGAGGAGCAGGAGAGGTGGGACTCGAACCTGTGTTGCTCCTGGGGCTGTAGCACAGCAGCAGAGACCGGTCACCGGCGCCAGACGCTTGACGAAACATTTAAAACAGCAAATTAGCCCAAACGTGGGGACTGGGGAGCCACGGTCCAAGGTTGAGGTCGCACAAGCAGATCCGGCGGCCTGGCCACGCTCAGGTGCCTTGGCCGATCAGTATGCGCCTACTTGTCTATGCAGGCCCCGCTTCCCTGGGCCCATCGTGCCTGCATAATGTGTGGTATTTCTTCAACAGTGTAGACAGGTCATTTGTTTCCATCCACAGCCACTTCTCTCGCCTCAGCTAATTATGAAACAATGTTAAGAAGATTAGTAATGCGTCAAGGGGCGAGTTGGCAGCCTCTGCCAGCAGCTTCACCAAGTGTTTGTTCCCGTTCAGCTATTTCACTTTGCGGAATTTACCCTTGGGAAAGATTCAGGGATGTGTAACAATAACTACATTTAGATGTTCAGCTCAGCACTGGATCCAGTGGGTGACCGTGACCATCAGACACAGG
Organism: Ochotona princeps; assembly: GCF_030435755.1. Classification (NCBI taxonomy): domain Eukaryota; kingdom Metazoa; phylum Chordata; class Mammalia; order Lagomorpha; family Ochotonidae; genus Ochotona; species Ochotona princeps. The sequence goes on from NC_080843.1 coordinate 51,456,333, forward strand.
GAAAAACTGGAGGCAGTTTGCATGCCTGCTGTAGAGTCGTGTTAATTACATTGCCACACGCCCTAATTAGCATGAGGATTGCTAATGATAGATTGCTCAGTGAAAAAAGCTGTAAAGCTATAAATACCACGGACTCATTGCTAAAGAGTGTACGTGCCTAAGTACACTTCTCTGTGTGTGTTAACTGACTTCTGGGTTAGGAATGATTTCGTTTTATATTTTATAACAAGAACTGTGAAAAAGTTTTTTGAAAAGGTGGCTTGTTCAGTGATTGCCCAAGTTTGGCAAATTTTTAAGTAGCTGAAGCTCATCTGAGTGGTAGAAAGAAGCCAACCAGCTGTAACTTGTCCATCAGGTTTACAACAGACTCGCTGGAACCCTGAAGGGAGCCATTACACAATCTCCAGCCGTGGCAGCAGCATGTTGCATCTGCCCCATTCTTCATCCACGTGGCAGTGGAAGGTACTGTGGTTTCAGCGTGAAATTTACATCCCTCGGCTTGGATTTCACTAAGATAAAGCACAAGTTTCTTAATGAGAACCCTTACTCTCAGTACAGCGTCAGGTACTCTCCAGGTAATAGCATATTTGCCTTTGGGAAGGGAGAGTAAAAGATGACTTATTTGTTTATTTGAGAGGCAGAGAGAGGGAGCGACCTGCCCCGCTGCTGGTTCCCCTCCCCAGTGTCTGCTGGTGAGGCCAGGGTGGGAGCTGAAGGAGGGGCAGGTGGCAGGAACCCAGCCCCTGGAGCCATCGCTGCTGCCTGCGCAGGCTGCCTTAGCAGGAAGCTGGAGGGAGGGTGCAGAGCTGGTAGCAAAGCAGCTTTGCTGTGGGACTTGGGTATCAAAACTGCCAGGTTTGTAAATGTCCACCTCTAAAACATCTTAAATTCCTTTGCTTGATTTTGAAGAAAAAAATGATTCACTAAGACGTTTGAAACCAGACTGTGAACTGGGTGCAGGGAATGTATGTGTTTTACATCTCATTTGGAGGAAAACATGGAGGCCCTAAGGGTTTTCTTTGATGTATTAAGTGTTGGGAGGGAATAATCTCTCACTGAATGTATTTAAGCTAAATGCTTCAGTAGCTCTCATCATTACAGTTCATTAGCCATTATTATTTAATACATGTTAGTATATAAGTAATAAACCTTATTCTGATGAAGAATTATGTCAAAAGTATATGGCTTATTTATTATTCAAGGACATTATTGACACATGTACCTATGTGTGTTTGAATTTTTTAAACACTTCTGTTTTATTTATCTGGAAGGCCTTGCTTGGATCACAGCTTGCTCCATGGCAGATTATCCCAGAGGTCTCAGCATGCCGTGCTGTGTGCCAACAAGGATGTAACTTCAGATTCTCATGGTGCCACTGTTTGTTCAGGGAACTGGCAGGCAGCAGTCACGTGGGGATGGGGAGCAGGCAACTCTGAGTGTACCCCTACCTGTGTGCCCACAGTCCCTTACTGCCCACCACATGCAGTTATTCTGTGGCAATATTGTGAGGGCTAGCACAGATCTCTTATACAAGCCCAAGTTGTCAAGGTTGTGTTGGTGACCTTGGCAAATGCCTGATGAGTTGGCCAGGCCTGCTTCCCAGCTGCTGTCCTTCCAACAATCCTGACCTGTAGCAGTGACTCAAGCACTACCCAACTGATGGCCGTTGGCTATAACCTCATCTCTGTGACCCTTCCCACAGCTACCAGGGCGTTTGTGGCTATGTGGTGATCCATGCCTCTGCTGCCACCAGGGGTCATCACACACACTTGTTCCTTCTGGCTGATGCCCCTTTTCTTAGCAGCATACTTATTGAAAAATCTCATCTGTAACCTGTGTTTCTACAGAATGGTTGCCTGCTCCCAGGATAACTGAGAAAGGCCTCTTGTTTTGGCCCTTGTGCAAACAAGCCTATTGGTGTCAGCTTGTGGCATCCTGCTCCTCTCCTCCCAGTGGTCTTTGTCTTGGCTCAGGCATAGCTATCTTGTTGTAGGGACTGGTTCACATCCAGTGCCAAGACTTTTTCCATGTCTTCGACACTCATTGTAATGTGTTCAGGCACAGCTTGGGCAAGTGATTCCTCCACAGGGTGAATGTCACTTTCATTGAAATTGGCAGATGGCACAGCTCCTGTCAAATCCAGCCACTCCAGGGATACCACTGCATCAGGCTCCTTTATCTCTATTTTAAAAAATATTTATTTATTTTTTATTGGAAAGGCAGATATACAGAGAGAGAGAGAGAGAGAGGAAGATCTTCTGTCCGATGGTTCACTCCCCAAGTGACCGCAACGACTGGAACTGAGCCAATCCGAAGCCAGGAGCCTCTTCCGTGTCTCTCACATGGGTGCAGGGTCCCGAAGTCTTGGACCATCCTCTACTGCATTCCCAGGCCACAAGCAGGGAGCTGGATGGGAAGCGGGGCCACCTGGATTAGAACTGGCGCCCATATGGGATCCCAGCGTGTTCAAGGCGAGGAGCTTAAACGCTATGCTGTTGTGCCGGGCCCAGGCTCCTTTGTGCCGGGCCCAGGCTCCTTTATCTCAAAGGATGTGATAATCCCAATGGCAAGCCTGCAGCCTGAAGGAACACGAGCATGTCCAGCAGATGGGTGAATAATCCCAGGCAAGGTTGCCACACTGCCGTTCTGTTGTATAGGTGGCAGGAAGCCCCCAACACCCTAACAGGCCTTCCTTAATTCCTCCAACATTAGCTTTCCAGGTTATGTTCACATAGAAAATTCCTTCAGCTTGCATGTTTGGGCATGAAGTCCTTCTTGCTTCTCCAGCAGTTTTTACTGGTCTTTTCCAAGAACTGGAGTTCATCATTTACAGGTGTGACTGTTGACCCGGAAAAAGGTGGTGGAAGCTTCCGGCTCTGCCCATCTCCTCCTTCCATTAACCTCTGCGTGAATCTGCAACTTCATTAGCTGCTCAGCTCTTGTTACACTTCTGGATTGTTTTTATTTTTCCCTAAACCAGTTATAGCAGCATTTGTAGCTTAGACTTATGAAGTGTGTTGTGTTAGTTGTTTTTAATTTGTGATGAACCTGTATATAAAATGTTTATGTGATTTAGTATTGTACAATTTGTAGCATGGTAGATCTATACAATACTGGGTGAAATATTAATATTTTGTTATGATCTTATCTTTCTAGATAAAATTTGACGCCGGGACCCTCCTTCTTAGTACACATCGACTGATTTGGAGAGATCAGAAAAATCATGTAAGTGAGATTCAGTTTTCATCGTCTTTTCTGGGTTTTCAATCACTGAAGTTTTTCCTTTTTCTATTTTGGCCTCCTGCTTTTGGCAAGACTAGCAGTAGATGCCATATACCTGGCTATTCAGAACGCCAAGTGAGGGGCAGATGATTGGGCTAGCTGTTAAGCCACAAGTTGGGCCACTTGCAGTCCACAACAGAGTACTTGGGTTCAATTCCCGGCTCTGGCTGCTGATTCCAGTTCCCTGCTAATGGGCACTGTGGGAGAAGGCAGATGATGACTTAATGCTGAGCTCCTGCCACCTGCACGGGAAACCTAGGTTGAGTTCCTGGGCCCCTGGGCCCCCTCTGACTGTTATGGGTGTTTGGGGAATGAACCAGTGGATGGCAATCTATCTGTCCCATTCTCTCTCTCTCTCTCTGTCTTTCCCTTAAGTCATTTTTTTAAAGACATTGTTTTTTCTTTTTTCAAAGAATGTGTCCTGTGTGGACTCAGTGAAATACAAAGAGGAGGGAGGGTGTTGTCCCTCATCCAGATCCAGATACTGTAGTTACTGGCTAGAGAATTGTGGTTGGCTCCCTTTAAAATACTAATCAAACATTGCTTCATCACGCCCAAGCATCCTACTTCCAGGCGAGGAATAATTCTCCTGTGAGAGGCAAAGGATCCTTCAAACAACCTGTCCCGCCATTACTGTCGAGGCTCAGGGAGTGGCGACTGCAGAAACACCTGCTCTGCCTCAGCGCTGCACACTGCCTCGAGCCACCCAGGAAGAGAGCCCCCTACCTACTCTGCTGTTTTTTTTTTTTAAATTACCACAAAAGGAGTGTGGGTTATGTGAAGAGAGTTGGTATCCTTATTCTAAAGAGTTAGCTTGTCTACTGCCATACCACCCTGAACGTGCCCGCTCTCGTCTGATCTAAAGAGCTTTAACTTAAAAAGTATGGATATAGTAATTTTTGTGTTGCCAGTAAAATGAAGTCTCCTTCATGTTTTTATTTTCCTAGTCACTTCCTCTCCCATGAAATTTTAATGCCACAGATAACTATATGCTCTATTATGGCCCTTTGGAAGGACACCAACCATTGCAGTGTTTGAGTTTTTTTGCTCTGAGAGCCAATTTTTTGCCCCTTTTGGGATGATTACTGCTTATTTGATAATACCTTAGATTACTAATGTTGGCTTACTCTCTTAAAATAAATACCGCCACGTCTCGTTTAACCATAGGGGTAGGTTCTGAGAAATGCACAGTTAGGCTATGCTGTGCATACACGGGCTGCATACCCCCAACCGTGACTGGCATAGCCTACTACCCACCTGCCTCCAGGTGGTAAGTCTGTGCATCGTGTTACTCTCTGAATACTGTAGGCAGTTGTAATGTAATGGTATTTGTATATCTAAATATAATTACACACAGAAAAAGCACAGCAAAATTATGATATTAAAGATGAAAATTGGAATATAGGACACTTAACGTGCATGGAGCTCATAGGACTGGACATTGCTTTGGTGAGTCAGTGAATGCTAAGGGACCTACAGCTTCAGACAACTATGCATGTTGTACTGAATGGAGACCTGGTGACACTGCAGAGTAAGCCACCACGTGGAGCGCTCGCATCCCACGTGAGAGCACCGTATCGATGCTTGGTTCTCGCACTTGGATCCAGCCTCCTGCTGACTCCTCCTGGAAGCCAGTAGGTGGTGGCTCCAGTGCTACCCATGTGGAAGATGAGGATAGAATTCTGTGCTTCTAACTCCAAACTGGCTCAGTCCTGGCTGCTGCCTGCATTTGGGGAGTGAACCAGCAAATGGAAGATATCGCACCCTCCCTCTCTCTGTTGCTCTGCTTTTTAAACAATATTTTTCTGTTTTAAATAGTTAACTTTTTAAGTTTATAAACTTTTAATTTTTTTTTTTAAGATTTATTCATTTGTTTGAAAGGCCAAGTTACAGTGAGTGATGGCGAGATAAGAGAGGTCTGCCATCTGCTGGTTCACTCCCTAAATGGCCGCAGTGGCTGTGGCTGAGCCAGGTGAAGCCAGGAGCCAGGAGCTTCTTTTGGGTCTCCCACACATAATTGCAGGTGCCCAAGTACTTGGGCCGTGCTCTCCTGTTTCCCGGGCACACTAGCAGGGAGCGGAATTGGAAGTGGAGCAGCCAGGACTCTAACCAGCAGCAATATGGGGGTGCTGGCACTGCACTTAGTGGCTTTGCCTGCTATGCTATTGTACTGGCCCCTTAAATTTAACTCCTTGATTTAAAAAAATACAAATCTGTATTTTGAAAAAAAGACATCTTCCATTCATTAGCTCGTAACAGCCAGAAGCAGGAATGAAGAGCCCCGTCTGGATCACCTACAAGAGTGGCCGGGACTCGTTTGTTTGAACCACTCCCCACTGCCCCTGTGGTGTACGTGAGCAGGAAGCTGGTGGAACTGGAAGCAGAGCTGGATTCACTAAGAGATGCTGGTATCCCAGACGGCATCCTAACCATTGTCAAAGGCCCAGCACTGAGGTGTTGTTTGAACTCTATTTTATAGATATTTTTAAAGATTTATGTATTATTTTATGATCTGAAATGCAGAGTTTCAGAGGAGGAGAGAGCTTCCATTAACTGGTTCATTTCCCAGGTAGCTGCAACAGCAAGGGCAGGACCAGGCCCATGCAACAACCCAGGACTCCATGTGGTTCTCACAGAGGGACCATCCTCTGTTGCTTTCCCAGGCAGGCTAGCAGAGAGCTGCATCGGAGTGAAGTAACCGAGACTCACAGTGATGCTGTGCTGCAGGGTGCTGGGGTCGCATGTGGCACTGTAATGGCTGCCGCAACACCAGCGCCTCAACCATGAAGATTGGGCCTCACTCCCCTGGTGGTCATGTGATGGACATCTAGGAAAGGCAGCTTTTGAGGGATGACAAGTTGTCCTTTGACTGTATGTTGCTCAAGTAATAAATCTTAGCATAACTTTTTGATTATCATATCAAGAGGCCAATTTTTACACATGCTTAAGACCTGTTATATCCCAGTTATATTCAGTAACTTGAAAATTGCATGTATCACATAGTTTCTCATAAAGGGACATAACATTATTTCCTATGAACTTGTGTGTATGTGCGTGCATGGGTAAAGTATGGAAAATCATAGAGAAATCGCCCATTAATGTGTTTCTTAAAATTGTTTTGATTTGCCTATTGTTTTTCTATATGGAGACATATTACATGTAAATATCGCTTTTAGAAACTATGCCTGCTAGAAACTCAGAAGTAGTTACAGCTACTTTTTAACTTAATGTGTTCTCACACACAGCAAAATGACACCTCAGTGTTTTTTTTTTTTAATTTAATTTAATTTTTGAGCTCATACAGGGAATAGAATAAGATTATTTTTATCACGCACCTTACAGACAAATGGCCCCTGCTGCGCTGACGAGTGTTGTGGGTCTTGTTCTCTACCCTAGGAGTGCTGCATGGCCATTCCTCTTTCTCAGATTGTGTTCATTGAGGAGCAAGCAGCCGGCATTGGGAAGAGGTGAGCGCTGTCTGGCTCAGGCTTCATTCACAAAAAACTCCTCCTGTCACACTGATAGTCAGAAGGCTTCTGAGGGTTATCTTCCCACCTAACTTTTCTTGGATGTTCTTTTCCTTGATCTCTGAAGTCATCCTTAAAAGCATTAATAAAGCACTAAAGCTTACCGACTATTGTTGGGTCAACATACACAAGTCCCGATGCCACTGTTTGTATTTCCACAGATGTTTTGCATGTCTGTGTGTCCATACAAAAAGTCAGAAGTGAACCATCTGAGAAAAATAGCTTTGTTCTTACTTTTGGCTGATCATCCAGTTTAATTCTCAAGTTTGAGTTATTTAGATAGTGGGATTAGATAGTTTATCATACTAGTTACTGCACAAAATGGGGCATTGATAGGTATTAGGAGACAGATAATTATTAGATCAGGTAATAAACATAAATTTGCGGTAATTTCAGAGGCAGCAGGAGCTGTGGCCATTGTGGTGTAAAGACTTGGGTTTAGATGTGTACTGGAGTGTTGATGTTTGAAGTATTTTGTCAGCAAAGAATATTAGCATGGAATTGTTTTTCTGAAAGGCCTAGAGTACAGCATGGTTAAACACTTGAATGGGAGTGAAACAGTATGGAACTTCCCTGGAAGTGCATGCAGGCCTCAGAAACAATATTACACATACCATAAGTGATTGCTTATTGACATGAAGTAAACTAATACTTTTTAAAAAGATTTATTTTATTTATTTGAAAAGCAGAGTTAGAGTGAGAGAGAGCAACTGAGTGAGAGAGATTGTTCTTTCATCCACTGGCTTATTCCCCAAATGGCTGCAGTGGCTAGGGCTGGGCCAGGCTGAAGCCAGGAGCCAGGAGCTTCATCCGGATCTCCCAAGTGATTGCAGGAGCCCAAGCACTCAGGTCGCCTTCCACTTCTTCCCCAGGCACATTGACAGGCAGTTGGATTGGAAGTAGTACAGCTGGAACTTAAACTGTTACACCACAATGCCAGCCCATAATCAATGATTTTTTAAAAGAGATTTATTTATTTATTTATTTATTTATTTATTTATTTATTTAAAGGGCAGAATATCAGAGAGAGAGAGAAAGGAGGAAGTAATTTCCATCTACTGGTTTACTCTCCAAATGGCATAACTGGGTTTGGAGCAGGCTGAAACGAGGAGCCAGGAATTCCATCTCGGTCTCCCACATCAGTGTCTGGGTCCTAAGTACTTGGACCATTGTCTTCTGCCTTCCCTGGCTCATTAGCATGAACCTGGGCCAGAGGGGGATAGTTGGTTGGGGGAGGCAGGAAGGCTGGGTCAGTGGCTCAGCTGGCTAATCTTCTATCTCCAAGTGCAGCATCCCATGTGGGTATTGATTTATGTCCCAGATGCTCCACCTCCCATCCAGCTCCCTCCTTGTGGCCTGGGAAAACAGTAGAGAATGACCCAAATCCTTGGGACCCTTTACCCACATGGGAGACCGGAGGTGGCTTCTGGCTTCTGGCTTCCAGTTGACTCAACTCTGGCCATTACAGCCATTTTGGATAGGAAACCAGCAGATGGAAGATATTTCTCTCTGTCTTTACTCCTCTCTGTAAATCTTACTTTCCAAAAAAAAAAAAAAAAAGAATAAATCTTAAAAAAAAAAGAATAAGAATAAGAAGGACAGTTAGGACTTGAACTGGCTCACTGATATTGGATGCTGACATTGCAATTGATAGCTTAACCCATTGTGTCACAACCAATAGCCTACCAACCAACATTTTAAATAGATCAATGAGCCATAGGTCTTTTTTTTAAAATAAAGCTACTTTAAATACTTTGGAGTGTTCCCCCACAGGAATAAAAAGCACTGGGAAGAGGCATCCCCTAACCCCCCAGAGTGGCTGGGTGGGGGGAGGCTACCTGAGGACAACGAAGCACAACAGGGACCCACTGCAGACTCGGGGCAGGTGGCACTGGCTGCAGGCACTCAGGCGATGGCAAGAGAGCTGGACACGAAGCCACAAGGCTACTTGGGTTCCTCCTTCTTCTCGTTTGCCTTTTTCTGCTTCTGCTGTGTGATCTCCGGGTCCCTCTGCTTGCGGATGGCAGTAGAAAGCCCGTCATCTCCATGCTTTCCTTAACCAAGTTGCTCTGCTTTTTCATGTGTTTCTGGTGGGAGAGTTCGCACTGGTTACTGTGGGTCATGGTACGGAGCGGTTCCCGCCTGTCTCCGTTGCATCCCCTCGCTCGCTCTGATGTTGCAGGCCCCAGTGAGCCCTAGATTTTTAGAGTAGGTTATTCCTGTTACTTATGTTTTCCCTTTATCATTTCTAGAATGTAAAGCTTTACGGGCATAGCATATCATTGAATTTTTCATCTTCTGTGTTCTAAAGTACTCCAGACCAGAGTAACAATTTAGAATGTTTATCTTCAAATTAGGGTCTTTTTGAAACAACTGCATTGTAATACGCCAGTTTAACTTTTCTCAAGTGTTCTGTTTAGTTCCCACTTTTCCCATCAAGCAGTTACTATATTACATTGATTTAAAGAATATGAAATTGGTTTTACCTGTTAATATGTTCTAAACTTATTATTTTAAGCCAATGAAATGTGGTAACTGAATGATTTAATAAAAAATATGCAAAATTGGCATGGCTTTTGAGTGCCTACTTTGGAAGTTACTGATTTTGTTTTGTAGTCAGCCAGCTTTTCTTTGGGTTTCTTTTGAGAGAATATCAGAGTAGGGCTAGGCTTCTGTCTTCACAGACTGCAGAAATGCTTTTGCTCTGTCAGTTTTCCATAATTGTCATAGCTTCTTGCACTGTTGGAAGGTCTGTTTCAGTCCTGTGCATTGCTTGTGCCATTTATGAAGGTATTTCAATTCAGGGAGAAGGCTTTTTTTCTTTTAATTTTATTTTTATTGGAAAGTCAGATATACAGAGAGGAGGAGAGACAGAGAGGAAGATCATCCGTCTACTGATTCGCTCCCCAAGTGGCTGTAACAGCTTGAGCCGATCTGAAGCCAAGAGCCAGGAGCCTCCCCCGGGTCCCCCACTCAGGTGCAGGGTCCCAAGGCTTTGGGCCGTCCTCGACTGCTTTCCCAGGCCACAAGCAGGGAGCTGGATGGGAAGTGGAGCTGCCGGGATTAGAACTGGTGCCCATAAAGGATCCCGGCACATAGGAGGTGAGGACTTTAGCTGCTAGGCTACTGCACCGGGCCCCGAAGTCTTTCTTTTTTAAACGATAAAACAAAACAAAGCAAAACAAAAATTGAGCATGAATTTAAAGAATATTTTGCACCAATGTAACTTATTTTCTAAAATGTTTAAGCTTACTTATTTTCATTTTGTTTGAAAGATGGAATCAGACAGAGGTCTCATATCTGTTGGTATATTCTGTAAATTCTCACAGAGCCAAGGCTGGACCAGGCCAAAGCGGAGAGCTTAGAAGGCAATCCCACTCTCCCTTGTAGGTGCTAGGAATCCAAGTACTTGAGCCATCACTTGCTGCCCCTCAAGGTGCACAGTAGCCGGAAGCTGTCGGGACACAGACTGACCGTAACTTGATCCAGGCACTATGTATCAGACGTGAGCACCCCAAGCAGTGGCTTCCCTTCTGTGCCATACACTCACCCCAGCCTCATCTTCTAATTCATTTCTGCGAACTGTTTTGAAGTGCCCTTACATTTGCATACCTGACTTGAAAATGTTCATCACAAAGAATAGATGAAGCCTTTGCAAGGTTGGCCTCAGTCCACAACCAAAGCCTTGGTCCATTTGACTAAGCTCAACCTATCGTGTTTCAATTTTTCAGTGATACTCAGACAGCCAAATGGGCCCAGACAAGGCAAAGCAAAATTAAATCATGTGTGCAGTTATAAAATGACCACAAAGAATACATCCTAAACTACGGAACGGGGATATTCTGGCCATTTCATTTTGCTCATCTTTATGGAGGATTGTTTATTGAAGAGATTGGAAAAAAAGAGAGGAAAGCAGACTTGTAATGCTGAACAAATACAGTGATATTTTTAATAATGTGAAAGATAATAGTAGTCGTAAAGACACTGGTAGCTTTGTATTCCTCAAGCAGCAGTATTTTGAGACTTGTTTTTGCGATTGGTTATCTTTCTGGATCATGGTGTTGACTGAGGGGTATTTTCAAACAAATGACTCTGTAGAATGTTGGTTTTGGATGGAGTTTTAATAAAACATCAGCTGGCCAGTTGTCTAGATAAGTTTTCACATTTTACTTTTCAAATGACTAAGGTAAGTTTGCTTTGGCAGAAATTTTAGGCCCCTCCTAACCTTGGGATGATTGTGTAAGTGGAAAACCATAATTCTAAGCCTTTAAAAATTTTGCATTTTATTTTGAACTTATTTTCTAAAACCATATTTTGAACTGAATTGATAAAGTAACTTAAACTTTGGGGGTTAATAACTGAGAAGTTGGAAAGAGAAGCTTCTGAAAGCTTCATTACAGTTGAGTTGATACAAAGTTAAAACTATGCTTTTCAGGATGTTCCTTGTTTCTGCATGAATATGAAAACATATTAAGTTAATGAATGCAGAATTGGTGGTGTTTGACAGGCAGTTAAGTCTCTGATATTTGCTCTTCCTTAAGTGCCAAAATAGTGGTTCATCTTCACCCAGCTCCTTCCAGCAAAGAACCAGGCCCATTCCAGAACAGCAAGAACTCCTACATCAAACTCTCCTTCAAGGAGCATGGTCAGATTGAGGTGAGTCCCTGGATGGGAGAAACTGGAGTGCAGTTGCACAGACGCACACCCACATGTGTGCGTGTGTGAGCACAAACATACATGTTTTTGTTGTTATTTGTTAATGTGATAAAACAGGATTAAGAACATACCGAGTCTCACTATATTTTGCAAATTAGATTTATGTTGTATCTTAAACTTTATCAAGGAAAGTGGAGAATATGAACTCTGGGTTTGATTGGGAATGGGAAGCAGAAGGGTGTTGTCACAGGGGGAGCTGTGTCTGGGAGTGTACTAGGTCATGCCACCTGGCTGCTAGTAGGATTTTCAAAGGAATAGCTGAATTAAAGGGACAGAGAACTCAGTACTTAGAAAAATTTCTGGAAAGCAGAATTAAAATATAAATTCATCTTGTTGAAAATATTTTGAAATCTATGCATATAAAGGTGCTTCAGAAAGCTTCTGAAAAATGTGTACTATGAACAAAGTGTGCATGGGTTTCAAAATATTTTGCAATCTTTCAATTTCGTTTTCCACAAATTTTTAAGTGTGCCTGGATAATGCAGGGGAGTGTTTATTGCTGCATTGGAAAGCTCACTAGCATTAAATTAGCAGCTTGTCTTATGAACACCATACAAATTTAATCACTTAAGTACTGATTCTGTAGTACAGTGATGTATATATCCTACTTAACAAATCCCTTGTAATTATTCTTAAGACATTTGCAAGTGCGTGTTATTTTTCCCATCCGTTTCATTATTATCTTCGTATTCTTTTCTACAGCACTTCATTCAGTGCTTCTACCATGGGAGCTACCAAGCAAAAATAAGTGATTGACTGAAGTCATTCTTTTTTTTTCTTTTTTTAAGATTTGTTTTGTATTTTTATTGGAAAGGCAGATATGTAGAGAAGAGATACAGAGAGGATGGGCTTTTGTCCGCTGGTTCACTCCCAAGTAGCCGCAATAGCCTGAGCTAAGCCGATCTGAAGCCGGGAGCCAGGAGCTTCTTTTGGGTCTCCCACGCAGGTGCAGGGTCTCAAGAGTTTGGGCTGTCTTCGACTGCTTTCCCAGCCCACAAGCTGGATGGAAAGCTGGATGGGAAGCGGGGATTAGAACCGGTGCCCATATGGGATCCTGGAACATGCAAGGTGAGGATTTAGCCACTAAGCCATCAAGCCAGGCCTGATTAAATCATTTGTTTTAAAGATTTATTTACTTTTATTGGAAAGTCAAGTATCCAGAGAGCAGGAGAGACAGAGAGGAAGATCTTCCATCTGCTGGTTCACTCCCCAAGCAGCCACAGTGGTCGGTACTAAGCCAATGCGAAGCCAGGAGCCAGGAGCCAGGAGCTTCTTCTGGGTCTCCCGCACAGGTGCTGGGTCCCAAAGCCTTGGGCCATCCTCTACTGCTTTCCCAGGCCACAAACAAGGAGCTGAAAGGGAAGTGGGTCTGCTGGAATTAGAACCAGTGCCCATATGGGATCCTGGTGCATGCAAGGCTAGGACTTTAGCCACTAGGCTACTGTACTGGGCCCCTGACTAAATCATTCTTATGGCGACTGAAAAATATGTTTGATTACTTTTTTGCAAATAGGCATGTTTTGGCTCTAAATTTTGACTTCAGATTTTAACTGGACAAATTCTGTACTGCCTTCGTGGAAAATGGGTGTGTATTTTTCCTGGCATTGTGTATGTTTTACTACAGATTGAAAATAATCCAGATATGCAGGATTATTTAAAATAAGTATTTATTTCATTGTCACTCATCCCTTTGTTGAGAATAACTGTCTTTATATAGAAGATCTGTTCTTTTTTTTCCCTTTGTTTTGATTTGTGAGGTTGTTCCAAGAAAAGAACTTCCTTTGATTTTCTTTGATGTCTGTGGGTATCTTAGGGTTTTTGCAAATGACTTTACAGATATTTAAACTGAAGAAATGTAAACAATGATTTGTACAAACATGCCACCACCAAATTGTCTCACTTAAATTTTCTGTATTTGTATAAGTTTCACAGGCGTTTATCAGAAGAAATGATACAGAGAAGATGGGAGACTATGCCCGTTTCCCAGTCATTACAGACAAGTAGAGGCTCCCAGGTAGGTTTAAAAACTGTTTGCTAATCTAGTGTTTTTCAACTCTGTACTGACATCAGCAGAAATAAGACTCTGTGACTATAGAACTGTCTCCCAAACAGACCAGTGCTACTTTGAGTCATAGCACCTACTCTGATTCAGTTATCCACTGTAGACCGGCTCTTACATGGCTAAAAGCTGGCAAGTACCAACGTTTTAAGTACAGTCATTTATACTTTAAGACTGTACTTGCCTGGTACATGATAACCTACCAAAGAACAGAAGTCAACAGGAGACTTAATTTATATCTAAAACTTAAAAAAAAAAGAAACCAGCCTGTATGCATTTACTACAGATTGCGTTTCTCTTTCATGATGTGGAGGTCACGGTGCAGAGGCAGCAGCAGAGCGGTGTTCTGGAAGGAAGTGTTGATGTCATTGTGTGCTGTTTCCCTTCGGTTCTTTGTGGGTCCTTTCCCACCATTGAAAATACAATGCAGTGGGTGACGAGACAGTATTTCCTTTCTATTTTGCATGTTTTATTTTCTACTTTTTGTTTTCCAGCCAGGAAGAATAAGGGCAGTAGGAATTGTAGGCATTGAAAGGAAACTGGAAGAAAAAAGGAAAGAAACTGACAAAAACATTTCTGAGGTAACCCTTAGACACAAGAACTGCTCAGCCATTTTTTTAAAGCCTCGTATTTGTTCTTTTAGATCTAGCTGTGACTAATTCTGTTCTATAATTTGTAAAATACTTTGTTGATGTCGAGCTACCCCTTCTCCTAGTGTGTTGTACAAGTCTAGTTTTTAGACTAACAGTTCAATCAAAACATCTTTTAATAGACTTTTCTAAAAGAAATGTAGATTTGTGTTAGAAAACATCTTTGAATGTTGTCTATAGATTTTAAAGTCTAGGTGGAATTGGTTGGAGGATACTTTTTATAGATATAATTATTTTGAAAGTTTCATGAACTTAAGTGCATCAAAATGTTCTTAGGCCACTGCCCCAGGCCAGACATCCCCTATACAGCCTTATGTTGATGACCAGGGGAGCCCAGGCTGAGACGGTGAGACTGGCTCAGGCCAGCTCTTCATTTCTGGTAGGGGACAGCCCTGAGCCTGATCCTGGTCCAGTGGTCCTGAAGTATCATCATGTATGAGAATGTTCAGGTGCAGGGGGAAGAACTCTAGGGAAGAACACCAGTTATGCATTCGGTTTTGTAATTAGATAATGAATCTAAACATGACACTGATCTTTTCCTATTTGTATAAAAACACAGCTTAAAAATTTTACTTTCATTTTTTTATTTAAAAAGCAAACAGAGAAACAAGAGACAGGCAAGCAGAATGGAGAGAAATCTTCCGTCCATTGGTTCACTTCCCAAATGCCAGCGACAGTCGGGGCTAGGCAAGGCTTAAGCCAGGAGCCTGGAAGTTAGTCGAAGTCACCCACATGGTTGCCAAGCACTCCAGCTACCTGAGCCTCCCTGGTACACATGAACAGGGGATCTGTTTTGGAAGTAAAGTGTCCAGATCATGAACCAGGTACTCTGACATTGGGTGTAGATTTCCCCAGGTAGCATCCTTAAAAGTCACTGTGTCAAGACCACCCATGGTCTTGGTTTTTTATGAATTGATGCTATAAAGTAATTCTTTGGGTTTTATAATACAGACTGAGAACCACAGTGCTTTTGGGACTCAAATGTCAATTTCTCAATTTCAGGTTTCATTTTTTCTTTTTGCATTTTTTGTAATATTTGTATAGGCTTTATCAGTTGAACATCCCTAATCTGAAAATACTTGCATTTAGTTGTTGGGAACGGTTCAGAAAAAATGTCAAGGATGTATGTTAGTCAAAAAAAATCTAAACCGCAAGTGGCTATTTAATATCTAATGTGGGCTCAGTAGCTGACCATAAAGGTTACTGCTGAGGAACCAGGGCATTTGAGCTATTCGGTGCTCGGAATACTGGTTTTTCTGATTGTGTGTTTTTGGCAAAGTTTTATACGTTCTTTGGTCTTGTGTATTTTCTGCAAATCTGTAGCTGGATCCAGAGGCTTGGTCGGATTCATGTTCAAAACCTTTGTCACTGATAGAGGTGACGCTGTGTTCTTTCATCACGTGAATAATTAGTAAAGTAGCTGAAAGGCTTTTGGTATGTGTTCTCTTTATTCTTTGTTTACTTGAAAAATATGTGAGCTCTGTCTGCAGTCTGAGCATTCAGCCACTATGCACTCTCTTTATCCCAGCTGTCCCGTGGCAGTTTTAGTTCGTCTGAAGCTCCTTCTGTAGCAAAGGAGCCAGGAGATGCTCATGGTATCAGCATTCCCAAAGCCGGTATATTTATATTCCTCATGCATGAAAGTCCAAATGCTGGCTTTTTAAAAAAGTCATATTAACTAATTGAAAAAAATTTTTTTTTTTAATTTATCTAAGAGGCAGACAGATTTCCGTCTGCTGCTTTATTCCCCACATTCCCGCAGCACCTGGAACTGAGCGCCTGAGGCTGGGAGTGCAGGACTCCCCCGGGTCTTTTGCAGATGTGCTTGAGCCATCACCCACTGCCTCCCAGGGTGTGTGGGTGTGCCACCAGGGGCGGGCTGGGACTCAGACCCAAGCACTGAGATGGGATGGTGCAGGCACCAATAATCACCCCATGCCCTGTTGGTTTTCATGCTGTGATACAGAGAGATGCGGAAGCTATGTCACCATAGCTACCGTCTTCTAAGAATCTTCTGTTCCCCTAAAATTCCAGTACTTTGGTATTAGAAGAGAAGAAACTGACCCAGGGCGACTGGCTGGATTGGGACAAGGGGCAGCTCCACAGTACACTGCATCCCACAGTCACAAGAGGTGCTATTTCTGAGCACTTAAAACAGCCACCTCGGCACCTCACTTTGTGTTGAGACTTTTGGGGGCGGCAGAGGTGTCTGCATTTATTTCTTTCATAATTGCTACCATTCTTACTTGGTGGTATGTTCAAAACGTTTTTCTTAGTTTATTTCAGTGTGAGTTTCACTGAGGCCGTGGCTGGAAGAACTCTGCATTGTTGCGCGTCTCATTCAGATGACTGTCTTGCTTTCTGCTGTGTGCTGGGCCCCGCCCAGGATGCTGCTGGCACGGCAGGGATGCACCAGCTAGAGGCAGGCAGGCAGCCAGGGTCTATACTTGGTGTGCTGCAGTAAGGACACATGACAGGGAAGGCTTGAGTACAGCAGGAGCCTGGAATTCAAAGCAGCCAGCAGCTGGGGAGAGGCTGGAACATACAAAGACACAGAACTAAGTACTGAAACCAAAAATTCAAGGATAAATTAATAGTTACTGAAATGAATAACTGAAGGAGTGAAAAGTAAGGAATGTTGCCATCAGTCATCTTCAGTTTTACAACAAATGGCATTTTTCTGTAAATTGGAGTGAAATTTTACTTTGGCTGTGGTTAGAGGGACCATAGATTCTATAGATAGAATTATATAAGGAACACAGGAATTTATTTTGCTGTAATTTTTATTGTGGGTAATTTTTGATTGTTTTTACAAGAGTTAAGCCAGAGAAGCCTAGAGAACTCCATTTGAACGCCCCGCCTGGGTGGCAGGGGCCGTCGCACTTGAGCCATCTGGTGCAGCTTTCTCAGGTGCAGGAGCAGGGAGCTGGACCAGAGGCAGAACAACTGGGCCTCAAACCAGTGGTCGTATGGGATGCCGGCGTCGCGGGCAGTGCCACTGGACTCCGGCTGCCAGCCTCTCTGCCCATTTTTTTTTCTGATGGTTGGCTAATTCCAAATTTTAGGGTAATAACTGATGTGTGGAAAATTGTGTTTTGTTATTATTTGATATTTTATAAATAACCCCAAGGCACCAGAAGATTTCTTTTTTATGTGTGTATAGGACTGACTTATGTGTTATATATGGGCTCACTATTATAGCATGCATTTTCAATGAAAATGTAAATAATTGAAGCAATTTTCCGTGCAAAACATGAAACTAATTCTAGTAGCTTATCTGTTGATGTGCTTGTTACATGTTCAGAGTAAAAAATCTAAGTGTGTAAATGCTCGCTGCCTTTGGGAAAGCTAGGTTGCTGTGTGATTTGCCCTCTATTTCAGTGCTGTAACAGGCTTCGTTTTAGAGCTGGTGCCCACAGTTTCCCACAAAGGGCTTCCTGCATCTGCTGGCTGTTGCTGATAAGAACCCAGTGTTTAGCCTTTTGTTTATCTGAGGAAATTCCTGTTAGGTGTGTGCTCATTCCCCTTTGTTTTCAGTGTTAGCCTTGGTGAGCTGTGCTTAGACTCTTCCAGGGCACTGTTCTAACAAAGCCCTGTTGCAGATGGTCTGTGTAGACAAAGACTGATTAAGTTTGAAGATGCCTTTGAATTGGATATTTATTATAGAAAACCAAACAATTGATGGCTATTCTTTAGAATCACTTGTTGGTTCTGTGAGAGCTTTTCTTGAGTTATGGTCAAAGCTCTAAGTAGAAAGTGTTTCAATTCCAAGATAGAGTCTGCTATTTTCAGTTAAATCATACCTGCTATTAAAGCCCACCTTGTGCCTAAGGAAGTCGTGCAGCCACCTACTCCATTTTCCACCAGGAAAGCAATCTCTGGTCATACTAGCTCAGAAGTCCCTGATCTCTGGTGGGAGACCAGGAAAGCTTTCTAACACTTTGGATTCTTGACCTCCCATGAGAAAATGATTTTAGTAAAAACCAGTCAAAGAGAGTGTTTTTGTTGTTGGTTTTGTTTTTAAGATTTGTTTACTTGTAAAACAGCATTACAGAAAAAGATATCTTTCATGTGATATCTTTCATGCCACACATGTCCATAATGGCCAGGGCCAGCCAAAGCCAGGAGTCTGGAGCTCCATCTGGGTCTTGCAGGTCGAGAGCAGGTGCTCAGGAGCATTGGTGGGGAGCTCGATCAGAAGTGGAGCAGCTGAGACTCACAGTGGCTCACAGCTGAAATGCCAGTGTTGCAAGGGAAGGCTTAACCCACAGTACTGGCCAAAGATTTTTTTTTTTTATCATCTCAAATACCATTCATTTTCTGAATGATTAATCAATAATAGCCATTTTTCTCTTTGAAAACTTGAAGGGATTTTTTGCCATTGTTTTGGAATATTTATGGTTTGCTAAACTGAATTTTTACAATAAGAGATTCACTACTGGAATAAGTATATTAATATATTGGTATTTATAAGAAAAATTTCATGTATTTTCCCACACAGAAAAGCACAGATGGTACTTTATAGATTTAAAATCTTCCAACAGAAACTTATTTCTCATTTCAGGCTTTTGAAGACCTCAGCAAGCTAATGATCAAGGTATATCATTTCTGCCTCTTAAGTGTGTACCGTTCATGATCTGTCTTGGAAAACATACGTTAACTGATTCTTTGGGGACATTTCTTTTTATTCTGTGCTTTTCTTTGGACAGGCTAAGGAAATGGTGGAGTTATCAAAATCAATTGCTAATAAAATTAAAGACAAACAAGGTGACATCACAGAAGATGAGGTAAGTCGGTTCCTTTTTCTAAAAGCATTAGAAACCACACATAGAAGTAGTGCAGTGTCCTGGGGATTTGCCAGTTTGCTTTCTTACTGTCATGTTGTAGTTTTATATATATTTTTTTTAAGAGTTTGAGGATATATTTAAAAGAAGTTAAAGAAAAAGATCATGAGCCATAAAAATCCGTTTATTTGTAGAGGGATAAAGGTTATTTCGTTGGCTTTCCTTGGAGTGTAAAAAGAGAGAGATCAAATGTGAAAATAGTAGTTGTTTTATACATCTGTATGATGGTGCCTCATTAAATTTGTTTATACTGTGGTCACAGCCCTTTTGCTTTCTAAGTTTTTGGTTTTGTCATATGACTGGGATTAATTTTAGCTTGGGTAGTATCTAATCTCTTTTCCTATCCAACTTACAAAATAAGAGACTGAAACAGAAGAAGCAAGAACTATTTCTGCAAGGAACTTCTGGAAATTGGGTCCCTTATAGCTCACAGTATAGAAACACAATAGAAGAAACAAGTGTATGTAAAAATGAATGAGCAGATTTGAATTCATGATGGAGGATTTCATATGTATAGGTGGAGAGATAAATTGTGACAATTTTTTGGTGAATTTTCTTCTTTGTTCTTTTAGACCATCAGGTTTAAATCCTACTTACTGAGCATGGGAATAGCTAACCCAGTGACCAGGGAAACTTACGGCTCTGGCACACAGTACCACATGCAGCTGGCTAAACAGCTGGCCGGGATACTGCAGGCACCTTTGGAGGTGAGAACCAAACTCCAGTGTACTTGGAAACTGCAGTCACGGCTGTGTCATTAGAAATCTCAAGAGTGGATCTCTGCCTGATGTGGTTATTATCAACCAACATGTTTTTAGTTTCCATTTCAGATATTTATAGCTTTCTAACTCTATTTAATGTGAACTTTTTCTTGTCTTCAAAAAGATGTGTATGTATGTTCTTTCTGTAGCTGTATTTTCATGTAGCTAGTCTTTAATATAGAATACTGTTAATAATTCCAGAATACAGATTCATCTAGACTTTCAGCATCCCAGAAGTCAAAACTTTATTAAGGCTCTGGCATTAAAGAAAAATTTCAAACATATACCAAAATAAATAATATAATGAATCCCATGTGCCCATCATCTAGTTTTACCTATAAACCAATCTCCACTCAAAATCATTTTTAGAGCACATTCCAGGTATCACATCATTTTAACTGCAAATATTTCAGCAACTATAATAAAGACTCTTTTAAACACAACCATAAGACCATTTCACAGCCAAAACACTAAAAATAGGGACAGGTATTGTAGGGATGGTTTAGGAGGCCTGTGTCCTGTGTAAGAGTGCCTGGGATGAAGTCCTGCCTGTGTTTCCCTCTCAGCCTCCTGCTGATCACACCAGTAGGGGCAGCAGCAGATGAGCCAGGAGCTTCAATCCCTGCCACCCCCATGGGAGACCCCAATGCAGCTCCAGGCTCCTGGCTTCGGCCTGGTCCATGCCTGGCTGTTGCAGAGTGTTGAGGAGTGAACCAATGGATGGAGATGGATGGATGGATGTGTGTGTATATAAAACTTAAAAAATGCTGTTGCTAATTCTAACACTATTTTCAAATTTCGTATTTTATTAGGAACGAGGGGGAATAATGTCACTCACAGAGGTGTACTGCTTAGTGAACCGGGCTCGAGGAATGGAAGTAAGCCTAGAATCATTACTTTTTAAACTAAATCTATACTTCCTTGCAATATCATGGAAATTCCCCTGTAGTGGCTGGTTGCAGTCTGAGGAGCGGTTATGAATGCGATGCTACTTTGAGACACAGTGTGGTGCAGGGGAGAAGAGCAGGGCCCTGGGTCTGGGAGGTGGGTGGTGTCCTCCTTCTGTTGGTGCCTCGCAGAGTGACCCTGAGTGGCTCACTTACCCTCCCTTATCTACAAAGAAGTGCTCAGACAGAGACCCCAGGTTTTTCTGCTGTGTGTGTATGCACTGCAATGAGTGAGCTCAGGCACAAAGCCCTCTGTCTGCAGGATGCACGTGACCCTGTAGTTCCTGCAGAGTGAGCGGAGTACTCTGGCCCCCTTCACACCCCTGCACGTGACACTTCATTTATCCTGCCAGTAACTGGGCGAGATGGCTGCTTTTTCTATTCTCTTCTGGGGGATAATTGGGAATGAGGCAGTAGATGCCTAGATTCAGCAACTTGATCAAGGCCAAGCAAAAGACAGGGCTTGGGACCGTCCTCTGTGATTCCACGCCGTGCTCTGCACCACTGCCCTGCTCTGATTCCTTGAGGCTGTGCTGCCCTGAAGGGTACCCGCCAGCCACATTTACATGTGGTAAATCCAGACTGAGATGTGCTGGAAGTGTAGAATTCACACTGCCTTAGAAGACTTTGTCCAAAGCAATGTTTCATGGCTCATTTTATACTAATTATATGATTCTTACACTGATTATACTGAATTAATTGAAAAATGTTCAAATTAATTTCACTTTTTTCCCCCATTAGTTGCTGTCACCAGAAGATTTAGTGAATGCCTGCAAGATGCTGGAATCACTGAAATTACCTCTCAGGTAAAGGAAGTGCCCAAGGTTAGCCCTCTTAGCTGCGCTGCCACGTTGGACAGGCAGGCGGCACAGCCAGATTCACCCTTTGGAGAGACCAGCAGTGGACTCCTCTCAGGAGGCCAGAGTGATCAGGCTCCCTACCACCTTCTGTGTTGGTCTTGGAGGACTTGGAAGCACAGGGTTCAGCTGTGACTTCTATCGTCCTTTTACTGAAAAGAAAGTAGCAAGCCGTACTGTTTTCAGTGTGCAGATTCTAGTTTCTCATTTACTCTCAAGCTTTTTGGTTTTGTGCAGTTGCTTGTGGTTGCTATGTCTTGCGTCCCTGTTGCTCCCAAACGTGAGCATAGAAGAAAGTAAGAACTAAGCGTCTCTCTTCAGCGACACACATCCCAGCTGACCGGCTTTGGTGTCTGTGGTTTTCAGGCTCCGAGTTTTTGACAGTGGCGTCATGGTCATCGAGCTCCAGTCCCACAAGGAGGAGGAAATGCTGGCCTCAGCCCTGGAGACGGTATGTGAGCCCCGTTTCCTTGCTGTGAAGTCATCAGAGCTTAGCAACTTGAGAAACAGGATTTCCTTTTGCCTTCCCATCATTAAAAAGTTAACATTCAGAGGCCCAATTAAATATGGGCTGGCACTAGCGATGAAGACGTATTCAGCAAAATTATACATTCAAAGTTTTGTGAAACTTATTGGTAGTTTTAATTAACCTAAGTCAGGACAGCTAAATTGGTGAGGTGTTTTCTGTTGAAGCTCAGTGTTGAGAACAGATTTATAACTTTATTAATTAGAAATGATACACAATTGAACTTTTAATTTTAGTAACACCTATATAAGTAGCATTTTTAAACAGCACAAGTTGTTCTGTGAAATAATTGCTCAAAAAATATGAAAAGCATCAATTTTCTGCCCAACAGAATATTGCCCAACAGCCGATATTAATCATTAGGATACTTGAAATAGTCCCATGATGAAAGTATGTGATTTGAATAACTCATTTTAAGTTAGATGCAAGCCTCAAGACTATATCATAGTTTCTATCATGTATTTTATGCTACCCCTGTGTTTGCTCCCTTCATTGGAGCATGTGAGATGCAGTCAGGCAGAATTTCAGGGTATTGAATACTTTCTAGGCCTACCACAGGAGTTGTATTTTGATATTTTAGACCTCACTGCCTTGGTTCTAGGTCCTTCCGATTTGTAGATTTAAGCATTGATTAAGACTTAGTTGTACAGAGACTGTGGGATTTTAGTGGAAAACGCAATACATCATTTCTGGCATCTGCTGAAAGACGTGCGGCCTAAGGTCAGAAGCCGGTTAGGTCTTCTCAGTCACACTTCACCTGTGTTTCCGTCAGGTCTCAGAAAAGGGATCCCTCACCTCAGAAGAGTTTGCTAAGCTCGTGGGGATGTCTGTGCTCCTGGCCAAGGAAAGGTGGGTTAGGTGCTTGCCCTGCGTCATTACAGTGGGGTCCGTGTCCCTGGACACAGAGGTAACTGCCTTTGTTTCTTCTTGTTCCCAGGTTGCTGCTTGCAGAAAAAATGGGCCATCTTTGCCGAGATGACTCAGTGGAAGGCTTGCGATTTTACCCAAATTTGTTCATGACTCAGAGCTAAGGGCTGTGTGTCTGAAACACCGTTCTTCCATATACTTGCATCATGTAGAGGTTGTATGAAGCTTAGCTACGAATAGGCCCCCATAGGCTGAGGATTTATTAGAGTTTCAGAATCTAATCTACAACTTTTTAAATTTCTCCTTGACTCGTATGGCCCAGGAAGATGCACATAATAAAAGACAGAATAGGAATGCCAACGTGAACTTCAAGTTATCCTGTAGCTGTGCAGAATCCTCAGACTTGAAAGATGATGGATTTTATCTTGACCCGCCAACTCTGAGAGTTTTAGTTCTTGGGGGAGGAAACAGAGAAGCTGCATGCTTAGACAGGTTATTATTCCAGTGTGACTAAAATTCACTGAAGTGTAAATGAAGTTTTTCTCTGTGTCTGTTGTGCCCAATTGGGGGGATTTTTATGAAAGAAGTCATGTCTAGTACAGGTTAAAAGCCTGACCAGAATGCCTACCTGCCGATTGCCACATGGGTTCTTCATAGGGCTTTATCTCAGAGGCAGTCATAGCATGTCTTCACCAGACCAACTAAAACACCTTTTAAAAAGAGAATTTTATTTGACTTTCATATTCTTATTCCAACTAGTTTTTTATCTTTTAAGAAAAATGCTGATTTCACAGTTGGCATTTAAAGAATGCAACTGTTGTCATGTTTTTAAAAAATGCTATCGATTTTGAAACTGAGTTAAAGAGCTGCATCAACATGCCCAAAGTTAGGATTTCAAATTTGGGAGGTGAGCAGCTCAGGAATGCCCTAGGACTGTTCTGCATGTACAAAAACTCAGGCAACCATAGCGTTCTTTTACCTCAAAGCCAAGGATGGGAAATAGAATATGAAAAATAATATGACTCCTTTTCTCCTCCCTTAAGGAGTTTCAACACTTAAGTTTTAAAAAAATCTTTCTGTCATATTCCAGTAGTATTTTTTCTTCTCTGCTCTCCACATTAGAGGTTGTGTGGATAAAACACCTCAGTGAAGTGTTCTTGCCTGTGTACTGTTTGGGTGGCCCACCCGACTTCATGCGTCACTTGCTGTGTGGTGTGTTCCAGGTCAGCGTCAACTCAGACTCAGGGAACAAAGGGGGACCTATGGAATGGAAGAGGACACCCCTTTGGAAGCGGAAGGGAAGTGGTAGTTTTAACCGAGCCTATGGAACGGGCAGCATCCATGCTAGGAGAACCAGCAGGACCTGGCAGAGACAGCCCAGGCTCGCACTCCGGGTTCCCCCGATGTTCTCACTCCCACAAATGGCCACTGCAGAAGCACCAGGGCCTTCAGCCGCCCGCCCAGGGCATGCCAGTCCCTGATCCTGGCCAGGAAAGCATCTGTTGCTGCGCCGTGCCCTCTGGTGTTCCCAGGCATCCTGCATTAGTCCTCATTTCCCACACCCATCTCTGACTATTCAGTTTAGCCTCTGGTTTATTTTGTGGGTAACCAGCATCTGGCTGCTCAAGTCTTTGAGGGATGAGAGTTGCACAAACTTGTCTGTCTTGTCTGTGTCCAGGTTCCTTACTCTCCCTGCCCTGGAAAACCTGCACACACGTGCACACTCCCCTCATATGTCCTATCTCATCTGGTTAAGGCTTTTAAACACTAGAAAAATAAACATCTCACCAGTTGGGAATATGGTGAGTAGGACTGTTGGAGCTGCCTGATCTAGCTCTGATGGCGTGGATAATCATTATAGCAGGCATACACAACATGTTCTTTTACTTGGTTATGTAACATAGAAACAGCAGTCAGAATTGTGTAAAATAAACATACAGAAAAGTGGCACATGAATTTACTTTGCAAATGTCACATGAATTTAAAAACAAGTACGATTCACTTTATTTTTTATTCTTTTTTAAAAATTTTATGCTTAAAGTAAACATTCCTCACTATTTCCAGGTGTCTTAATGTATTTTTTGTCCTTCTTTTCCTTTGCTAACTAAAGGTGTTACTTTGGCCCCCTATTAGTAGAATTATGTTCAAACGCAACCAATCAGGCCCTAAATGCAAAAAAGTTCTGTGTTGGTGCTTATCATTGCTATAATTATTAATTTTTGTTTCCCTAACGTTACCCTTAGAAATATGAATCTCTTGGTAGCTTTATGGTTATGGAATATTTCTATTCATTTGCTGATAAGAAAAATTTTTTACATTGTGTAAAGTGAAGATCATTTTCAGGGTTAAATGATTGGTTAATGTATATAGAATAAAATCATTGCAAAGTTTTAATGTGATTTTTCTTAACTTAGTGTTCTTTTTAAACACTCTGAAAAACATGAAAGTGATAGCCACACTCAGCATATACATTAAGAACTTTTAGGTTTTATACTAAGAGTTGCTTATAAATATTTATGGTGTCAAGTTCTATTTTCATTATCTTTAAAGGATGTGAAATGAGTCATGCCCTGCTTTCTTTGTTAATTCTTGGTGTGACTTCATGTGCTCGTGTGAATGTGCTGTGTCTTGTTCCCTGTTATCAGCCTGACAGACTGGGGACTCACCTCACCCTCATGCTTGGATAAACACCGTGGCTCCTCCTGTCCAGCAATCCAGGAGCTTCATTTTGGAATAGTGGACTCACAGCTTGAAGATTGTCCAGCGATAAACTCGAGCACATGCAAAAATGATCTTTGAAAATCTCTTACTAAATTGCCAGTGAAGTTCTTTTCATAGTACTATTTGTATCTCTATGGGGTGAAACATAGGCATGAATACATTGTACGTACAATAAATCTAGTATTCATAATTACACATGTAAGTGTATGTTGAGGTGAGGTTTGGCCAGTAACTGGTTGGATTTTTGTGAATCTGTTGATGACTTCATCCCTTATGATCAATATGAAGTAAGCCTCCACAAGGGCAGAAATTTTTGTTGGGTGTGTTGGATGCATACTTGGAGCATGGAACAGGGCCTGGCACACAGTCAGCATTCAATCAGTGTGTACTGAATTAGCAAATTCCAACATATATACCTATTTACAATCTGGCTCCACTTGATCCCACCTTAGCTCGCACTGTACTGAAGATGGAATGAAGTGTGCACTTGGAAGGGTTCCAGGTGCCATGCTGTGAACATGGAGAGAGGAGCTTTTAGTTGTGCTGGAGAGTTCTGGAAAGGCATGGCGGACAGCAAGAGCCTTGTAAACTGGGCACACAAGGACCAAGAGATAGTGAGTGGAAGGCATGGGGTCACAGAAGAGTCTGAGTGACTTCCTGTTCCTGGACACATCTGCCCTTGGCTGTCCAGACTTCCTTTCACTGCTTCTCACAGTCTTACCCGCCTCACTCCAACTAACCCAAATCAGACTGCCTAGGTCCGCTTGCTCTAGAAAAGAATGTGTCCAGTACACAGCTCTTTCCACAGTCTGTAGGAGTTACTGTCTGTCATCGTATGTACTTGATTGCTTTAATGATCTTTCTGAAGCCTAAAGAAAACAGAGAAAGTGGATTTCTTTAAGTTCAAAGACTGTCCTTATAATGCTTTTTCTGAATTCTCACTGGCCCGGCTCTGCCCATGGGGAAGGTTTCTTGTGCCACGTGGGAGGTGACTGCACTGAGTGGATGCTAGCACTGCATAGTGACGTGAGTGATAGGCAAACCTGTCTATCCTCTCCCCTCCTCTCAAGAGACACCCTCAACCACAGCCCGTCTTCCTGGAGTTCCAGGCCCCTGCCTTATCTGTGCTCAGGGAATCACTCCAGGACAACTAGATCTCACACACGCGAGAGTCTGTTCTGTTCTATAGAGGAAGACCAGGTCATTTTCCTTGTTTCCTGATACGCTATCCTGAGCCCTTTATAACTCTTAGCTCAGAGACTCTGTGAGAGCAATAGTAAAAGATCTTTTGGATATGAAAAGAAAGAGGATCTGACCCAGAAAGAATGCAAGGTGTCTGAAAGCTGGATTCGCAATAGTTCAGTACTGACAAAGGCATATCATTCCTCTTGGATTTTTTCTTGGTTTTATAAAGACAGTAATGATACAGTTTGGCAAGAATTCTAATTCAGACAAAAGTGACCAAGCAGCTCAATAAAGTTATTTTGAAAATGGCCAGGCATATGGATACAACCACTTGGAAATGGACTTGGGTCCTTTCACCCATAGAGACTTTTGGGGGAAAGAGTGTGTCTGAAAGGTTAGTGCACTTGGTTGCCACACTGGGGGAAGCAGGGGGGAGAGCAGGCCACCCAAGGCAGGGCTAGGTCGGACAGGGGCTTTACCACAGACAACACAGGCTGCTCTGCACCAGTGTAGATCTGAATCAGCTCCAGGCTCACTCAAAACTGAAAACATCAGGGAGGTAGCCCCGTGGCAGGCGTTTGTCAAGAAATCCCGACTTACCTTGATGAACGGTTAGTGCCAGACAATTATGCTGGCAATAAAACTGGATAATAGCCTTAAAGCTTTCTTTGGAACATTAGATGAATTTAATTAGTTCCTATCTGACAAGATGGAAACTTAGGAAAATAAGGTGTCTTTGATCATTAGAAGCGAACACTTGAGTTACCTTTTCAAAGATAAAGTGACGGGTTTAAGGCACCTGCCAATGGCATGTTGTTAAATGAGTGAAAACAGTGAAAATCGCAGCGAAAGGCAGTGAACTTCCTGAGCCTTGACAAGTGTAAACCGCAGAAGTAACTCACACGCCAGCCGACAGGATTTCCACTCTCCAACGTGCTCCGGTGGCCGGCTCGCGGGAGGCCCTTGGGCTCCAGCGTCCCTTACAGCACAGGAGCTGCCTCTTCGTGGGGTCTGTGGCCCTACGGCCGTGGTGAACCTGAGAGCACCTTCCTGCGGCAAGAACAGGCTGTGAAGCCAGGCGGAACTCGCTCCTCCCGCAGTCTGTGAGAAGGACAGCTTTCACACTTGCGGAGTTTTCACATGTTTCCTCGTGTTTGACTCAATGGACCTATTTCTGGCTCCTAGGAAGGAAAAAAATTAAAAAGGAAGAAACATTTTTACCTGTTCCTACTGATATTTCCGTGGCTCTGCGGAAGGCAAGTTTACAACTCCTAACGCGTTAGGCCACTTTGCGGGGTCTCGCATCAGAAAGCGACCCTGGGGAAGAGGGGCCGGGTTGGGGCGCGCCCCGCACCGCCCGACCCGGTTCCCCCACCGCCGGCTGCCGCGTTTCCTGCGGGATTCCCGGCCCAGTCCTCTGGAGGCGGGCAGGAAAGGATGCGCGGCCCCGAAGGGGCGGGGGCGGGTCCGGAATGACCCCCGCCCTCGCCGCGCGGCCGGCGGAGGCGGGCTCGGGCGGGGCGCGCAGTCCGCGGACGCGGGATGCTGGGCGCGCAGCCTCGCCGGTCCTGAGGCCTCTGCTGCGCCTGGCACTGGGCGTTGGGTCCCGTCACCCGGCCCGGTGTCCCGGTGTCGCGGCGCCCGACAGTCTCGAGAGGTAAGGAGAGCCCTCTGCCGCCGCGGGTCCCTGCCACTTCTCCGCAGCCCGAGGGCGCGCTGCGGACTCCCCGTCTGCACCACCGGCTGTCCGGGAGCAGGTGTTGCCAAGAGGCGGAGTGGGCCGTGGGCGGCACTGAGCCCAAGTTTGGGGACCGCGACTACCAGGCGTTGTTTTTTGAAAGACACTTTGCGAAGTATTACATTGGGATACAAACGCTGTGGGGAAGGGAGCTGTGTGTCAGGGCCGGAGTTGCAAGCGTTGAAGTACTGCGAGCACTTGGGATACCTCAAACAAGGCAGAGCCAAAGCACAGGTATCTTTCAGTGTGTGTAAAACGAGTTCTTGATTGTTTAAAATGATACTCTGTGATGCATTGTATATAGACAGGCCGGGCATTGGGTACAACTTGTTGAAACAAAATTCACAAGCAAGGTAGACAACAGAGTTAAAGAGAAATGTTAAGATTATGGTATTCAAATTATGATCATAATTCATGGTCTGATTTATTCTACAATTCTGTTGCTATCCATCTTAGAATATAGATGATCATTTAAGTCTATTTTACTGCTCATTTTCATGAGAAGACTGTTAAAGTTACAAAATCCACTGTGGGTAAAGGAATAAGATTTTTTGGCGCGGGCCTTGGCATAGTGTGTGAAATGCCTGCCTCCTACTTTACAGTGCTTGGGTTCGATTCCTGGCCCTGGCCTTGTCCCTGGGATAACTCAGTTGAGTTTCTATCACCATCATGGGAAACTTGCATTGAGTGCCTGGCTTCTGTCCAGTCCCAGTCATTTTAGGCAACTGGAGTGTGGGCCAGATCAACTTTAAAAAAAAAAAATACGTGGTTGTCATGGGGAAGCAGGTGGGGAGCTGGCTTCTCCTTGTGCCACTCTGCATCAGTGATTTAAAGGAAGTGCATGAACGGCTGTCAGTGGTCATGCTTACCGGCGAGGACGGGTTGATGCGAGAGCTTCACCTGTTGGCTCTGGCTGGCTTTTGCCAACCAGGTGCAGGGGGTGGGGATTGGGTCAAACGTAAGGCTGTTTCTTCCCAAACAAGAATTTTCTTTTTCATTTGCTCAGCAGAGGATCCTTAATCACCTGCCTAATTACACTTCAAATCCCTGTCTTCCTTTCAGGAAATACAGCGTTTCCTTTGTGGAACCAACTCCTACTGACCCAAGGAGAGTTAATAGAGACACACCAGTTTCCTTTCCAGTGAATTGTGGCTTATTTCAATAAGTCCTCTTAATTCCATTAATTTCTGGTCTCATCTAGAGAATGTAACATGTATTTGGAAAACAGAATAATTGCTTGTTAAAACTACATTAAAAATGAAAAGTATAGGGGAACTGTAAACATTAAGGAAATGTATTTTAGTTGTCTTTTTAAAGAAGTATTTCTCACTTTATTTGAAAAACTGGGAGACAGAGTTCTACCATCCACTGATTGACTCCCAGATGCCATCAACACCCGGGGCTGGGCTAGGCTAAAGCCAAGAGCCTGAACTTCAAGCTGGGTCTCCCACCTGCGAGGCAGCCACCCAGTGGCCTGAGCTGTCATCTGCTTCGGAGTGGGAAGCACGTTAGCGGGAAACTGGGTTTGAAGCAGAGTCGCTGGGACTCAAACCGGACACTTCCATGGGGGATTCAGGTGTTATGAGCAGCAACTTAGCACTGCACCAAATACCTGCTCCCTTTTGGTGGTTTAATAGCATGTCTTTTTGCAGACTCTAGTTTTTAAAAACTGATTCAAATTCCTTGCATATTATTCTATTTATATCAAAGCAGAGGTCTCTTCCCACAAGTCATTTTGAACTTAAAGCTAACCAAGTCTTCCTGCCCTCCCAGGTGCCCTGGGAAGACGGCTGCGTGAAGACCCTGTCTCCCTGTGAATACTAGCTACAACTATTGGAAGACTGACAGAAGGTGACAATTGCTATTTATCTGTCATGAAAGTCAGGACCACGTGGAGTTAATGTTTAGTTATAGTATTCTGGGTATTTTTTCCCCAAAGATTTCATCATTTGGATGTGGCTCCTCAGAATGTCAAAATGAAGGCTCTAGATAATGCACCAATTGTGCAAGGAAGTGGTAATAGCCCGTTTGTGGAAGATGGGAAGCAGGGAGGGTTTGGTATACACACTGCGTGTTGTTAAGTGAGAGTTGGCAAAACGTAGCATCCTGACTCACCATGCAAAATGCTGAGCAGCTGAATGTGTGAAAATGTTTCATCCACATTAACTACTAGTTTTGATGCAATTAAGTAAATAACAATAAATTCACTTAAGGGTGTGTTATACAGATAGGAGACCTTGGTATTATTGCAAAGATTAGCTCCAGGTTGGGCACACCTGAATGTTCTCGACAGGTAAGCTGGAATGGAGCAAGAGGAACTCGTTCACCCACAGGGAAAGTTCATGTTCTCCAGAACTTCCTTTCGGTGTCTCCTGGGAAGTCTGACTTCTGAGAATGGCTTTGTCATTTCATGAATTTATGAATCGCATTGAACAGCATCATCATATCTGAAGTTCTACTTTCAGGTGTTTTGGAGATCAAAAAGAAAATCACAATTTGGATGTGAGAAAAAGGACATGAGGAGACTAAAGACTTGGGATTTTGCTGATCAGAATGAAACCAATGTTGCAAGATTTTTCCAATCTGCTGTTGGTGGTGCTCTGTGACTATGGTGAGTATCCTGAGAGTAGGTTGGCAGTGGTTTTGGCAGTGAAACCTACAAGGGAAATTTCCATGCACTGAACTCCAGGACCCTACAGGCAGCTTCAGGGCAGGGTCGGCAGTGCGGGGCATTGAAACTGTGGTCTTTGCAAACCTAACATGCTTCCCCAGTTTTGTATGTTTCATTCAAATTTCAATGTATTTTTTTCTTTTCAAAGATTACTTATTTTTATTGGGACGACAGCTTTATAAAGAGGAGAGGCAGAGAAAGATCTGTCTGCTGGTTCACTCCCCAAGTGGCTACAACAGCTGGAGCTAAGCTGATCCAAAACCAGGAGCCAGGGGCTTCTTCTGGGTCTTCCATGTGGGTGCAGGGTCCCAAGGCTTTGATCCATCCTTTCCTGCTTTCCCAGGCCGCAGGCAGGAAGCTGGATGGGAAGTGGAGCAACTCTGACATGAACCAGTGCCCATATGGGATCCTGGTGCTTGAAGGGAGAGGATTAGCCAATTGAGCCATTACAATAGGCCCTAAATATATTTTTTACTCTTAAAAATTAAAAGCAAACCTTACTCCCATTTTAGCAAACTGCAGAGAAGCATGTTATCCAGAGTTATCTTTTATTGATTTCCCAATAATTCTGTATTAAACACTCTCACACACAAGGATATTCAAAAAAATATTTATTTTATATTTTTATTGGGAAGGCAGATATACAGAGAAAAACATCTTCCATCCCCTGGTTAACTCCCCAAGTGGCTGCAGTGGCTGGAGCTGAGCCGACCCGAAGCCAGAAGCTTCTTCTGGGTCTCCCATGCAGGTGCAAGATCCCGAGGCTTTGAGCCATCCCCTATTGTTTTCTCAGGACACAAGCAGGGAGTTGGATGGGAAGTGGAGCAGCCAGGATACAAACTAGCGCCTATATTGGATCTTAGCAGTTCAAGGCAAGGATTTAGCCATTAGGTTATCACCCTGGGCCCATAATGACATTTTAAATGATGGGGTTCTATATATGATTTTGCTTGATCAGAAAGTTTTGCTGCTAGGATATCCTTTAAACCAGTCTGCCTACAATACCTACTGGTTGTGTGCTTTCAGACTACTCTCTTAATCCTTATGCTAAAATAACATGCAAAATGAACCATCTTTTACAATTTGCATATCTTTCATAGTCATTTAAGCAGTTAATGATATGGTAGTAGAAATTTTTTTTCAAAACTGATGGACTGTTACAATGCAATACATAAAATACTGCCGAATACCAGTGGAAGAGCCAGCTAAATGAAACAGCATATTCCATGTCTTTTACACAGTAAGTTTCTCTCTATGTTCTCCTCTCAGATAAACAAAATTTTAAAAGAAATGGGGATAGCAGACATGAAAAGGGAAAGGAAATTTTATGCTAGTCATCAGGCTTTCGTGGGGCCAAATGGTAGTTCTCTGTGTGGGGACGTGATCTTGTCTGTGGGGATAAGGGCTCTGGGGTAAAGTGACAACACTGACCTTCAGCGCGTACCTCCTATCTGCTGCTGGAGCCCATTTTCCACTGCGTCTTTGTTCTCTATTTCCAACTAGAAATGGGGTGTTTATGGATTGACTCCCCATCAGATCTGAATCTCATCTGCCTCAGTGACAGTCCCTGTCATTCATACTAGATCTTTGGGTAATTGCCGGAGTCCAGCTCCAGCCGAGAGTTCGGAGCTCAAGAAGGGTGCGTGAGATAGGCGTAGAAAGAAGAAGAGAGAAAGAAAGGAGAGACGGACCACTAGGATTCCTTGATGATTGTGGACATTGCGAGAAAGCTGTCCGCTTTATTTAGACAGAAGCAGTACAAGGTTTTCTTTTAGGGGCATTTTGACATAGCTTCAGGGGGGCACAATTTACAACTTCTTGAGAAATGATTGAGGAAGGGTCCCACATTCCTTTCTTATCTTGGTTTGCCAGTCTTCACCCGCTCTCCTCAGGTCTGGGCTCTAACCTTGGCGCCACCTGTGACAACCAGGCCCCTACCTTGAATTATGTATGGGTTAGTAAGTCCGGGGTCTTAGTGTATGGGGATTACGGGCCATTGGCACTAAAGGCCATTAGGTCAGCAAGCTCACACAGTTTGTTATCTGAACAAGTAAAGCAAGAGTTATAACGGAAAGAATTGTAATTAGCAATGAGCCAAGTTTACTCCATTTAAGTTTCAATTCTGCAATTGACAAGTGAGTGTTTCCAAAGACAATTCTACAAATTGTTTCACCTCAGGACAGGGTATTATCCATTCCAACGTTGCAGCCAAGAATTTCTCAGTAGACAACACATCTTACTCAGTAATACACTCTTACTACAATTCTTATTCTACAACTTATCCATCACTTAATGGGAGAAATACATCAAAAGAGAAAAAACAAAGATCTAAGACAAAAGGTTTCAAACATTAAGTTCCTCTACAACTGCAGGTTCTACAACCTCATAAGTGATCAAACAATAATCAAAAGTATATCTTTGTGATGTTAGTGAAATCAGCCTATATTTCCTCTAGTTAGAAATTATGAAAGCAGCTAAAACAACTACTATGTTCTAAAGAGTTGCAAGGACAGGCTAATCCTTAAGGTCACAGTAACTATATTTTTTGCCTTAGCAGGATAGCCTTTAGGGTCCCAGTAACAGGATAGCCTTTAGGGTCCCAGTAGCTATATTTTTTGTCATGGCAGTTTTAACCCATACTCCCATCATTTCCATTAGTTTGTAAAATTCTTATCAAGCCATTTCCCAGAAAGCATGCTAAATGTCCGGGCCAGATTTTATGGCAATGGGTAGGTACACAATAAGGTGTCTGGAAACAGCATGGGCTTGATTGTACTCCTGTGTGCAGTTAAAGGCCCACTCACCAAGACATTATCAGTAACATTAACTCTCAAGCTGATATTACTTGCCAAAGCCATCTCACAGGGGCAAACAATGCCTCAATAGATTACAGGATGCTTAGTGGGGTGCTTGAGTGTCCATGCAAAAGGGTGGTGAGACTGCATCAAGGTGGTCAGAGAGAAATCCGCCGGGCCCTGCCAAACAGCTGGAAGCTCCCTGGGCCCTGCCATGCAGGGAGCTGTTCTCTTCACACCTTTGTGTCATTCACACCTACTGCACGGACCCTGGCAGGTAATTAAGTGGTTTGTCTTAAAATGTGCCATGTGGTCGCCCTGCCCTCCTGCAGAATTGAACAACTGTGACTTGTACTCAGTTGTAATCCCTTCCGTGGACTGTGGTGACCACTGGAATCTCTTTTGCCATGAACAGTATCAGGTCAGCCCTGAGCCAGTGCACAGACTCCCCCAGCATTGGCACCTTCCCCAACCTTGAGTTGTCTTCAACCAAAAGGGAATTATCTCTAGATTTGCATTCGTCCTAAGTGGGGAGAAAAACAGCTTCTTGCTATTATGGTTTCCAAGCAAATGGTGATTGGGCATTTGGGTTTATCTAAATGTTATATGTTTTGTTTCACCTCGCCTTCATATGAAATAGGTAAAGTGCTTAACTGAGAACATGCATGTGCCAATATATGCATGTGCTGAGTCTAATAATCATTGATTGAGCACAAGCGAGCATGAGTGTTTTAAAGACTGCCAGAACCTTTGAACATATGTGATGTATGTGTCATATCTGCGTGTGGTGTATCTAACAAGAATGGTAAATACTTGACATTATTCTTCAAGCCGAAAGGATGCTGCAGTTCTTTAAATGTAGAATAGTTCTTACCCTAACTGTGGGCCAGCTGACTGTTGCCTTGCCAAATTCTGCTTCCTTTGATATGTGTTTGGACAGGGTTCAAAACAGAAACAAGGATTCTTGTGTGTCTGGGATCTGCACTATTCACTTTAGCTGCTGTGCAGGGTCTCACTTGAAGAGATGTGATTCATCCCAGCTGAATGATGCTTGGGAGCCTAGTAGTCATCTGTTGTGTCTAGGACAGTGCTAGTTGCTGTAATGTCCTTAAAATAAGCCAAACCCAAATGTCCACTGTGGACCCTGGGTGAGCCATTCAAAGCAGAGTATCAACATTTCTTACCCATCTAAAAATGTCTGCCTCACATAAACTGGGGATATTGGCTCCATTATTGCTCAAAACTCTTAAATGCTTGTCCCAAATATTAGAGAAAAAACTTTGAGGATAATTTAGGGTTTTGGAGTTTAAATAACCTAGACCAATTTGTGTTATTCAAAACAGGATTTCTCAACCTTTATTCCGTGTATCCATGTCCTCCAAATACCTAAACACCAAAATATGATTAAAATAAGAAATGGAAAGTATTGCATTTTTTTTCTTAAAGATTTATCCATTTATTTGAAAATCATATTTACAAGGAAAGGGAGATAGTTCACTCACTAGATGGCTGTAGCAGTCAGAGCTGGGCCAAGCCATCCAGTCATCCAGGTCTCCCATGTGGGTGGCAGGGCACAAACACTTGGGCCATCTCCTGCTTTGCCCAGGCTGTTAGCAGAGCAACCAGGACATGAATTGGTGCCCATATGGGATGCTGGTGCCAAATTACACAACTTTACCTGCTATGCCACAAGGCCAGTCCAGTTCTTAGACTTTTAACTCTGAAAATTATCAATTGCTCCATCTTTGTAGATTTTCATTACAGATGGGTTACATTATTGACTTCACAGCAGTGCTTATCACTGAGTATTTCAGCCAGAAGCATGAGTGATTGTGAGAAAACAAAGGAAAGAGTGATGTCCAGTTCCCAGGACCTGTATATCATCTTATGTCATCCTTATCCCAATTCCAACTTCTCACATGTCTGAAATGCTGTCTTAATTGATATCACTAATGAGGTCGGCGTTGTGGCATAGCAGGTAAGGCTGCCATCTGCAATGCTGGCACCCCACGTGGTATCTGTTGGTGTCCCAGCTACTCCACTTCTGA
The DNA here is from genome assembly GCF_030435755.1 of Ochotona princeps. Taxonomy (NCBI): domain Eukaryota; kingdom Metazoa; phylum Chordata; class Mammalia; order Lagomorpha; family Ochotonidae; genus Ochotona; species Ochotona princeps. The sequence continues at coordinate 51,492,527 of NC_080843.1, forward strand.
TCATCTCCCTGCTAATGGCTTGGGAAAAGCAGAGAAAGATGGCCTAAGAGTATGGATACCTGCTACCCATGGGAAGGACCAGGATAAGCTTCAGCCTTCCCTAATGCTGGCCTTTGTGCCCATCTGGGGAGTGAATTGGCAGATAAAGGTATTTCTCTCCCTCTCCTTCTGTAACTCTTTCAAATAAATAAGTAGATCTTTAAAAAAAATTGATGTCATGGGTAGTGCTCTTGCAGTGCAACTTTCAAAGCCAACCCTGACTATCTCATTTCAGTTCTTGGTGAAGCTGAATATCTCTTCTTGAGAGAACCAGGCCATGTAGCCCTGAGCAACAGCACGGTGTCTGTGGATTTCCAGTACTTTGATGAGGGTAATGGGACGCTAAGGAATGTGTCTGTCCTGCTTTGGGAAGCCAGCACCAATCAGACTGTTACTACCAAGTCCCTCCTGACCAACCAGTCCCAGGGGACGCTGGAGTTTGAATGCTTCTGCTTCAAGGAAGCTGGTGACTACTGGTTCCTGACAATGGCTCCAGAAGTGACAGACAACAGCACTCCCTTCCTGTGGTGGGAGAGAGGTGCCTTGCTGAAGGTGGAGTGGCCCGTCTTTCACATTGACTTAAACAGGACATCCTGGGCAGCAGAAGGTACCTTCCAGGTGGGCTTCTCCACCAGTCAGCCCCTGTGCCCCTTTCCTGTGGACCAGCCCAGTGTCTTGGTGGACGTAACTTTCGCCAATAGCCTTCCTGAGACAAGAACGGGTCCCGGACAGCCACTGGAGATAAGAACCAGCAAAAGGACGGGGCTCGCACAGGGCCAGTGGGTTGAGTTTGGCTGTGCACCAGTGGGGCCAGAAGCATATGTCACTGTGGTGCTCAAACTGCTTGGCAGGGACTCGGTCATGGCCACCACAGGGCCCATTGACCTGGCCCGGAAGTTTGGATACAACCTAGTCATGGCGCCAGAACTCACGTGTGAGTCTGCGGTGGAGGTCATGGTGCTGCCGCCGCCATGCATCTTTGTCCAAGGAGTGATGGCTGTGTTCAAGGAGGCCCCCAGGCGCCCAGGGGAGGGGACTGTCCAGCTGGCCCAGAACAGCCTGCCACTGGGAGAGAGGAGAACCGCATTCAACTGCACGTTGTTTGATGTGGGGAAAAACAAATACTGCTTTGAGTTTGGTGCATCAAGAAAAAGCCAGCTTTCTACAAAGGAAAAGGAGTGCATGCTCATTCAGAGAAATATAGGTGGGTACTGAGATTTTTCAGCATTTAAAAATCAAGTGGGTGTCCTCGTGTCCCCAGTTCTCTTAGAACTTAGGTGAACTCTGCTGTCCTTTTGATAGTCGTTGCCCATGATGTACTAATTAGCGTTATTGTCCCTGTCTAAAAAAAGTAAACATATTGTGAAAGAGATCCACTTACTGAATTTCTTCAGGCCTCAGTTTCCCCAGCAGTAAAAAAGGAATAATGAAAGGAGCTTCCTCAGAGAGCTGTGGAGATGGACTAGAAGAAATGTCACCTTGTTCGTGTGGTGCCCTGGTGCCCAGGAAGTTAAACATCCTAGTAGGACATCACATGGTAGTGACTTGGGAAGTCAAAGCTAAATCCTGAATTGTAACTTGTGTAAGTAACTTCTGCCTGCTCTTAGCTGAGCACAATGATTTTTCTCTTAAACTGTTCATGACAGGAATGAAGCTGTGCTAGTGAGATATCATAGCAGGGTTTCTGACGTTTTTCGATTCTGCATTTGTGCCCTGCCCCGTTAGACCTGATGATTCTGCAGCTCCTCGCGTTTCCCTTTGCCCCAGTGTGGGCCTACCTTTAGCAAGCACTCTAACTTGGCCAAGATTGTCTGCACCACCTGCCGGTCTGATCTTTACAAAGCCCACAGCCTCTTGGCAGCCCAAACCTATCACTGTTGTCTGTAATCCCCAGAATTCCTTGTTCCAAATGTACCCACTTCCTTTCCCTAGAGGGCCTTTTGTTTCAGCTTCCCCCCTCTCCTGCCCTCCAGTGTTCACTGCCCTGCCTACACTCACCGCTTTCTCCAGCCTAGATTTCATGACCTGTCCTTGTAACCGGCCTCCTACTCACATCCTAAACTCCTTTGCCATCTTTTCCTTTCAGTGCACTTGCCAGGCCACACCGCTGCTCCTCATGGATCCAGTCATCTGCCAGCCACCCACTTCACCCCCTCTGCTGAGTCCGCACAGCGAGGTCACACCCAGGCACACTGGTACCACCGAGAACAGATCATGTTTTGGTTCTCAGCTGGGCCTCCGTGCTTCCCAGTGTGCCAGCTCATGCTCCTCTTAACTGCAGTTCTTACCCCTCCCTCCTCCAACTCCATCTGCTGCTATCTACTTAGTCTCAGAGTTGCTCTTGCCACCCACCCAATGGAGCAGCTGGAAGCCATTTGGGAGGAGTGTCTCGCCCACCAGAAGATCATTGAGCTTCCGGGCATTAGAGCCATTCTATCCCACTCCTTTCCTGTGTCCAGGGGAGCTATGCCATTCCTCTGATATGTGATAACCTGTTCCCTGCACTGTGACACTTGGCCCCTCTGCTCAGTTCAGGAAGCTGTTCATCAGTATCCGCCCTCTCAGCTCTTGGTCTGACCCCTGCTTCCAGCGCATTCTCATCAGCTTTGAAATGTGCCTAATTCTATGTAAAAGCAAAAGAAAAAAACCACACCCAAACATAGTTTCTCTGAGATTTCACCATACTTGCTGTCTTTTTCCTTTTATAGCACAGTGGCTTGAAATGTTGCCTGCACTTTGGGTGGGGTTCATTTCCTTGCATCGCAGTCACCTCAGCCTACCACAAGCTGGCTCCCACCCAGCTTACAAATGTTCTCACTGAAGCAGCTGGTGAATGAGTCTCAGCTTCCCCCAAATCCAGGGCCACTGCTCAGGCTGTGGCGTCTCTGACCTTGGCTCTGAGTTTACCTGGCTGCTACTTCACTGTTTTCTATGCTTGTTGTCTCCACACATCTCTGAAGCCTTGGTTGTCTGTAATGCTCTTTGCATACCCTCCTGGCTCATGCTGGTGACTGTCTTGATGCAGACTTCAGAAGGGCATCTCTGCCCCAGTCTTCCCCTGCATCCAAGCCCTGTTCAATAGCTGGCATCCCTCCTGTGTCTCCCAAGCACCTCCGAAGCAACAGGTCCAGAATAGAACTCATCATCTCTACCCCTAAGCTTCCTCGGTGTAGGACTTCACCACCAAACTCATCTTTCAAACCAGAATCTCAGGAGTCTCCTCCTTCCGGCCTCTTCCATGCTGGAGTCTCTCTGCTCCTCCCCAGATCCACTGACAACACTTGATTTGTGTCCTCCATCATCCCTTACCAGAGCTCTACGGTCACACTGGGGGGTGGTTCCTCCTTGTCCCTTGTGTGCACAATCAGAGGGAATGTTGAGAATGCAGGCTGGCTGAGGCTATTCCCCTGCTTAACACCTTTCTGCCACTTCTCTGGATGTGAGGGTGTGAAGTTGTAGGCCCTTCATGGTCAGCCTGGGCTGCCTCTCTACCATCTCCAGCTCTGCTCTAGGGCCCAGGACACCCACCTTCTGCCTTGTCCCAGTAGTGTTAATGTGACCCCCATGTCTTCATTTGAGTTGCTCTCCCTCAACTCGTCTGGTTAACTTTCTGTGCTGTAAGCCAGTGCAGCATCTCGAGTTCCTTTTCATGGTATTTTCTCACTTCTGTTGTTGCTTGTTTAATGAATGTCTCCCCACTCCCTTCCACCTATGCAAATTGAGAAAGTTTATTTGGCAGCAAAACGCTACTCCTGCTGCCTCAGAGCTTTATATGGGCTTTGGTCCACCTGCTATGGCTGTTATATCAATGGGTGCTCACTACTTGTTTATGAAAGTTAGAAACTCACGTCTTGCTAGTCTTGAGCACTTATTAGTAGGAGAACAATTAGATGGAACTAATTTGCTTATCCAGGATTGAAGGAGGCCTTTGGTATAGCAGTAACACAATGCTTCGGATGTTCGGACCTCATATCTGAGTGCTTGGGTTTCAGGACCAGCCTGGTTGCTGATTCTGTCTTCTTCTAACGTGCGCCCTGGGAGGCAGCAGGTGGTGGCACAAGTCATTGGCTTCCTGCCACCCACAAGGGAGACCCAGATTGAATTCCTGGTTCCTGGCTTAAAGCATGGCTCAGGCCAGGATGTTGCAGGCGTTTGCAGAGTGAATCAGTTCTGGGGGAAATCTTTCTCTCAAACTAACAGTAACGACAACAAAAAGGATTTAAATATCATGCAGTATATTCTTGACTTTTCAAAAGAAGGCACTTGTTCAGGGAGAAACATTCTGACCAGATTTATTGGAAATGACCCAAAGGAAGCCCAGAATGTCAGGCCGTTCGGTGTAAAGACATTTGAAGGCCAGGGAACCACCTTCTTGGTTCTCCAAGCTGGGCCTTCTTTCCATCCGGTGTCTATAAATCCAGGAGTTTTCCCTCAGCAGCTCCTGTGGGAGCAGCAGAAGCTGTGGAGAGGAGCAGAAGGCGAGTGGTTCTCTGCATGTTCACACTGAGGATGGCTGAGGGCTTCCCCTGGGGCTTCCTCATGCACTCACAGCCACACAGCAGGGCAAGGAGCCAGAACCAGAGAAATTGCACTTGCGTAGAGACTACAGAGCCTCCATGTGGCAGGGGGACAGCGGCTCCAACTCTGCCTTCCTTTGCTTTGTTTGTCCCAGTTTAATATCCCTAATCCAGAAATCCAGAATGCTCCAAAACCGGCACATGCTAGTGTGACACCACCATTGGAGAATTCCACGCCTGACCTCGTGTGACTGAATGCAAACACACTAAAAATATTGCATATAACCAGAAAGTATGCATGTGTGTTGTAATTGCAACTCGCATGCATTTTGTATTGAGATTTGGGTCCCTTCCAGAAGATGTCTCCTCCAGTATCCACAAGTATTTTAAAAATCGGAAATGCTAAGCACTTCTTTGGTCCCAGGCATTCCAGATAAGAGAGACTAAGCCTGTATTTAAATTTATCACTGAATTGAGTTCTCTACTGTGTACATGGACAGCTCTGACCAGTAAAGATTGTCTCTTTTTGCAAATTGATGTCATTCAGGAACCTCGCATGGCTAGCATGAGACAGGGGGTCTCTGATTAGTTTCTTTAAAAAATGGAATTAGTGTGTTTTATATATTTGTGCTTTTCTTCAAACATGTCTCAGGATCTTAGGATATTACATGAGGAGTAACTTGGAGCACGTACATGATCTGGATGCTTATCCCACCTAGTGGGGTAAACACTTACACAGTGATCACTTTGCACCAGGCACTGTCCTGGATGGTTTATGAGTATTCAGTCCCTTAGCTCTGATGATGATAGGTTGTCAGTTTTATGGTGAAGAAATAGAGGGACGGAAAAATGAGTAACTTATCCAATATCAGTGATGTTGAAGTGTAGATCCAGAATACAACTCAAGTAGACTAACTTGACCTTTGCTTTTACCATGGTTCTAGAACACAGTTCACTGGTAACCCATGTAATTAACAATATAATGCTTTTGAAAAAAATGCATAAAGCGGGCTCGGCAGCATGGCCTAGTGGCTAAGGTCCTCGCCTTGATCCCATGTGGCCGCTGGTTCTAATCCCGGCAGCTCCACTTCCTCTCTGTCTCTCCTCCTCTCGGTATATCTGACTTTGTAATAAAAAAATAAAATAAATCTTTAAAAAAAAATGCATAAAGCATTTGCAAAAAAAGAATATACACAAACATATATATTTGAAAATCAGAATTAGAGAGAAGAGGGGAGAAAGAGGCAAAAAAGAGAGAGGAATTGTCTTTCTGCTAGTTCTCTTCCAAGAAGGCTACACAACTGGGGCTTGGCCAGGCTGAACCCAGGAACTTCCTGCAGGTCTGTCATGTGGGTGGCAGTTGGGCCAAATCTGCTGCTTTTCCTGGGCCGTTAGCAGGAAGCTGGATTGGAAATGGAGCAGCCAGGATATGAACTGGTGCCTGTAAGGGATGTTGGCATTTCAAGTGGTGGCTTAATGTGCTGCACTATGGTACTGGCCTATAATGATTTTAAATTGCATAAAAAGATTCTGTTATTTTCCTTCTTGATGTATTAGTTCACCTTGCTTCTGTAACCACCTGAGAATCCACTTCCCCAGGCATGAACACAATTTATTCAATGATGAACTTCGCTTTGTGCAAAGAATATCTAAACTGCTTATCCCAGATCTCCGTACTATTATGGTCTGGGCATGTTGGATTTTCTTCTGTGTTCATAAATGTATCTTGGTCTTTAGGAGATGGCTAATGAAGTCTTGGGGCAGAAACAAATCTCCCTTTCACATTCCAGGTGAAGCTTGCTCTCTCAGCATAAATATGTTCTGTAGTGAGTGGCCTGAGAGACTTTTGACCTGGCCAGACAGGTTTGTTCCGTTGGTGTGGGTGCATGCACGGACGCCTGAACAGGACCAAACAAAAGACTCAACAAGTACTCACATTGGTCGTTTTGCTCCTCATCTCTTAACACATAGAATTGCCTAAGCAGTTCCCATGGGTGCCAAGTGTTTCAGAGTTACCAGCAGAGATCTTCGGGGGTCAGATCTCATCAGGGATCACTTAAGGACTTCTTTGTTCCCCGTTAAATTTGATCATTGCTTCATTTGAGTGATTTCCTGTATGGTTAATTTGATTTAGAAACAATGAGAAAGAAGACATTAGTTTAAATGCTTTTATTATTAATTATCCTGCAAGCCATGAGGTTTACTTTCAAGGCACAAATACACTTAGCATTTTTAAATGAAATTTTGAGGGACATTAAGATTCATATTTTTATCGAGAATTGAATTTGTTTTCTGGTCCCTGCTGATAAAATCTCTTTTTAGTTTGGCAGGTGGTTTCATGTATTTAAATAAATCATATTTATATTTATGTAAAATGAAAGAGTAGTTCAGAAAGAATAACAGAACAATTCTTTTGCAGTCCTACCTTTTATAGTCTTAATTATGAGTACAAGAGAAGATTGATTGTGAATTAATGTGTAATTCCCAGTAGATTTTCCAGAAATAAATCAGAATACTTTAACTCAAAGAGTTTTTAACATGAGAACCCCAAAGCTTTTCAAACGCTGAGAGCTTAATGTCTGCACAGCTTGGAAACCATGAGGACAAAGCCAGTCCATTGTTCTGCCTCATGAGGAGCTGCAGTGTGATCCGGGAGGCACAGAACCAATATTGTGTTCAGTTGGACCTCCGGATGGAACATAGTTACCACACCTCAGTTGATGCTGCTCCAGGATCCTGGCTTGTAATGATCCTGTGCTTGAGAAAATCCCAGGAGAATTTTAATTGCTATAAAGGACTCCTATTCCATGACTCACTCTGAAGATTGCACCACTTGGCTCACTAGAGAATGCAGCTCCTCTACCCACCGTCCCTGTTTGTAGAGCTCTGTTATTTCTTTAGCAGCACGAGAAGAGAGCCTTTTCTGCAGAGGATATTTTGATGCCTGTAATTGGCAGGTCCTGATAGGTCTTGAGGTTGGGCAGGTGCTGATAAAAAGGATAATTCTTTTTTAAATAGGGGACTGTTCAGTTCTATTTGGTGATGGTTGCATATCTGTCTGGAATAGACATGTGCATTTTTTTTGAAGATTTTATTATTATTGGAAAGCCGGATATACAGAGAGGAGGAGAGACAGAGAGGAAGATCTTCCATCCGATGTTTCACTCCCCAAGTGAGCCGCAACGGGCCGGTGCGCACCGATCCGAAGCCGGGAACCAGGAACCTCTTCCAGGTCTCCCACGCGGGTGCAGGGTCCCAAAGCTTTGGGCCGTCCTCGACTGCTTTCCCAGGCCACATACAGGGAGCTGGATGGGAAGTGGAGGTGCCAGGATTAGAACCGGCGCCCATATGGGATCCCGGGGCGGGTTCAAGGCGAGGACTTTAGCCGCTAGGCCACGCCGCCGGGCCCAGACATGTGCATTTAACAATAATAGCATTGGCTATTCTAGGAGGGATTTGCATGTATTTTGGAGTTCTGGTATCAGATGTATCTATATTTAGAATTGTCACTGTCCTTGCTGGATTGCTCCTCCTCGTCATGTTCATATATGTTAATATCCATTCATATCTGTGCAGTCTCTAATGAAACCACCAGGAACTAATCATCAGGTTCCCAACCTTGTACCCTAATGCAATGTAAATTCTTTGAAAGGCCCCACTTTTTTAAAAAAAGTTTTATGTTTATTGGAAAGTCAGATATACAGCGAGGAGGAGAGACAGACAGGAAGATCCTCCATCTGATGATTCATTCCCCAAGCAGTCACAATGGCTGGAGCTGAGCCAATCTGAAGCCAGGAACTCGGAGCCCCTTTCAGGTCTCCTACGTGGGTGCAGGGGCTTTGGGCCTCCTCGGCTGCTTCCCCAGGCCACAAGCAGGAAGCTGGATGGGAAGCGGAGCTGCTGGGATTAGAACCAGTGCACATATAGGATCTCAGTGAGTACAAGGTGAAGACCTTAGCCGCTAGACTGTTGCGCCAGGCCCAAAAGGCCCCACTTTTAAACAGCATAATTAGATTGTTTGCACCATCTTGGTATCATTAACATAAGGCTTTAGGAACTGAACTCCTGAATTCAGAGAAATGGATATTTAAATAACAAAAGCTTTTTTTATATAACAGCGATTTTTTTAAAAACAGAAACAAACAAACAAAACCAGAATGGGCCCTGCTTGGTAGCCTAGTGACTAAAGTCCTCTCCTTGCACATGCTGGGATCCAATATGGGCGCTAGTTCATATACCAATAGCCCTGCTTCCCTTCCAGCTCCCTGCTTGTGACTTGGTAAGGCAGTCAAGGACAACCCAAAGCCTTGGGACCCTGAACACACATGCGAGACCTGGAAGAACCTTTTGGCTCCTGGCTTCAGATTGGCTTAGCTCCAGCCATTGTGACCACTTGGGGAGTAAATCAACAGATGGAGGGTCTTCCTCTCTGTCTCTCCTCCTCTCTGTGTATCTGCCTTTCTATAAAAATAAACAAATCTTAAAAAAAATAAAAATAAAAAAAACAGGATACAGTTAAATCATGCTTTCTATCTACTCTGACAATCTCTGTCCTTTAATTGGTATGTTTAGGTTAATTATATTTAGTGTTATCATTAGAACGTTGGATCAAGATTTATTTTTATGGATTTACATTTGTTCCATTTCATTCTTTGCTTGTTTTTACATATTCTTTAGAGCTAGTGAATATCTTTAGGATTTATTTTGTCAATGCTGCTAGTTTATTATAAAATACATCTTTAGTGGTTTTCCTGGAATGTCTAACATATGTGTTTTAGGTAGTTTTTTTCTTTTTTTATGATTTTATTTATTTATTTAAGATTTATTTTTTTTTAATTACAAAGTCAGATATATAGAGAGGAGGAGGCGAGACAGAGAGGAAGATCTTCCGTCTGATCATTCACTCCCCAAATGAGCCGCAACGGCCGGTGCGCGCCGGTCCAAAGCCAGGAGCCAGGAACTTCTTCCAGGTCTCCCACGCGGGTGCAGGGTCCCAAAGCTTTGGGCCGTCCTTGACTACTTTCCCAGGCCACAAGCAGGGAGCCGGATGGGAAGTAGAGCTGCCGGGACTAGAACCAGCGCCCATATGGGATCCCAGCGCGTTCAAGGCAAGGACTTTAGCCACTAGGCCACGCAGTCGGGCCCTATTTATTTATTTTTTAAATGATCTTATTTAGTTGATTAGGGTACAAAGGGTCAAGGGCTACTGGAAAGTGGGTAATACCATTGCTTCCACACTGTTAGTTTTTTTTTTTTTTCCCTTGTATCTGGAGTCAGGGGAGAAACAAAGGGAAACGCCCCACCCAGCCTCCCACCCATCCCAGGTCCCTGACATGAGACACGCTCCGAGGGTCCTGCTCAAGCAGTTTTGATAGTTCAACAGCTCTGAATTGCTGCCAATCTCATCATTCCAATTGCAATGAAACCTATTCAGAATCTACTGGCTGGCATAGTCTCTTCATAGTTGGGGTTCTGAGATCAGCAGTTCAATTGGAGGGATCTCCAAAGAAACCTCATCTGAGATGATCCCAAACCTGATGCTTGTGTGAATTTGCCAGTACAAGGTCTGGCACAGTCCGTCGCCCCAATCAGCTTATGCTTAGGTATTTTTTCTGTCCTTTTCTTTTTTTTCCTCCAAGATCCCAAGTTATGTATATGATGCTGTTTGATGCTTTCAGCTATTATACTACTTTATATGAGGAATTTTGAATAACATGCTATTTCATTCCTCCTTTATATAATTATTATACCTATGATTAAACAAATAATACATTGTGATAGTTCTGCTTTAGATTGTCAGTTATATTTTAGAGCACTTAAAACTAAAAAGCACTGAGATAGGGGTCCTAGTGATGCAAAACCAGTGAAGTGAATATGGTTTATAGTAATGCATTTTACTACATAAAGAGTTGGAGGAAAGGAACTGACAGGATGCAGACCTGGATGCAGGATTGGGAACTGGAGATGCTGGTGTGCTGAAACACTGTACTCTGCCCCGTGCAAATGCACAACCTAATATGTTAACCAGCGTTTTAAAAAGTGACAATTATATTTACTTTTAGATGTGCTGTTTGTAACACTCCTAATTTCTTTGATTAGATACAGTTTTGTGTCTGGCATCATATGCCTTCTCAATGAGGGAATTCTTTAAGCATTACATTCCTCGTTGTGAAGACTGTGGTGGTAATTCTCACAGTTTTGGTTGGAAAAGTATTTCTTCTTTACTCATTTTTGAAAGGTATTTTTTTTTTAATGTGAAATTCTGGGTTGGAAGATTTTCGGTAGTACTTGAGATATGCTTGCATAGGTTTTTAAAATTATTTTATTATTATTTTTAAAAGATTATTTATACCGGAGAGACAGATATACAGAGGGAATGAGAGACAGAAAGAAAGATCCTGTGTCTGCTGGTTCACCCCCCAAGTGGCCGTAATGGCTAGAGTGAGCTGATCCAAAGCCAGTATCCAGGAACTTTTTCAGGGTCTCCCATGCAGGTGCAGGGTGCCAAGGCTTTGGGTCATCCTCTCTACTACTTTCCCAGGCCACAGCAGGGAGCTTGAAGGGAAGTGGGGCAGCTGGGATAAGAACCAATGTCCTTGTGGGATCCTGATGCATGCAAGTTAAGAACTCTTAGCCACTAAGCTGTTGCACTGGGTCCCTTACATAGGTTTTAAAAAAGATTTATTTATTTAAATGTCTGAATGACAGAGAGAGAAAGATACCAGAAGAGGTCATTGATATTTTGGTTTACTCTCACAAATGACAGCAGCAATGCAATCTAGCCAGGCAGAAGCTGGGATCCAGAAACTGTCTGGGTCTCCCATATGGGTGGCACAGGCCCGAGTACATCTTCTGCTGCCTTCCCAGGCACATTAGCAGGGAACTGGGTGGGAAGCAGAGCAGCTGGGACTCAAACCAGCATTCCAGTATGGAATGCTGGCATTGCAAGTGGTGGCTTAACAAGTTGCCTAACCCACTGTGCTACAGTTGCAGCCTTTTCCATAGTCTCTAATGAGAAGTCAGCTGTCATTCTCACCTTTGTTCCCTGACATATGCTCCATTTCTACATCCATCCTCCTGGTTCACCCTTCAAGATGTTCTGTTTGCCTTTTGTAAATGTTGAGTCCAAGTTGTTTGCTTTTTTTGTATTTATCCTTCTTGGAGTTTTCTGCGCATCTTGGATCTGTGGTTTGGTTTCTTTCATTAATTGTAGAGAGTTGTTGGGTATCTGTTCAGATATTTCTTCTTTTTCTCTTTTCCTCCAGAGATTCCAGCTATGATATGAGATGCTATTTAATACTCTCCCACAACTCTTAGGTCTTCTTCTTTTTTTAAAGATTTATTTTGTTTTTTATTGGAAAGTTAGGTACACAGAGAGTAGGAGATACAGAAAGGAAGATCTTTTGTCTGATGATTCACTCCCCAAGTGGCCACAATGGCTGGAGCTGAGCCAATCCGAAGCCAGGAGCCAAGAGGTCTTCCAGGTCTTGCATGTAGGTTCAGGGTCCCAAGGCTTTGGGCTGTCCTTGACTGCTTCCCTAGGCCATTGGCAGGATGCTGGACGGGATGTGGGGCTGCTGGGATTAGAACTGGTGTTGATATTGGATCCCAGTATGTGCATGCAAGGCAAGGACTTTTAGCTGCTAGGCTATTGCACTGGACCTGGGTCTTTTTATCTTTGTGCCTGTGTCAAGTCTGTTAATGAGCCTGTAAAAGATACTCTTTCGGAGTGTTATCATATTTTTAAAATTCTAACATTTCCATTCAGCTGTTTAGATTACAGCTCTCTGATGAAATTGCTCATCTCTTTATGCATCCTGTTGACCTTTTTCTACTAAAATCTTTAACATATTACCCATAATTCTTGATATTCTCTCTCTAATAATTCTAATGTCTGGGACTGGTTATCTTGATTACTTTATCTTTTGATGATTTGCTGTTTATTCTTTGTTTCTGCATGTGTCTCATAATTTTCAGTTGAGAGTTACACGTCCTGCTTAGAATTATAGACACAGAGGTTTTACGGTTTATGCCTGGCAATGTTTTCTGTTCATCTTTTCTGTGAGTAATGGGATGGTATACTAAGGAACTGAGCCATATTTGGAGTTTTCCCATTGCTATGGTTGTCCTCAGTGCAGTGAAGATTTAAAAATTAGGTGTTGGGTCTGGCGTCGTGGCCCGCAGCTAAAAGTCCTCGCCTTGAACGCGCCAGGATCCCTTATGGGCACTGGTTCTAATCCTGGCAGCTCCACTTCCCGTCCAGCTCCCTGTTTGTGGCCTGGGAAAGCAGTTGAGGACAGCCTAAAACCTTGGGACCCTGCACCCGCCTGGGAGACCTGGAGGAAGTTCCTGGCTCCTGGTTTTGGATCGACACAGTACTGGCCATTGTGGTCACTTGGGGAGTGAATCATCAGATGGAAGATCTTTCTCTCTGTCTCTCCTCTCTGTGTATCTACCTTTCCAATAGAAATAAATAAATATTTAAAAAATATAAAATCAGGTGTTGCTTTGTGTTTAGGGAAGACTTCGGATGGACAGGTGCTTCTTTTTCCCCTATTCTATTCCACCCTTTGCTTTAGACTTAAGCTTGCATGTCAGAGTTTTCAGCCCCTGTGCTATGACTGCTTCCGTAACAGTAGAATGTTGTTATTTATTATTTGGTATTTGCTAGTCTGGAGTAGAGGCAGAGCATTTTCCTTTCCTGGCTCAGCTTCAGTCTAGGTCCCTCAGTCTCAGAAACGGGTTCTTCCTGATGATTTTGCCTTTCCCTAAAGGTAGATGATCTCAAATAGTCTGGGCATAGGGAATTTTTGATTCAAGGGTGAAGAAGTTTTTCCTTTTTTCTACTCCCTGGCCATAACTGGTATCGGGATTTTCTGTCCTTTCCCTGGAGATGAAGGCTTTTGCCGGTAGAAGAGATGGGGAGGAGAGTTTGGCTGAGGTCTCGTCCTTAGTGCTGTGCCTTCCCTGCTCAGGTTTCTACCATGAGGAGAGTTTGGTTTTGCACTTGCTCTTTGGCTGTCTTGTGAGCCTTTGAAGAGATCCCCAGAGGAGAATCTGCAGGTCTGTACAAATTCCATGGATATGTGTTGCTCCTCTGGGTTCTACATCTTCATTTTAGTTTATGTGAGGATTTTAACAATCCATTACTGTTAGTTACTTAGAACAGTTAGAGTTCTAGTTTTTACGTTATTGTGCGCAGCTAATTCCCACAACCTGGTTCTTCGGCATGAGCCGAAAACACCAGATGCAATGGGGGCAGCAACAGGATGGAGGTGGTAGGAGAACAGTGAGGGGCGGGAGAAGGAAGGGAAGATGGAGGTACCTGGGGCCACTTATGTTCTGGTCAGCCGGCTAAGCACGCAGGTGGGCAGGATTGGGAGGGATTGAGGGCAGGCCCCAGGGGATTGGTGCCTGCAAGTGAATGTCTTAGTAATTGGTGAGTGGGTGGGGGTGGGATTCTCAGGTGAAATGCCAGGTTCCATCTGATTGGTGGACGGCTAGACTGGTGCGAATTTCGTAAGCTGTGAGGAAGAAGGAATAGTGCCAGGCAGGGTGGGATATTCTAATAACTCCTTACAATTACAGCTGTAGGTAGATTCTCACCAACGTGTTATGTGCTCCAGGTGAACCAGTGTCACATACCATCTTTCCTCGGAGAAGCCTGTCTCTATATTCCAAACTAGTCAGTTGCCCTTTTTCCTTATCTTGCTAACGGGTGCTAAGAAGGTTGAAATTTCGTAGATTCCGTAGCGCTGCTTTAAGGTGGGGAGCGGTGGGGAGCGGCAGGGAGCAAAGCTCTTTCCAGCCATCTGCATCTGTGGAGCTGTTGTTACTTTCTGACTCTTCACAGCCTGAGTTTTGAGTTTTGGTGCTTCATTTGGGGAAAGTTAGATTTTCTCAAATGAAGTAGCACTAAAAACGTGACTTGTGTCCTTGCAGAGACTTGGGGACTGTGGCAGCCATGGAGCCAGTGTAGCACCACATGTGGGGATGGTGTCAGAGAGCGTCGCCGGGTGTGTCTCACCTCCTTCCCCTCCAGACCCGGCTGTCCTGGACCGTCCTTGGAGACCTCTCTGTGCTCCCTGGAGGAGTGTGCTGGTAGGTATCCTTGCTTCCTTCCCCTTCAAAACCGCCAGCTGAAGAACCAATGAACCCATCACCAGTCTGAGTCCAGTGGGCTCATTCATGCCTTTTGATGATTTCTGGCTGCGTTGACCCTAAGCTTGTTAGTATTTCTAAGATGGGTGTAGCTGAGAGCGTGTTTGTCATTGAAAGGATTATATTTAAAGCTGGAGAAGATGGGGAAGTGACAAGAAATAAATGCAAATTAAAGTTAGCCATAAACATTTTTTTTTGAGATGCAAAAATGGAGTGGGATGATCATGTCTTCCTCCGGTTTTTAGGTTGTTATTTCTGCTTCTAGTTTCCCTCACCGAAACTCGGGGAAAAACAGTTGTCCTTAATTTTTCTTCTAGCCATCCCACTGAAGCCCAAGGGGACCACCTTATTTGTCAAAGTGGGGACCAGACACCTTTTCTTACCCTTTAAGAGACGTCAATATTTTACCATTCCTGCCCAGCAGAGGAGGTGGTGGGGACATTTCTTCATGCTATCTCCTGGGGACTGCCACTCCTGGGATTTGCTAAGCATCGTCAAGGGGAGAAGCAGAAGATGCTCCCTGGGTGTTGGATGTGAGTGGTCTATGGATGTGACACTCATGGGCTTGGTAAGGTTTGCTCCAGTTCATGGGGTTGAGTTGTGTTTATTTCCTGTAGGTTATGATGATGAGTAATCCTGGCTGTTCCCATGGGCATCTCACCTCCCCGACTTTTCTCTGGCCCTGGTTCGTAGATTGTCTTTCTTTCAGGTCCTACCACGTTTGCTCTGTAATTTCAGATGAGACGATCACCCTCAGTCTCCTGTTCCCTTGAGATCTGGGAGGCTTAGTTGTTCTTCTGAGTTTCGATCTCGAATACCTTTAGGCCGAAGTGCAGGCCCCTGGCTGTCCGAGCCAGTGTCTTGGGCCTGTGGCCTTAGGGAATTCCTCTTCTGTCTTCCCAGTTGGATCATTGGCCTGGCTCACTGCCTTCCATCCTCTTCCTTCTTGGAGCTTCAGACCCAGGCTCTTTACCAAGCCCTCAGTCTGCCTGCTTGTTGTCTTTCCTAGGCCTGGGCCCTACCCTGAATCAATTTCTTTAGTTCTGTCCCATGCTGGTTTCTGAGGCTCTCTTCCCTTCAGGAATCCTCATCACTCTCCACAGTTCCCTCCTTGTCCATATGGGATGCTGCCCTCATCTGCTGCAGGACATTGTTGTGTTATAGGTATATTATACTTTTCTCCTTAGAGATAATTTCTGGAGCGGGGGAAGGTAAGTAGGTCAGTTAATGTGTTTATCTCTGGAAGGGGACTAGATATGACTCTGTACTAAGCTACCCACCTTTTTTTGTTTTTTAAGCTTAAATTTACCCAACAAGGGGAATTTTATTCCTGACTCATTTATTATCTTCCCAAAGACCAACAGCAGTGAAACAAAAGGGAGAGCAAGAAACCTGCAGGAGAAGCTTAGAACTGGTTTCCTGGAGTTCCTTTTCTTTCCCTGTTGGAAATGTTTACATGCCTTTTCAGTCCACCCACCTTCTCTTAAACCCGCAGTTGGGCTCCATGACATCCAGCCTCATCACAATCTTTGCCATTTTAGCTTTCTTATGGAAAATTGGCATAGTCTGCTCATTGTAGCTGCTCTGCTTCCCATTAGAACACCACACACTCCCCCACCCCGGGAATATCAAGATTTTGCTCTTCTTGTAGCATGTTACTGTGTGAGGTTGCTGCTCACCACACTTTTTACAGATGGCTAGGCAGGTTTTAGGAGAGTTTACCATGTTTGCTGGAGTGTTATTGGCATGGGAAGATGAAAGTTATCTGTCTTAGAGATGAGGGGTAAGGGGAAGCAGAAAGCTGTCAACACACACAACGTAAGACGGGGCGGAGAACTGACAATAGGATGAGATGCAGGGACTTCAGCACTTAGCAAAGGCGGTCATCTTCTCCCCTCCCCTCCTCTTCCTGCCTGAGCTCAGCAACGCTTGAGATCCTACGTCCTTTCTTCCTTTGTAGCGCTCCGGCCTTCTAGCTCATCTCCTCTTCAGCCCCAGGGTCCAGTGAAGTCTAACAACGTGGTGACCGTCACGGGCATCTCCCTATGCATGTTCATCATTGTGGCCACCGTACTCATCACGCTGTGGAGGAGATTTGGCCGCCCGCCCAAGTGCAGCACCCCTGCCCGACACAACTCCCTCCACTCTGCTGGCTTCCGGAAGAATTCGGACGAGGAGAACATCTGCGAGTTAAGCGAGCCACGGGGCAGCTTCTCGGATGGGGGTGATGGGCCCGCGGGGAGCCCTGGTGACATGGGTATCCCCCTGACCTATCGGCGCAGCGTGCCCGCGGCTCCCGAGGATGACGCCTCTGGCAGCGAGAGCTTCCAGTCCAACGCCCAGAAGATCATCCCGCCTCTGTTTAGTTACCGTCTGGCCCAGCAGCAGTTGAAGGAGATGAAGAAGAAAGGGCTGACGGAGACCACCAAAGTGTACCACGTATCTCAGAGTCCCTTGACGGACACAGCTGTTGAGGCTGCTGCTGGCGCCCCCTTAGACTTGGAAAGCCCGGAAGAAGCAGCTGCCAACAAGTTCCGCATCAAATCCCCCTTCGCTGAGCAACCTGCAGTCAGTGCTGGGGACAGACCTCCCTCCAGGCTGGATCGAGGCACGTCCCAGACCGCTTGTGCCATAAGCCCCAGCCAGACCCTGATCCGCAAGTCCCAGATCAGGCATGTGGGTGTCAGAGGGCTACCCGCAGACAGGAGCCATCCCAGGAATTCCCACTTCCGGAGGACAGCTAGTTTTCACGAAGCCAAGCAGGCCCGGCCGTTCAGGGAGAGGAGCATGTCCACGCTCACCCCACGTCAGGTCCCCAGTGCCTACGGTTCTAGGATGCGGCCCTGGGACCAGGCAGAGGACAAATCCCGGCCTCAGAGTCGAGGGCCCCACCCACTTCCTGAGAAACAGGAGCCTGTGCAAGGCAGCAGCGGCCCCTTAAGTCCACTCCCTAAATGCTATGCCTTGGGGCAGCCTTCAAGGAAACCGGAGCTGGGTGACCACCGCCACACAGGGGTTGAGAGAACAGAGCCACATAGGGCCCGGAGGGGACCATCCCCCAGTCACAGGAGTCTCTCAAGGAAGCAGTCCTCCCCCACCCGCCCCAGAGACGGCTACCAGAGGGTCAGCCCACTGAGCCCTTCACAGTGCAGGAAGGACAAGTGTCAGAGCTTCCCAACCCAGCCCGAGTTCGCCTTCTACGACAACACATCCTTCGGCCTCACCGAGGCTGAGCAGAGGATGCTGGACCTCCCAGGTTACTTTGGATCCAACGAAGAGGATGAAACCACCAGCACGCTGAGTGTGGAGAAGCTGGTGATCTAAAGTAAGAAAAAACCCAGGACCCTGCATAGCTGCAGGCCCACGGCTCAGTGTTCACCACAAACACACACTGTCCTGCGGACAGCTTTGTGTGCCTGTTGGGACAATCAGACAGAAGTTGGGGAGGAAGTAGCCTACATGCAGTAGGGTGTGTGTGTGTGTGTGTGTGTGTGTGTGTGTGTACATGCCCATGTGTTTTAATTTGTGAGGAAGTGGTTATTTATCCTGAACTTTTCGCTTTGTTATCCTGTTTCTATTGGCTTACTACTAATAACAATGATAATAAAAGTTAAACAAAACAAATGGAGGGTGTGGTATGCAAGGTGGTTATGAGAGATGACCAAGATAGGACCTGGTGAGTGGGATATGCTTTGAGGATTGCATGAGGTTTCCAATTTGAAGCAGAAATCTGGGAGCATCAGCTAGTGTTAACTTGGTGTCACAATTATGAATTATAATTTATCAAGTTATACATATTTAGGATCTGACACTTGTGGTTGCAGTATTGAACAGGTATTTGACTGATAAACGAGCAATATCCATTTGACTACTAAACTACCTACAAATGATGATGCCACAGGATATTCCAGAAAAGCTTTGTGCTTTTTCAGCCCAGGGTTGGCTCTGATCTCATCAATGTTTTAATGAAACACAAAGTCTAGGTGACTTTAATTGTGTGAATTAATTTGGCTTTGGAGAAATAACATAAAAAGCTGGTTTTTCTGGTAATGAATCAAATGAAGGCCTTAGCCATCATGGTTGTGGAAATGTTTTGAGAAGGAAAGTATGAGCGCTTGTGAAAGGATCCAGTTGGAACATGGGAGGTGGGTGCTAACTGGGACACAGCCCAGCCCCCGGAAGCCACTGTGGGTCCCTGGACCAACAGCACAGTGAGTGCTGTCCTAACATTCATGCCTGTGTGTTTGCAAACAAGCCTTTATGGCATTATTTACAAAGTGTGGGAATTTCTCTCTGATCCATGATTTAATTAGAACAAAGAGATCAAGAGCGGAGAAGAGGGGGAAAAAGTCTTAGAGACATAGGATCCCATCTGTTTGCTGACTCCGTCTTCCCTATTTTACAGAAAGGGCTTTGGGGCGCAAAGGACCCTTGCACAGGCTGGCGTGGGACATGGGCTGTGATGCACCCTGCTGCAGGATGTGTGAGTCTCTCAAAAGCAGGAACTTTAGGAGAAAGCTGGCTCCTCTTGCAGCAAGAAATCAAAAAGAAAAAAAGACAAAAAGAAAGGTCTCTTGGCTTTTCCGAACGGAAGCTTCCCACTGATAGATGATCTGACCTGTGAGGCCTGGTCTTGTGTGTTGCTTTGCTTGGAAATAGAACTGAAGAGCCTAGAGACTGGGCTGCTTCCCCAGAAGTCTAACATCATGGCCCATGTGGGCACTATACATTCTTGTGTACATTCTTCCGGTCATTCCCTTGGTGAGTCACCTGCATGGCTTTGGGTACATGCATTTTCCCTTCATTCTCATGATGACTTCACTACCTACCACTCTAGCCCTGTCTTTTGCATTATATTTTTTCTTCTTTGAGAATTTTTCAGGATATCAAACATGGTGAGGTTTCAGAGACTGTTGGAGATAGCAGATTTAAATGTGTGGGGTGGGGTGGGACTCACAAATACAAAAATCGTAGTTGTCAAAGTTTCTTGTGGGGGTGGTGCCATGGCATAGTAGAAAAGCATATGCCTATGGCACCAGCATCCCATGTGGCATCTCATGTCCTGGCTGCCCCATTCTGATCCGGCTCCCTGCTCACAGCCTGGGAAAACAACATGGGGTGACTCAAGTCACTGGGCCCCTGTACCTATATGGGAGTCCCAGAAAAATATTTCCTGGCTCCTGGCTTCAGATTGGTTCAGCTCCAGCCAGTTAGCCATTTGGGGAGTGAATCAGAAAGTGGAAGATCTCTCTCTTTCTCCTTCTGTACCTCTGCCTTTCCAATAAAAAACAAATCTTTAAAAAAAAACCTTTCTTGCATTTCATGTGAAACCTATGACACCAATGAGAGGCTCTAATAATAGCCCTATCTCTCAGGAACAGGAGGGGTAGGTTACTCAGCGCTGACAACTGGTATTTGCTGATGCGAAGAAGAGGAAACGAAGCTTTTTAATCTCATGCTCATTGTTTATCATATGAAAAAGCTTTGTTCTCTCTCCAGGTTCACAGGCTTTTGTGCCAATGTTTGAGTATGTGCTCACTCATTCCGGATTTCAATGTTAGACTAAGACCAACGCAGCTATGGAAAGGGTGGGATTTAGAGGGAAATGTAGAGGGATTTAGAGAGATTTTCTATTTAGTTATGTTCCCTAGTATATTATGCATCTCAGTGGATATCAAAGGAGCTAAGAGCACCACTGAACTCGGTCACCATCTGCCTAGAGCCCCAGTTTTCCAGGGCTCTAACCCAGAGTTAATCTTTACATGTTAAAGTTAGGCTAATTTAGCCCATATCCTTAGAAAAGGGAAATATGTTAGCATTGTCTTTGGAAGATAAGCAGTAGACACAATTGTATTTTCCTTTTTTAAAAAAAATTATTTTTATTTGAAAGGAATGCAAATTTTGCAAGACAAGAAGAGACAGAGAGGAAGATCTTCCATCCACCACTTCACTCCTCAAATGGCCTCATCGGCTGGAACTGGGCTGATCCAAAGCCAGGAGCCACAAGCCTCCTCTGGGTCTCCCTTACAGATGCAAGGTCTCAATGCGTTGGGCCATCCTCCACTGCTTTTCCAGGCCACAAGCAGGGAGCTAAATGGGACGTGGAGCAGCTGGGACACAGCCAGAGCTCGTATGGGATGTTGTTACTTGAAGATGAAGGATTAGCTAATTGAGCCAATGTGGCAACCCCAACAATTATATTTTTCAACATGTGTCCCTAGGTTCTAGCCCCAGCACTGATAAAGGCTAGGAACTCAATAACAATTTGTAGAATAAATGACCATCTATTATATTAGAATAATTCTACCTAACACTTTAGCTGTTAAAACATGATGAAGAGGGTCTGGCACAATGGCTCAATGATTGAATCCCCACCTTGCAAGTGCTGGGATTCTGTGATTGCCAGTTCATGTCCTGGCTGCTCCACTTCCCATCCAGCTTCCTACTTATGACCTAGGAAAGCAGTAGAGTATGGCCTGAAATCTTGGCACCTTACACCCACATGGGAGACTCAGAAGCTCCTGGTTCCTGGATTCAGATCAGCCCAGCTCCAGCTGTTGTGACCATTTGGGGAGTGACCCAGTGGATGAAGATCTTGGTCTCTCCTTTTCTTCATAAATTTAATCTATCCTTCCAATAAAAATAAATCTTAAAGAAATGATGAAGAATGTGTTCCTAGGAGATTTTAATTTCTACCTTTTTAGGACTCGCATTGCAACATAGCAGGTAAAACTGCTGCCTGTATCCCATATGGGTACAGGTTCAAGTCCTGGTTGCTCCACTTCTAATCCACCTTCCTGCTAATGTTTTAGGGGCTATTACCCAGGGGAACGGTGAAAGTGTCTCGAGTCTATGTAGTGTGGTACACAGAAGTCACTTAGTTACTGCACATATATATGACCTCCAAGTAGACAAGGTGCTCTATCCTCCTGATAGTCACCATCACATACTGCACTCTCCAGAGTCTGTCCTACCTCTTTGAGGTCAAAGTGCTCCCTAAGTGGATTTGGTAGAGCTGGAACGCTTGGGGCGCCACACCCTAGCCATGATTATCCAGTAATAACCCTGCTCTTCTTAACACTTTTCTCTCCTCGAGCTCTACTCCACCCAAACTGAACTGACAAGCTGCTGTTTTATATATAATTTCTTGTTTTGTAA
This sequence comes from Ochotona princeps, assembly GCF_030435755.1. NCBI lineage: Eukaryota > Metazoa > Chordata > Mammalia > Lagomorpha > Ochotonidae > Ochotona > Ochotona princeps. The sequence goes on from NC_080843.1 coordinate 51,514,402, forward strand.
TGGATACATTGCTCTGTAAAATAATGCTGCATACTCCTTTTTAAACACAAAGGACAACATACCTACGTAATACTCTGAGTTTTTGTGTGCTGTGTTTCTCGTTTCTCCAAATCACACTGAGTCATGGGTTAGACAAAAAAGAGTAATTTCATGTGGTGGAAGGAATCTAATTTAATACCGGCCCTTCCCTTTCTAGCTGTGTCATTTTAAGTGAGTTGCTTAATCGCTTGAGCCTCTGTTTTCTGAAGGTAAAATGGGACTAGTACACTAGTACACTACTTTTGCTAAAGTTTTAAGATGTAGCTTGAGAACACTTATTCATTTCCTCTCCTCCTAGCACTCAATTACAATGACTGTTTAGAAACATGGAAGGTGTAACACCAAAAATGGAGAACAAGAAGATAAATGGATTTGATACTTCTTGGAAGACACGGTCTTTGGGAGAATGCTGAATGAGAGAACCTTAACCCCAGCGTAAGATCACAAATACTGAGGACTCAAACTGTTGGAGTGAAGAGAAGACGGAGGGGTGTGAGGTAGTTCTCTTCCACTGCAGTCCTCAGCTACACTGCCAGCAAGGTGGTTAGCCTCAGACAAAAAACAAACAAAAAACCAAAACCAAACCAATAGCAATAATCGGCCAGAAGGAGCCATTAAGGCCTTCATTGAAGTCCCCTGTGGTCATGTGTTGGTTGATTTGTTTGCTGGCTTGGCTGGAGGTCTTCAAAGGCCCAAATGAAGATTACTGGGGTCATTAGTCTAACATGAAGCCTGCTTTTTATTCCAATTCTACATGGATGTTCTTAGTTCCTGGTCAGCCTTGCTCTTGTCCATTCTTTTTTTTTTTAATTTTTAATTCATTAATTATATTGTATTATGTGACACAGTTTCATAGGTACTTGGGTTCTCCCCACCCCTCCCCAAACCCTCCCACCATGGTAGATTCCTCCACCTTGTTGCATAACCACAGTTCAAGTTCAGTTGAGATTCCCCCATTGCAAGCATATACCAAACATAGAGTCCAGCATCTTATTGTCCAGTCAAGTTCAATGGCTTCTTAGGTATACCCTCTCTGGTCTGAAGACAGAGCCAGCAGAGTATCATCCCGATCAATTAAAAGCTCCAACATACCATCAGCAAAAATTTACATCATTATGGAATTAATTGACATAGTAATGAGTAACCAATATGCTAAAAGTAAATGCGAGGGCCCGGCAGCATGGCCTAGCCGCTAAAGTCCTCACCTTGAAAGCCCCGGGATCCCATATGGGCGACAGTTCTAATCCCGGCAGTTCCACTTCCCATCGAGCTCCCTGCTTGTGGCCTGGGAAAGCAGGAGAGGACGGCCCAAAGCCTTGGGACCCTGCACCCACGTGGGAGACCCGGAAGAGGTTCCTGGTTCCTGGCATCGGATTGGCGCGTACCAGCCATTGCGGCTCACTTGGGGAGTGAAACATTGGATGGAAGATCTTCCTCTCTGTCTCTCCTCCTCTGTGTATATCCAGCTTTCCAATAATAATAAGATCTTAAAAAAAAAAAAAAAAGTAAATGCGAGTTCTTAACCACCTTCTGTGACCACCTCATTGACATTTCAATTTTAGTTTATACACAACATATAACATACATAACATGTTATACATAACATATCATCTTAAATTAAGGCAGACGTGGTATTTAACCTTTTGGGATTGGCTCATTTCCCTTAGCATTATGGTTTCCAGTTTGGCCCATTTGGGCACAAAGAACTGCATTTTGTTTTTTTTAATAGCTGAGTAGTATTCCATGGAGTAGATGAGCCATAGCTTTCTTATCCAATCCTCTGCTGATGGGCATTTTGGCTGCTTCCATGTTTTTGCAATTACTGATTGTGCTGCTATGAACATAGGAGTGCATGTTGGTTTCTCATAAAACAAGTGTTCTGGATATATTCCTAGGAGTGCTATTGCTGGATCATACGGTATGTTGATTTTGAGTTGTTTGAATGTTCTCCATACTGATTTCCATAGAGGCTGTACCAGCCTGCAGCCCCACCAGCAGTGGAGTAGGGTTCCCTTTTCCCCGCAACCTCGCCAACAAGTGTTGTTGGTGCTTTTATTCATGTGGGCCAGTCTTACTGGCGTTAGGTGGTACCTCATTGATGTTTTTTTCAGATAAAAATTTTTTTTAATTTTTTTTTCTTTTTATTGTATTGTTGTTGACAATCTTTACATAGTTAATTACAGTTAAAGGAAAAAGAAGGAAAAAAAAAAAGGTTTAGGGGGATAGGAAAGTGGGTAATGCTATTATGTCCATATTGTTTCCATCACGTATCTGAGGTAAAGGGGGATATTGAGGGAGAAGCCCCACCCGGTTTCCCGCCCACCCTAAGTCCCGGATGTGGGGCATGCTCTGAGATATGTGCTCGAGTGGTGTTAATAGTTCTGCAGTTATGAATCGCTGCCAGTTTCGCTCGATGAGGTCGTCCACCAATTGATATGGTCCATCATAAAGTCTCCGTTTGCCCCGTAATTTGCTGCCAACATATAGCTGAGATGAATGATTGTCCTGTTCTGTCTTCTGTCTTTTCTTGGTTAGAGTTCTGAGTCCAGCAGTTCGATTGGGGAGATCTCCAAAGATACTTTGAGGTATTCCCAGACTAGATTCTTATATGTTCTAGCAAGCACAGGGCCCGGCACAGTCCATCACCCCGATCAGCTGGTGGTTGCAATTGCTGGGTTGGTTCTGTTTTCAGTCCCGAGTTGCACTGGAACCAATGGGTGTTGCAGTCCAGTCTGGTTCGGCCCTTACATCAACCAGTGGGAGCTGCAGCCTAGTAGGGGCGACCCACAATAACCCCCACCAAGCCCGCCCCCTACCCTGGTTTGCCAGTATGTGTAGCAGAAGACCAGTCTGTCCCCCATCCCATTTGGCTCTGGTACTTGTCAATGGGTATTAAAGCTTAGTTCTATCTAACCAACTCAACCATCCAGCCCTCACGGGTGTTGTTGAGTGCCTCTCTATCTAGCCATCCCAGCCCCCGTCCTAGTTTTCATGCCCTCCCACGGGAATAGTGACCCAAGAAGGGGGAACCCACTTTTTCCCTCCCAGGTCTCTCTGTCCCGGTTTATGCACTCTTTAGGTGGTCCTGAGATTTGACTCGACAGAATTAGTCCCCAGTGCCAGCTTCTGCCAGCTGATGCTGCGGCCCTGATCTAGTCCACATGCAGCACACAGGTGTTATAGCCTTGCTTGGTCGGGTCTGTCTCTATCCCAGCCAAAACTCTCCAGTGGGAGTAGCTGACTGGTAAGGGGACCAGCCCCTTAATCCCCCCGCCAGCTCTGCCCCTTCCTTCCTGGATCTCACGTGTGCTAGATGGGTGCTGCATTCACATCCAGTACAGGCAGCCACGCCCTGGCATTCCATAATGTGTACTGGTTTTGTTGCAACCAAACCCGGCCCATCCCACACTCTGTTCTGGCGATCGGATTTGCCAGTGGTTGACATGAACTGATTCAGCCTGGTCTGCTCCTGACCCATGCCGAATGTATGCCAGTGGGAAACTTTCCATGGCCTATTCTGGGCTGTTTCCTATCATGCTTCTTGCGCTTACCTGCAGGGACTGTGTCCTGCCAGAGGAGTTGCCCAGGCTCCTCCATCAGAACCCCTCCCAATGCCAGATTTTGCGCTTGCCAGGGGGTTCTTGAGCCAACCCTACTCAGTTCACCTCCTGTCCTAGCAGGAACAGTGGTTTTTCCTGGCTGGCTTTCACCCCATTCTGGTTCTTGATGTTGGATGTTTCAGCCCAGCCATGGCTCGTCCATACCCACATACAGCTCACACATGGCTCAGAAGAGGAGTGAAACCCAGCCTAGTCAGTCCCACATCTACCCTGGTTCTCCATAACACCAGATGGTGTTGGGATCTGAACCGGCCTGGTGCATCCAATCCCAGCCCACACTAGTGCCTAGGGTGACTACAACTGTTTCCTAGATAGAACGCAGCCCCCATTCCAGCACATACACTCCTTGGTGGGAGCCTCATCCCAGTTGTGGTGTCCCCTTACCTCCCAGATTGGGCCTGTTCCTAGCCGTAAATCACACACCTGCCCGTGGTTGTTCTGAGGAGCATTAGCTGCAAGCCTCAAGTTCATTTGGGGTTCCCTCATTGCCAGCATTCTGTTTCCTCCATTTTGATTGAAGGGATCCCCAAAGAGACTTTGAGGTGTTCAGAGATTTGGATTTCCCTTATTGCCAGGGAACTTGAGCATTTTTTCATATGTTTATTTGCCATTTGGGTTTGTTCCTTTGTGAAGTGTCTGCCCATTTCCCGTGCCCATTTCTTGAGTGGCTTGTTTGTTTTGACATTTTGGTAGTTTTGTAGCTCTTTGTATATTCTGGAGATTAGCCCTCTATCACCTACGTAGTGCGCGAAGATCTTCTCCCATTCTGTGGGTTGCTTTTTTACTTTGTTGATTATGTCCCTTGCTGTACAGAAAGAAGCTTCTTAGTTTGATGAGGTCCCATTTGTTTATTCTGGTCTTGATTTCTATTGCTTTTGGTGTCCTTCTTAGGAAGTAGGGACCTACCCCTAGATCTTGCAGAGTATTTCCAACATTTTCTTCCAAAAGTTTGAAGGTTTCTGGATGTAGGTTTAGATCTGTTATCCATTTAAATTTGATCTTAGTGTATGGTGAGAGATGTGGGTCTATCTTTTTGTTTCTGCAGGCTATTAACCAGTTGTCCCAACAACATTTATTGAACAGACCTTCCCATTTGCCTGGATTGTCGTTTGTCTTTTTGTCAAAGATTATTTGGCTGTATCTGTGTGGGTTCCCTTCTGGTGTTTCTATTCTGCTGCATTGATCTTCCTCTCTATCTTTGTGCCAGTACCAGGCTGTTTTGATAACCACTGCCCTATAGTATGTCCAGAGGTCTGGAACTGTGATTCCCCCTGCTAAATTCCTGTTCTTCAGGATGGTTCTAGCTATCCGTGGTTTTTTGTGTTTCCAGATGAACCTTTGGATCATTGTTTCCAGTTCCATGAAGAATGTTTTGGGCAATTTGATTGGGATTGCGTTGAATGTATATGTTGCTTTTGGCAGTATAGACATTTTAATGATATTGATTTTACCTATCCAGGAGCATGGGATGTTACTCCATCTTTTGAGGTCTTGTTCAATTTCTTTTTTAAGTAGTTTGTAGTTTTCTTCATATAGGTCTCCTACATTTTTGGTTAGATTTATTCCCAGATATTTCATACTTTTCTCTGTTATTTTGAATGGTATCTTGCTGGTTAAATCTTTTTCCATCTTGGGGCTGTTCGCATACACTACGGCTGTTGATTTTTGTTCATTAATTTTGTACCCTGCCACTCTACCAAACTCTCGTATAAGTTCTAGCAGTCTCTGTATTGAGTCTCTTCTACATAAAGAATCATATCATCTGCATATAGTGAGAGCTTGACTTCTTCATTTTGCATTTGGATTCCTCTGATTTCTTTTTCTTGTCTTGTGGCCTCAGCGAGTACCTCTAGGACTATGTTGAATAGTAGTGGAGAAAGTGGACATCCCTGTCTTGTTCCAGATCTCAGTGGGAAGGGTTCCAGTCCATTGCTCTTGTCCATTCTTTTTTTTTTTTTAAGATTTATTTATTTTTATTTTATTTTATTGTCCCTTGCCACAAGTGTGGACTGGGTCTGGGCTGTGCCAGACTGGGCTAGACTCCAGCACCCGCTGGTGCTCGTGATAACCAGGATAGGTGTAGGATGGGCTAGGCTAGTTCTCTGTCCCTGCTGAGCCAGGTATGAGCTGTGTCTGTATGTGTGTGAACCAGGCTTGGCTGGGCTGTGACACCCAACAATAAACACTGGAATGGGTTGAAGACCAGTCAGAAAAGGCCATTGTTCCTGATAGGACCAAAGGTGGACTAAGTAGGGTTGGCCATTGGACCCACCAGTGGGTACAAGATCTTGCATTGGGAGAGATCTTGATGGAGTAGCTTGGAGAACTTCTGTGTCGCGACACAGTCCCTGCAGGTGAGCACAAGAACCAAGAGAGGGAGAAGACCAGACCAGGCCAGGTAATGGTACCCACCGGCATACATTTGGCACAGGTCTGGGGCGAGCCAGCCTAGGCCAGTTCATATCTCCTGCTGGTAAATCTGAATGCCAGAATGGAGTGTGATTTGGGCCGGATCAGTAGCAACACATGCCAATTCATGTGAGGGCCAGGACTGGGGGCTGGCTGTCTGGGCTGGGCTAGCCTGTAGCCACACGAGCGTAAGCTGGAACTGGGCGATGGACCTGCCCTGGCCGGGCCAAGCTCCAGCACCGGTAGCAAATGCTAGGGTGAGGTAGGCCATGCCACACCAGGCCACAACACCCAGCCAGCATACATGGAACCCAGAGGGTCGGGGATGAACATGGTAGGGATGCTGCGTGGGGCTTCCCTACTAGACTGACACTCCCTGGTGAGCAAGCAGACCAGGCTGAAAGGGCTACAACACCTGTTAGCTTGCCATGTGAGCTGGATCAGGGGAAAGCCAGGCTGACTTGACTCTTGCTACTGGTGCATGCATGAGCCAGAGTGGGTGGGGGTTGGTTGGGCTTTGCCATAGCATCAGCAGATGCTGGCATGGTAGGCTAATTCTGTTAAGCTAAACTGCAGAACCACCTGGATAGTGCAAGATCCAGGAGTGGGAGTGGGCCCATTAGGGAAGCAGTGGGCACTTCCCTCATGGGTTGCCACTCTGTCTGGTGAGCATACGAACCAGGATTAGGGGCAAGCATGGCCATAAAGAGAGTGGCAGTCCTCCATCCCAGGATGGAGAAGCATTTGGGAGCTGGGTGTGGCTTATCTGCTTGTCCTCCCCATTCCTCCCAATACAGGAAGGAAAAGAGAAGAGAATGTGGAGATGGTGATCTCACCCACCTTTCTGTAGCCCTTGACCCTTACCACCCTAATCAACTGTCATAAAAAATAAATATAATTAATAATTAAAAAGAGGAGTTCTCAAGGTCATGTTTGCATTTGAGAAAATGCTCTCACTGTCATGTGTGGGGTGGATGAGAAGAGAACTAAGTAAAGGTAAGAACATTTTAGAAAATGAGTGAAGTAGAAGAAGCCAGAAATGATAGAGGAGTGCAATGGGGCTGGCACAAGCAGACATGACGCTGTTTGGTGATCTCTTCTTAGGGGCAGAGAGCAGGTGAAAGGGAGGACAAGTGCCAACTAACTCTGACCTAGTAGATCAAGGCAGTTTGGTGAGGGGGAAGAAAAGATGCGTTGGTATTCAGGATGGAACATGTATTTTGAAGATGGAAGATGCACAGTCAAGAGCTGGAAATAATTGAGAATTTTTGTCTCATGGATGGTAGTTGAAGTCTTAAGTATGGATAAGTTTACCTGGATAAGTCTTCAGAGTGAAAAAAGTAATGATGCTTATATGAGGGATGGCCAATATTATAAAGAAGTTGATACACAGAAACTATGCACTGGTAGAGGACCAGGGAAGAAGTGGATAAAGGAGGATTGGGAACAGGTGTGTGGTTGAAGGCCACAAAGCAGGGTATCACTCAGGGGGCGACATGCACTCCATAGTCTGGGGAATATTGCTCCTTGGAGCTGTGAAACAAATGTTCCCAACTCACCCCCTACCATGAACTGTTTTTGCTACACATTAGGAAGTAAGAATAAATATTCTCACTGGAGCAAGCGCAGGAATATTATGGGTGTTTTGACTGACTTGAACATAAACAATACATACACACAAATCCAAAGTGCTTCAAAAAGTTTGTGGACAATGAAACTAAAACATACATCTGAGTACCAAGGACTCCTTTACTTGCTGAAACATCTAATTCCTCCCAGTAACAGAAAGCTGGATCAAGAATAAAGCTGAGGGGTCTGGCGTGATAGCGTAGTGGTTAAGGTCCTTGCCTTGCACGCCTGGGATCCCATATGGGCACTGGTTCTAATCTCGGCAGCCCTGCTTCCTGTCCAGCTCCCTGCTTGTGGCCTGGGAAAGCAGTCGAGGATGGCCGAGGGCCTTGGGACCCTGCACCCACGTGGGAGACCCAGAGGAGCTCCTGGCTTCTGGCTTCGTATTGGCTCAGCTCTGGCTGTTGCAGCCGCTTGGGGAGTGAGCCATCGGACCGAAGATCTTCCTCTCTGTCTTTCCTCCTCTCTGTAAATTCGCCTTTCCAATGAAAATAAATAAATCTTTAAAAAAAAAAAAAACAGAAAGAATAAAGCTGAGATTCGAGCCCAGGCAGTCCCAACATAGGCTGAGGGTGTTACAAGGGTCATCTTCTTTTTGAATGCTGGGTCAGAACTAAAGCAGCGGGGACTCAAACTGGCACCCATATGGAATGCAGGTGTTGCGGGTGGCAGCTTAATTCGCTGTGCTACAAAGCCAAACAGAGCCAAGTGGTGTATTAACTGCTGTGCCATATCCTTGCCACATATTTTGCAGATTGTCAAAACTGAGCTTATTATTTATTCAGTTAAGATGAAGTGTCTTATGATACTAATTCTTAAAAATTTTTTTGTAAGGAATGGGGGAAATAAGAACATACACATATCGATGAAAAAGTCCTGAAGATGAAAATATTTAATACTACTGAGTCCTACACTGAAAAAGTACAAATTCCATGTTGCATATTTTTACTTTTTAAATTTTACTTTGATGTTTTTTTACATAGTTGATTAGGGTGTAAAGGGTGAAGGCTAGAAAAGCGGGTAAGAACATTATTTCCACATTCTCTTTGTTTCTTCCTGTATCAGGGGAAAGGGGAAGTCAAAGGGAGAAGCCCCACCCAACCTCCCAACATCCCAGGGTCCCTGATGTGGGGCATGCTCCAAGGGTCCTGCTCACATGCTTTTGATAGTTCAGCAGTCCTGAATCACTGCTGATCTCGCCACTCCAAGCACGATGAAATCTGTCCCAAATCCACTGGCTGTAGCATCCAAGAAGTTTACCTAAATGGTAAAAGGTAAAAAAAAAAAAAAAAAAGGATGTCTTATTTGCTATGTCCAGATTCTCTTTGTAAAATAAGGACTGAAAAGAAAAAGGAAACATCTGTTTGAGACGCTTTGGTACTGCTCATTATGCTCACTGTAGGTGCTCTGTACATACCTATTTGGTGAATGCCAAATGGCTCCAGCTACTCCATCAGATACAGCTTTAATTAGTTCCTCAGGCCAGCTGGGCATCTCGCTTTGTACTGTTGACAGCTGAAAGGTGTAAGTGGTGTTAGCATGGGTGCCAGATTATGGTGTAAGAAAAACGTCAGTCCTGAGTAAGCATCTAGGAATTTACTCAGTGAAAGAAGTTTAACAAATATCTGTACTTGGAGCATACAGAAAGACTGAATATCTACTAACGTAAACCTCATCCTCTTGGAGAAAACCATTTTAAAGCAATGTGTTCAGTTGTTTGAGCACCAATTCCAGCCTGCAGAAGAGTTTTAGACAAAAGCTCTACTAACCTGACCAATTGTTAAAAGCAAAAGTTTGATTTATTTGAAAGGCAAAATGACAGGGAAAGAAATCTTCCATCTGCTGTATCTCTCCCTAAATGCCTGTGGTAACCAGAGCTGTGCCAGGCAGAAGCTGAGACTAGGAGCTTCATCTGGGTCTCCCAGGTGGGTTCCAGGAACCTAAGTACCTGATCCATGATTTGCTGCCTCCCAGGGACCTCAGCAGGAAGTTTGTAGTAACCAAGACTTGAACCAGGGACTCAGGGGATTTGGCAGTTCCAGGGGCAGCCTAACCCACTGCTTCACAACACTTGCCCCTGAATTCTTTTCCTGAGTGGTCTATGCAATCTGGTTTTCCACAGTCCCAAGTACTTCCTATTATTTGGCTTCATTCATTCCCCAAATCCGTGGGTACTGCTGGAGCAGAGACATTGCTTTAGATGACGCAGACCAGAAGGGAGAACGTGGAATGCAGTCTTCAAAGCTTTAATCAAGCTTTCAGAGCTGGTGGATGTGCTTCTCTACCTAGATTATGTTATGGACTTCATTTACCGCTAAACCTGGGAAAGATCTTAGAAAGAAGTACTCACTAAGATGAGTTATCCAGACCTTTTAAATATTTGTGGGTGCCCCCCGATAATAAGAACATTCATTATGAGCATTCTGTGCATCTTCTCTGATGCATAGGCACATGGTACCTTTGGAATTTGCAGAACCACAGAAGGCCCAAAGAGTAAGGATTTGCTCAAGGGTACCCAACAGTCACTGTGGCAGAGGAAGGACTCATGCACTGGTTGGCCTCAACCCACCCACATCCTATCCACTGGTGTGTGAGCCACAGATAATTTCCTAGCCTACTGCACATCTAAAGGAAAGACAAAAACTTCATAATCGCGGAAGGATCAGTCTGAACAGAGATTTGCCACAAGACTATAGTGAAAACAGCTAACACTTACTCAGTGCCTATTATGTGCTGATGTGATTTGGAATATGTATGAACACGTATGAACCCAACTCTCAGCTCAAGCCTTTTAAGATATGAGTCTAATTTTACAGATGAGGAAAATGAGCTAAAAAGAAGTTAAATAACTTGTTGTCTCCTGGGCACATTTAGTGAATAGCTGAGCCACAATTTCAATCCAAGCTCTATTGTACACACAAGTTCTATTGTGGCAAGTTTCCTTCCAACTGCAGGAGGGCCAGGCAGAAGCCTAGAGCCAGGGACTTGCATCTGGTTCCCCCAGATGGGTGGCAGGAACCCAAGTCCTTGGGCCATCACTTGCTGCCTCACAGAACATTAAAACAAGAAGCAAGGAGTAGGCAGGCCTTGAACAAGGCACACTCCAATGATGTGTGGACTATTGATGGAGTAGCGGTTGAAGAGAGCAAGTAGGAAATAGTAAGCCAAAAACTATACTGCACTCAAAATCCAAAAAAAGCATTTCTGGTAAAATGTCAATGATATAATCCTTACTGATACTTATACTGACATTGAACATTTTATTACTGTAGCATCCCATGAGACAAATGTTCAATTTCCTTGGACCACTCTACAACTATAAACTATGTTGTGAAGTAATTAGAGACAGACTGTTTACTGGGAAAACAAGAAAAGCGCTATGAAAAAGGCAGCTCTCAGCATCAGAGCCACAGCTCAGAGCTCTGCTCCCGTGGGCCTCCATCTGTTTCTGCTCTACTATCGCTCAGTCCAGATGTTCTCATCTTTGCTATAACTTGTTGCCCAAGGAGGTCCTAGCAGAACTATGTCTCATGTTGGTTGGACTTTGGCTGTTTGAAACCATCCGTTGTTAAGAGACTTGTAAGGCAATTCTGCTTTCTCAATCTGCAAGACAGCATCATCACTCATTAAATTCAGCTTAGTTTTTATACCTGGAGGGGGGATTAAAATTTTATTAGAGCAGTGCAAAAATTTTTTCTCGAATAGGAGGGGCATTGGGAACTTGCTATGGTTTCCCTGCGCACAGTTATAAACATTGCACTATGACAAGAATGTTTTTCATGACTTTTTAAAAGATAACAATGGGATTTTGAGGATTCATATTTATAGATAATGATTGTCAAAAGTTACATGAATTAAAAAGAAGACAGTCTTTAAGTTTTTTAAGTTTTATTTATTTAAAGGGCAGAGAGACAGAGAGAAGAGGGGGGAGGAAAAACACAGAGAGATTCCCTAAAGGCTCAAGAGTGCTAGGGCTGAGCCAGACTGAAATCAGGAATCAGGGACTCCCTTTGGGTCACTTGCGTGGGAGACGGGACCCAGGTGCTTGAACTGTTACTTGCTATTTGCCAGGTGATTCAAAAGCAGAGCTGGGTCTAGAACCCATAAACTCAATATGGGATTTAGTTGTCTCAGTCTTAACTGCTATGCTAAATGTGTATCCATAGAAGATAGCCTTCATGAGTATATTCATGTTTGGCAAAATATTTTACCCACAGTATTCTGCATTTATAATGGTGGTCCCATAAAATTGTAACAGAAACGGCAACTTCTTATTGCCTAGTGACATGGGAGCTGTCTTAATACCATAGTGCAATGTGTGAATCATGTTTGTGCTGATCTAATATATATCCACTGTACTATCCACCATTGAAAAATAAATAATACCTACAATTATTATAATAGTTTTACATATGGTTTAATAGTATTATTAGAATAGTTGATAAATGATGAGGTTACTGATACATATATTTACATACTGTACTTTTAATCACTACCTTAAATTGTATTTGTCCTACTAATAAAAACAGTTTAATATAAAACAGTATGCCATGTTATGCTGGCACAATCTCATTCCCATGTGCTTCTCTCATCCTCTGATTGCATCATTTCCTCTTCATTTAATCTGTGTTCTTTTTGTTCAGTACAGGCATAGAAACAACAGACTATACCATACGCAAGGATAGTTTAAACAGTTTTTGTAAAATGGAATTAAAACCATTTTGGTGGAAATACCTGTAGATATAAGAATACTCAAAAAGTTTATTAAAAACTAGGGGTAGATTTTAAAATTTTTGTACCCAGAGTTATCTATCAATTTAATTTTCCTGCAAACTTTTGAAGTGCCCTGGTATATATCAAATAGCTTAAGTGTGTAGTCGGACACACGATCCATGTTCATAAAAGAACAGGCTGTGATATTGGCACAACTACAAAATTACATACCAATATATTTCTCAGAGCATAGTCCCAGTATAAAGTGACACATGACTGCAATCCAAAATAAATTTTTGTGTATTTGATGTGGTTTAAGGGCCAGGCACTGTAGCCTAGTGGCTTAAGTTTTCGCCTTGCACACATCGGGATCCCATATGGGCACAGGTTTTTTTTAAATTATTTTTTTTAATTTTTAAAATTGATTAATTTATTATTTTTAATTCATTAATTATATTGTATTATGTGACACAGTTTCATAGGTACTTGGATTCCCCACCCCTCCCCAAACCCTCCCACCATGGTGGATTCCTCCACCTTGTTGCATAACCACAGTTCAAGTTCAGTTGAGATTCCCCCATTGCAAACATATACCAAACATAGAGTCCAGCATCTTATTGTCCAGTCAAGTTCAACGGCTTCTTAGGTATACCCTCTCTGGTCTGAAGACAGAGCCAGCAGAGTATCATCCCGATCAATTAAAAGCTCCAACATACCATCAGCAAAAATTTACATCATTATGGAATTAATTGACATAGTAATGAGTAACCAATATGTTAAAAGTAAATGCGAGATCTTAACCACCTTCTGTGACCACCTCATTGACATTTCAATTTTAGTTTATACACAACATATAACATACATAACATAACATGTTATACATAACATCATATCATCTTAAATTAAGGCAGACGTGGTATTTAACCTTTTGGGATTGGCTCATTTCCCTTAGCATTATGGTTTCCAGTTTGGCCCATTTGGGCACAAAGAACTGCATTTTGTTTTTTTTAATAGCTGAGTAGTATTCCATGGAGTAGATGAGCCATAGCTTTCTTATCCAATCCTCTGCTGATGGGCATTTTGGCTGCTTCCATGTTTTTGCAATTACTGATTGTGCTGCTATGAACATAGGAGTGCATGTTGGTTTCTCATAAAACAAGTGTTCTGGATATATTCCTAGGAGTGCTATTGCTGGATCATACGGTATGTTGATTTTGAGTTGTTTGAATGTTCTCCATACTGATTTCCATAGAGGCTGTACCAGCCTGCAGCCCCACCAGCAGTGGAGTAGGGTTCCCTTTTCCCCGCAACCTCGCCAACAAGTGTTGTTGGTGCTTTTATTCATGTGGGCCAGTCTTACTGGCGTTAGGTGGTACCTCACTGATGTTTTAATTTGGATTTCCCTTATTGCCAGGGAACTTGAGCATTTTTTCATATGTTTATTTGCCATTTGGGTTTGTTCCTTTGTGAAGTGTCTGCCCATTTCCCGTGGGCACAGGTTTTAATCCTGCAGTCCCGCTTCCCGTCCAGCTCCCTGCTTGTGGCCTGGGAAAGCAGTGGAGGACGGCCCAAAGCCTTGGGACCGTGCAGGTGCATGGGAAACCCGGAAGAGGCTCCTAGCTCCTGATTTTGGATCGGCACAGCACTGGCCATTACAGCTACTTGAGGAGTGAGCCAGCAGATGGAAGACTTTCCTCTGTGTATTTCTTCTCTACATATCTGCCTTTCCAATCAACATAAATCTTTAAAGAAATGTTGTTTAAGAGTGAAAGAAGCTTTTGAAGAAAAACAAAAAGATGTCCAAGATTCCTAGCACCATTTTTCACTTTGGGGTCTTGCTTTCTGCTTATGACATCAGTGAGTAATTAATAGATGTAAGATATACGTATGGTGCCAAGCTCTATTACGTAGCTTCAGTTGTGTGACTCATCCTACTACTCAAATATTCATAAGATATTATTCATGATGGTCCTGAGCTTAAAACAACTCAAATCCTAACAGAAAAATGGATAAACCATGATATACTTGTACAGCGAACTCAACGATAAAATAAACAAAGCACTAATACACATAACAACTTGAACTTCCAAGACATTATACTAAACAAAAGAAGCAAAACATGAAAGAGTATATACTGCATGTTACCATTTATATAAAGTTCAAGGTCAAGTGAATCCAGGTCAAGTAGAAATCAGAATTCAAATCAGAACACTTGTTGCTTTTTAGGTATGTGGGGCTGGAGTGAAACTTCGTAAGGGAACTCTCAGTGCTCTGTATCTTGCTTTAGGTAATGGTCCTAAAGGTAAATACATTTGTCAAAACTATGAATATTTGTTCATTTATTCTGTGTGAAATATAGCTCAGTTTAAGAAAGTATAATCTTATGCTTTGGCTTCTCAAAAGAGAGTAAGACTAAGTTACAGTTGGAAAAATCAAGTGTTCCATTGCACAACAGGGTCACTACTAAGATGATGATGTATATTTCCAAAAAAATGATAGAAGAGGGGGTCGGTGTTGCAGTGTAGTCTTCTGAATCAGTGGCATCTTGTATGGGAACCAGTTGGTGTCCTGCCTGCTCCACTTCCTTTAAATTTATTTTTAATTTTTTATTTTAAATTAGTTCTAATTTTTGATGATGTTTACATAGTTGATCAGGGTGAGAAGGGTCAAGTATCAGGGAATAGTGGGTCAGACCATCGTTCATACATTTTCTTTTTCTCTTGTTCTCATATATGTAGGAGAGGGTGATGGAAGAGAAGAAACCATGCCCAGTCTCCCAACCACCGCATTACCTGGGGGATGAGGAACTGCCACCTCATATCATCCCAGAGTCGCCATTATGGAGCATTTTATGAGGGTTCTGTTCATGTGGTTTCGGTAGTTCTGAGATGCTGCTGATGTTGTTGCTCCAAAGATGAGGAACTCCTTCCACGGCCGATTGGCTGTCATAGACCACCTCCAAATTTCCATTGGTCCAGAAATTTGCTGTCAAAATTCACTGGAGTAGTTTCTCAGTTTCTTCTAGAGCCTTCCATCTTCAGCAAACCAGCGAGTGCTGTGGCCCAGCCCAGCCCTGCCCAATGCATGCTCAGTCCTCACCTACCGCAGGGGAAGTTGCAGCCCAGTCACAGTGAACCCCCAGTAGTCCCCACTGGACTAGTTCACCATCTCTGGTTGATTCCTGTGATTGCCAGTATGTACAGTGGACTGGTCCAGTCTGCCTCACATCCCATTGAGATCTCATATACATCATTGGGCCTAACTCAACCCAATGACTCCACCCTCCAGCCCATTCTCATGCCACAGGTGCCACCACTTGTCAGGACAGGCCTGTTCCCAGTTCTGGTTCTCATGCTCACCAGTGGGAGTTGCAACACATCAGAGAGGAACCCACAACCTCCCCACTGGATTCACTCCCTGACCTGGATATTGCTGCACTCTCCAGGTGCTTTTGCAGTCTAGCTCGACAGAACTTGTTCCCAGTCCCAGCACTGGCCAGCTGATGCTGTGGCAAAGCCCAACCCACCCATCCTTGTTCTGCTTCATGCCTGTACCTGTGGATACAACCAGTTATCCCAGCCTCACTCTCCTCGTAACCCAATTCACATGTAGGCCAACAGGTGTTGTAGCCCTGCCCAGCCGGGTCTGCCCCCAGTTCTAGCTCTCACACTCACCAGCCTAAGCAGTGGCCCAGCAGGGGAATCTGTACTACTCCCCTACCAGGCTCACCCCGCCCTGGTCCAGTCTTGTGTGTGCTGGTGGGTGTAGTGGTCCAGTCTGGCGTGGCCCATCTCACCTCAGCATTTGCTGGCGGGTGCTGTAGCCTGGCCCAGCCAATGCCTGTTCCCATTCCAGCTCATGCTGGCTGGAGCTGCAGCCCAATCTGGTGCACTAACTGCTCCACTTCTGATCCAGCTCATGGCAAAAAACCTTGGGTCACCTTGGAAAGTGACCCAAGTGTTTGTGTCCCTGCCACCCATGTGAGAGATCAGCACAATATTCCTGGTTCCCATCTTTACACTGACCATTACAGCCACCTGGAGACTGAGCCAGCAGATGGAAGACCTCTCTATATCCCCATTTCTTCTCTGGAACTCTGACTTTCAAAATAATTAAGTTATTTCTTAAAATGATGAAAGAAAGGATAAGAAATGTTTGGAGAGATAGACTTATCCTTCTTAGAATATTACACAGCTTGTACAAATATTGAACCAATTGTAAACTATATGTTCAGACAAAATGATGTTCTCAAGAACCCCTCCAGTGAGTGAGTCATCTTAATTTCTAGATTTCTTCACTTCTTCTGGATCAAATGCAAAGCTCATGTGTATTAATAACATGAGTGGTTACCTCACATGCCTCCCACTGGCGCTATGGACTCTGGTTTTATATGTGGTTTATGATCTCACATAGCTCATTCCCAGGCCTAGATCAGATTAGAGTAGCTAAAAAGTACACAGGCAGGCACATCAGTAATAGTGAGTGGGCAGACACACCAATGGAGAAGGAGAGAAAGGAACACTAAAAAGGAATGACCTCAGAACTCCAACGAGTGTGGGCTTGGGATGGTTGAGACAGACACTGCTAGGTGAGTCTCTAGATATAGGGCATTTCAAATTTTGTAACAAGCTTCATCAAGAAACATTAAACTATGTGGGACATCCCATTTAAAGTGTGGACATGAAAATTCCACAGGGAGCAGTTGAAGTCATATTTTTCTGTTGCTGCTCATAGGAGTAACACTTTAGATGGCTGCATTCATCCAGGTAGAAAAGAAAGTCACTGCAAGGCAGGCTCTAGACTGGTGCTTAAGGGGCCACCTTCCAGTGATTGGCTTAGCCTAAACAACTAGGTGAAACTCGAGGCAACAGAAAGGGGTCAGATAATCCCACCAAGCACTGACCTAGCTCGCCTGCTACCCGTGCTGAGGGAGGTAGAAAGCGTGCAATCTCCTTCGACCATGTGGTGGTAAGCCTGCCATAGAGTCAGGCCCTGCTAGTTGTTCTGGAAGCAAACCACTCTGTGTGGGCTCCCAGAATGTTTTCTGGATAATTTTGACTCCACAGAGTTTTGGCCATAGAAAAAATTTCCAGTCTGGGAAAAAAAAAATGCCTCCACTTCCCTGTAACACTTAATCACTGTACCAGGTGGGGTGAAAAGTTAAAAACAAAAAACAAGATGTTTTGCTAAGGAGGCTCTGATGAACAAGACTTTGAAAAGAGAAGGAAAAGTTGGAATGTTCAAGACTGTGAGCTCTGGGAAGTCTTGCTGAACTTGGGGAGCTGCATGAGAAGTGGGGCTGTTGGAGTTGTGGGTGTGGCTCCCTGACCTCAATTCCTGCTTTGGTTAATTAGCTGTGGTGCTTCCATGAAGGGCTGAGGGAACAATGAGGAGAGAGAGGCGTGGATCCTGTTGGAGAGAGCCTGGAACATCCGCAGTGGTCAGGAGAAATGCCTGTGTGGGTGCGTGGGAGGGTATCCAGGGAAATGATGTCTGCCAAGCTGATTTGTTTGGTAACTGCCAAAGCATTCCAGGGGTATTCTCTCTGGTTGCTAGGATTAGAGAGAGAGAGGTGGAGAATTTCAACAATACATTTGTCTATTACAAGTACAAGGAAAATTTTTTGTTTGGAGATGGGGTAGACATATTTTTAATCCTGAAAAGACAGTGATAATATTAAGGAAGCACTGGAATAGAAATGATTCCTATCTATCCCTCTGCTCTAACAAGTAAGGTTGCAGCTTCAAGCTTTCTTCTAGCCTCAGAATTCTCTGTCTTCAGCAACACTTTGGGGTGAATAATTTTCCTCTTAGTGTGATATCCATGAAAGAAGCTGCTGACCCCTGCACAAGCTGGAAACAGTTCTCCAGTCCTGTACTATTTTGCATTCAATCAGAACGTTGAACTGAAGAAATGGATGCCCTCAAGTACAATGTTCTGACTACTTTTAAGGTTCTCTGTTTCAACAACTGCAGATTAGTGGTCATTTGCAAACATGAAGGTTAAACAAGCCACTCCTCAGTTCTCAGGATGGGCTGAAGCATGGACTGTCCCAATCATGGTTTAGTAAGGAAACTGAGGCACACAAGCTCACAGAGCCGATAAAGGCTAGGGCCAGTATTTGAGTCAACGCTATTGGGCTGATAGAGAGGTTGTCAACTTATGAAGCAAGTTCGAATGTCCCCTTTACACAGCTTTCCCTAATGTTACCACAGTTTAACAACCTGAAACCTTGGTAACCAAGGAACACTGGTAAGTTAGAGACCATTAAGACTAACACTAAGTTAGAGACCTTATTTGAATTTTATAAGTTTTCTCCCAGAGTGTTTTTTCCTCTTGTTGGACATCTGTACTCTATGCAATCCAGAATCCCAATTGTATGTAGGTATTATATATCCTTGGTCTCCTTCCATCTGAGAGAATTAATCCGTTTTTTTTTTTTACCTTTCATGACCTTAACGTTGTGGAGCTTAGTAAGTATTTTGTAAGCTGTCCCTTAGAAGCTCTTTCATGGTTAGGAACGGGGCTCATGCGTGGTTGGCATGAATGCCACAGAGGTGATGTACCCTTTGCTGCTATTCACAGCAGGAAGCACATGATGTTATTATACTTTATCACTGGTGATGTTAACATTGACTGTTTAGTTAAGGTGCCATCTGTCAAGCGTATTATCTCCCTTTGTAACTGAAATACGTCTTGCAGGCGTTACACTGTTTCGCCTTGAACTCACCTCCACCTCCCACCCACCCCAGGGGATTTACTAGTGGATCCTGCCTGCAACAATTATTGTGATGCTAGCCAGTAGGTTTTGAGTAAGAAAAGAGAACAAGTAGGGACAGACAGCCAGAACGCTCTCATGTGCTACCCTATTTGCGAAACGCCCTCATTGGCTGAGACTCACTGAAGCTGGAGGTCGTCAACCCAATCGGGTCTCCCTCATGGGTGGCAAGAGCCCAGCTACTTCAGCTGTCACCTAGTGCCTCCGAGGCTCTGCAGCAGCAGGAAGCTGGAGTAGGGAGCCAGGGCTGGGAATCAAACACAGTCACCCTGATATGGGATGGGAGTATCTTCTCTACTAAACCATTAAGCCAAACACAGCTGGGGCTGGGTGTTATGGTGTAGTGAGTGGGATTTGAGTGTTTGTTTTTTTCTACTGGTTTACAATACAATACTATCATTTTGTTCCCAACTTGTTCCAACTTTGGCCTTTAGAAGTTCCTTTGGGCGGGGTCTTATTCCCTTTTGACATGCTCTCTCATTGTGGGTCTACTGTTGTTTTGAAAAAAATTCTGTATTTTCTGATGCCACCCAATCTTCAGGCTCAATTAAAATTTCTATGCCCAGGCCTAGAATCAACCAATTTTCTAAGGAACCTTGTGAATAAGACCTTTTGATATAGATGGACTCACGATGAAACTGGCAAACATATCTTGACAACAGGATATGCGACTTTCTACCATTGTCTACACCCACAGTGCCATGATACACTTAAAGAGCAGAAGGAGGGATTTGTGACTGCTTCCGGAGGACTATACTACTGTTATAATACAAGCGAAAACAGTGGCAAGGATGTGGGGGCTGGGGAAGGGTGGAAGGGGAAATCTCTTAGCCTATGGAACTGTATCATGAAAAGTAAAAATTAAAAAGAAAAGGATCTTTCTATATAAACCTGTTATACTCACATTACATTTTAAATAATTTTGACTAGAACTTTTGATTAGATATGCACCATAAATGTAGGTGATCTGTGCTTGCTGGGTTCATCCTAATCCTCAAAATTTAACTGTAGTTACTCCCAGTGCTTCTCTATCCACTGTATGCTGCTAGATAATCTGGACACAGGCAGCAGGAATATGAGTACATGGAAGTGGATTTAAGTCTACAGAATATAGACAGAGATGACATGTGGATCAGGGAAGGCATGGATAGGGAGGTTGGGAAAAATTCCTCGATAACACTCAGATATACACAAATTCTTTCTGGCTTTTTGCCACTATACAAGTGATACATTATATCTAAATTATAATATAAAACAACAAATAGGTCATACAAAAAAAAATTTAAAAAACCCAGAAGTTTCAAAAGCAAGTCAAGATTTTTGAAGTTAATTTTTTTGTGATATTTCCCTACTCTGTTTACAGGAAAATGCTCTGGGTGATGTCAGCTTTTCTTCTCTCTGCCGCTCTCTGACTGCCTGCAGCAACGGTCTGGGATGATTTATTGGATCATGGCAAACCTGCTCTGGTTAAATCTCATTGGGAATGCATTAATGAACTCTATGATATGGGTGGAGAAAATTAAACGTGCTGTTAAAACAGAGCTAAATTCACAGTAGAAATTAGAAGCAAGTCTGAAAACAAAATTTTAATTTCTTTTTTATATATTTATTATTATTATTTTGTGACACAATTCCATGGGCTCTGGGATTCCCTCCCCACAACAGGTTCCCTCCCTCTTCCCACTGATTTCCCCTATACTATAACAATAGTATAGTTCTTCATAAACAGTCATAAGTCCATCATTCTGCTATTTAAGTGTATTCTGATGCTGTGGGTATGGACAGTGGCAGACAGTCCAGCATCCTATTGTCAAAATATATGTAACAGTTTCACTGGGAGTTCATCTTTGATTTGGAGTAGAGATGCACACTGCATTGTATCTTCAGATCTGGATATGATCATTTGTATGACACAGTTACTATATATACCCTTAAATGAAAAGCCATAAAACCAAATCAACAACAGGAAGAAAAATAGAACATTTAGGACACCATGAAGTTAAATAACGTTCTTCTGAATGGTCAATGTGTCGCCAAATAAATGGAAAAGGAAATAAAAGACCTTCTTGGAGAAATCAAGGCTACTGTATGACCTATGGATCAATGAAGAATTTAATAAGAAAAAATAAACTATTTTGAGGATATGAAAATAAAAACAAAAACATCAAAACCTATGAGATGCAGCAAAAACAGTATTGAAAGGGCTATTGATCTTATATTAGAGAGAACATATGGTATTTGTCCTTTCGGGATTGACTTATTTCACTGAGCATAGTGGTTTCTAGTTGGGCCCATTTGATTACAAATGGTAGAATTTCATTCTTTTTAATGGCTCAATAGTATTCCGTGGAGTACATATAACACAGTTTATCTACTGCTCTTTTGATGGGCATCTGGATTGTTTCCATGATTTTGCTATTGTAGATTGTGCTGCTGTAAATATAGGCCTACAGATCTCTTTCTCATATGCAGATTTCATTTCCTTTAGATATATTTCGAGAAGTAGGATAGCTGGGTCATACGGCAGGTCTATTTTCAGTTCTCTTAGTACTCTCCATACTAATTTCTATAGTGGTTGTACTAGCCTATACTCCTACTGACAGTGAAGGAAAGTACCTTTCTTTCAACATTCACGCCAGGAGGTGTTATTTATAGAGTTCTGAATGTAGGCAAATCTCACTGGAGTTAGGTGGAATCTCAGGGTGGTTTTCACTTGTATCTCCCTGAAAGCTAGGGAACCTGAGAATTTTTTTTCATAAGTCTATTAACCATTTGAATTTGTTCTTTTGAAAAATGTGAAGAAATGGGAGAAGAAAATAAACAGATCTTCTCCATCTTTTAGAATATTTTTCATGGTAAAGTCTTTATTATCTGATATAAGAATGGCTATATCAGCTCATTTTTCTTTTCCATTAGCCTGGAATGTCTTTTTCCATGATTTTACTTTCAGTTTCTGCCTTATTTTGTTGGTGAGATGTGTCTCCTGTAGGCAACAGATAGATGGATTTTGGTTTTTTTGATCCAGTTTGCTTTTCAATGACACTTTATTGATGCATTTAAGCCATTTACATTTAGTGTTAATATTGATAGGTAGTACTTTGTTCCTGAAATTTTAGCAATGGGTTGTTAATTGTTTGATTTAGTGTTGTTTTATTGGGACATTCTCCATGTTTGCCTTTGGTTTTGGTGGGTGCTATTACTTTTCTCTGTGAATAGAACATCTGTAAGTATCATTTGTAGGGCAGGTCTGGGAGAGGCATATTCTTGGAGCTTTTCTTACTGTGGAAGAATTTTATTTCATTTTCAAAAACAAAGGAAAGCTTTGCTGGGTACATTATTCTCAACTGACAATTTTTTTTTCTTTTAGAATCTGGAATATGTCACTTCATTCTCTTCTGGCCTGTAGAATTTCCTCTGAGAGATCAACAGTGAGTCTGATTGGGGTTCTTCCATATGTTAATTGATTTTTCCACATGCATATTTGAGGACCTTTTCCCTGTGTTCAACTGAAGAGTACTCAATTTATCATGTGTCATAGCAAAGATTGCTTTTGGTCAGCCCTATTGGGAGTTCTGTGTCCTTCCTGTATTTTTTTTCCAATTCTTTCTTCAAATTAGGCAAGTTTTCCCTTATTATTCATTTTTAAACCTAGCTTATCTTTATGCGCCTTTTGGAACTACCATAACTCTTATATTCTGTTTTTATTAGTGGCCCTTAATTTTTTTTTTTATCCATTTTATTGTATTGTTGTTGACAATCTTTACATAGTTAACTATAGTTGAAGGAAAAACAAGAAAAAGAAAAAAAAAGGTTCAGGGGGATAGGGAGGTGGGCAATGCTATTATGTCCATATTGTTTCCATCATGTATCTGAGGTAAAGGGGGATATTGAGGGAGAAGCCCCACCTGGTTTCCCGCCCACCCCAAGTCCCGGATGTGGGGCATGCTCTGAGATATGTGCTCAAGTGGAGTTAATAGTTCTCCAGTTATGAGTCACTGCCAGTTTCGCTCGATGAGGTGGTCCACTGATTGATATGGTCCATCATGAAGTCTCCATTTGTCCCATATTTCGCTGCCAACATGTAGCTGGGATGAATGATTGTCCTATTCTGTCTTCTGTCTTTTCTTGGTTAGAATTCTGAGTCCAGCAGTTCAAGTGGGGAGATCTCCAAAGATACTTTGAGGTATTCCCAGACTAGATTCTTATATGTTCTAGCAAGCACAGGGCCCGGCACAGTCCATCACCCCGATCAGCTGGTGGTTGCAATTGCTGGGTTGGTTCTGTTTTCAGTCCCGAGTTGCACTGGAACCAATGGGTGTTGCAGTCCAGTCTGGTTCGGCCCTTACATCAACCAGTGGGAGCTGCAGCCTAGTTGGGGCGACCCACAATAACCCCCACCAGACCGCCCCCTATCCTGGTTTGCCAGTATGTGTAGCAGAAGACCAATCTGTCCCCCATCCCATTTGGCTCTGGTACTTGTCAATGGGTATTAAAGCTTAGTTTTATCTAACCAACTCAACCATCCAGCCCTCACAGATATTGTTGAGTACCTCTCTATCTAGCCATCCCAGCCCCCGTCCTAGTTTTCATGCCCTCCCACGGGAATAGTGACCCAAGAAGGGGGAACCCACTTTTTCCCTCCCAGGTCTCTGTCCCGGTTTATGCACTCTTTAGGTGGTCCTGTGATTTGACTCGACAGAATTAGTCCCCAGTGCCAGCTTCTGCCAGCTGATGCTGCGGCCCTGATCTAGTCCACATGCAGCGCACAGGTGTTGTAGCCTTGCTTAGTCGTGTCTGTCTCTATCCCAGCCCAGGCTCTCCAGTGGGAGTGGCTGTCCAGCGAGGGGGCCAGCCCCTTAACCCCCCGCCAGCTTTGCCCCTCCCTTCCTGGATCTCACGTGTGCTGGATGGGTGCTGCATTCATATCCAGTACAGGCAACCACGCCCTGGCGTTCCATAATGTGTACTGGTTTTGTCGCAACCAAACCCGGCCCATTCCACACTCTGTTCTGGTGATCGGATTTGCCAGAGGATGACATGAACTGATTCAGCCTGGTCTGCTCCTGACCCATGCCGAATGCATGCCAGTGGGAAACTTTCCATGGCCTATTCTGGGCTGTTTCCATAATTCTTGAATACTTTCTTAGCTTGACTCAGTTCCTCTTCCAGCTTTTTAGCTGTTTCCCCATTGTTGAAGGAAATAGTTTCCAACTCTGAGATTCTTTCTTGTGCCTCATTCATTCTATTATGGAGACGTTCCACAGAATTTTAAATTTGCTGCATGTGTCCTTCATTTCAAATAATTGTGCTTGATTTTGTTTCAGTGTTGCTATTTCCTGTGTGACATATCCTTAACTTTCTTGAACTCCTGTAATGTACTCATTGTTGTTAACAAGTTTTTAAAATCTTTATCCCCCGTTTGCTCAATTAACTCTGAGGTTGACAAAGGATTTTGCTCCTCTGCAGGAGAGTCTTCAGTAATATTCATTGTGCCTCTGTCTCTTTTTTGCTCTTGGTCATTGTACTTCCGGCTGGCAGATTCTTCTGCTTAATGAAGGTTTCTAAGCTGTGTTGGCCACTGGTCTACAGGTCAATATTACGGCTTGCATTTGGTGTCTGGTTCTTTGCTTTCAGTCACTTGTACCATTCCCTCTAGCGAGTTTCAGGTCTAGGCTCTTGTGCTAGGCTTCCACCACAAGTCTCCATCGCCCCGGCTCCTGGATCACTACTTTACACCCCTGTGATCCTGTGATATGGCTGTACCATTGCTTGCACAGCCTTTGTCTCACTCCCAGTTCAAGCAGTGTCTGGGATTGGGGAGACACCAGCTGTCCTAAATCATTGTGTTGTCAGCAGTGCTGGTCTTGCTGGAATTTGCTGGTCATTAGGTCTGAAGACCACCTGGACCTATTTTGGGTGGAACCCATAAGATGCCAAATTGATACTATTTTCCCTGTGAGTTCAGTGCAATATGTTAAGTTGGAAGTGAGTACTCTTCTGGCTTAGTGCCTGTGCAGCTCATTGTTGTTTCTTCACACAGCCTTTTTCTTCTCCACAGCTTGTTCCTCAGTACACAAAATGGCCTCCAATGTGGCACTTGTGGAGGCCTGAGCCTGCTGGCTGTTAGGTCTGGAGGTTACATGGACCTATTTTGAGTGGTCCTGTAGGATGCCAAGTCAGTACTATTTTCTCTGTGGGACCAATGCAATGTGTTGAGCCAAATGTGGTTCTCTCCCAGCTTAGTGATTGTGGAGCTCACTATTGTTCCTCCAGCCCACTTCACAGGCTTTTCCTCAGCAAACAAAATGGCATCCAAGGTGGCGGTGGTAGGGCACATTGTAGAGCTGTGAGGTCTATGCTGTTCCTGCACCTGCCTGCTTGGGCTCTGCAACTTTGCTTCTGTTTGTGGCCAAATCAAGCAAATCAGCAGGACAGGCAAGTCTGTGCCTGGGTTTACCTCCTGGGAACGCCCCTTCCCAGCTGGCCACTGGTGTAGCTCTGATCGCCAATTGTCAACCACCACTGGTGTATATGCAACACTGCTCTGCTCTCTCTGCTGCTTCTCCATATCCAAAGATTTCCAGGTATCCCTCTGCCATTGGCCTGTCCTCTCCTACTTCCTGGGATTATGACCTCTCTGAGTCACTCTTGCTAATGATTTTCCATCTGTTTAAATGTGGCCTTACTCTAAAGTACTCTAAAAATTTTAATTTATCTGAAAGGTGAGGGTTGGGATGGGGCAGGGGAAGAGAATCTCTTCCATTTGCTGGATGGCTTCCAGATCACCTGCAATAGCTGGACTAGACCAGGCTGAAGCCATGGGGTCAGAACTCAGACCACACCTTCAGGTGGGTGGCAGTGACCTAAGTACCTGAGCCATCGCTTGCTGCCTTCTAGGGTGCATATCAGAGGAAGATGGAATTTGAAGCAGATCTGGGACACCCAGGCACTCTGATGCAGAATGTGGGTGTCCCAAATGGAGTCTTGACCGAGGTGCCCAAACATCCATCCCTCTTAATCTTTTGTGAAAGTAATAATTAAGAAAAATAGAAACCATTTTTAAGCAATCAACATGTAGAATGGTTTAAATGCCTACAGTAAGGGCTGTACTGCATCCCAGAATTTAAGAACACTCAAGGTAACAATTGTTTTGTTTCCAAGAGGGAGAGAGAGAGAGATATGACATGCTAGTTTCTTTCTTTTACAGGAAGTTAATACATGTCAGCACAAATCTAGACTGAGACTGACTCATTTGGCAGGAAGAGCACTTTCACCTGCCAGAGTCAACAGAGAATGGAGTGACCTCAAGAAGACGGGAAGAGTGGGAAGGCAGTTTACAATTGATATGAGTAGAGGTTTGTTAAAATCATGTTCACCCTCCCTTAGCCTTGTTGAATCTCTTTCCTGACCTTGCAATGTTTCAAATCACCCAGGAAACATCCTCTTCCCCTCTGTTCCATGCAGTTGTTAAGTCGGACCTGTTCTGCCTTCTACTCAACTTCTGCTTTTATCTCCTTCTTTCCATCCCCATATCAATTCACTTGGTTCAGGTTTCAAACACATTTTGCCTAACCATGCTTACTGTCTTATGTGCATCCTTGATTGTCTCTGAGTCATTTATCCCTTAACACTTACGTAAACATAGCTTCCCAATAGTAATGGATAGCCATTTCTTTATTGGGATCACCATTAAACCTTGTGCTAACCTGTTCTATTGTTCTACCTCAAATGTATTCCAGTTCAGTTTCTATCCTCCCCCCACCAAATTTGAGGGATGCTACGAGCTCATTGAGAAGTGGGATCGTGTGCTCTTTAGCTTTGTGTCCCAGGCCCTTGAAGATGTCCTCAGGCACGTGAAATGCCTCAAAAGTGCTTGGTTAATAAGTGGTAAAAAAAAATGAGTAAATGAGCAAGTGAATAAATGAGAGTCCACTCACTCAGCTCACTGGTGAACTGTTAACTAGAAAACTACTCATCAACTGTTCCTAGCAACTGTTTTACCTGGGAGATCATTTATGTCATAAAGGATCATCTCATTGAAGATAATATCATACAAATATTAACTATTCTACAAATCAATTCTTTTCTGAAAATACCACATTATTTTTTCTCTTGGAGGGTGTGTGTTGTTATTATGCCTCATATCTCCATCTAGTGAAGCAAGGTGGTAATACAATAACTAAGATACTATGTAGACTCTTCAGAAAATTTATGAAAATGTATGTTATGAACAATTACTGGTGGATTTCAGGAGAAGACTACTACTGTGGGTATTTGAGGAATGAACCAATACATGAGATCTCTCTCTTTCTTCCTGCCTTTTCCTTCTGTCTCTCAAATAAAAAAAATAAAATTAGCTTATAGTTTAATTGTTCTTCACATAATTTTTTTATGTCCCCTTGTAATTAAAATTAGTGAAGGGGTATGATAAGTTTCCCAAATGTAGAATCCATGTACAGAAACAAAACAACCACTTAGAAAAGATGATTTCCAGAGATATTATTCCAAATAGCAACATCATTATTTTTATTGTTTTTTGATATAATTTAGTTGGCAGTGGGATCTCCCCTCCCCCTCCCCCCCATTCCCTCCCCTCCACTCTGTTCTCCCCTCTAGGTTCATAATGTGTGTCCATCGTGAATTTTCCCAATAGCAACATCATTTTTATGGCATCATAATGATGTCAGTTTTCCCAATGTTAATGCATGATTATAATGCAATTCCAATGAAGACTTTGTGAGGATTGTTTTATGATACTGGACAAGCTGATCTTACAACCCATGAGGAAGAAGAGAAATGTGAGACTATAACATCCAAATAGGGGAGCTATCTTTCCGGATTACAAAACCCTTAAATATTACAGGGGCTGATAGTGTGAAATAGCAGGTCATGTTGCTGTTTGCAAGACAGACATTGCATGCTGGAGTGCCAGTCAGGTCTCCTCTTCTAATGCAGCTTTCTGCTGATGTGACCAGGAAGACAGCAAAAGATGACCTGAGTATTTGTGTTCCTGTCACCCTTGTGGGAGATCCAGACGGAGTTCCTGATTTGGCTTTAACCTGGCTAAGATCTGGCTTGTGTGCCTATCAGGGAAGTGAATCAGTGGATAGAACATTCTCTCTCTCTCTCTCTCTCTCTCTCTCTCTCTCTCTCTCTCTCTCACACACACACACTTTGCCTTTATAGAAATACACCTTTTGGGCCTGCGGCGTGGCCTAGCGGCTAAAGTCCTCTCCTTGAACGCGCCCCGGGATCCCATATGGGCGCCGGTTCTAATCCTGGCACCTCCACTTCCCATCCAGCTCCCTGCTTGTGGCCTGGGAAAGCAGTTGAGGACGGCCCAAAGCTTTGGGACCCTGCACCTGCGTGGGAGACCTGGAAGAGGTTCCTGGCTCCTGGCATCAGATTGGCGCGCACCGGCCCGTTGTGGCTCACTTGGGGAGTGAAACATCGGATGGAGGATCTTCCTCTCTGTCTCTCCTCCTCTCTGTATATCCGGCTTTCCAATAATAATAAATCTTAAAAAAAATACATCTTTTAAAAAATAGTTTAAAAACCATGAGTATTATAATTTTAAGTTAAACACTGTGGTATTGGTGCAGAGAGATATGAATAAACCTATTAAATGGAGAGCCTAGAAAGTGCTCCATTAATATATAAAAAATACATATGGTAAGTATAGCATAAGAATTCAGTAGTGGAAGATTGGAGTATTCAATAGAAGGTGTTACATCGGAACCTGCAGAGGAAACTAAGTACCACTACAGAGGACAGAACAAATTGATCAACTAACCCAGCCATGTGTTGCCAGTGAAAATCTGGGCAAACGGAGACTCTAAGGTGGACTGTGTCAGTCAGTGGAATCTGGAGAGATTTCATCGTGCTTGGAATGGTGAGATTGGCAGCAATTCAGAAGTGTTGAATGGTCGAACTGCCAAAACCACTTGAATAGTACCTTCAGAGCATGCCCCACATTGGGGACCCTGGGATGGGTCTTTTTCTTCATCCTGTATGTGGGGAAGGGGGCAGAGAACGGGAGAAGCTGCACCCAGCAACCCAACTGCATCAATACCTGGGGATGGGAGACAGCCACCAATGTCATTCCAGGGCCCCCTGTATGGAGCAGGTACCGCTCAAGTGGTTTTGATAGTGCTGAAATGCTATTGATTTCATTGCTCCAAGGATGAGGAAATCTTCCTAAGGTTCATTGGATGACATGGTCCACCGCAGAGTCTCCATTTGCCCAGATTCTTGCTGTCAACACTTGGCTGGGGAAATTGTCCAATTTATTCTGTCTTACATGGTACTAGACATCCTCTGCAGGCTGGTTGTCATGTCCCCCATGTGCATCTAGGCATGCCGTCCACTGCTTCATCATCAGCATTTGAGGAGGCCCAGTTCTGACACTTGTCCTCCATGGTCAGACCACAGATGCTACGACTTTTCCCATGGTTGGAGGTCTGAGTCCAGTGGTTCAGTTGGAAGGGAGTCCCCAAAAAAACCTCATCTGAGGTGACCCCAGACCTGAGTCCTCTGTGTGCCAGCCAGTACAGGGTCTAGCTCAATCTGTCACCCACACTAACCTACACACACATTGGTGTTTGTAGTTGCTGGGTCACTTCTGTCTCCAGCCCCATTTCTGTGCAAACCAATGGATACTGTGATCAGACCAAACTTGCCCACCACACACTCAGTTCTCACATACACCGGCAGGAATTACAGCCTAGTCAGAGTGACCCCCAATAACCCTTACCAGGCCCATCCCCAATCCCGGTTCCTACGTATGATGGTGTGTGCAGCAGACTGATCCGGTCTGTCCCACATTCCATTCAGTATTTGTATACAGCAATGCATGCTACAGCCTACCTCCGCCCATCTGACCCCTCTTTCCAGTCCACATTCACACTGGTGGGTACTATTGCCTGTCCAGCCATGTTCATCCCCATTATTGGTTTTCATGTTCACCAAGGGAGCTACCGCCCATGAAAGGGATGCCCACAATTTCCTTAATAGGCCCACTCCCAGCCCTGGATCTTGTACTTTCCAGGTGATTCTGCAATCTAGCTTGACAGGACTAATCACTAGCTCCAGCACTTACCAGCTAATGCTATTTCCAGAAAAACCCTACCAGCCTGCACTTAACTCTGGCTCATGCATGCACCAGTGGATGTATATGTCTGTGGCATCTTTCCCTTTGTTTTTGTAAAAGGTGCAATAACCAAATTTGTTGTTGCTCAGCAAGAGTGCCATCTACTCTAGTCAGAGGAACATAACCACGGACACCAGCGGGGAGGACTCACACAAACCTTGGCTAAAATGCCCCTTTTCAAAAGAGGGATAGGAGTTTTAGAGATTATTTTTTAAAAGATTGGTGAAAGTGGAGATCAGCCCAGGAGTAGGCCAGAGACTAGCTCTAGAAGTTGACCTGATTATGTCCCACATGGTTTCATTTCTTGAGGACCTAGGTCCAGTCAGAGGGCATGGCAGAAACTTGCCTGTGAGCCTCAAATCAGGGAAACCCAGAACCTCTCAGGATGAACCCAGCTGGTGGGAACCTGGAGGAGTGGCCCTGCGACTGGCATGGGGAGATCTGGTCTGTGGACCATAGCTCTTTTCACTACTGGGGGCATCGTGGTTTCCAAGGATCCCATTTTGCAGATGGGGCATGGTCCTGGAAGAGGCTGCATTTAACTTTGGGCACTCGTATCTGAAGTATCTTGACTTCCACAGCTAAAGCAAGCCCATTGGCATTGGGTTGTGCCTAAAGGGGCCTCATTCAAGGCAGTCAGAATCTCTCTGCAGAGGTTTGCTTTCCTGCCTCTCCCTGTCTAGGTCTCGGTTGCAATAGACAGTGTTAGCCGCCTGGATGAACTGATCCAGGCAGCACTTGTAATGTTTCACATGAGTTGGGAGTGCCATCCTGGGTTTGAGGAGGTTTTATTTCTTCTCTCTGGGGCACACTGAATCAGAAACTTATCTCTAAGGATAAGTAACTTCTCTTGTAGCGTAAGATCGTATTTTTATAATCCCTACACATATAATGCTACAATTTAAGTAGCAGGTCCCAAACCATCTCTTTTCAAGTGCATGCCTTGAAAAGAGAGCAAAAAGCACACAAATTCCTCTCCTGCTGATCCAAATCAAAGTGGAGAGCACTCCGGGTTATCTCTCCGGCGGTTTTGGATTCTCTTCCTTCCAAGTGATAGAGAGGAAGGAGTTCCAGTGCTGGTGACGGCAGGGGGGTTGGGGGACGGAGCCTGAGACTCTCCGATTGCTGGAGCTTCTGAGGACAGCTCCAAGAGCGCCCTTCGCCTCTCCTGGGCTGCTCTGGTCTCAGTGGCAAAGGGTCGAGGAGTCGTTTGAATGATAGGATTCCAAGGCAGGAGACAAAGAGTCATCTAGGAAATGTAGAAGGGTCATCCAAGGGTCCACGTGAGTCACTTCAGATCCCAAGAAGGATACTCACAGGGGTGCCCAGACTTCTCACCCCTCCTCCACCAAGGAGGAATAGGCTGGAAATGGAAGGGAGAATTGGAATCCATTATTGTTGACAATGTTGGGGAGTTTCAGATCACACACATCTGGTAGCCTCTTATACAGTCAGTCCTTCACCAGGCTTCGTTTCAACAGAGGCATTCACAGCTACGCTGCAAAAAAGAAGAGGGAGGCGATAGGAAAGACAGCTTGTTGGGGGATCACAGCCTCTGCTGTCCCAAACAAGCACCCTTCCTAAAATCACCAGCCTAAATAATACAATCCCTCTGGAGGTTGGACCACAGAAAGGCCATGGCCATAGGGCCTCCATTTGTGCAGAGCCATAGACGGCCGAGGGTCCCTTGCAGGGGTGTGGCTCCACATGAGGGAAGGAATACAGATGACACGAAGTCTTCTTTCATCTTGATAGGGCAAGCAGCGTCGCCTTATTTCAGATGCTAGGTAGGTGATTGACGAAGCTCTGTGGGGTCTTTTCCTTAGCTTAGCATAGAAATAAGCCAGGAAGCAAGCAAAACTTCACAATCTTCACTGGAGGCAAAGTGATAGGAAAGCAATGCCCCATGAAAAAGTAAGGAAGTGGGGTGTCCCACTGCATTTAGGGGAAATGGCTTGGGCTTCTTCAGGATTTTTTTTTCCCTCACAGTCATGAATGTAGGGAGGGGCATAGGGACCCCAGATGCCTGGCTGATAAAGAGGTATCTTCAAGGAGTTTCCAAGCAGCTGTCTTGTTCTTTTCTGGGAGCACAGCCTGCAGTCGGCTCCCTAGATCTGGGCAGAGAAGCAGAAGGGACACTCGCCTCCCCTTGGTTGTCTCGGTGTTCAGTCAGTGGGCACTCCCCTCTCCTCCTCCAAGGCCCAGGACCTGCCCAGAGCTTCCATAGTGTTTCCCAGGAAAAGAGTTTCGACTCTACCCTGTCGTCTTAAGGGTCAAGAGCATTTTTGTGCACGTATAGAGAAGTCTCGGCCTGGGCTGGCTGCCTGGGTTACAGAAACCTGCCTCACGTGTAGAATCCATATAAAGGTAGTGAGGTCAGACAGCAACACCCAGACCACCGCTCACTGGTGCTCTGTTAGGTCCTGGCTCTCAGGGTTTGGGCGAGCATAGGCCCCCCCAAGGCCCAGTTCTCTGTCCTCCCTGGAGGCCTATTCAGACCCATTTTGGTAGAGCTGGAGGGGAACGAGGATGAGCCACGGAATTTGGCACCCAAGGTCGTGCCAGGGAAGGGCACTGGGTGAACTGTCTGTTCATGTGGCCCTGAAGGCTCAGGTGCTCTGCAGATGTCAGAGCTAGTCACAATGACAGGTGCCAGCTCTTCACCATTGCATCATACTCAACCAGATTCAAGGTAAATGTTCCCCAACTATCTCTTTGCCCACATGATGGCCTCTTCCACTGCCTCCAGACAACAGATGAGGTTTCTTTCATGTATTTTTTAGTGTCTTTTATGTAAAAGACACAGACTGTGAAAGGGAGACACACAGACCTCCCATGTGCTGGTTCACTTTCCAAATGCTGCAGCAGCTGGGGCTGAGCCAGACCAAAATCAGGTACCAAGGATGCAATAGGGGTTTCCCCCATGGGTGACAGGGCCCCAAGTATTTGAGCACTTTCCTGCTACTGGGAGGTGCATGAGTAGGAAGCTGGGATCAGAAGCAGAGGCGAGACTCTAACCCAAGCACTCTTGAGAAGGGATGTGGGCAATCCAAGTGGCACCTACACACTGTGCCAAATGCCCATCCAGTTAGGATCCTGTGAGACATGGCTGTCCCGTGTGCATGTAACAGTCTGGATCTCTCAGTCCAGGTGGTTCTGCCCTTGGGCTCCTGCTCTCTTCTCTCTTTAGTCCCCTAGCTGAGTTACTCATCCAAGCATCGGCTCCTTTTTTTTTGTCTTCTCTGAGCTTCCGGTTCATACACTGAGTGGCTTGCTAAAATTCCTATCTTGGTTTCCTAAGCCCAGGATCTTCCAAACTTCCACTGATGTCTCCTTCTGCCCCCACCTGGCTCTCCTCCTTTATTTCCAGGGTTAGCACCCAGCACCCAGCGATGCAAGGAAGACTCCACATGCTTTCTCCGTCATGTCATTCTCCACCCAGCTAGTGGTTCCCAGGTTTTGTGTCTTCGTTGCTTCTGAGTCTGTGTTGAAGCTGAACCTTCCTGCCATGCTGGTTCTCAGGTCTTGGACGTCAGTCTGCTCGACTGCACAGTAGCCTCCTAACTGACGCATGACCCATCGGTGTTGTTCCTTTTAACTTCTTTCCGGAAGTCTGCTGCGAAGAAATCGCTCATGCGACTTTAGCAAATGGGCTGTAGTCGCCCCTCACAGAGTCCAGAGCCATCTCATGGAAACTTATCATGAAACCTTCTAGGAAACTTTTTATCCTTCTGTGTAGAAAACGCTGTGGTCCTCCATGCCAGCAGTCTTTACACTGGGGCAACTTGTGGCTTGGTCACCAAAGCCTCTCTGAGAGGCCAGATCTTGTCCATGAAGCTCGCAGTAACGCCTGGAGCTAGCAGGCGGTTAACGCCCCATCACGGATTGGAAGGAGTTGCCCACTCCCCAGCCCCGCCCCACCCCTACTGCGGGCAGCGTGCCAGGGGCGGGGCCACAGCGGAGGCGGAACCGGCCAGGGGCGGGGCCACGGCAGAAGCCGGCCAGGGGCGGGGTCACGGCAGGGGCGGGGCCGGGCAGGGGAGGGGCCACGGTGGGGGCGGAGCCGGCCAGGGCGGAGCCGGGCAGGGGAGGGGCCCATGGGGCAGAGATGGCCGGGTCGGGTCCACGCAGGGGCGGAACCGGCCTGGGGCAGGGCCGACTGGACGGAGACGGTCAGGGGCGGAGACATCCGGGGCGGGGCCACAGCAGGACGGGGCCATGGCAGGGGCGGGACCAAAGCAGCGGGGGGCCAGGGACGCTCCCACTTCCGGCCACCAGGCGGCGGATTCCCAGGAAGTGGCTTCCAGCAGTTATCTTATGGCATCCCAATCAGATTTCCATAGGTTTCCCAGGAGAAGAGCTGCGCTTCTACCCTGTGGTCTTAAGGTTCGAGGGGACTTAGTGGTTGTGGAGGGAGCTCTCGGCCTGCTCAGGCTGGCTGGGCGACTTTTGCCCCTACTGAACGCTGCCCGCTGCGACCACCATAAAGGCCAGAGCCTTTTAAGGGCCGCGTGGGCCCTGGCGGGACCCCGGGTCAGAGGGTGCCGGGAATTCTGCCTCATATGCAGAACCCACACCGAGGTGGTGCCAGCAAGCCCAGGTAGCAGCACCCCTGACCCTCTGCTAGGTCCTGGCTCTCAGGCCTTTGGCGAGTGTAGGCCCCCCCAAGCCCTGATGCCCCGTCCTTTCTGGAGAACCTATTCGGACCTGTTCTGGCCGAGCTGGAGAGAAACTAGGATGAATTTGGAGCTCTGAGTCGTGCCAGGGTGGGGTGCTGGGCCTGTGACCTGGGCACTGCCTGGGTGAATGGCCTCTTCGTGTGGCCCTGAAGCATCCGGTGCTCTGGAGATGTCAGAGCTGGTCGGTGAGGAATGAATCCTGAGGGATATTCAACAACAGGGCCACTGTACTTGCAGGTAAGCAAAGGGCTTGAGACCTGGTGGTTTGGAGGGGAGATACCAGAAGATCTGTATGGGTCAGACTGATTCACCAGCCCACATAGGAGTCCTGAAATGGGCTTGTTAGTGCAGAACATCGCTGACCACCACACACCCATCCACACGAAAGCTATGGCTGGGGGCCTGTCTGGCAGTGCTAGGTACCGATACCTGAGTGTTGGAACAGAGCATGGGTCACATTAGGCAGGGTCAATGATGCTAACCAGGTCCAGGGGGTAGATTCTGTGGGGGATGTGTAGGCCAAACCCTATGGAAAAACAAGTCCTGCTGGTTAACTCAAGAGTTAGAGTGGTGATGGGCTGAGCTAGGTGTGACCATGGAACTGGCCATCACTCATGGGTAAAGGAACCAACAACAGTCTGGGCAGGTCAAGGCAGCAGCAAGCGAATGTGCATCCTAAAACAGGGTGTGGGGTGGGCTGGGCTACAATGTTCACCAACTCATACGAGGCCAAAATGAAAGGGCAGACTATACTGGGCACTGGCCTAATACCCACTGGCATGTATGAGATCTGGGTCTGGGAGTGGGTCAAATGGGGAAACTTGGGAAACTCCCCTAGTCGGTCACAACTCTCACTGATGATCACATGATCCAGGCCTGGGGGTCGCACAAGCTGGGCAAAGTAGCTCCAATGACTGGCTAATGTGTGGATTGGTTATGGAAGTGGGTGGAGGGGGCAGGGCCAAGCAAACCTTAGCTCACAAGCAAGAACAGAAATCAGGATGGAGCACAGGTCATGCTGAGCTAGACTCTTACACTGGCTGTTTTGCATGAGCCAGGGATGTCAGGCCACAGCATCTAAAGCAAAGGCCAAGACAGGTGAGGGGCTATGCCAAGCTGGGTCAGAACAACTACTGGGACGTTTGCAATCTATGGCTGGTAACAAGCCTGGTTGGGAGCTACGAGAACATCCTGGTTGGGTTGGGGTTCCCACTGGTGAATGCGGGGCTGGACTGGGGGCTGCATTCCAAGTCTGGATATGGCTGCAGTATCCCTTGACACAAGTGTGGACTGGGACTGGGTTCTCTGAATCGGGCTAAACTCCAGCACGATCTGCTGCTCTGGAGAGCCAGGGTAGATGTAGGATGGACTAGGCTAGGTCTCTGCCCCTACTGAGCCATGTATGAGCTGTATCTGGGTATGGACAAGTCTTGGCTGGGCTGAAACATCCAATAGTAAGAACTGGAATTGGGTGAAGGTCAGTCAGGAAAGGCCACTGTTACTGCCAGGACAGGAGGTGGACTAAGTAGGGCTGGCTCATGGACCCACTGATATGCATGACACTGGCAATGGGAGAGGCTCTGATGGAGGAGTCTGGGCAACTCCTCTGACAGGTCACAGTCCCTGCAGGTGAGCACAAGAACCGCGATAGAGAGCAACCAAAGCTAGGCCAGGGAAAAGTACGCACCAGCATACACTTGGCATAGGTCGGGGGCAGACCGGGCTGAACTAGTTCACAACACCCGCTGGCGAATCCAAGCACCAGAACAGAGTGTGGGTCAGCCCAGGTTTGGTTGTAACACATACCAGTACACGTTACAGCTAGGATGGGGTGCCAGCTGGGATGGGCTAGGCTGGAAAGTAGGGCTGGTTGGGTTGAAGTAGGCTTCAATGCCCATTGACATGTATAAGAGCTGAATGGGATGTGGGACAAATTGGACCAGTCTACTGTACATACTGGCAAGCACGGAAACCAGGGTAGGGGGCAGGCCTAGTGGGGATCATTGGGAGTCACCCCAACTAGGCTGCAACTCCCACTGGTTTGAGAGAGGGCCAAATGTGTGCTGGGTGAATCAGGCTTGACTGCTGCAACACCTATTGGTTCTTGTGGAAGACAGGTGTGGAAACAGAACTGACCCAGCAAATGCAACCACCTGCATATGCATAAGCTGATTGGGGCGACAGAATGTGCTGGACCCTGTATTGGCAAGCACACACAAGAATCAGGTCTGGAAACGCCTCTCTGGGGATCCCTCCAACTGAACTGCTGATCTCTTCTGAGATCGTGAAGAGAATTGCAGGTTCCATGGTCTGACCATTAAGTGCATATGTCAAAGCTGAGCCTCCTAAGAGGCTAGATGGAACAGTGGACAGCATATCCAAGTGCACATGGAGAAAGTGACAGTCCACAAGAGCCTGCAGAGGACACCCAGTACCACAACAGAGGACAGAGAACAAAACAAATCCATCATCTGCCCCATCCGTGTGTTGGCAGTGAAAATCTGGGAAAACGGAGACTCTAAGGTGGACTATGTCAGCCAGTGGATTCTGGAGACATTTCATCATGCTTGGAATGGTGAGATTGGCAGCAATTCAGAACTGTTGACCTGTCGAAACCACTTGAACAGTGCCCTCGGAGCATGCCCTACATTGGGGACCCTGGGATGGGGTGGGAGGCTGGGTGACGCTTCTCCCTGTATCTCCCTCCTTACCCCAGATACAGAAAAAAAAAAAAAACAATAACAATAATGTGGAAACAATGGTTACCCACTTTCCTGTAGTCCTTGACCCTTTGTGCCCGAATCAACTATGCATAGATTATCAAAATAAAAGAATAAAAAACATTTTTAAAAAACAAAAAAGAAAACATTATCTGTATCTATTTATATTAAAATATAGAAATGTAACAGTAAAGGTAGATGGATACATGCATGTATACATAGATTGATCAATCCAGCCTAGTAGGCTAAGCTTCCATTTGCAGTGCTGGTGCCCAATATATTAGCTGGTTTAAGTCCAATCCAGCCCCTTGTTTTTGCCCTGGGAAAACAGTGGAGGATGGCTCAAGTTCTTGGGCCCCTGAACCCATGAGGGAGACTAAGAAGAAACTCCATGCCCCTGGCTTCATATCAGCTCAGCTTTGTTGTAGCCATTTGGGGAGTGAACTGGTAGATGGAAGATATATCTGTTTCTGTATCTTTCTTTCTCTCTCTCTCTCCTCTCTCTATAAGTCTGCCTTTCACATGAAAAAAAAGTTAAAAATGCTTCTCTATCCTTTGTCAACATTTGGTATGATCAGTCTTTTTAAATTTTGACATTTGAACAGATCTATATTGATTTATCATAGTGGTTTTAATGTGCATTTCTCTCATGACTTATAAAGTTTATTTTACTTGAAAGTCAGAGTTATGGAGAGACAGAGAATGATTTTCCATCTGCTGGTTCACTCTCCAAATGATTGCAATGACGAGAGCTGGACTGATTCGAACCTGGGAGACAGAAGATTCCTCTGGGTCTCCCACATGTGTACAGGGACCCAAGGCCTTGGCCATTTTCTGCTGCCTTCCTAGGCCATAAGAAGGAGCTGGAGAAGAAGCAGAGCAACTGAGACTTGAACTGGCACCAAAACAAAATGGAATGCTGGCTCCTTGAGTAGAGGTTCAGCCTGCTTTGCCACCATACCAGCCCTATAAGAATATTTATTGATGAAATATGTTTTTATTTATTTTTATTTATTTATTTATTTTTTTTAAATATTCATTTATTCATTAATTACATTGCATTACATGACACAATTTCATAGGTACTGGGATTCCCCCCCCTTCACCCCAAACCCTTCCCCCATCATGAATTCCTTCACCTTGATGCATAACCACAGCTCAAGTTCCGTTGAGATTCCCTAATTAAAAGTTTACACCATACAGAGTCCAGCATCCCACTTGTCCAGTTCAAGTTCAACCGCCTCTTAGGGAGGCCCTCTCAGGTTTGTAGGCAGAGCCAGCAGAGCGTCACCTCGATCAATTAGAAGCACCAACATATCATCAGCAACAGTCCAGGTATGATGAGGCTGGTGCAGAGTCCACTGATTGACATAGTCCGTCTTAGGGTTTCCCCTTGTCCAGTTTTCCGCTGCAAGCATAAAGCTGAGGTGGTTGATTCATCTACTCCATTTTCCATCTTTTTTTGATTAATGCTTTGATTCCTCCATTTTGTTCAGGGGAATCCCCCTAAAAAAAACTTTGAGGCATTCCCAGTCCAGGCTCCTACATGTACTACTAGTAAGCACAGTGCTCGCCACCGTCCATCACTCCGATCAGCTGATGGTTTTAACCCCTGGGTTGGTTCTCTTCTGAGCCCCGACCTCTATTGGAACCAATGAGTATCGCATCTCTCCCCGGCTCTGCCCATCACACTCTTGTCCCTCACCTAAACCAGTGGGAGGAGTGCTGGTCGGGTGTTGCATTCCCTGCTAGCACAGGCCATTTCACCTTGGCATTTTGTGTTTTGTACTGTTTTTTTTTTTTTAATCGCAACCAAACACGGCCAGGCCCCCACACAGTTTCAGCACTTGGGCTTGCCAGTGGATGACGTGAACCGACTCAGCCTGGTCTGCCCCAACCCGAGCCAAGTGTATTGTCCGTTTAGAAAGTTGGGTTACCCACAGCTGTAGACAACTGCCTAGGTTGTCTTGTACCTGGGCAAGTGTTATATCATTGAGAGAAAAACAGCCAAAAACTGTTGGGGATTCTAAGTCTGGTTAATGCCAAATTTGTGTTAACTATTCTGGTGTGCTAGCAAAGTTGCTTCTCTTTCTCTCTTTCTCTCTCACTCTCTCTGTTTCTCTTTTAGTAAGTGGGGGAGCAACAGACTCCAGGCCAGGTCAGGCCACCCTGGCCCTCAGGTTGTAGGAGTGCTGTAGATTGTAGGGAAAGGGTCTGGGGATGTATTGGAGTGGGAGCAGCTGAGTGCATATTTGACAGGGAAGGAATGATTTCTGGGGTCTTCCATGGCCTGGGCTACTGCACTCACAGATTCTGTAGGGGACTTGTGGACTCACCTCTGTGGGGCTGTAGCACCTGAAAGTTTGCAAGGAGAGCTGGGGGGCTGTGACAGGCCCTGCTATGTCAGATCACAAAACTCATCTGACAGGAACCCATCTAACACTCTCAGGGGCTAGGGCTGGGAGGTGGTCTGGCTGGGCCAGGCTGCAGCACCCACCAGTGCTTGCAAGGGCCAAGACTGAAGGCAGATAGTAACAAGCAGGGCCACTGCCCTAATTAGCATGTGTGGGATCTAGGACTGGGATCAGGCCTGATAAGGGAACTTGGGGAACTCCCCTACTAGTCTGCAGCTCTGTCTGGGGATCTGGGAGCTAGGGCTGAGAGCGAGCCAGGCCAGGCAAGCCTGCAGCACTCATCAGCATTTCTGAGGGCTGGGTATAGGGACAGGCTGAGCTAGGGCAGGCCTTAGCACTCACTGGCATGCACAAGAGCCAGGACAGGGTATGAGCCATGCCTGGCTGGGTTGGGCTGCAACAGTGGCCAGCAAGAGCTGAGACTGCTGGTAAACCATGCCAGACTGCATTGAAGCATCTGCCAGCAAGTGCAAGACCCATGGCTGGGACTGGGTCCAGTGGGAGAGCTATGGAGACTCTCCTGATGGGTTGCAGCCCTTACTGGTGAGTATAAGAGCCCAGGCTGTGGGCAGACCAGGCTAGGCAAGGCTCCAGCACTCATTGACATGCATGTAGGTTGGGTCGGTGAGTGGGCCAAACTGGGCTGGGCTCCAGCACCCTCTGGTGCCTATAAGAGACAGCAGAGGCCGGCACACACAAAAACCCAAGGCCTTTGGACCCTGTACCTGTGTGGGAGACCCGGAAGAGCTCCTGGCTCCTGTCTTTGGATTGGCTCAGCTCTGGCCATTGCAGTCACTTGGGGAGTGAACCATTCGACGGAAGATCTTCCTCTCTGTCTCTTCTCCTCTCTATCTGCCTTTCCAATAAAAATAAATAAATCTTTTTTTAAAAAAAATAATATGTTTTGTGGGACTGGTACCCTGGCATAATAGGCTAAGCCTCCATCTGCAGTGCTGGCATCCCATATGGGAGCCAGTTTGTGTCCTGGTTGTTTCACTTTCAGTCCAGCTCCCTGATTATAGCTGGAAAAACAGCAGAAAAGAGATGAAGTCTTGGGCCTTGGTACCCATGAGAGAGAGCCAGAAGAGGTTTCTGGCTTTGGATCGGCTCAGCTCTGGCCACACAGTCATACAGGGAGTAAACCAATGGATAGAAGATGTATCTATTCATCTTTCTTTCTTTCTTTTTCTTTTTAATTTTTATTTTGAATTTTCCAATTTTATAGTACAATTTTGCAGAGTCTGGGATTTCCTTCCCACCCCAAAATCCCACCCCCAACTGATTTTCCCCACGTTGTTACAATAATATAGTCCTTCATAAGGAGTCACAATTCCAGCAGTCTTATTTAAATGTGCCCTGACATTACTGGAACACTGTCAGAAAATCCAACATCCCATTGTCTACACATTTCCAACAGTTCATTGGGAAGTCCATCTTTGATTTGAGAGCAGGGATTCATATTGCATTATATCCCCACATCTGGATATAGTGGTCTCTATTACTCCACCACTATACATCTCCTTAAATGAGAAGCCACGAAATCAGATGAATTAAACAACAACAAAATTGTAGCACCATGGAGTCGAAAAAAACGCACCACTGAGGAACCAACCATGGGTGACAAAAATAAAACACAGAAGTCTCTTGGGTAAAATGATGCTGCCATGCAATCCATGAGCCAGTGATGAATTCAACAAGAGAAAAGAAAGTTTTTGGAAGAAATGAAATGAAATAAAAACATCAAAACACATGGGATACAGCCAAAAAAACAGTGTGGAATGGGTTATTGAACTTACAATTTGTATGATGGGTTCCATATAGTAGAAAGAACATATTTTGGGATTGACTTATTTCACTGAGCATAATGGTCTCTAGTTGGGACCATCTAGTTGCAAATGTTATAATTTCATTTGTCTCTCTTTCTGTAACTCTGCCTTTAAATTAAATGAATAAACAACCAATCTTTTAAAATATATGCTTTATTTCAGAACTATGCAAACCACTTGGACAGAACCCTTAGAATATGTACACATTGAGTGAGACGCTGGGTTGATCTGAGGTGGCGGTTCCTCATCCCTGGGTACTGGGACGTGTGGAAAGTCATGAGTGATTTTCCTCTTTGTTTCTCCCCTTCTCTCAGGAACAACAAGAAGAAATAACAAATTTGGAAGCAACGAGTTCACCCAGTTTTCCCTCAATCCTTCCCACCCTGATCAACCATGTAATCATTATTAAAAAAACAAAATGACCCATCATTGGCTAGCTGGCCAAGCCAACGAGATGGGTTTATAGGGCTTATGGGGTGCTAGGCTGTTTTGGCGATTTATTGAAGGGCGACATGAACCCAGGCATCAAGCGGGCAGTGATCGGCAGCCAAGTCTTCAACCACTTCAGCCAGTAGAGTCGCAGTCCTAAAGCTGAGCAAGTTTCGGCTTGGCTGGCTAGCCAATGACGGGTAAGACCCACAGAGGAGGGCAACTTAAGCCAGGCATGGTCACCCAGGGTCCTGTGATTGCTGGATAGTCAGTGAAGGTTAAGATCCTCAGATGAAGGCAACCTGAGACAGGCACAGCCGCTATGGATCCCTGCCCCCATTTAACAAAGAAAGGGGGTGATGTGGGGTTCAGGGGCAAAGAGGTCACTAAGTCAATAAGATGGCAACCAACAGTCAAGGTCACTGGGTTACATGTGGCAAGCAAGATGGCGGCCAAGGACAGAGCCCTGGACGTGAACCAGGGCAGGGGTCGTGTTGTTTCAAAGAAAGACTGATTGGCCAGGGCCATTTCACTCACCTATCCCTGGCCTTTGGGAGATGGCTTCTGCAGTCATGCTGCTAGTAATTGGCTCCTAGTTTCTCCCCTCCTGGAATTCCTG
This sequence comes from Ochotona princeps, assembly GCF_030435755.1. Classification (NCBI taxonomy): domain Eukaryota; kingdom Metazoa; phylum Chordata; class Mammalia; order Lagomorpha; family Ochotonidae; genus Ochotona; species Ochotona princeps. The sequence goes on from NC_080843.1 coordinate 51,557,426, forward strand.
AAATTCCTGGCCTGAGGCTATTCCTTACCCTATATAAGAAATTGAATTTCCCCAATAAATCGGAACTGCTTAGACAGAAAAAAAAAACTTTTAAAACATATATGTGTATATATATGTATATGCTTTATAAGCTGATGAAACCCAATTGACTCATTTATTTCCTTTTATAGATTGTGTTTTTGGGGTTATGTCTAGACGAATTTTGCTTAAGACAAGTCACACTTTTGACATTTTATTGTTTATTTAAAAAAATAATTTATTTTTATTGGAAAATCAGATTTACAGAAAGAGAGACAGAAAGAACTTCCATCCATTGGTTCACTCCCAAGTGGCTGCAATGGCCAGAGCTGAGCTAATCTGAAGCCAGTAACCAGCAGTGTCTTCCAGGACTCCCACATGGGTTCAGGGTCCCAAGGCTTTGGGCCATCCTCTGCTGCTTGCCCAGGCCACAAGCAGGGAGCTGAAACTGAAGTGGAGCAGCCAAGACACAAACACCCATATGGGATCTTGGCACATGCAAAATAAGGATATGGCCACTAGACTAACATGCCAGGCCCCATTTTGTTGGTTTTAAGTCTTATATTTATTTATATGTTCACTATATGTTAGTTTTTGGTATGGTGAGAATTATGTATTAAAGTTAATTTTCGAATCAATCAAGTACCATTTGTTGAAAAGAATATCCTGTATGGTTTAATTCTCCTTCCATCTTTGTTGTCTGTTTGTATGGGTATATTCCTTGATATTTTATGTTATTTTTTTTAAGATGTTATCCACTTATTTTAAAGTCAGAGTTAGAGATTCTTCATCCACCGATTTGCTCCCTAGATAGTCGCACAGCCAATGCTAATCCTGGCCATATCGAGGAGCCAAGAGCCAAGATCTAGGACCCAGGGAACCTCCTCGACCCTCAACATAGGTAGCAGGTCACCCTTTGTTGCCTTTGCAAGTCATCAGCAGGGAGCTGGGTCAGAAGTGGGACAGCCAGAACATGAGTTGGTTGTTCAATGGGATGCTGGCATCACAAATGGTGGCTTCACCCACTTTGTCATAGCACTGGCCCTTTCTATGTTATCCTTTTGATTGTTTTATTATTTATTTATTTGTTTATTTTTAGTGGAGAGGCAGATTTACAGACAGAAGGAGAGACAGAAAGATTTATGATCCTCTGGTTCACTCTCCACATGGCCACAATGGTCATATCTGAGTTGATCTGAAGCCAGGAGCCAAGGAGCTCCTTCTGGTTCTCCCATGAGGGTGTAGGGTTCCAAGGCTTTGAAACAGCCTCTGCTGCTTTTCCCATGCCATGAGCAGGGAGCTGAATGGGAAGTGGAGCAGCAGGGACAGGAACTGGCTTCCATAAAAAAATCCTAGTGGAAGGGAAAGATTAAGGGAAGGATTAACCAATTGAGTAATTTCCCCAGGCCCATGTTTTATTGATTTGTTTTTACTTATGTCTGTCCTATATTGTTTTGGTAAAAGTGTTGAGATCAATTCACATTTGCCATTCCAACTTTGTTCTTTGTGTTTTTTTTTAAAGTTGTTTGATTTATTCTAATTCCTTTGTATTTCCACATGAATTTTAGAAACAACTTGTCAGTTTGTATCAAATTTTTAAATCCTACTCAAATTTTTTATTGCTATTTCATTAAGTCTATAGACCATTTTGTGGGAAAATTGTCAAAATTGAGTCTTCCAACTCATAGAGAAGATAAAGCTACTTTAAAAAGTGCCTATGTATTTAGGAATCCTCTCTATTGAACACATAGAAAGAAGAACAGAGAAAGCAGATCTCTGCTTTGAGATGATCATTCTGGAGTCCTTGACATTGGCACAGTCTCGCAATGTATCTTTAAGAGCAGCCCTGCAGGGACCAGGCTCATTGTGTCTCTCCCTCATAATGATCTCAAGAATGTTTGGTGTTGCCATGGCCGCGGAATTCTTATTCCCACATTTGCCTGTTCACAGCAACAAGCAAAGGACTTGGCGGTAAGGGTCTCTGAGTAAGGGCCCCCCCTTCCTGTCCCTTACCTCTTCATTGGATAATATTACCCTCTCAAAGGAATGAAGGCTTTATAGTGATTGTGGGGAAGGGTGGGAGAGAGGAGGGGCTGGTTGGGAAACTCTGGGGCTCATAGATGGTAAGATAGCCTTGTGACGCTTCTACCAGTGGTGGCAAGAACATTAATTAATATTCCTCTATCATATGGGGAAACTCCTCAGTATTTCCCTTTGGGACCACTGATCAACTAAATAGATACGGGCAGGTAGTTGAATAAAGATTTGGCTTGACAAGCTTGGGTTTTAGAGTATCAAAATAAGAAAGGGAAAACCCTGACATAAATACACACATACAAAGAAGCCATTATTCTGAAAGGTAGTAGAACAGAAAACTTCCATCAAAATCTTAAATTTAACTTATTTTAGAAAAGCCTGTAGGGGTACAGGACAGACCTACAACATTCTGTTGTCTCCAGCCTCTTTGGAGCCCTTGCAGAGGGGTGGGAGGGGGTGGTCTGGGAAGGGTGGTCTGGAAATCCTACTCCACCCTGGCTCACCACGATTCCAAGCTCTGGAGTACCAGTCAGCACACTGAGAGCTTTGGGATCTCCACTCCTTCTGCCTAGTGCTTGCACTCCTCAGTGGTATGAAATTTACAGTTGCTGTAGCATGGGTCCAAAACTCAAAGCCAACATTTATGCTCAAATTGGACTTTCCCTTTCAAGACGTATTCCTGGGCCCAGCACAGTGGCCTAGCAGCTAAAGTCCTCGTCTTGCAGGCATCAGGATCCTACTTGTGATCTGGGAAAGCAGTCGAGGATGGCCCAAAGACTTGGGACCCTACACCCGCATGGGAGACCCAGAAGAAGCTCCTAGCTCCTGTCTTTGGATTGGCTCAGCTCAGGCCGTTGCATTACTTGGGGAGTGAATCATTGGATGGAAGATCTTCCTCTCTGTCTCCTCCTCTCTGTATATCTCTGTCTTTGCAACAAAAATAAATAAATCTTGAAAAATAAAATAATTTCTTCTAAATTTTTTTTCTTTTCTTGCTAAGAGTTTAGGGACTTACATTTTGGATACTTCAGTGTAGATATTGTGCTGTTTTTACCTGGCAACATGATTGGCAATGTTGTGTTTTCCAGTGACTTCCAATTTTCTTGCATGCAATAAATTCTGAGAATTGTCAATCTCTTTTTCTCCCACTTCTTTGATTTATTCTAGAGACTATTTCAGGACAGAGATATAATAAGTCACTATGATGATACCAATACAGAATTAAAACAGGTTTTGTTTCACTTTCTGGAATCTGTATAGTAAGGGGATAATCTTTAAAATATCTGTACTCGGGTCCAGCGCAGTGGCCTAGCAGCTGAAAGTCCTCGCCTTGAACGCCCTGGGATCCCATGGACTCCGGTTCTAATCCCGGCAGCTCCACTTCCCATCCAGCTTCCTACTTGTGCCCTGGGAAAGCAGTTGAGGGCGACCCAAAGCCTTGGGACCCTGCACCTGCACGGGAGACCCGGAGGAAGTTCCTGGCTTCTGGCTTCAGATCAGCGTGGTACCAGCCGCTATGGTCACTTGGGGAGTGAATCATCGGATGGGAGATCTTCCTCTCTGTCTCTCCTCCTCTCTGTATATCTGACTTTGCAATAACAAAATAAATCTTTTAAAAAATAATAAAATATCTGTACTCAAAAAAATGTTTTCTTCTACTTTTTGAACTAAAACACCAAAGAAAAATACAGAACACATGCTTTACAGGATTGATAGGATTACACGGTGCTGTAGATTTCCTATGATTATGGATTCAGAAATGCTGGTCTATACCTAATATTTTCTGTGTTAGAATTTAGAATTTGAGAGATATGACAGATGTCAGAACATGTTGAGTATGATATAAGCAAGTGCTTTTTTCTTTCTTAGACCGTGGATTGTTTGGATTTAACCGGATGGCGATATCATGAGGAAATTCAAAAATAAGATTTTGTATCGCTGGCTATCTGAACAAAATGATGATAAGTAAGTAACACTATTCACATGCACTGAATTTTAAACATAACTTCTAACTTTAGTTAATGTGTTATGGAAAACATGCATTCTTTCTCACTAAATGTAAATTGCATACAAATGAAATTCATCAAACTCACCTTATAAAGATTTTGTTAATCTACGCTTGGAATGTCCTTAAAAAAAGATTAGTTTAGATGGTATGATATGATGTACTGTTAGCTTTGTGCTTTTCCTGTGGGGTATGTGGTTGTCCTGTTGGTGGATACTCGGTGAAGGAGTGTCAGCTCGTGTTCACCTCACGAAGCCATTCCAGAGAGATGACACCACAAGAGTTTCATTTGTCTTGAAACCTGAAATGTTGTTAATGACCACAGTGAAGGTCACAAATAGTTTTTTATTAGTGAGACTAGTGGCTTACAAATTAGTATGAAAATGTTACAATTGGATAAAAATTCAAAATCTGTGAATTGGATGTATTATATGGGCAACCTACCCTTGCAGAACTAGGACATATGAACCTGAGGCCTGACAGCATTGCTGTTAGGGATACCAGAGACTGTCCCTTGTGTGCTCCCATCTCCAGCCACTGGCTAAGAGAATGTCTGCCTCTTGAATAGTGGAAATGTGTTGGAAATGAACTTTGAATGGCAGGTGATGCTTGGAACACCTAACATGACTCAGTGGACTTATGAACTGTGTGTGGCTACTTGTTACTGGACGTTTTGTTAAATGTAGTACATCTATAAGTGTGGTAGATTTGTTCTGGAACCTACTTTCTTTATAATCTGGTAGTATGACTGCTAGTATGACTATAAAGGTGTAAGTTAACCTTCACCTACTTCTGTTATAGCCACTCTATTTACCAAAAACGTTTCAAGAACTGAGTATGGTAAGTCAGTCTGGGACAGTTAACAACACTCAGCCCTCCTTTGAAAGCATCTGATTACCTACTTATTCAGGTATCATAGGAGACAAAGGTAGTTGCATCTGTGCTCCTAAGCAGCTTCTCGTTTTTCAGTATTTCAGGCTTCATACATTATTCTCCCTGAAAGCAGTTCAGGTAATGTGTGTGGATGTCTTATGTCCATGCATTTGGTGCCCCAAGCTATCCTGGCATGTCAGCTGGATCTGAGGGGTCATGTGAATATTGACCAGTCTTTTTCCTGACACATCAGGAAAATCTGGTAGTCACTCAGTGAGGCTGCATGTGTCAGTCAATCATATTCTCATCTATTTGGTTGTCAGAGCATTTTCCTCTAATGTGATTTATCAATGTACAATCAATCCTGTGCTCTTCCTATTAAGAAATAGAAGATATCTGGGCCCGGCAGCATGGCCTAGCGGCTGAAAGTCCTCGCCTTGAACGCCCCGGGATCCCATATGGGCGCCAGTTCTAATCCCGGCGGCAGCTCCACTTCCCATCCAGCTCCCTGCTTGTGGCCTGGGAAAGCAGTCGAGGACGGCCCAATGCATTGGGACCCTGCACCCGCCTGGGAGACCTGGAAGAGGTTCCAGGTTCCTGGCATCAGATCGGCGCGCACCGGCCCGTTGCGGCTCACTTGGGGAGTGAAACATTGGATGGAAGATCTTCCTCTCTGTCTCTCCTCCTCTCTGTATATCTGACTTTGTAATAAAATAAATAAATCTTTAAAAAAAAAAAAGAAATAGAAGATATCTTATAGCTGCCTTTCTTTTTGTAAAGGGCCATATATTTTTTTTTTCTAAGACCTATAAGCCATGCCTCAAAAACAGCAGAAGACCAACTTAAAACTTGAAAGATTCATTTCATGGATTCTCAACCCAGTCAAAAAGTATTTGGTAATCCAAACTCCAGTCTTCCTTTCCAAACAGGGTGGAAGAATGATGTAATAGTCACGTCTATCTGGCTTTGGAGCCTGATTTTGAAGTTCAAAACTGGTTTGTTAGGACAAATAAATACAATTTTTTGTTTGTTTGTTTGTTTGTTTTATTTTATTATAAAGTCAGATATACAGAGAGGAGGAGAGACAGAGAGGAAGATCTTTCATCCGATGATTCACTCCCCAAGTGACCACAGCAGCTAGTGCTGTGCCTATCAGAAGCCGGGAACCAGGAACCTCTTACAGGTCTCCCACATGGGTGCAGGGCCCCAAAGCTTTGGGCCATCCTTGACTGCTTTCCCAGGCCACAAGCAGGGAGCTGGATGGCAAGTGGAGCTGCTGGGATTAGAACCGTGCGCATATGGAGTTCCAGCGCGATCAAGGCGAGGATTTTAGCCAGTAGGCCACTGCGCCGGGCCCGAGGACAAATAAATACAATTTAATAGGATGTTTCTGAAATGTGGTTCTTGCACTTTTGTCAGAAAGAGGTTTGTGGTCAAATAAGTCAGAAACCTCAGCATATTCTGGTTTTTTCTTAGAGATTCACAGTATTTACAAAATAAATATGTCCTGGTTCTGTGGTGTAGTGGGCTAATCCACCTTCTGCAGCTTATGGACCCCATTTGGATATGAGTTCAAGACTTGGCTGCTCCACTTCTGATCTGGCTTCCTTCTAAAGCACCTTGGAAAGCAGCAGAGGATAGCCCAAGTACTTGAATTCCTGAATCCACATGAGAGACCTGGATGAAGCTCCTGGCTCTGGCCAGGGCCTGGTTATTGTGGACTTTTGAGTGGTAAACAGGCAAATCTAAGACCTCTCTCTTTGTTTCTCTCTCACAGACATATTCTGCCTTACAAATAAACATTTTTTAAAAATAGATGTATAATCAATTTCCCAGACTTACATGAACATTGGAAGTCAGGAAAGTATTATGGATAAGAATTTTCCAGTCTCATCTCTACTTCTTATAGCCTGGTGACAATGGGCAAGTTGTTCACCTTCTATGAGGCTGATGGCTTTCATTTGGCAAGTGGGGATAATAATACTATAGACTACAGGATTAAAGCATTTAGAATGTTACCTGGGAAATAAGTCATGATCTGTACCTGATCTGTGTGCGAGAACAAAGGCCACTGGGTCATCAAGAACTCCCCTTTCGCTTGGGCTCGCCTTCCCAAAGTGGTTCAGAAAACCTCTGTCAGCCGCGTTGCTGTCAGGGCAGCCTGGGATTGAAGCCCACCCTCGGAGGCAGCACTTCCAAGCGCCTTCTGGGTTTTAGTGGAAGATACAAGCACACTGTGTATTTGTCATGTTGATTGGAATCTGTGATTTTCCAGGACATCACAGGAATGGATTATGTTACTTTGATGAGGGTTTCTGTGCATTTAAAACTGAAAATATGTATTGATACATTTATACTATTGTCACTTACTAATTCATATTATATGACATTTGGTGAAGAGGGCAAGTTGTCTGGGAAATGGTATTTGACATGATTTTATGAAGTTGGCAGGTGCTAAGTGTATTTTGCAAGTGTCTTTGTTTAAAGATGAGGAAATTAAATTGTGAAGAAAGAAAATCACCCTGACTTGGTTTCTGAGAAGGCTTGATTTTCATTAGTATACCAAAATGCCTTTGTATGAACTTGTAGAAGTGGAAAGAATTATCTATTAATAGAACTGTATTAATAGTCACTTTAATCTGAATGATCTAATATAGCAAGTAAAGTACAAGGTAAGACAAAATTGATAACAAAACAATATCCCACCATATATTGTCTGTAAGAAACCTAGTTTCAGTGTAAGACACAAGTGGAATAAAAAAAGAATGGAAGAAGATATTTTATGCTAACACTAACTTTGAAAAGGCAAGAATGGTTATATTAATTTCAGAAAACAAAGTTAGGGTAAGGAGATTGTCAATTATAACAGGGTCATTAAGTAATGATAAAGGAATGATCTTTCCAAGACAATTTGGACACCTCACCCAAAAGACATACGGATAGCCAGTAAGCATATAAAAAGATATACAACATTATATATTGGTAGAGAATTACAAATTAACACCACAATCAAATACTAATACTTGTCTATTAGTATGGCTAAAATATAAAACAGACAATATCAAATTGTCAAAGATGTGGAGGAGTGGAAATTCTCATTCATTGCTGATTGGAAGGCAAATTAGTACAACCACTTTGCGAAGCAGTTTTACTGTTTCTTATAAAGCCATAGTCTTTCCATAAAACCCAGCAATTGCACTCTTAAGTATTTACCCAGTTGGATTGAAAAGTTGTGTCCTCATGAAAGCCTACACATACGTATTCCTAGTGACTTTATTTACAGTTGCTAAGAATTGGAAACAACCAACACATCCTCCAATAGTGTAAAAACTGCTGTGCACATACAAGGGAATATTGTCCAGCACTAAAATAAATGAGCTATCTAGCCATGAAAAGATATGGAGAAACTTCGAATGGCTGAGGCTGAGTTAAAGAAGGAAACCTGGAAAAGTTAACTTACTATATGACTCTAACTGTATGACATGCTGGAAAAGCTAACGTATAGAGAAAGGGAAAATGATCAACGATTACCAGAATTTGAATAGGTAAAAGACAGAGGATTTCAAGGGCAGGGAAATTATTCTATATGATACTGTAATGAAGAACAATGATACGATGCTTCTGGAAAAATCCATAGGACTATGCAACACAAAGAGTGAACCCCAACTATGGGTTTTAGATAACATGTCAGTATTAGTTGTAGCAAGTGTACCACAAGAATACAAGGTGTATACACTTGTATAACCATATAGAATCAACTGGTACAGAAAGAATATAAAGAATATACGGGACCTTTAAGTACTTACCATTTAATTTTCTGCAAATTTAAATTTTCTCTGAAAAATAACATTTTATGAATTTGTGTGTCATCTTTGCACAGGGGCCATGCTGATCTCTGTGTCATTCTAATTTTAGTAAATGTGCTGCCAAAGTGAGCACGCTGAAAAAAAATCACGTATGCTAGGAAAAAAAATAAGGGAAAATCGTTCTGATCTTAATGTGTTTTTGATTTATAAAATCTTATGCACATAGTTTAGGCAGGTTCTGATCTACTTACTGGTTGCTAACTATGCCCAAATAGCCATCAGGGATCAATTTTTGCCATTTAAACCATAATTGTTCCAGCATTTCACCCACTCCTTTCGTTGTAACCGTCTATCAAGTTTTATCCAACTGGATCTCCCCACTCCTACACACTCATGTCCCTCTTAGTTACCAAACGTATCTAACATTGACCAAAATGATAGACTGGAGAGAAAAGGAAAGGTGCATAGTCATAATTTTGCTGCATCCTCTTGTGCCGCTCTGCTTCTGGTAACTGCTTGTATGCACATGGACACACACATATACAAGCACATGCAAACGCACACACACAGCTGACTCTGGCAAGCCCACTTGCAGGTATCTCGGCTGTAATCTATTGCTTTAATTCCCATCATGTGCATTCAGGCTTTCTTATGGATGACTTGTTTGTGCACTGACACTCTAGTCAGGAAAGAGCCTTTTTTTCCCCCCAAATTATGTGATTTTATTCTTTGTGTGTGTGTGTGTTTCTTCTTTATAGGGATGATAGTCCTTTAACAGACGTGATTGCTGGCCAGAATGTCAATAGGTGAGTTTATTTTCTCCCATCTGAGTAGAAAAGCATTTTCAAATGGTTATGACACCGCACAGTTAATTTATAACCTGACTCTGTATTTAACCTTTTGTGTTGTGGACCTAGATGTAAAAAGTGAACCACGTAGAGAAAAAAATGCTCATAGAGTGTTTGTAAACTTTAGAAACTAGAATTTTATTATGGTTAATGTTTTTAAAAAAATATATTGATGTAGTAAGGTTTATTTTGTAGGTCTAAGAATTTAATTTCCACTGTATTAAATTTATTTTCTTAGGGCAAAAAGGGGAAATATTTGTTTGCAAATATGTAAATAATTGTGAAATTTTTTTTTAGAATTTACAAATTTTTTAGAATTTACAAATTGTAGGTCAATTATAAATAATTTTAAATAAATATTTGAGTCTATGAGTTTCCATGGCTTCTGGTTATATAGAATTTAATTCTTAGCCCAGCTCCAAGTGAAGAGCTACCACAGTACAGTACAGCAGAGTCAGCAGTAAAAGGAAAGATATATCCTTATATGAACATATGCAAATGAATATGTATGGAATGCAGAACTTCTTGGAAACTGTTTCTAAAATGTTGGCAATGCTACTTTTGTATGTAACTTTTTTTTTCACCTAATTGAATAGAAGAGGAGTAGTCAGAAGAGTCAGGCTTCCTCTTGGTGACTGGTAGCCAAGACTCTTGGAAAACTATCAGATCACTTATGTATGCAACTCTAGTAGGTTGAGCAGTACTCCTTTGCTAAAGCTACTGTAACAAAATTTGACAAACTGAGTGTCTTAAATGTATTATGTAACAGTCCTGAAGTTTGAGCTGTAAAGGGAATTGTGTAGGTTCTTATGCAGGTTGGTTGCTTTCCAGATCTGTAACAATAAATCTGTTCTATAGCTCTCTCCTAGCTATGATCAGTTGCTGCAATCTATAGCATTCCTTGGCGTTAGACTCACCACACAGGTCTCTGCCTTCATCTGCACATGGCACACTTTCTGTGTGTGACTGTGACCACATTCTTTTTTTTTTCTTTTTATGAGGACATCAGTCATACCAGATTAGGAACTCACTCTACTCCAGTAGGATCGTATCTTAACTACTTACACTTGCTATAACAATTTCCAAATGAGGTCACATTCTGAGTTACAGGGATTAGGATATAAATATTCAAATGGGCAGGGGGGAGACAATATCACTTTGTAACAAAAAGAAAGTGAAACTTGAACATGAAACAGAGGAGCCCTAGAGAAAAATGAAACTAATAGACCTTAGATATGTCCTCATATCCTCAAAGGACCCATAATCAATGCCAAACTTGCTATTGGATTGATTAAACCCCTGACTTAGGCCAACACTTTTTTCACCATATCTCAAGGACAGTAAAGACAAAGAAGGGTGAAAGGAAAGAAGCAAAAGAATTCAAGATCAAGGAATTGGGTGGGGTGGGAGTGGTGTGTAAATGACAGCAGAAAAGGCACTCAGTCAATGATAGGATTACTTAAATTAAGACCATTATTATATTCACATAACTGGGAGTTTTATAACAGTCTAGCTACTAAAAAGTAACACCAGGTTTAAGCAGTGACCAAAGACACCTAGTTTATAAGTACCTATGGCTGTCTGACACAAAAAGGTAAGTTTATAATCTACTAGGTCACACATGAATTAATCCTCATCATTTAACTTATCCGAACAAAACAATGAAATGAGAACTAAAAACAGGTGAAATGATACTGGGGATCAACAATGTGGCATAGCAGGTTAAAGTGTATCTGGTGACACTGGCCTGTCACAAGTTTGGCCTGCCAGTTCCAGTCCCATTTGATTTGCTTTTAGTACAGCTTCTTGATAATGTTCCTGGGAAGGCAGTAGAAGATGGACCCATTACTTGGACACAGGAAGCCCCACTCTGACCTGTAGCTATTACATTTTGCCCCATAGGTGGGAAAAACCAATGAAGGGTAGAAGCAGCAAGAAGGAAGGCAGAATTGGAAATCTGGAGGTTTGGTGGTGTGAGAGTGATGTGCACTTGTGAACTGAATTTGAGTTCAAACAAATTCTAAAGAGACTAAGATAATGATAAAGAATTTTATGTAAGTCTCAAAGCAGGTTTTCTTGAACTAAGACATTCATTATTGGCAAAAAAAAAAAGGGGGGGGGTCTCCTTTCCGGTAGAGAGTAAAACAGCACTTTGAAATAGTGATGTGGCAAGAACTTCCAGATATCAAGAACTTTAAAATATCTTCACTCAGTTAACTCACCTTATCATTACATTTGCACAAATTTTGGAAAGCCGCCTCAGACATATGAGTCAAGATAACCTTGTACCTAGATTAACTATATTTCATCCAAGAAAATCTACTGAGAATTTTGCATCCTTTCTAACTATGTGTTTTATTTTACTTAGCCCTTCTCGGGGCAAATTGGAGCCAATGGCTGACGTCAAAAACTCCAATGTACGGTGAGTTCAGAATTTAAAATATATGAATATACAACAGAACATATATATGTGTGTATTGATACATATAAATAACATATATAAACCAAAATAATGTAATGAACACATACATAGACATGTCTGTAGAGACTGAAAGAAATGTAATGCCATGAGAGAAACAAAAGCAGTTGGGATATTTAAACTTAACTCTTGGGAATTTGCTTAGAACACAGGATGTTTTCCCCACACTTTGGAAAACTTGCATTTTTGGAGATACAACTACCCATGAGACACATTGGTCTTGTGAGGCATGCCTCTTCTAGTCAGTAGATTTGTAACTCTGAGTATGGAGAATTGTGCATCCTTTCTAACTATGTGCTTTTATTTTACTTAGCCCTTCTTTGGAGAAACTGGAGCCAGTGACTTATGTTGAACACTTCAATGAATGGTGAGTTCATAACAGAATTAGCACATCCATAGACGATGTCTGTCGACACTGAAAGAAACATAATACCACCAGAGAAGGAAAGGCAGTTGAGATTTTTGAACTTTACTCTTGGGAGTATCCTTAGAACACAGGGTGTTTTCCCCACACCTTGGAAAACTGGATATTTTCCTGAGATGGAACTATCCATGAGACACACTGGTCTTGCAAGCCATGCCTCTTCCAGTGAGTAGATTTGTCACTGTTAGTAGCCAACAGTCTCTTAGGAAGTTGTCAGGTGTCCCATGCATTAGTGTCCACCTGAGCATTCTACTGCAGAGGAGACCCCTACAGGGAGCACAAAGGATGAAGCAGTGGGCAGGAAACAGGTGACCTTCCCAGAGATGACCTGATGTAATGGAGCATGCCATGTGCCTCAGCTGCCAGAGTATGTCACCATGGGAGGGTGATGCCATAAGCCCCATAGCATTTTGGAGAAATCCCACTCAGACCTGCAGCTATTGCACCTTGTCTCATGGGCAGGAAAGGCAAAGAAGAGTGAAAGTAGCCTGGAGAGGCAGGGTTTGTAAATCAGTTGTTTTGGTGAGGTGAGAGTGATGTGTATTTGTGAACTGAATATCAGTTGAAATAAGTTCTAAATATAGGTCAGTCATTCACTGGGCTAAGGTAATAATAATGTTGTGTGAGTTATAAAACAAGTTTCATTTTAAAAATATATTTACTTTTATTAGAAAGCTAGTTGAGATTTATGTAGAGAATGAGACAGAGAGAGAAGGATATCCGTGCACTGGCTCACTCCTTAACTGCCTGCAACAGCCAGAGTTGAGCCAATCTGAAGCCAGGAGTGGAAATTTTTCTGGGACATCGAATAGTGTGCTGGGTCCCATGGCTTTGGGCCATTTTCTGCTTCCAACACCATAAGCAGGGAACCAGATGAAAGGTAGATCAGCTGGTTCATGCACCATATCCAGTATCGGAGGATGATGTATGGAAGCTGAATAATTAGACATTGAATTCATGCCAAGTACTAAAAGCAGGTTCTTGAAGCATGATACCACCATTAGCCTTTAAAATGTCACTTTCTAGATGACCGTGAAATAGTGATCTAGCAAGAAGTTGCAGAGTCTTTTGGAAAGTAACGTAAAAAATTGGAAATCCAGGCACAGAGAAGCCCTGGAAAGTCAGTATAGAAAATTCAATTCAAATCAATTTATGGATTTCAAAATTGTTTGCATTCATTTAACTTACCATATCGTTACATTTCCACAAATGTTTGGAAGGCACTTCACACGTATGGATCAAGATCAGTCTGCAGCTTGATTAACCAGTCATTTAATCCAAGAAAGTTTTTAAGGCTTGTGCATCCTTTCTAACTAAGTACTTTTAAAAAAATCTTTCCTAGCCCTTCTCAGCACAAATTGGAGTCAGTGACCCACGTTGAAAACCTCAATGAACGGTGAGTTCAGAGTTAAATGATATGCGTATACACCAGTACACATATGTACATATATAATGTAATTAACATGTATATAAAATGTCGGTCCACACTAAAGTTAACTTAATACCATGGGAGTAAAAAAAAAGGGTTTGAGATTATTAAACTTTATTTTGGGGGTATCCTTAGAACACAGGGTGTTGTCCTGATGATGTATAACATTTCTCATGATACAATCGTGTAAAACTTCTTACCTCCCCTTGATGGAACTATCCATGAGACAAACTGTTTGTTCGAAGCATGCCTCTTCTAGTGAGTGGATTTGTCACTCTAGTTAATAGTCTCTTAGGAATGTTAGGTGTCTTATTTATTAGTGTTCTCTATAATAGCCAAACAAAGCCCTGGCTGAGTTCTGCAGTTATTCAACCTGTCATGGGAGGAGAAAGCAATGATGGGTGAAAGTAGCAAAGAGAGGCAGGGTTTGTATATATGGAGTTTAGGTGAGATGAGATTGATATGGACTTATAAACTGAGGTTGGATTGAAATAAATTCTAAAGGGACTAAGGTAATAATAAAGAATGCTGTGGAAGTCTCAAAGCAGGTTTTCTTTCACTAGGACATTCATTATTGGCATAAAGTGTCCCTTCTGGTAAGGAGTAAAACAGCACACTGAACTAGTGATCTAGCAGGAACTAGAGATTTGTGGACAGTGACATTTAAAGATTAAAATGCAGGTATATAAGTGGTTTACAAAGTTACTATAGAATATTCAATTAGAAACAATGTATAGGGAGAATCGATATGGCGGAATAGGGTGAGGACACATTAAAACAGATGGAGAATCATTAGCCAGGATGAAGCAGAGATGGCAATTTCCAGGAAATAGGAGAGGACAGACTGACAGCAGAGCGGTACGTGGAGACTGATGGACATGGAGCAACAGAGACAATGGTGTGGTGTTCAGTGACCAGATACTCCAATGGCAGTCAGCGATTTTATCTTCTGGATTTTCATTTAAGGGGATATACAGTTAACTGTGTAATGAGACTATCATAACCAGATATGAGGATACAAGGCAGTATGCATCTGTATTTCCAGATCAAAGATGGACTCGCACTGAAACTTAAATATATCATGACAATAGGATGCAAGCTCTCTGCCATTATTCATGCCCACAAAAATGAACTTACGACTACTATGAAGAACTATACTATTATAATTTTGGGCAAATTTGTGGGGGGAGGAATTTAGGCAAGAATTCCCAAGCATATGGAAGTGTATCACAAAATAATAATAATAATAATAACAACAGCAATAAGAAGAAGAAGAAGAAGAAGAAGAAAAAGGGTCCTGGCGTGGTGACCTAGTGGCTAACGTCCTCATCTTGAACACACTGGGATCCCATTTGGATGCGGGTTCTAATCCTGGCAGCCCCGCTTCCCATCCAGATTCCTGCTTGTGGCCTGGGAAAGCAGTCGAGGATGGCTCAAAGCGTTGGGACCCTGCACCCACATGGGAGACCTGGAAGAGCTCCTGGCTCCTGGCTTCAGATTGGCACAGCTCCGGGCATTGCGGTCACTTGGGGAGTGAACCATCGGCCAGAAGATCTTCCTCTCTGTCTCTCCTCTTCTCTCTCTCTCTCTATATATATGTATATGACTTTGCAATAAAGAAATAAATCTTTAAATAATAATAAAATGGAAAAAACAATGTATGTTTCAAAATTATTTAACACTCAATTAGCTTACTTTATCATTTCATATCCATGCACTTTTGTAGAAGGCACTTCACATGTATGAGTCCAGATCAGATTGTGTCTTAACCAGTGATTTGATTCAAGAAAGTTGAGAATTGTCCTTTCTTTCTAACTATGTGTTTTTATTTTGCCTAGCCCTTCTCAGGGTGAATTGGAACCAGTGACCTATGTGGAAAACCTCACTGAAAGGTGAGTTTAAAAGATATGCATATAATATAATTAACGCATACATATACATGTCTGTCAACACCAAAAGAAACTTAATACCGTGAGAGAAAAGGTGTTAGATTTTTGAACTTTGCTGTTGGGAGTACCCTTAGAATACAGAATGTTGTCCTGACACTATGGAAAACTTGGCATTTTCCTGAGATGGAAGTATACGTGAGACACACTGGTCTTGCGAGGCATGCCTGTTGCAGTCAGTAGAGTTGTCACTCTGTTAGTAGCTGACAGTCTCTTAGGAAGTTGTCAGGTGTCCCAATTATTAGCGTCCACCTGAGAAGTCCACTGAGGAGAAGCCTAACATTGGAAGAAAATTGGATGAAGCAGTGAACAGGAAACAGGGGTCCCTCCCAGAGATGATCTGATGTAATGGAGCATGGCCATGTGCCTCAGCTTCCAGAGTTGTGCTAGCATGGGAGGGTGGTGCCACAAATCCATGGCATTATGCAGGAAGCTATGCTCTGGCCTGCAACTGGTCAATCTGTCTCATGGGCAGGAAAGGCAATGAAGGATGAAGGTAGCATGGAGAGGCAGGGTTTGGAAATCTGGAGTTTAGTTGGATTGAGACTGATGTGTTCTTGTGAACTTAACTACACTTGAGATAAATTCTAAGTATAGGTCTATCATTTACTTTGACGAAGATAATAATGTTACCCTGAATAAGCCAGAAAGCAGGTTCTTGAACTAAGATATTTTTAGCATGTAAATCCTTACTTCTAGTAAGAATTGAAATATACTGGCAAACTCACACAAGAATCAGGTTTGGGATCATCTCAGATGAAGTTTCTTTGGAGATCCCTCCAACTGAACTGCTGATCTCAGAACTCCAACCATGAAGGGACTATGTCAGCCAGTGGATTCTGAATAGGTTTCATTGCGATTGGAGCGGCGAGATTGGCAGCAATTCAGAACTGTTGAATGATCAAAACTGCTTGGGCAGGACCCTCAGAGCGTGCCTCACTCACATCAGGGACCTGGGGTGGGCGGGAGGCTGGGTGGGGCGTTTTCCTTTGTTTCTCTCCTGACCCCAGATACAGGGGAAAAATGATGATATTAGTGTGGAAACAATGATATTACCCACTGTCCTGTAGCCCTTGACCCTTTTTACCCTAACCAATTAAATAAGATTATTTAAAAAAATAAATTAAAAAAAAAAAGAATTGAAATATACTGAAATAGGGCCCAGCATGGTGGCCTAACGGCTAAAGTCCTTGTCTTAAACACGCCAGGATCCCATATGGGCTCCGGTTCTAATCCCGGCAGCTCCACTTGCCATCCAGCTCCCTGCTTGTGGCCTGGGAAAGCAGTTGAGGATGGCCCAAAGCCTTGGGACCCTGCACCTGCGTGGGAGACCAGTAGGAAATTCCTGGCTCCTGGCTCCTGGCTGCACAGCCCCAGCTGTTGCAGTTACTTGGGAACTGAATCATCGGACGGAAGCTGTTTCTCTCTGTCTCTCCTCCTCTCTGTGTATCTCTGAATTTGTAATAAAAATAAATAAATCTTAAAAAAATGAAAAAAGAAATATACTGAAATAGTGATATAACATGAGATTTCAGAGACTCGTGTAAAGTGGTTTTTTAATATTTTAAACTTTATGCATAAAAGTAGTTTTCAATTGTTACCACAATCAATTAGTTAATAATATACATAAATTTTACAATGATTTTGCATTGAACTAAGTTACCTTTTCATTTCATTTCCACAAATCTTCTGAAGGAGCTTTAGACTTATGAATAAGGAACATTTTGAGTATAGAATCAGTGAAGTGATTTGAGCTAATAAAGTTAAAATCATTGATTATTTGGACTATGAACTTTTATCTTATATTCTCTTAGCTCTGACAAGGGTTATTTGCTTTCTATTATTGTGGACAGTTACAATGAAAAGTTAGTTCAAAGCAAATTTTAAAATATATTAACATGCACAATTAGCTGCACAGATTAATTATAGACATACAATAATATGTCAACATCTGCCGAAACATAATACGCAGAAAAAGTTTGGGATTAGTAAAAATTTCCTCTTGGGAGTGTCAAGAGCACAGGGTGTCTTTGACATGTTCTGCAGCTTCTCGCAGTGGGAGCTGCAAGGAAAACCTTTCCGATTTCCTGAGATCGAACTGCATATGAGATGCACTGGTTTTGAGACGTCTGCCTCTCTTTAACTTAAAAGGTTAATGCTAACTTGTCCCTCTTAGTCTGCTACTCTCACTACATTAAATTAATTTTTATTTCATTTCCACAAACTTTGAAAGGACCTTAAAATATGTGAATAAAGATCTTTTTGCGTCTAGAATTACTGTAGTGATCATCTAAGAAAGTCGTTAAAATCATGCATCCTTTCTGTCTACTTTTATTTTATAATCTCATAGCGCCTATCAGGATGACTTGGAGACAATAACCTATGTTGAAAACTTCAGTGAGGGGTGAGTGCAAACAAAATATTTTAATATATGAAAATACATAGATATGTGACTGTATGCATACATAGAGAATTTTATCAGCACTGGCAGAAACAACACAGTGGAAGAAAGAGAAAGTTTGGAGTTAGTAAAATTTACTCTTAAAGATTTCCTGAGAACACAGGATATTGTCTTTACACTGTAAATTTCTCAGCATAGGATTATGGAGAACTTTGTTTTCTTGAGATCAAATTATACAGGAAACCCTGGTTGTGAAGGCATACTTGTTCCAGTCATAGCACTCCTCATAGCAGACAATCCGTTAGGAAATTGCCAGGTGTTCCATTTATTAATTTTCACTAGAATAGTCCAACAAGAAAGAGAATCCTGTTTGACAGAAAGAGGACAAAGTGGTAGCCAGAGGACTGTGGGGCTCCCAAAAGTGATATGCTCGAATAGAACCTGGGTGTGTGCCTCACCTTCCAAGCTGTGCCACTATGCGAGGGTCGTGTTCCATCCCCAGTATTATTTTGCAGGGAGCCCCTGCTTAGGCCTACAGCTGTTTGACCCTATCTCATAGACCAAAAAGGCAATGGTGGGTGAAAACAGCGAGAAGATAGAAGAACTTGAAAATCACAATTTAGGTGGAGCAAGAATAATGTGTAGCGCATAACTAACGTTGAATTCAAAATAGATTGTAAATAACAGTCTTCCATTCACTGAGGCCAAGGTACTAAGGAGTTTTATATAAATTGGGAAGACAGTTTTCTTAAGACTAAGATATTCATTACATGAATCCTCACTTTTAATAAGAAACAATACATCCCGTTCAAATAATGACAAACCAAAGAACTTGGGAAATGTATTTAAAAGTCCTGAAATCTTTGTATAAAAAGTCATTAAAAGTTTAAAGAAAATGCATTAAGAAAGTTATTTTGCACCATAGTTAATCTTTTGCATTTCATTTCCATAAGCTTTTTGAAGAACTCTCACACACGTGAATGTAGATCAAGTGGTTTTTGTCTGGAGCAACTGTAGCTGAAACTAAAAGGTTAAAACCATGATGCATTCTTTCTGACTGTATTCTTTAATCAGTTAGCCCACAACAGAATAATTCTGGAGCAGTTACTTATGTGGAAAACCTCAATGAAGTGTGAGTTCAAACAAATTAAGAGGCTATGTATGTGCACAGGTAAATATATTTAAATGTACAATTCTACATGCACATAGATACTTCTGTCAACACCCACCCAAGCAAAACAGAATGAAAGATGTTGGAATTTATAAAACTTATTCCTAGGATAGGAATACAGCATGCCTTTACGACTTTATAAATCTCAACTACTGTATGGTCTGTGGAGGACTTTCTTTTCTGAGATTGAACTCTTCCTGACTGACACTGGTCAGGAAAGGCATGCCTCTTCCAGTCAGTGCATTTGTGCCCCTTTGTGGCAGTGGATTTTTTAGGAAGTGTCAGGTGTCCCACGTACTAGTTGCCACTTGACTCATCCAGTAAAAGAGAGAATTCTATTTGGAGCAAAAAGGAAGAAATAGTGAACAGGAAGCAATGGGACCCTCTGAAAAATGATTTGATCTACTGGGATTGGAGGTGTGTCTCAGCTTCCAAGCTCTGCCACCATGTGACGCTGGTGCCTGAAGGAAGATCCTGCTCAAGCTGTTAGCTATTCAATCATATCATGGTCAGAAAAGACAATAATGGATGACATGGACAAGAGGTGACGAAGGGAATTGAGAAGCAAGACTTTAGACAGGATAAGAGGATTGTATCCTGAAACCTATGAAATAACTGCAACTCTATAAGGCTTTTAAATCTAGAGGTTAAAACAAGTTGCTTTACTCAGGACAAAGTCTCATTTTTAATTAAAAAGAACCAACAAGTTCAAATTAATGATATGCACAGGTGCTTCAAAAATGAACAGTTTATAGGTTGTAACATAATTATAACTATTGTATTCAAAAAGTAGTAATTTTGAATTACCTTTTGTGTTTGTATTTTAAATTCTTGAGTAGAAGCCCCTATGAATTCAGAACTGTGGCCTAGAATGAAGTGTCCAAAGAAAGATATGATGCGAATAAGCCAATAAAGATATGGATAAATCCATATTGTCGAACAGATATATATACTAATTATATGTATACATACACAATACAGTCACAGACACGTGCACCCATACATATATGTGGAGAAAAGTGAAGATTGAGATTTGGCAAATTTCTTGAGGGGAACATGGCAAGAGAATCTTTGTCAGTGTTTTAATGTGTTCTTACAGTAGCACATGCAGATTCCTTTCCCATGTTTTTGCACAGACTTGGATAAAAGAAGAGAGTGTCATAAGAGAAATACATCTTCCTCCTGGTATTATTTATATCATGTAACCACTGCACAAAGCTCTAAAGGAATTTTCAGTATACCTGCATATTAAATTTTACTGTATTGAAAAGGAAAAGACTGCTATTATTATTTTAAGATACATTTATTTTGGGGCCAGAGCATTGGCTCAACTGGCTGGTCCTCCACCTCTGAATGCTGGGATCCCATATGGGTATGGGTTTTTGTCCCAGCTGCTCCACTTCCCATCCAGCTTATTGCTTGTGTCTTGAGAAAGCAATGGAGAGTGGCCCAAGTACTTGGGACCCTGTACTCTTGTGGGAAGAAGTTCATGTCTCCTGGCTTCAGATCAGCTCAGCTCTGGTCATTGTGGCCATTTGGGGAGAGAACCAGCAGATGAAAGCTCTTTCTGTTTCTTCTTTTCTCTGTAAATTTCCCTTTTAAATAAAAACAAATGAACCTTTAAAAAAAAAATCAAAAAACTTCCTCTGGTCTCCCACTCAGGTACAGGGTCCCAAGACTTTGGGCCATCCTCCACTGCTTTCGAGGGCATGTGCAGAGAGCTAGATCATGAGCAGAGAGCTGGGATTTGAACTTGTTCCCATGTGGGCTGCCAGTGCAGCAGGAAGATTAGCTTCCTTTCTTTTAAAAGCCAGATTCAAGTTAGTCACATACTGATGTACATTAAAAATCAACTTTTAAAATATGATCACCTGACTAAAAAATAAGCTGTATTAAAAATTGTATGCTTCTGTACTATACTTTAATTATTTAAACACACTTGAATAAGTCAACATCAGAAATCTGTGGAGAACCAATCAGTAAAACGTAAATTACAAATCAATGGAAAAGAAAGAGAGTTCACAAAGTTTGATGAAGGCGACTAAGTGTTGTGGGGCAGTGGGTTAATGTGTGATTTGCAACATGGACATCCAACATCAGAGCGACCAATCAAGTTCCGGCTGCTTTTCATAATACATACTGTTGGTAATTTTAAAAGAATCCTTGTTACACATGGATTTCAAGTTTTGCACAAAAATTTATCTTTATTCCCCTTTCGTGAACTTTTTGAAATTCCTTCATATGTCTGTATTTGCATGTGTGTGTGTAGATATACTTTTTTCAATGAGACTTTAAAAAGTTTGTGGAAAATGTTATTAAATGATATAAGTAATTGACATTGTGGCACAGTGAATTAAACTGCCTCTTGCCACCCTGACATCCATTCTATTGCGCTTGTTCAAGGCCTAGCTACTCAACTTACGAGAAGACAGGAATAAATAACCAAAGTAATTACAACCCTGTCACCCATGTGACTTACGCCCATAAGAGAGTAACTCTTGGCTTTGAACTTCCCCAGACCTGGCTGTTGTGGTCATTTAAGACAGTGAATTATTAGATAGAAGATAACTCTGTTTCTCCCTCTCTCTGTAACTCTGCCTTTCAAATTAACAACTCTTATATAAATATGTGCGTATATGTATGTATATATATGTTGTATTTTCCACAGCTTTAAAAATATCCTCATGTACAAATCCATATATGTATTTATATTTATTTATTTAGACAAGCATACATACTTCTTTCAATACCACACACATAGCAAACGTAAATATAGCACACAAATATAACACATAAAGGCAAAGAAAATTGATCCCCTTAATGACTATACTAATCTTCATTCCCACCAAAAGTATTTGAGATTTCCTTTTTTCTACATCCTCACTGGCATTTGTTCTTTCTTGTCTTTTTAATCATAGCCATACGAACTAGAATAAGATGTATATCATTGTGGTCTTTGATTTAGTGTTTCCCTGATAGCTAGCAATGGTGAGCATCTTTTTAAAATTATTGATTGTTTTTATTTTTGATGATTTTTACATAGTTTGTTAGGGTGATTAGGGTCAAGAGCTTAAGGAAGGAGGGTGAAACCAACATTTCCACATTCTCTCTCTCTCTCTCTCCCTCTCTCTCTCTCTCTTTTTCTGTATCTGGGGGAAAGGGGAAAAAGGAGAGGAGCCACACCTTGCCTCCCAAACTCCTCTGTACCTTGGAATGGAGGACAGCCACCCAACACCACCCCAGGGTCCCCGATGTGGGGCATGCTCTGAGGGTCCTGTTCATGAGGTTTCAGTAGTTCAACAGTTCCAAATTACTGCCAGTCTCACCTCTCCAAGCACGATGAAATCTCTTCAGAATCCACTGGTTGATACAGTCCACCTTAGTGTCTCCACTTGCCCAGATTTTCACTGCTAACATATGGCTGGGGTAGTTGATCAATTTATTTTGTCCTCTGTTATGGTACCAGGTGTCTTATGCAGGCTCCAGTGCACTACCGTATCCTCCATGTGCACCTGGATATGCTGTCCACTGCTCCATTTGAGTCACTGAGGAGGCTCAGCTTTGACACATGTACTCCATGCTCAGACTATGAGACATGCGATTGTCTTCATGGTTAGGGTTCTGAGTCCAGCAATTCATTTGGGGGATCCCAGAGAAACTTTGAAGTGATTCCAGACCTGATTCTTGTGTGTTGCTTGCCAATACAGGGTTCAGCATAGTCCATCACCCCAATTGGCTTCTGCACATGCAATTGCTGGGTCAGTTTTGTCTCCAGCCCTGTCTTCTACACAAACCAATGGTGTTGCATTCCATCCTGATCCTGCTCACCACACACTCGGCCCTCACAGAAACCAGTGGGAGCTGCAGCCTAGTCCGAGCGACCTGCAGTAACTCCCACCCGGCCCACCTCTTGCACTGGTTCCATGCCTGCCAGTATGTACAGGAGATGGTCCAGTCTGCTCCACATTCCATTCAGCTCTCATACCTGTGAGTGGTCACTGAAGCTTAGTTCAATTCAACCAGCCCCACAATCTAGCCCACACATGGGCTGGCGGATGCCACTCTCTAACTAGTCATGCCTGCCCCAGTCCTGGTTCACATGCTCACCAGCGGGAGTAGCAACCCAAGAGGGAGATGCCCACTGTTTCCCTATTGGATCCATTCCCACTCCCAGATCTTGCACTCTCCAGATGGTTCTGCAGTATAACTTGACAGAATTTGCTCCCCATGCCAGCATCTGCCAGTTGATGCTTCAGCAAAGCCTAACCAACCCACACTCACTCTAACTTATGCATGCACCAGTAGGAAAAGTCAACCCAGCCTGACATTTGCCTGATCCAGCTCACATGAGGGCAACAGGTATTGTAGCCCTGCCTGGCCTGGTCTGCCCCAATGCCAATTCATGCTCTCCAGTGGGAGTAGTGGTCCAACAGGGAAGCCCTCCACCTCCCCCCTACTGACTTTGTCGCCTCCCCTGCTGGGTCTTGCATGTGCTGGTTGGGTGCTGTGGCCTAGTCTGGCACAGCCTGCCCAACATCAACATTTGCCAGTGGGTGTTGTAGCCTGGCTGGACCTGGCCCTCCCCAGTTCCAACTCATGCTGGTCAGGGTTACAGCCTAGCCCAGCTCAGCCGGCCCCCAGTCCTGGCCCTAGTGTGAACTGGCTTGTGTTGTGTGAACTGGCCCAACCCAGCATGACCCACACTCCATTCCGGTGCTCAGATTCACCAGCAGGTGATATGAATTGGCTCAGCATATCTTGCCACAGATCTGAGTTAAATGTATGCCAGTGGGTACTGTTCCCTGGACTGGTCTTGTCTGCTCCCTCTCTTGGTTCTTGCACTCTTGTTGGGACTGTGTTCCAACAGAGGAGTTGCCAAGCTACTCCATCAAAACCTCTCTCAATGCCAGATCTGGCACACCAGCCCTACTTAGTCCACCTCCTTTCTTAGTAGGAACAGTACCTTTCCTGAATGGCCCTTACCCATTCCGATTTTTACTGTTGGGTGTCACAACCCAGCCAAGCCTTGTCTACACCCAGACACATTCACACCTGGCTCAGCAGAGGCAAAGACCTAGCCTGTCCTACACTTACCCTGGTTCTCATGAGCACCAGTGGGTGCTGGAGTCTAGCCCAGTCTTGCACACCGCAGACCCAGCCCACACTTATGCTGAAGGACACTGCAGCCCCCACCCTGGCCTTTGCACTCATCAGTGGGCACCACAACTTAGCCATAGCGTCCCCTTTGCTCCCCAGTCAGGCCTGTTCCCAGCCACAGGTCTCGCGCATGCCAGTGGTTGTTCTGACCCAGCTTGGCATAGCCCCTCATTTGCCTTAGTTGGCCTGCCCCCAGTCCCAACTCTTGTTGGCGTGTGCTGGAACCTGGCCTGCTCAGTCTGCTCCCATTCCTGGCTCATGTAAACCAGTAGGTGTGACAACCTAGCCTAGCATGACCTGCATTCCACCCTGGTTTCTGCACTTGCTGGTGTGCTAAGGTTTGCTTGGCCCTGCCTGGTTCATCCCTTTCCAAAACTAATCCCCACATTAGCCAACAGTTGGAACTACCTTGCCCAGTCTGCCTGACTCCCTGGCCTGGACCATGTGCTCATCAGTGGGAGCTGTGACCCACTAAGGGAGATGCCCATGTTCCCCCAATAGGCCCACTCCCACACCCAGATCTTACGCATGCCAGCAGGTGCTACACCCTTGCCCAGCATAGTCTCCTTCTCCATCTTGGCCTTTGTATGAGCTGGTGAATGTTGCAGCCAGGCCTGCCCCACACCCTGTTTTAGGATGCACATGCGGGTGCTGCAGTCTGGATCTGCCCAGATTACCCTTGATCTCTGTACTCATGAGTATTGGCAGGTTCCATGGTCACACCTAGTTAACCCATACCCATCCCAACTCTTGAGCTAACAAGCAGGACTTGTAACTCAGCAGGGTTTGGCCCACATATTCCCCACAGCATCTACCTCCAGATCTGATTCTCTTACATACTGTTTAGTGTCATCACCCTGCCTAATGTGACCCATCCTGTGTTCCAACTTTCAGTCAGGTACTGGAATCTATCCTTGCTAGACAGGTCTCCAGCCAGATTTCATGTGGACTGACATGTGGTAGTCTGCAATGTTCCATGCTAACAAGCCCAACTCTGGATTTCTGTGTGGGCTGGTGTGTGAGTCTGACCCATTAAGGTCTTCCGATCTCTTCCCCTCCAAACCACCAGTTCTCAGTCTCCTCGCTTACCTGCAAGTACAGTGGCCCTGTCACTGAATGTTCCTCAGGATTCATTTCTCGCATACACATACTGTGGCCATATTCAAGGATGTCCCAACGCGGTAATTCCACAACCCCGAGACCCCCGAGCTCTCCACCAGGCAGCCCGCGGGTGAAGCCCAGCTCGGTTGTCACTCTGAATGCTGCAAACCCAGAATTTGTCCACTGCTGTGAAGCGGTGAACCAGGAGCTAGAATCCCCAATAGGAAGCTTGGCTTGGCACGGGTTCTCCCAGCCACAGCTCGTGGCTGGGAGATTCAGACACCCACAACTCCGAGCAAACCTACCTGAACTTTGCCCATGGTGAGCATCTTAAAATATATTTATTGGCCATTTGTATTTCTCCTTCTGAGAAATGTCTACTAAGATCTTGTGCCCATTTGTCTTTCTGTCTCTCTGTCTTTCTTTCTCTGTAAACTCAGCCTTTCTGATAAACAAATTTTTTTAAATGCTACATTAAAAGCAAGCACACACACACACATGTACACACACTCTAAAAAGGTCACAAGGGGTTGAATGTTTGGCTTCGTGATGAAGTCACCACTTGAGATGCTTGTATCACTTAACAGAGTGCCTAGTTTGAGTCCTGGCTTCTCTACTTTCAGTTCAGCTTCCTGCTAATACACACCCGTGAAGGTAGAAGATGAAGTTTCCGGTACCCAAGTGGGAGACATGGATTGAATTCAGTGTCTTGACTGAACTGTGTCTATTGCAGGCATTAGATGAGTGGTTTAGCTAATCAAAGATCCTTCTCTGTTTCTGTTTCTGCCTTCAAATAAAATGGAAAACAGGTTTATGGATAATTGGCATTAGACGCAGTGGTTCAGATGTCAGCTGGTGTACCATCCTCCCATATCAGAGTGTCTGCATTCAAGTCTCGGCCCCAGCCCTGATTTTAGCTTGCTGCTAATGCACATGCTGGAAGGCAGCAGGTGAAAGCCTAGAAATGAATCCCTGTCACCCATTTTGGAGATTCATAATGAGTTTCTGGTTCCAGGATTTGGCACAGGTCATTTCTGGCTTCTTGTGGGCACTGGAAGAGTGAACTCAAGGATGGGAGCCTTGGTTTGTTGTTGTTGTTGTTGTTAAAATGGTAACAATAACAACAAAAACCCCACAAACACAAAAACAAAAGCACGTATCTGGGTTCATTTAGCTTTTTCACAGGCTGAAGATACTCATTAAATATACAAGGTCCATTTCTACACAAAAGTGACATATAAGTTTCCATATAACTGACTTATACATGTGAATAGATGTCAACTAGTCTACAAACTATGGAAGAATTTGAACTGAGAGTAAAATTTACAACATCACAGTGGTATTTGACTATTTGCATTTTTCATTTTATATCAGTGTCCCACATGGTTACACATCAGTTGCCTGGGATGAAACTAATAATGAAAGGTAAGATATAGAGATACCAGTAAGAATATTTAGATAGGAACAAGTGTTGTGTAACAGATTAGTTCACCCTTCGGGAACACTCACAACCCACTCTGTAGTGCAGGTTCAAGTCTCAGCTACTCTGTTTCCAATCCAGCTATACCAATGTGAGCCCCAAAAAGAGAGAAATCTATGGGGAAGAAAAGGAGGAAGAGACAGAGAAGCAACAATGACTCCCTCAGCAGAAATGATCCAAACTACTGAAACTTGGATGTGTCTCACCTTCCAGGGTTCTGCCACTGT
Source organism: Ochotona princeps (assembly GCF_030435755.1). Taxonomy (NCBI): domain Eukaryota; kingdom Metazoa; phylum Chordata; class Mammalia; order Lagomorpha; family Ochotonidae; genus Ochotona; species Ochotona princeps. The sequence continues at coordinate 51,584,828 of NC_080843.1, forward strand.
TTGAGGCTGGCTCCCCAAACCCACAACTTTGAAGGGTGCCCATGGTTCAGTCCTGCAGCTGCTTGCCTGTGTCTTATGAGATGGAAAGTCCAATATGGGTAAAAATAGTAAGGTGATGGAGAGTCTTCATCATGGGAATCTGGGTTGGGGTGCTATGATGTGTATCTAGTTAAATTTGAATTAAAAGTCAATGCTGTGCATGGTGTGGTGGCCTAGTGGCTAAAGTCTTGATTTATATGTACTGGGATCCAAAAAGGCTGCTGTTCATATCCTGGCTGCTTCACTTCCCTTCTGGCTCCCTCGTGGCCTGAGAAGGCAGTGGATGACGGCCCAAAGCCTTGGGACCCTGTACCTGCGTGGGAGACCCAGAAGAAGCTTCAGGCTCGTGGCTTAAGATTGGCTCATCTCTGGTTGTTGTGGCCACTTGGGGAGTGAACCAGTGAAAGGAAGATCTTTTTCTCTGTTTCTCCTTCCCTGTAAATCTGACTTTTCATAATAAAAAATAAATCTTTTTTTGAAGAAGTAAATGCTGAAACAAACAAAAACAGAACTGTTGAGGTTGATGTTGTGTAGTGGGTTGAGCCACTACTTGTAACACTCGCATGCCATATCAGAGTTCCAGTTTGAGTCTCTGCTGCTCCTTTTCTGATCCAATTCTCTCCCAAGGCATCTGAGAAAGAAGCAGAAATGGCCCAGTTACTTGAACCCCTGCTACCCACATGGAAGACCCAGATGGAGTTTCAAGGTTCTGGCTCTGGCCTAGCCCAGCCCCAGCCTCTGCAGCTATATGGAGAGTAAACTAGTAGATGGAAGATTTCTCTATCTCCCTCTGTGATTACACATTTCAAATTAATCTTTAGAAAAATATTTAAGATAGGAGTCACTCTTTAGTACTTAGATGATAATCAAGAGCTTCATCCAATTTGCAAGCATAATTGTTTCCACAGGATTAAGATACCCCTTGGTAGAATATAAAGTTTCATTTTTGTTCCTTTTTTTGTTTGTTTACTTCAAAGGCAAGGTGAGAGAGAGAGAGAGAGAGAGAGAGAGAGATCTGTACCTGCTGACTGACTCCGCAAATGGCTGCAACAAATGGGATTGGGTTGGGCTGAAATCAAGAGCCAGGGGCCAGGAGCTTCATCAAGATCTCCTATGTGGGTACAGTGGCCCAAGCTCTTGGGCGGTCTTTCACTGCCTTCCCTGGCACATTAACAGGGAGCAGGAATAAGAGGGGAAACAGGTGTGACAAGAACCAGTGCCATATGAGATGCCAGTGTGCCAAACAGCAGCTTAATCTGGTAGGCCACAACACCAGCCCCATAGTTCCATTTCTAGTAAAAATACACACCATGTTCAAACACTGATGTAATGTATGTGTTTATATTCCCTTAGCTTACAACCAAATGAAATGACATTCAAAACTTATGTGGAATCCATCAATGAAATGTGAGTTAGAAACAATATATGTTCATCTATATATAGATCCAAACATGCTCACATAAATATAAAAAGACTTTTACACCTTGGGATTAAATAGTTATTTCACTTTGGATATAATTCTATTTTCATAGACCTGAGATATTTGTTACTAATATCTAACACCTTACTGTTATTTTTAAAAGATCTATCAAATTCAAAGTAATGATATACATAAGTATATTTAAATATTGATTAGTTCATAGGAAGTAGCATAATTTTAACTATTTGATTCAAAACCGGTTTAGAATTATGTGTTATGTATGACTATGTACTTTCACATTTTTTAGCCACTCCTCTACTCAATGGCCACCGACAACCTCTGATAGCATCATTAATGAATCATGAGTTATAAAACAAAAAGATATCACTTTTCAGCCTTTTGGCTAAGATCAAGTATAAAACAAAGATAAAACATAAAGATATATGTATATGTGTATATATACATGCACACAAGCATATATAGTACTTGTACTAACATATACACAAGCACACACACACACAAAGATTTTTAAAATAAAGTTTTCAAGGCTTATTGTCAAGGACATCCATGGCAACACATGGCACTGCTTCTAAATCTTCTCACTGGGGACTCTTGTGGTTAACTTTGTTTTTTAGGTCAAGTTGGAGAAACCTGTTACAAGACAGTTTGTTCTTCCTGTTAGTGTCTTATTATCTTTCAGTAGACTTTACTGGATTGGAGGCAGGGAGGGAGCCAGGATCCGGCAGCAGTGGAGAGGGAACAGAGAAGTCCAGGAAGTGTCCCTCACTCTCCAGAGCTCTGTTAGTTCCAAGACTGAAAAACTCAGCAAGAATCTGGAGTCATTTCACTTTTTTACCAGTCAGTGATGATCATTACAACCATATAAAGTTTATTTTCATGAAAAAGTGATATCTAAGTTTCCAAATGATTGATACATGCAAACTGATGTCATCTTGTCTACAAATTCTAGAGTAGTTCGAACTGGAAGAGAAGCCTAGGAAGTCAGATTGGTCTCTGTTTGTATTTTTCAATTCCTTAGCACCACCGTATATGAAATCAGACCAGATTCATTGGAAGACGCTGTCAGTGAAACGTAAGCTATAAATACAACAGTAATGATACACGGATAAATGCATCTATAGATAACGCTCCATTTTTTTTTTTTCAGGTTGAGTTGATTAGAAAAGAGTGTGTCATAAGAGGGATGTTTCTTCCTGTTGGCTTCTTTGTCATTCATGGTTTCAGGCAACAGATTTGTTGTGTATGAGACTCCATTAGAATGCATCAAGAGGGGAGAGAATAGTTTTTGGAATAAGAAAATGGTAGCAGTAGACAGCAAACAATGGAGTCCTCAGAGGAAAAGAATACCACTAATGGAATCTGGTACCATTCCTCATCCTCCGAAAAGCTGTGACCATGGAAGACTCTTGTCGAAATCCAGACTCACTATTACAATGGTTGGAGCTCCAGTCCCAGGTGTGCAGCTACTCAAGGGCAAGAAAAACAACTGTGATGGATTAAAGTAAGGAGAGCTGTTGGAGAGAATAGGATGCAGGGCATCATATGGGTATAACTTGACTGGTATTAGAAATGAATCATATCACAAAAGACTGTTAGTAAGGAAGTATAATTAAATGCTTTGACAACTCAGATTTCCTGTGTATGAAACTCTACTAAAGTCTCTAGTGGGCCTTGGAGGAAAGAATCCTGCTGGAGCAAGAAGGTGGCAGCAATGGATAGGGACCAGAGACGCAGTTGACACAAGAGGATAGAAGCAAGAGACACAGCATGTGTTTTTCATCTTCCAGAATTCTGCCAGCAGGTTGAGCTGATGCCTCCAACCCAAGCCTTCCATCACACTGGATGGAACGTTTTCCTCAGACCTGTAGTTCCTTGATCAGTGAGAACAGAGAATAGATCCATGAGGGTGAGAGTTGATGGAGAGAGATGAGAATAGGGAAATTAGATGGGGTAATAGGTATCTGTATCCAGGAACTGCAGTTTACATAGAAATAAATTAGATAAAAGAATGCTTTTACATTGTGGGCATGCTCAGTTGTAAGTGATTAAGCTTAAATCTTGAGTCATTCAACTTTCTCACTAGGAGAACATCTTCATTACAAACACAGAAAAGTTGATTTGTATGGTGAGCTGATAACCTTTCAAATAAGTTATTTAGATGTAAGAGCCAACCAGTTTAAAAACTAAAAAAACTGAAAATTAAAATATATATATATATAATTTGATCCAAAAAGTTATGTCTAGGAAATTAACTAGTATCTGATTTTATATACTTTTAAACCCTTTAGATATCCTGGGTTATCAGTCTGTGTTGGATGTCTCAATAAAATGTGAGCTATAAATGAATACATAAAGGTGCATAATAAATAATTATAGAGATAAAATAAATATGTACCATATACACATACAGCTACACAAACACGTATATCCATTGGCTGTAGATTCACAAATATACACAGGAAATTCAGGAAGTCAAGAATAGCCACAACAACAGAGTGAAATTTTCACATTGTAACATCTGTAGTTAATTTTCCATCTTTTAAGATTGTAGTGGGTACAAGAAAAATGTATCAGGGGGATGCCCTTCTTCCAATTGTCACTCTTAGTAATGGAAAAACATTTAGGGAACCCAGATACTTTGGGAATGAGATTTTACTAAAATAGGCCAAGGAGAGAGTGGATCTTACTTGAAACTAAGAGTTGTAGAGAGAGCAGAGAAGCTTTCAGAAAAACAAACAAAAACAAAAAACTGTCAGCACTGAAAATATCCTTCATCCCTGGAGATGTGATGCCATGTAAGGCTTGATGCCAAGACCGCCATCTCATTGTCTGGCATTCTTGCTTAAGTGCTTCTAGTACCAAAAAAAAAAAAAGTGTATCAACTGAGTGATCTAATGTTGAAGCTCAAGGATTTAAAAAATAAAAACGAATCAAAACCAAAATCAAAAGGAGGTGAGAAATAATAGGATTCAGATCAGGAAGAAATGAAATAGAAACAAAAAAAGGAAAAATCAACAAAATGGAAAGCTGGTGTTTGGAAAAAGATAAGCAAAATATACAAATCTTTAGCCAGACCAAAAGTTAAATCTAGAAAGTCACATGGTGTCTATTTGTTTCTTTAAATCCAGTAGGACTCCTGAATATGAAAATGCATCATTACGTGATTATGGAGCACCTAGTAAACTGTGAGATTCCTATATAAATACTAATGAATACATGTCAACAAATACTTTAGATATAAATATATACTATTTATATATGCATGTACATGTACAAGCACTGTTGCACTTAGATATATAGAGAGAGGTGCAGATTTAGGAAGTTCATAGAAACATCTGTGGTAATACACCATTTTTGACATTGCTTCTGACTGGTCTCGCAATAGCCTGTGTAGGCACCTTTCTTTTGGCTGAATTGGATAAGAGAGTACCCCGCAGCCAAAAAGAGCAACATGTTGGATTGGAGGGTACCTTGCTTCTGTCCTTCAGCTGCTAGAGCCTGTCTGAAGGCAAGCAGAGACAACCCTGATGGAAAAAGTAGGGAAGTAAAGGCGGGTCTTGGGAAGCAACGCGTTGACTGGAACAAGAGTATAAACTGAACCTGCATTTCGAAAATTCCATCATGAGTGGCTTCTGTGCGTTTAGGTTCAGTAGTAAAAACTGTGCTTAAATATTAAACTTAAGCACAGTTATACTTTTAATGGGACTAAAGTGGCTAAAGTACTTAGCACAATGATATAAAGTGTAATTTTTATGAAATATGTCATATTCTATTCCAAATAACTAGTTTGTGTATGAAGTTTCTGAGGGTCATCCAGTTTACAGAATGAAGAATAATTGCAACCATTGTAAACTAAAACAGTAAGTCTAGCAGGTCATGTAATATCTTACTATGTACTTTTAAAATCCTCTAGTGCTGTACAATCTGCCTTCAAGACCTCCTTAAGTAACTACACCGATGCAAGGTAAGACATAATGAATTGTGTGTGTGTGTGAGAGAGAGACCGGGAGAAACAGATTTGGGATGTAAAGCGTCAGAAGCATCATGGGAGCAGAGTTGGATCATCAGATAGATGGAGAACAGATCCCAAGAGGAATCTCCTTACTCCCTTTTCCCACTGCTTCCTCACCCCCTACTCCATACTTTACTGATTTCACTTCTTGTTTGCCTCGCACTTTTAGTTTCTATTAGCCGGACTTTTAAGAAGACATCAGCATTTCACTCTCCCAGACCAGGTCAAGGCTGGAGAGACACATTTGGAAGGAAGACAGAAATAGCAGTGACAGTAGCCCTCAGCAGAAAAGAAGAAAGCTAGCGGACCCTGAATGTCTCCCCCAACTCTCCAGAGCTCTGCTACCATGGGTGGAGGGGCGGGTGAATGCCCACCCCTTAACCCACCACCACATTGAATACAGTTACTTGACCTTACCTGAGAGGCAGGAGAGACACCAGCATGAGCCGTGCAGCTTGAGAGAATCAGCTTGAGAGAGTGAATGTACTTGAGAATCACCAAATTGGATGGGGGCAAGAGAAATGCGTATCTGCCGACTTGGATTCTGAAATTAACACTATTACACATTGAGGTTGGGTTGAGTAGTAAAGCACTGTAGTGAAATCGTGAGTTATCAACTTTTTTGACATGTCTACATTTTAACTTTTAAAACTGATATTTAAAGGTCAGCTAGTTTTTAAGATAGAAAGTAACTGAGGCTAATTTGAACAAAAATAAAATCTAGAAGATTATATGTGTCTGATTGTATACTTTTAAATCCTTCAGCACTGCTGTAAGTGAAATAACGTCAGTGTCCACTGATGAAAGCATCGATGAAACGTGAGCTCTAAATACATTTTTGTACATAAACAAATGCACTTGTAGGTGCATACATAGACACGCATTCATACATGTATTTATACATTGTCAGGAGCATCAGTGACAATGCAGGGTGTTTTGACATTTTTTTCCCTAAAATTTCCTTTTACCTGTAGGTCGGCTTCTTCTTGTATAAATTTATTACTTTTAAACTTTAAAATCAAATAATTTTTTACCTCGTGTAGCCAACCTATCAGACCTTCATCCACCTAAACTTTAACGTCTCAAGTCAGAGTAAAAATGATGGGTGCAGGTGGATGAGGGGAATATTAAAAATACTAAAGATTTCTTGTATTTCAGATTGACCCAACAACCTTTATCTAGGTCCTGTTTTGTCAGGGCCCAAATGGGGCTCAGTATCCATTCTCTCCATTCTGAAGTCTTGGGCATGGGCTATGAGACTTATCCCACTTGGGATGGAATTTGTGTCTAGTGCTGGAGATTCTAGCAGGATTGGAAATTGTTCCCCAATAGATATTTTTTCTCCAGCCATATGGCAAAATGAAGCACCACTAGAGACTACATCAAACAGCTTTCCCTCCTTTGATTAATGCCAAGCACTCAATCTTTAGGGCATCTCCCACCCCCCTTGAAAATATATACCAAAATTCCTTACCTCCAAAGTACATTTGCAACCTTAGTACTTATTCTTGTTAATGATTATCTATTCACTGGATGTCTAGTTTCAGTAAGTGATTATTAAAGAATAAGAATGCCTGATATGCATCCCTGATATCTCTTATTTTATTACTGTGGAACCTGAGTCCAAAAGTGATGACTTGCCCAGGAACCCATTGCTCATTAGTGGGAGAGCTGGTACAGAAATACACCCTATCAGCATAAGCTGTGTCCCCAAGTTTACCACTTAATGGGAGCCAGAACTTTACACACAAAGAAAATGTTACTAAATATCCAAAATTTAGTGGTTTGTTCACAAATAAAAATTTTACATTGTAGAAATCTGAAAATTTCAGTTATTAGCAAAAAGCATTTTGTTTTACAATTTGTGAAAAATTTTCTTTTAAAATTATATGTTAAGGACCTTTCTTAATTGAATTTATAATATCTGTTAAAGGAAATCTATTATTCATTTTGTATATCCTTTTTTTTAGCAGCAACATAAAAAACATTACTCGGACGATTGTGTCAACCTTTGCATTTAGGTATGTGAGATTTTCAAACACAAATGTAATTAAATATGACATTTAATAGTATTATTTCAATGGGTAGTGATATGAAAAGCAGAAAGATATGTCTACTGTATCTTAAATTTATTTATAATATTGATTATATGGTTGAAAGGCATACATAGCCATGTGGTCTTTGATTAGGGTGGGGAGGGTCAAGGTGTGGAGGAAGATGGGTGAGATAAATGGATAAATGTTTCAGCTTTTTTCCCCCCCTGTGTCCATGGGGGAAGGAGTGGAGAGGAAGAGAGGGGAGAAATAAAGGGAGAGACCCGCTCCTTGCTGTCAAACTATCAGGGTTATCTGCTATGGGGAAGAATGTTCTGAGGGTGTTACTTGAGTTATATTGATTATTCTGAGACATCGCTAGCTTTGTTGCACCAGGGTTGAAAAAAATCTATGGTCTGTTGGCTGACCAGATCTACTTCAGTGTATCCACAGACCTAGACACTTGCTGCAAAGCCTGGCCAGGAGAGTTGTTTAACCTGTTCTGCTTTCCATCTTTGGATGAGGTACCCAATGTCCTCTATTGGCTTAGATGAGCTGGACTGACTGACCTTCCTTGTGTATCTGGGTGTATTCTCTATTGAATGAGTGTCAGCAACTGAGGAGGTCCAGTCCTGAAACATGTACTCCAAGGTTAGACCACATATTCTTGTGATTTTTCCCTGAGGCCAGGGCTTGAGCCCAGCAGTCTAGTAGGGAAGTCCCCCAAAAACCTAACCTGGGAAATCCTCGGACTTGACAATCCGAAAAACAGTACCTGTCAACTGTAATATCATTTCAACCCCAAACAGCCTGTATCTCATGCAATAAGATATTGTGATTAACCAATGAACCAACCATCAATGTGAGTCAGACTGCTTATAATCTACATCAAAAAATTGTAAAACCTAATATACTTTCAAAACCCTGTGCTACTCGGAAATGGGGCGGGAGAGCAGAGAAATCTTCCATCTCCTTATAATGTGTGAGGAAAACGTGAAGTATAACCTATCAGGAACATAACAGGTAACTTACAGACAACAGACTTGAATCAGCATTAGACAATAGTAAAACTACAAAGACATACAGGGGGAATCAAGAGCGATCCTAACAACCTCTTAACAGGAGGTCATATGCACAGAGCAGGGTGGGACCCCAGAGTGGAGCAGGTAGACAGGAGGAAGCTTGTATCCCAACCCTGGAGACTCCCGGATCCTCACCAAGGACTATCAGTACCGGCACCAAGGACTACATCCCAACTGCCAAAGAGACCATGGGGAACTGGAGTACCTTCGGAGGTTGAGAACTCTGAGGTCATCCACCCCCTTTTGGGTCTACCACGTGGGATGGAAGAAGCCCAAATCCTTCCTTGCAGGATCCAAGGTCATCGGAACGACAGCCAGGAACCCTGAGCGGTCCACAGAAACAGAACAGTAAACTTCCTTCGGGAATCGGGAGAGAAGCTTTCTCTGCTCCTTACTTAGTTTCAACTTTGGATCCCTACTCTCTCTTGCAATGACCATCAGAGTCGCTCCAGAGCCCCTCCCCCAAACACACACACACACACACACACACACACACACACACACACACACACACACAAATTAGAATAGATAGGCAGAGAACAACAAGGAAAGCTTAGAACCAGACAGGAAATGGTCAACATGGACTCACACATACCTTACTAGGTAGGACACAAAGATTAATTACTCCTCACTAAGGTATTGAAGATTTCTCTGCACACCCCTCCTAAAACTGTTCTGCACCTCAATTGTTGACATATGCCTTGTTAGAGTTATAACCCAGTTTAGACTATTCTAAAATCTGCCAAGTTCAGCAAAATTATGCTTCAACACTATAAACTGCTAAATACTAAAATGAAAATAGACATGAGACAGCTGAATAGTACCCTATAGCCATTTTAAGGTGTATAGCAGCCGGTTCTGTGTATAAACTAAAATTGAAATGTCAATGAAGCAGTCACAGGATGTGGTTAAGAACTTGCATTTTTTAACATATTGGTTACTCAATATCATGTCAATTAATTCCATAATGTTGTAAATTGTCGTTGATGTTATGTTGTGGCTTTAAATTGATCGGGATGATATTCTGCCAGCTCTGCCCTCAGACCAGAGATGGTCTCCCCAAGAAACTTGAATTTACCTGGACAATAAGATCCTGGACTCTATGCTTGGTATACTCTTGCAATGAAAGAATCTTGACTGAATTTGAACTGTAATACTGCAACAAGGTGGAGGAATACACCATGGGAGGAGGGCATGGGGAGGGGTTGGGGGATCCCCAGAGCCTATGAAACTGTGTCACATAATGCAATGTAATTAATAATTTTATATATAATTTTATATACATATATAAAATAAAAGAAAAAAGAAACCTTACCTGGGAAATCCTCAGACTTGACTCTTGTTTGTGTCAGCAGATGCAGCGGCCTGGTTGATTTCTATTGTTAATATGTTATTCTCATTTGATTTGGAATATGTTACAGTTTATAAGAGTAAGGCTCACAAGGCACTTTAGACTAGCAATGAAAATATCGATAGAAATTAATTCCTTTTCATGTCAGTAACACTCAAAGATATGTAATCATGTATTGAAAATCTCACTGATAAAAATATCATACTGGTCAAAGTTATCTTTTAAGTACTTAATGTTAGGTATGACTTCATTTGGTTTTAATTACCAAATTTTCAAATATTTTATAGATTAATAAGGTTTAAACTAAATGAAAAACTTGCAGAAATTGCTTATGATATTCTCGAATTTTAAGAAAAATTCACAGAGATATATAATTCTGTTTTCCTGTTCTAGCTTGAGGAACCAGGTTGTTAGGCTTTCTTTGAAAGGGCAAGATAACATACTTTAAAACAGGCTGGTGAGGACTTTATTCACCAGCAACTACTTGTATTTAGTGAAAACAGAATGATTTTTTGTGTTTTTTTGATTTTTGAGGCAACGCTGTTATTCCTTCTACTTGATGGCTTAATCCTAAAAATGACATATTGGGATCTGATTACTGAACTAAATATAGTCAACCTATATGGCAAAAATCTCTACCTTCATCACCATTGCTTACTTTTTGTTTATTATAGGATTTTCGGGATTTTGTTGGTCTTTGTGGACATGTTTCTCATCGTTTCGGATCTAATCATCACTGATGTCAAAATTGGTTTTGGATGTCGTGCAATTTCTTTGGCTATTGCATTATTTTTTTTATTTGATGTTCTACTCAGAGTATACTTAGAAGGGTAAGTTTGAGCTCTTCATTTTTTGAAGTGCACAAAGTAATTTTTAACTGTTATAAGAAGTATCCCCAAATAATTAGTAGATCAATCCAACCAAATGTGTCTCGATTTATCAAAATAATTATCCTAGAAGCACAGTCCACAGAAAAATAGCAGTTCACATTCCAGTTTTTCATTGATTGGGTGTTAATGGTATTACTGTTGCAATGGCAGTCTAGTCTCCAAAAACTACATGCTAGAAACTTCTTTCAACAGAGAAAGCTTGGAGAGAGTTTAAATAGGGCACAGGCAGCTGGTTTGTCTGCAGGTACATTAACAAAGGAGAATCATCTGTTGAATATAGGTGCAAAAATTTTTAACCAAAATACCAACACATTGATTTCAGCAGCACATCAAAATAATCACACACCATGAACAAGTGGGTTTGATCCCAGAGATGCAAGGATGATGCAACATATGTCAATTAATTAACATTATATATTATGCCAAAATAATGAAAGATAAAATAATGAGAGATAAAACTGTGATCATCTTCGTAGACGTGTATGCATATCATTTGCATATTATATACATAACTTGAAGTAAAGAGAAAATTCAGATTTATGTAATTATTTTTGTTGTTTGTGAGAAAGGCATAGTGACAGAGAAAGAGAGAAAGTTGGGGTGTGGAGAGCTGGATCTTCCATATCCTGATTCACTCCCCAAATGGCTACAAAAGCCAAGGCTTAGCCAGGCTGAAGTCAGGAGCAGAGTTTTATCCAGTTCTCCCACATGAGTGCAGGGGTTGAAGGATGTAGACCATCTTCTGATGCTTTTCCATGCATGTTAGCAGGGAGCTGGACTGAAAATGTAGCAGCTGGATCTCAACCAGTACCCATAGGGGATGCTGCTATGGTAGGCAGTGGCTTAACCCATTACACCACAAAGATGGTCTTGAAAAAATAATCCAGGTTTTATATATACAAATGATATGCATAGACATTGCTCAAAAGAGTTAATCCAAAAGGTGAACAGACTTAAGAAAAAAATCTCAGTGTCACTGACTATCACTCTAATGCATAAGACCAATGAGATTCTGTCTCACAACAGTTAGAAAGACTATTATCAAAAAGACAAAAAATTATAAATGATGGTATGGATGCAGGAAAAAGGCAACTCTTACACTGTTGACAGTAATGAAAGTAGTACAGCAGATATGGAGACTCCTCAAAAAAAAAAATACGGATATATCATGGGGCAGGTGTTTGGTTCAATGGGTAAGCCCCTACTCAAGACACCTTCATCCCTCATCTGAATGACCGTTTTCCAGTCCCAGCTCCACAATCCCATCCAGCTTCTTGCTAATAAAAATTTTAAAATAATAGATGTCATATATCCTACAATCAAGTTGTCACACTTCAGGGCATGAATACAAAGTAATTCAGCATATCATAAAAAACACCTGTATTCTCATGTCTATCAATACACTATTTTTTTTTTAAGATTTTTTATTGTTATTGGAAAGCCAGATATACAGAGGGGAGGAGAGACAGAGAGGAAGATCTTCCATCCGATGTTTCACTCCCCAAGTGAGCCGCAACGGGCCGGTACACGCCAATCCGATGCCGGGAACCTGGAACCTCTTCCGGGTCTCCCACGTGGGTGTAGGGTCCTAAAGCTTTGGGCCATCCTCGACTGCCTTCCCAGGCCACAAGCAGGGAGCTGGATGGGAAGTGGAGCTGCCGGGATTAGAACCGGCGTCCATATGGGATCCCGGGGCGTTCAAGGCGAGGACTTTAGCTGCTAGGCCACGCCGCCGGGCCCAATACACTATTTTTTTAAAGGTTTATTTATTTGAGTTACAGAGAGAAAGCAAGATCTTTTTTTTAAAGATTTATTTACTTTATTACAAAGTCAGATATACAGAGAGAGGAGGAGAGACAGAGAGGAAGATCTTCCGTCTGATGATTCACTCCCCAAGTGAGCCGCAACGGGCTGGTGCTGCGCCAATCCGAAGCTGCGAACCAGGAACCTCTTCCAGGTCTCCCATGCGGGTGCAGTGTCCCAATGCATTGGGCCATCCTCTACTGCTTTCCCAGGCTACAAGCAGGGAGCTGGATGGAAAGTGGAGCTTCTGGGATTAGAACCGGCGCCCATATGGGATCCCAGGGCGTTCAAGGCGAGGACTTTAGCCGCTAGGCCACGCTGCTGGGCCCTATTAATACACTATTAACAATAGCCAAGACATGAAGTCAACCTACGTGTCCATCAACATGTGAGTGAATAATGACAATGTGGCATATACAAACAATGGATTACCATTAAACCATAAGAAAGAATGATATCCAATCATTTTAACTAAAATGGATTGGAGTGGAGGAAATTGTGGTAAATGAAGTGAGACAAATATTACATGTTCTCTTTTATATGTAAAACCGAAAAAATATCTTAAGGTCAACCTAAACAGAGAATTATGATTACTGGAGCTGGGAAGAGAAGAAAGAAGAGGAAGGTTGGGTGAGGGTACCAAAAATAAAGTTAGATGGAAGGAATAAGTTCTAATGTTCTACAGTATGTGGGATGACAATAACCTATTATGCATTTTAAGAATTAATTAGGAGGGCCTGGCGTGGTAGCTTAGTGGCTAAAGTCTTCTCTTTGAATGCACAGGTATCCCATATGGGCGCTGGTTCTAATCCCGGCATCTCTGCTTCCCATCCAGCTCCCTGCTTGTGGCCTGGGAAAGCATGCAAGGACTGCCCAAAGCCTTGGGTCCCTGCACCCGTGTGGGAGACCGAGAGGAAGTTCCTGGCTCCTGGCTCCGCATTGGCATAGCACTGACCATTGCGGTCACTTGGGGAGTGAATCATCAGATGGACGATGTTCCTCTCTGTTTTTCCTCCTCTCTGTATATCTGACTTTGCAATAAAAATAAATAAATCTTTTAAAAAAAGAATTAATTAGGAGAGAGGGGTTTGAAGACTTCAAATGTAAAGTAATGATAAAGACAGGAAACATTAATATCTCAATCTGATTAGTACATATTATATACACTTATGGACATATCATGCTAAGTGTATACAATTACTAAGTGTTAAGGATTTTGAAAAGATGTTTAAAGAGATAGAAATGCTAACTATCCTGATTTGATACTCACAAGTTAAAAACATGTATCAACTTATCACAATGTATAACATAAATATGTACAATTAAAATAATTTAAAATATCTAAAAGAAATAAGAGGAAGTATATATGAACTATAATTACTGATACTTTTACTGAGAGTTGAATCATAGGGTTCAGCAGTGGTGTGACAGGTTCAGTGTCACAGTGCTAGTATCCCACATGGAATCCAGCACCCTGCTAGCATGCCTGGGAAAACAGTAAAAAGATGGCCCAACTGTGTGGGCCCTGCGTTCACGCTCCCACCTTCGGCTTCACACAGCCCCGCCCTTGCGGCCATTTGGGGAGTGAACCAACAGATGGAAGATTTCTCTCTCTTCCTCTGTTTCTCTGTCTCTTTCTGTAACTTTGCCTTTCAAATAAATAAAAAACAAACAAACAAACAAAAAACAAAACCAAAATTTGAATCAGTGCCAGCATTGTGATTCAGTGAGCTACGTTGCCACCTTACAATGCAGGCATCACATATTGGAGCATCACATATTCGAGTCCTGGCTGCTCCACTTTTGATCCAGCTCCCTGCTTATACTTCTGGGAAAGCAGAGGAATATGGCCCAAGCATTTGGGCCTCCAGTGTCCAACAGCCATGTGGAAAACATGGTGCCTTCCTGGCTGTTGGCCCCTGGCTTTGGCCTGGTCCAGCACTGGCTGTTGATGTCATTAGGTGAGTGAACCAGCAGATGAAAGTTTCCCTCTTCCTCTCACTGCCTTTCAAGTAAATGAAATAAATCTTTAGTAAAAGCATTGAGTCATAAATGTTAGTTAATAGTATACTGAATACTAGATATGAGATAATGAATTAACCCTGTTTTATCTCAATTAAAATTAAAATTTTAGTGAGGTGAGGAGACATGAAACGCGTTCTGTATCATCAGAGACCCTTGATAGTGAAGCCACCAATGCTTTGCGCTGCTAGCTAGCTTTCTGAGAAGCCGTGTGTCATGAGCCAAGCCTTGGACATGACCGATAATGGAGTCAAAGACTCAGTTCTCCAGCCTCATTTCATTCAGAGGATCTCAGAAGGCAGTTTGTCTCCTTTCCTCTTGACTTCACATCCTTATGCCATTGAATTAAGGACAGTTGTCCAAAGTCGGGCTTCTCAGAGCCTAAAAGGGGCTTCCAGATCCAAAAGAAGTTTTGCAGAACCAGTGCCCTTGTCCGTAGGAGCCACTACTGAGGAGGAAGTTATGGTGGAGGCCAACTAGCCCCTCAGTACTCCAGTGTGAGTTCAAAGCCTGACCATGCATTTGCATGCTTAAATAATAGACTCCCCTTCTTATAAGCATCTCTGTTAGTCCCCTCACGGTTCCAGGTGCTCTAATGCTGGAACATATTCACCATTCTACTGCCCAGTAGTGCAGCCGAACAGCCCGCTTTTCTTCCCTGTCAATTCCTGCCTGTTATT
Organism: Ochotona princeps; assembly: GCF_030435755.1. NCBI lineage: Eukaryota > Metazoa > Chordata > Mammalia > Lagomorpha > Ochotonidae > Ochotona > Ochotona princeps. The sequence goes on from NC_080843.1 coordinate 51,600,181, forward strand.
CAATGGTTCTGCTAAATCTCTCACTATCCTCAATAGATTGATATTAATTAATATTCATCTCAATTATATCATTAATATTAGCCTCAATATACCAATATTGTTATAGTAATGCTTTTGTTATATATAGGAATCCAATAATAAATATAATCTCATGAGTTTCATTAATTTTTATTAATGTTTTATTTTTACCTTAATTTAATATACAAAACACATTTTAAGTAATTTTCTAAAGTAGAATTGTTAGTGAGGGTGAGTCAAATAATTCATACTTTAAAAAATAACCCATCTTCTCTTGTGAGGGACAAACCTTTTATTATATTGCAGGAGTCATCAGTATTTTTCTGATTTTCTTAACACCTTGGATGCCGCCATTATTGTGATAACTCTGATGATTGATGCCACTTACTTCTTTTTCGATGTTAATTTTCTTAAGAATTTACCAAGGTATGAAACCTGTGACTTACCTCTCAGTTTTTCTTTTTCTTTTTTTATTTTTTTTTGTATTTTCTATGGCATTTATTTCTTATAGCACTTTTAACTTTGAATATTCTGATTCGGTGCCAAATAAGCTCCTTGAAAATGGAATGTTGAGATGTTCACATATTTTGGACCTTTGATGTTAGCGTGGGCCAAAATTTGAATGACTTTAATCATGAGTCTCTGAAACAGTAACAAATAAAACAGAAAACCAGGATGTTAGGTGAATATTAATGAGTGGGTAGTTTTTCAGTATAGTGGGTGGAAATGAAGATAGCTGAGGTAAAACTAGAACTGTGGTGTTTGGGATACTAGCATTTCCCCATCTTTTTACTTGAGCAATGAAGAAAAGGAGCAAATACAGATTGGGATTAACCTCACAAGGTTTTGCTCCTTACTCATTATCTGACTGCTTTCTGTACTTCTGCTTCCCAAGCTTCAGTTCAAACCCAGTTAAATGTACTGGGTGCTTTGGAGTTGCTTGAAAATAACGAGTCAATATACTTCTCCCACAAGCAACCTCAGTGTCACTAGAAGTACTAGAAGAAAAACACCTTGGGCCCCATCCTGGATTTACTGACTCTGTACCCCTAAGACCCAACAATCCATTTTTTAACAAGCTTTTCCTGATAACTCATTTATGTTTGCTCAAATTAGAGAATTGTTGGTACAGAATATCAGACACTTGGAAAGTGTCTCAATCTGCTTGCCTGACACTCATTAGCAGCAGTAGTGAATCTTTGTTACTAATGGGAATAACATTGTTTAATAATACCATATTTTTTTAGGGAAATTTTTTTTAATTTTTTTAAAATTTATTTTTTATTATATTTTTTACAATCTTTACATAGTTGATTACGGTAAAAAGGTTCAAGGGCTATAGGGAAGTCGGTAAGATTATTATTTCCATATTGCTTCCTTCATGTATCTGAGGTAAAGGGGGATATTAAGGGAGAAGCCCCACCCAGTTTCCCACCCACCCCAAGTTCCGGATGTGGGGCATGCTCTGAGATACTTGCTCAAGTTTTTTTGATAGATCACCAGTTATGAATCGCTGCCAGTCTCGCCACTCAAAGCACGATGAGGTCGTTGAAGAATCCACTGAATGACATAGTCCATCATAGAGTCTCCATTTGCCCAGTATTTTGCTGCCAACATATAGCTGAGGTGGTTAATTGACCTGTTCTGTCTTCTGTCTTTTCTTGGTTAGGGTTCTGAGTCTGGTGTTTCGACTGGGGAGATCCCCAAAGAAACTTTGAGGTATTCCCAGACCAGATTCTTGTATGTTCTAGCAAGCACAGGGCCCGGCACAGTCCATCACCACGATCAGCTGGTGGTTGCAATTGCTGGGTTGGTTCCGTTTTCAGTCCCGACTTCCACTGGAACCAATTGGTGTTGCAGTCCAGCCTGCTTCTGCCCAGCACATACTCGGCCCTCACATAAACCAGTGGGAGCTGCAGCCTAGTCAGAGCGACCCACAATAACCCCCACCAGGCCCGCCCCTAACCTGATTTACCAGTATGTGTAGCAGACTAGTCCAGTCTGTCCCACATCCCATTTGGCTCTCGTACATGTCAATGGGTATTAAAGCTTAGTTCCATCTAACCAGCTCAACTATCCAGCCCTCACGGATGTAGTTGAGTGCCTGTCTGTCTAGCCACCCCAGCCCCTGGGGAAAAAAATTTAAACTGTAAATGTTAAGTTCACAAAGAGCTTATCTTGCTATTATTTTTCTAACAGAATTTCTCAATTTTAACATTATTGATATTTTAAGTCAGACAATTGGTGTGGGGGAAGTCTTAGTCATTGCACGGTATTTGGCAGCAGTCCTGGCCCTTATCCACTAGATCTGTTACCCCTCAAACCAACAGCTATGACAACCCAAAATGTGTCTGGACAGTGCCAGACATTCCCTTGGTGGGTGACTGGCAGTTAATGACATAATAGCGCTTGCTTAAGAACCATTGCTCTAGACTTAGTCCAGACTAACAAAATCATGTTTCTGCAACAAAAATTAATCGTTTAATTCTTAAATTTGTTGTTAGACTGGCAGTCCTCTTCCGTCCTCTACGGCTTATAATTTTGATAAGAGTTTTCCATCTGGCTCATCAAAAAAGACAACTTGAAACGCTGACCAGAAGACTGGTGAGTGGGCAGAACATCTGCTTGGGGACATAACAGCAAGGGCTACAATATCTTTATAACATTCTTTATTTTTATGTTGGTTTGTGATTTACAAATAAATTAATGATTGTTTTAACTCTCAGGTTTCAGGAAACAAAAGACGATACCAGAAAGATGGATTTGACCTAGATCTCACTTATGTAACAGGTATGTGAAACTTTGATGTTAATTTACCTGTGTCAATGTCATATTTTTCTTATATATAGTTCAGTTTTTAGATTGCTTTTGCCATTTTTAAGCCATGTTCTTCTCAGGTCTCAGTGGAATGGTCTGACTCATTTGTAGTTTAGCCCTGGAACTGGACAATCTCTGCTTCATATCAAATTAGGAGTACCTGATTGTCACACAGGAAGTCAAATGCTGGTGTCATTTAGGTTTCTTTAGAATTTGTTGAGTTCTGATAGTTACCATGGGTTTTACAGATTCCAGACAGACCTTTTCTCTGACCCAAAGATCGAGGTCACTGCTTGGTAGGTCATACGCTTTCTGTCAGGAGTACTGAAACCCTGCACGTTCTCAACATTGCTGGAACCCAGAGCTATCTTTTTCTGTGGTGTTTGAGAAATAAATGCCAAATGGGACCAGCATGTTGTGAGCCGGCACCCCATATGGGTGCCAGTTCGTGTCCTGGTTGCTCCATTTCGCTTAGCTTCCTGCTTGTGGCCTGGGAAAGCAGTAGAGGATGACCCAAAGCCTTGGCACCCAGTACCTGTGTGGGAGACTGGAAGAGGCTCCTGGCTTTGGATCAGCTCAGCCCAGCCACTTGGGAAGTGAACCAGCAGATGGAAAATAATTCTGTCTGTCTCTCATTTCTCTGTAAACATGACTTTCCAATAAAAATAAATAAATCTTTGGGGGAAAAAAAGAAATTCCAGATACAGGGGACACTCCAGACTCAGTGGCCAACACAGCTTTTGCACTTGACTGGAAACAACTGAATCTTGGTTATAACACCATCAGTTCATTGGATAACTTATTGTATTATCTTGATTATCCTAAGTGTGTGTTAGCTTTCTGTGTCAACTTTATATTTGAAATTTTTCTCAAAGATTTATTGTGTTTGAAAGGTAGAGTTATGGGAAGAGGCAAAGAAAACTTCTGTTTGCTGGCTCACTATCCCAAATGGCCATAATTGCTAGGCTTGGCCCAGGCTGAGATCAGGAGTCAAAGCCTTATCTAGGTTTGCCGCAGAAGTGGCAAGGCTTCAAGTACTTGGACTGTCTTCCACTGCTTTGCCAGGCTCATTAACAGGGAGATGGATTGAAAATGAAGCAGCTGGGACTTGAACTGGTACCCAGATTGTCAGCATCACGAGGAGTGACTTAACCTATGACACTACAATGCCCATGCCTCAAAAGTTCTTTCTATGGAAAAGGAGTCTTAACATAAATTAAATGTTCATATTTGTAAGCATGTTCATATTAAGAATTATTTTTATTTTCAGAGCGTATTATTGCCATGTCATTTCCATCTTCTGGAAGACAATCATTCTATAGGAATCCAATTAAGGCAAGTGTGTCTAACAAATATTAATTTCTCAGTGAACATTGATGGAGTCATCATAACTTACTAATGACCGAGGAATGTTAGATTCTTGTAATAGCTTACTCTTTCAGATAACGATATCACTTCATTTCTGTGTGTTACAAATCACCCCAAACCTTGGTTTATAACAGCATTCATTTATACAGCTCATGATATTATTGTTTATGAATTTGATTTGAGCCTGAGTTGTTCTGATGATCAGGAAAAGCATTCACTACCTCACCTGAGCTCATTCACACACTTGTTGGTAACTACTTTGTCATCTGAAGACTGAGTGGACTAAAATGGCTTGATCTGAGAGTTCCAAATGGGTCTTTCTCCAGGAAGCTAGTGAAGGCTTGCTCACATGGGAGCAGTGGCAGCAAGGGTACCTAGAAAATCAGGAAAAGAATGCAAAGCCAGGCTTGTTTGGGGTTACCACATTCTATTGGGAAAAGTAAATTGCAAAGTCAGTTAAGATTCAACATACTCTCTCTCTTCATGGGATGAACTGTGAAGACCTGCGACCATTTTTGTAGTCTCTCATGAAGGAGAAGCATCACTGGGAATGCCATAACTAACATGTGTGTTCTTAAGTTAGGATCATAAACCACAGTGAAGGCAGATTTCACCATACTCCGTAGATGACTAAATTCATTTCAAACATACAATGCTGTTTACGATGAAATTCCAGCTGAAAGTCATTAACAAACTCCCACATATTTGTACCTGAGTGCAGTTTACAATACTTGTTATACTCAACATGTACTTATCTATTTGCATGTATGCATTATTTTATGAAAATATAGTTATTCATTGTTTAAAGGTGAGAGTATGCACTGTGAGATGATAACATGTGTTTGTGGAAGTACTTACACAAACAAGACATCTGTGACATCACTAGACATGTGTGTAGTTTGCCGTTAGCTGAAATGGCATTATGCAGTACATGACTATGAAATCTATATATACAAACATTGCAGTTTTGCTGAATTATGATAATACTATACATTGTGCTATTACTAAGCGCACATCATGATGAAACTATATATAAGCATAGATGGATTCAATACCTCTCACAAGGTATTGAACATTTCTAATCCCTTTCTTGTTAATATCACAAAAAAATGGGAGGCAATTTCTGTTTTGACTTTTTGTCACCAGAGTTTTCTCTTTCCTAAATTTCACATAAGCAGAAGCATCCAGTATTTTTTGTGATTGACTTGTTAACTTCAAAAGTAAATTATGTGAGATTCACTCAGTATTGTTGTCGTTTTTTAAAAATGTGATTGATAGCTGTTGCTTTATCAAAGACCATAATAAAAAAAAAACAAGAAATGTATGCAGAGAAATTACAGGCCACCTCATGATGAGACTGAATATTTAAATTCTACAAAACCTAATTTGCACAATTTTTAAAATAATAATATCAAAAAAATACAGCTGGGAATGCAGGTATAAGTTTGGTAGTCAGAAATTTCCACAAGGAAGTTATAGCTTATGTGACTTTGCATATGTAAATTTGAAAATATTGAGTTCAATCATTGTATTTTGTATTTGCCTGAAAAGACGCGTAAAAGAAGCATGTTCAGAGATATTTAGTTCATGTCAAATTGTCATGCAAATTATAATGATTTCTATGCACTCCTAAATCTTTAGTCACTCTGGGACATTACTAAAGTAATGCACGAATCCTTCTAGTATAGTGTTGTTTCATACCATTGACATTTGCATACTATGGAAAGGTCAAAAACTTATTGTGTGCTAATTTATAATGTTTAGAAAAGCAAGGGGAAAAGCCAAGGAATTTCCCCAGTTCTTTGGAGATAAGAACCATCAAAAACTATGTAAAGTCAAGGTAGAGTGAAGGATAGAAAATTCAGACCTGGTGCCCTTGACTCCTGAGAGGATGCTTATCAGCTCTGTGTTTCTCCTTTATCCTCACACCATAAAACTGCAGGTCATGTTTGGAACAACACTGCACGTGCACAACAGACAGCAAAATCCTGTAGGTGGTAGACTTGCTAGCAGAGGGATGTCAAGTGCTGCCGTGAAGCAGCAAAAACCGTATAGATGTGGGATTCGGTTAGTGGAGAAATAGACAGTAGGATGGAAGTATCAAGTGTCAACACTACAGCCACTCCTACCCGAGGGGGGTGGGCGGAGCACTGTTGCCTCTAAAACAATGGCAGAGAGAAGAACCAGACAGATTTTAAAAGATGCAAAAGTAGAGGTTGTCACAAGCAGACTTTCAAAGAGTAGACAGCATTTTTCAATCGTAAGGAAGAGTTTCAGGGACTGACAATTTCATAAGCCCGTGCAAAGGCAAGGCTGATGAGGAAGTTCAGATAAATGGTACCTGTACTCCTAAAGATCTGTCATCTGCTCCTTTGTCACCCTGCTGCAATTGAATAGCCAGCTACTGGCGGATTATGACCAGAAGAATCAGATTATTGACATAGCTGAGCTTTTCTATAAATGTTTTATGTTGTGGAAACATGAAGATTCATAAAAATCCCTGAAACTTAACCATCCAGGTATACCAGTTTTCTTAGGAAAAAATGAATACTGATTGATCTTCTGTATGAAAGGTGGACATAAATTGACCACTGGGAAAAATGTATGTGTTGAAAGAATGAAAGATTAATTCTATAAAACTCCAATGTTCAATATTTGTTGGTTTTTATTGTCAACAATGCAGCAACAAACATTTTAGTGCATAAGGCTTTTTTTCTGGATAGAGAAGTTCCCTAGGGGAAGAGTATGAGTGTTTTAAGGTTGCTAATATGTGTTGTCAAATCCAATGATTTATATCAGCAATAAATGAAAGGCTTTATTTTCATGCCAAATTTGCCAAAATTTGGATTTTCTCTTCAGGAATAGAAGGTCTAATTTCATGGGTTAAAACACATTTCATAATTTTTAAAAATTTGTTTTTATTTGAAAGAGTTACGGTGAGGAGGAGAGACAGAGATCTTCCACCCACCAATTCACTTCCTAAATAAAGGCCAGAGCTGAGCCAATCTGAAGCAAAAAGCCAGGAGCTTTCCTCAAGACTCTTTTGTGGGAGCAAGAGCCCAAGGCCCAAGAACCATTCTCTGCTACTTTCCCAAGCTGTAAGCAGGGACTGCATAGGAAGTGGAGCGGTCAGAACACGAACCGGTGCCCATATGGGATGCCAGTGCCAGTGGAAGCCTAGACCACTATGCCATATCGCCAGCCCCTCTTTCTTGTTTTGACATCTTTATTGGTAAGATGCTTTTTGAGGGTGTTAGATTTTTTTTCTCTTGTGTGTTAGTATGTACTTGATCCATTTATCTATGGGGTGAAGAAAAGTGTTAGTGAGTTATTGGTTTATTATACTCATCATATACTTAGTTTTACTGGAAAATATTTTCCTCAGTGGTGACATTTTTTGAAACAAAAAATTCAAATTTTTGGGAAGTAAAACCTAATCCTACTTATTGTCTATGAGTCAATATTAGTTCTCCGTTATGCAATGAACTAACACTCACTGAAATTTCTTGGAGAGATATCTATGAGTTTTCACATTTGATTTCTCAGTTCATCTAGATTTTTATTTTGATGTAAGAGATCTGATTCATTTTTGAAGTCCCCATACGATGCAGACACAGAGTACTCATCTTAATTTCCTCTTGACAGGGATGATCAGTGTGACAGATGCTGTTATTGTTGTATCTAGCTTCTTTTTTTTTTTTAAAGATTTATTCATTTTATTACAGCCAGATATACACAGAGGAGGAGAGACAGAGAGGAAGATCTTCCGTCCGATGATTCACTCCCCAAGTGAGCCGCAACGGGCCAGTGCGCGCCGATCCGAAGCCGGGAACCAGGAACCTCTTCCAGGTCTCCCACGCGGGCGCAGTGTCCCAATGCATTGGGCCGTCCTTGACGGCCCCCCCAGGCCACAAGCAGGGAGCCGGATGGGAAGTAGAGCTGCCGGGATTAGAACCGGCGCCCATATGGGATCCCGGGATATCTTGCTTCTTTTTATAAGCATTAAGCCAGTAAACATTTCCCTGAGAGCCATATTGATCATGTTTTGAATTTTATGATGGTTATTTTTGCTATGGCATAGTGACACAAATGTGTGTCTGTATTTGAAGTGAATAAGTAAGTGTTCTGAAAACATTTTTGCATAAGAATGTCTATTAGCTATACTTTAAGTAAATACACTGTTTCTTATTTTGAAAATTATTTATTTATACACACATATATGTACATGCATTTTTTAAAAATGAACCAAAATTTCTCCATGTTGCCACCTCTTATCTAAAATTTGATATAATTTGTCTTTTTTCATATTCACATGCACTAATACTGTATATTTTAAATGTATTTATTTATGTAATACTTAGACAATAATAGATTATTTATCTAAAAGACATCTACTCAGGATTAGATTTACGTAACTATAGGTTAACTATGAATTAATTATTTGAACAAATTTACGTCAGATTAGCTAACCGGCTAGTTTCCTTCTCTGGTGGTAGTAAATGATGCATATTTAGACTAGAAACTAATTTGAGTAGCCAAGCTCACTTTGTGAACTATCTGAAAACCACTCATGGGATAGACATGACCTGAAGTGCATCTACTTTCTTCATAGTCTATTAATGTCCTCTACAAAGCGTGAGTGAGAGTCAAATAAAAAGTAATAGCCAGTGTGTCCCTCCTCTTAGCTCCTAGACTATGTTGGATATGTAAGATACGTGTCTTTTTCTTTTAGGAAGTTGTGAGGTTCCTGGACACCAAACATCCAGACCACTACCGAGTTTACAATCTATGCAGTATGTACATGACTTGATATTTTCTTACTCTATTATAGAAAATGATTCTGCATGGAAGGAGACAACTCGTGTTTTTACATGTCACTTAATCCTAAGCATCTGTAGCAATTAGAGTGAGTTCAAAAATCTGCAACTTTTTGCGGTTCCTCAACAGAGGCAGGCTGGTTAAAACCAAAGAAGTAAAAGTGGAGGGGCCCCATTGTATAGAAGGTCTTCTCCAGAGGCATCAGGGTTAGAAAAAGATTCCTCTTTTTCCTTGAAACATTGCATTGAGGACACAGATCAAAAAAATTGTATTCTCTGACTCACTAGAGGAACGAGTTGTGACGAGAGCAGGATTCTAGACTGGGGTGGGGAAGGCTTGTCAATGTTAGCCCTTGTTTATCCTCCTGGTGATCTGTGTTCTTCCCACTTTTTACTGGTTGAATATTATGGCTAAGAGTGAACTAAGCCTATGATTATACAGTGAATTAAAATTTTAAAGAGAAAACTAAAAGGTAGAAAAAACTGAACCAATTATGTCCCCAGGTTATCACTCTGGTCACTCCTAACTTTTTTTTTCTACTTTGGACATTTTCAGACAGAAAACATTTTGGTTACATTTTCTTTGCTCCATTGCTTCTAACTACCCTACAAGAATATAACAAATAGTCTGCGAAGATTTAAGTTAAATTCTAGTAAACGAAAATAGGTTGGACTTAGATGACCTGAAATGGATAAATCACTAAAATTCTTGTGTTTTTTGAGACCCTTATGTTTGTTTTGAAGCAACACTCAGAAATCTGCTTTGAAAGTAGATAAAGAATTTCTGAAATTTTTAACTTATAATTTCAGCAATTATTATACTACTAGGTAGAAATATATAACATCTGTGTTGCTTATTTTAGGTGAAAAAGGCTATAACCCCAAGTATTTTCATAACAGAGTGCATAGAATTATGATTGATGATCATAATGTCCCTTCACTGAGGTAAGTTTTATGTTACACCTTCTGGCAGAAGAGGGCTAAACACAGTGGGCTTGAACCTTCTGGAAATACTTAAATTCAACTAAAAATCTTACATTTAAAAATCAGTGAAATGGTGGAGTTTTCTAAAGAAGTCACCAAATGGCTGGATGAAGACAAGGAAAATGTTGTAGTGATTCACTGTAAAGGCGGCAAAGGTAAAACAACTTTTTTTCCCTAAAGAAATTCAAAAAATACATTGAAGTAAAAAGACAGCCTCATTTTACCTCATTTTTAAGCAGTTGTAATTATTTGTTTACTTGTTTGAGGGGTAGAAGAACATGGAGACAGACTTATTTTATATCCACCAGTTCACCTTACAGATAAATACCTGCAATGGTTTGGGGCCCGGCCAGGCCAGAGTGGAGAGCTGGAATGTCCAGGTTTCCCAGGAGGACCCAAAACACAAAGTTTCACCTGCTGCCTTGTAGGGTGTGCGTTAGGAATAGAGCCAAGACTTGGTGCGAGAAGTGGGGGTCCAAGGCTTTAACTGGGCCAAATGCCCACACTTATGAGTATTGTAAAATATTAGCTTTCAAACTGAAGGGCGGGAACGAGAAAAGGAGGAAACAGAGAAGGAAGAGGAAGGGGAAATAAGAGGGAAGGGAAGAAAGCAGAAAAAGAAGCTAAGAAAGGTTGAACGTGTGTCTCCATGTTGACTACTTGCATTTCGCTGTTTTTGATTTTCAGCTTACATTTATCCAAATGAAATGGTGTTTACTTTTAGAAGTTAGCATTACTTTTATTTAAGTCTAGTCTTAAATGACAAAAGCTGTATAAATGTGTTATACAACATGATTATTGATACATATATACACACACACACACACACATATATATATATATACAGTGTTTGATAATCAAAAGTAAGAGTAACCAGCATATCCATCATCTCAAATGCTTTTCATTTATTTGTGATAAAACATTCAGAAGTCTAACCTCTTTGAAACATACAGGTATAATACATCATTATTGACAATAGTTACCATACTTATTAACTGTAGTTTTGTACCCATTAACCAAACTGTAAATGTGGCCCTCTTGGTTAACCACAATTCTGTTCTAGTTCTATGATATCTACTACTTTAGATTCACTTGAGTGAGATCAGACAGTACTTGAATTTTTCTTTTTCTTTTTTTTTTTTGTAAAGTTAATTTAGATGATGAGGAAATCACAGACATATGTGGACCATGTTCAGAGATAGAGTGGGCAGGGAGTGGGTGGGGAGAGATGTTTTTACTTTCACCTTGTGTCTGTGGAACAAGAAAGGAGATGCCCTTCCCATCGCCTGGCTCCTCATGAGCCTGGAAAGAGAAGTGAGTATGTGATACCACTCCAAGTCCTGGGTGAGGGGGATATTCCCTGGGCAAGGGGTCATTTTATAGAAAAGTAGGCAGGGGATGTCTGACTTTTAACTGGTGACTGAGCTGACTACCTGCCTGTGCCAACTGGACATTTCTGCGTGTATCTTTGTACCTAGTGCTACCATGAACTTGATTCTCAAACTGAATTGTTTCCTTCTTTAGGAAGAACTGGGACCATGGTCTGTGCCTGCCTTATCTCCAGTCAGCTCTTTTATACTGCAGAGGTATGAAAGATGTGACTACAAACTCTGTCTTGCACTGATTAAAATTACTGGTCCTGAAAAACCTCACTAGTGGGGATGTTCAGATGGCTCTCCAAGCCCTGGTGATGAAGAGAAATTGTAATTGGAGGAGTGATGATCAGAAAGCAGTGTTTAACTACTTCCTGGTTTAATATCCACTAATCCACCTTGAAATTATTAAATGCTTTACTCCTTACTCTGAACCAGGACTAGGGTATAAGATCTATAAGGTGCAAAATTTAAGGGGATATCAAAAAATCACAATAGTTAGGACAAATAATTTTAACAATATTTTAAATATAAAAACTAATTCAGGGCCCGGTGCAGTGGCCTAGCAGATAAAGTCCTCACCTTGAACGCGTTGGGATCCCATATGGGCGCTGGTTCTAATCCTGACAGCCCAGCTTCCCATCCAGTTCCCTGCTTGTAGCCAGGGAAAGCAGTCGAGGATGGTCCAAAGCTTTGGGACCCTGAACCCACGTGGGTGGAAGAAGTTCCTGGCTCCTGGCTTCGGATTGGCACAGCACCGGCCGTTATGGTCACTTAGGGAGTGAATCGTCAGACGAAGATTTTCCTCTCTGTCTCTCCTCCTCTCTGTATATATCTGACTTTGCAATAAAAATAAATCTTTTTTAAAAACTAATGCCAAAGTTATTATGTATTATTAATATTTTTAAAAATTTATTTTTATTGGAAAGTCAGATTTACAGAAAGATGAGAGACAGAAAGATCTTCCATCTGCTGGTTCACTCCTCAAGTGGCTGCAATGGCCAGTGCTGAGCCGATCTGAAATCAGGAGCCCAGAGCTTCTTCTGGGTCTCCCACACAGGGCAGGGTCCCAAGGCTTTGGGCAGTCCTCGACTGCTTTCCCAGGCCACAAGCAGGGAGCTGGAAAAGAAGTGGAGTAGCGGGGACATGAACAAGCACCCATATGAGATCCTGGAGTGTGCAAGGCAGAGGCTTTGGCTGCTAGACTGCTGCTATTAATATTTTAATTAGAGGGAAGGCCCAGTAGGGGCAAGATTTAGGTGACGTGCAAATACAGCTAAGGAACCAAGACATTTGACTTAACACCAGTAAAGGAACAGGAGACTTTTTCCTCTCTCATGGAGATAATCCAAGGTTAATTAGATGAGTTCTCCAAAGGACCTATCCTTGAAATTGCTAAATGTAAATACAAAGAATTGCTTTCCCAGTCAGAAGAGAGCTTCTCGTGAGCTAGTTATTATTTGTACAGACTCAATATGCATGATGTCTGTGACATTTGAAAATGGCTGAGAAGACACGGCGAGCTGTTCCCATGTCTGGAAGCAGGATTCCCAGTCATCATTCTGCTGTGGCATTGGTGGGGAGCTGCCCCTTAAGCACATCCCTCCAGCAGCTCAGGTCCTTTGATCTGTGGTCAAGAGAAGCAAAGGTGAGGGTTACACACAACAACCAACACTTTAATCTTGCCATGACTGACTATAATTTTAGATATATATGTTTTCAAAGTAGGTGTTCTAAAACCCTGTTTAAGTTATGAATCCTTATTTTTCAGTGAGTTGTAAAAGCAACTTACTGAGGAGTATTTCCTTACTAACATGGACTAGAGTAGATGAGAAAATGTCAATATTTCATGGGAGCATGTGTGTATATTTCCTAGATTTATTAACATGAATTATAATTTTTTTTATGAAAGTCATTATGCTCAAGGGTTCTAGAGTGAGGGCCAGAGACTGGTGCTTTCTCTAACGGCCCACAAGCTCTCTACAACAAGTTGCTTGGTTTTCTTGGTCTTGGTCTTCTCATTTTTCTATTGGAGGGGTGGGAAGAATTGGACCAGGTAGTCTTAAAAGTTTTCCATGCCCTTAATAATCTATGAATGAGAAAAAAAAAATCTTTGATGTGGGCTTTTAAATACTATTATTAACTCAAAGAACTCTAAAAGAAGTAATGTGTCCTTAGATGCTTAAAAAAATATCTACCATGGGAATGGGGAGGATGCAGATTAGCCCTGGTCATGTTGCTCTTTTCTCTATAGGATAGTCTGTCTTTCTTTGGACATCGGCGAACTGATCAAACCAGTAGCACTAAATATCAAGGAGTAGAAACTCCTTCTCAAGTAAGTTTTCTTTTTAAAGGGTGGGAATTCCTTGGGAGAAGAGGTTAGGATCGCACCCTAATACCTGGTTTCATTGTAGAATCAGATGGTGGCACTCAAGTGTCTTGCAGTAGGCTTGAGCTGCTCTCCCAAGATGGGGAGAGCTGTTGCTCAATTACTGCCCAGGGTTGGGGAGCACTGCATCCTCCCCGTAGAGCATCCAACTCACCACTTGATATTTGTAGTGGTTTCTAGAGTGAAGGAGTTGATTGCTTTTCTATAATGCCAGATCCCTGAAGGTTAAGCCTTTGATTCCCCCTGTAGAGAGGAACTGAGTCTTTCACAACCTACCAGCAGGGCAATTCAGCCCTCACAGGACATCACAGAAACTGTTTCTGGATGATTTGCCTGTAGGAGTGGAAGGGAAGGCAGAGGGAGATGCTACATAGTAAAAGAGAAAGAAAAAGGAAAATAAACGTTTTTCAAAAGCTACTAATCATGACTGTACTTACAGGCATCTCATTTAATTCTCATAACATTAATGTGGATGTTGCTGAATTTGTTCCTGCTCTTTATGGAAATGTTCAAACGTACACACAAAAAAAGAATTATATAACCAACCCCTCAATAATCACTTAATCCAATAATCAATCTATCATGTTCAATTAATTCCCTCCTCTAGTCAAATTCCCCAACCCTACTTTCCACTTTCTCCTTCTAACCCTGAGTTATTCTAAAGGAAATTCGAGCCATCAGATCATTTTATCCTACAAATATTTTGGTGTAACATCTAATCTAAGAGCTGAAGAAAAACCCAAAATTTTAGCATCATTTATCATATCATAAAATCTTAATAATAATTTTAAGTTTCTATTTTATGTTTTTGATTTTCACAATTGTCTGAGCATCTTTGAAAAATTTACTTTGCTTTGGTTGAGATACAAACAAGGTCCACACATTTTATTCAGTTGCTGTGTCTCTTAAATCTCTTTCAGTTTATAGCTTCCCACCTCATTTTTATTCCTGTGACTTGTTTATTGTAAAATCAGGACATTTATCCTATATAATTGACAACAGTGGAGACCTTGTTGAGCCATGCTGAGGTTTAATATGCACTATCTCATTTAATATTCTTACTTACTCTATGAGTAGGGTTAAATATATCCCATTTTACAGATTGTGAAATTGAAGTTCAGAAAAAGTAAACTCTGACACCAACGCTAAATCTTTCAAACTCTGAAGCCCATTGTAGTCCAAGCTAAGCACCCATTCTCTTTTGTATTGTTTCCCTCAAACCAAAGTGAGAGCTCTTGGAGAATTCTTAGGTAGATGGGAATATGCCTATGAATGAGAGGTTATCTTTGTGTAAAGTGATGGTAGCTAAATATTCAGGTACCCTGGTCTTTGATAGCAGAATTTTATAGCTGCTTGCCCTAGATCTTGGGAAGAAAGGAAAGAATTCAGCCTTATCCTCTAATACTTTTCTCTCACACCTAAGCCAAACCAACCAACCAACCAACCAGCCACTACCAACACAATGAAGATAGACATAGACCCTAGGCTAAAATACACCATCATGTCATTCCTGTGCTCAGTCTATGATACCTCCCTGTTGCCAATGGCAAAACACTATGTGCTGTAACCTGGTTCTCAACATCTTCTACAGTTTGATTTCTCAAGCCTTTTCTTTTTTGTAAGATTTATTTATTTTTATTGGAAAGGCGGATGTACAGGGAGGAGGAGAGACAGAGAGGAAGATCTTCTCTCAGATGATTCACTCCTCAAGTGACCGCAACAGCTGGAGCTGAGCCAATCCGAAGCCAGGAGCCAGGAACTTCTTCTGGGTCTCCCACGTGGGTGCATGGTCCCAAGGCTTTGGGCCGTTCTCGACTGCTTTCCCAGGCCATAGGCAGGGAGCTGGATGGGAAGCGGGGCTTTCGGGATTAGAACCGGCGCCCATATGGGATCCCAGTGCATGCAAGGCTAGGACTTTAACCACTATGCTATTGTGCCCTGCCCCTCAAACCTTTTCTTATACTTTGTGTTGTGGCATATCCCATGCTGTAGCACATTTAGACTGCCAACTTATCAATACCATAAGTCCTCCTGCTGTAAGCCTGGTGTCAAGAGTCAAGGGTACGTTTGATGCAGCTCTTTCAAAGACTTTTCCCACATATCTTCCCTCTGCATTTCTCCTGCAGCCCTGCACAGCCTCCCCGACTCCTGTCCACAACTGACATCCCATACCCTACAACTGAATGTCTTCTGATTCACTAGGATAGCTGTTGACTTCACTTCAGATCCCAGATCTGAGAGCTGTGCTGGCAAGGCCCCAACACAGGATTCCCTTTATGTCTGGTGACAATTCTCACTACACCATCACATTCTGACCCTCCACAGTGGACCTTTCTCCTGATCGTGTTACAGTCATCCCTCAGTTAAGAACTTTCTGGTAGAAATAGAGCAGTTAATTTGATGAGTGCTTCTCCCTAGTGGATAGGGAAGTCTCTGAACTTCTGGGTCCAGCTGGTTCAGTAGCAGAATTTTTCAATTTCTTGAAGAAAGATTCAAGGACAGCCCTGAGAAGCAGCTCATCACAGAAAGGATGAGGCTAAGATAATTGCAGAGCTTTCTTGCAAAAACAGAACTTGGGGCGGCGGGTGGGAGTAAAGAACACTAACTGGCAGAGACAAGAGAATGGACTGTAGCCTACCTGACAGATGCAAGGTCTCTTGAGTTTTCACAAATACCGTTTTGCCATGAGCTATTCTCCACCACATCACAGAGCTTTGTCTAACTCAGTCGCAACCAAGCTCCCATCTACTCATTGATAACATTGTAATCTACAAGCCTATAGGCAAGACCCGACTCCTTTTTGGTTCTCTCGTGCAGTATTTTTTTTCTTCCCCAAGGCAGATATCCAGTTGTGAGGCCACATAAATAAAAACTTCTAGTTATATAATGTCACCCAATAAGTGTTTCCACAGTTTCTTACTGCCCTTATCAAGCTCTATGCCCTGCCCTCCACAATAGGAACATTGACTTTTGGCTTTTCATCTCCATATAAGTGGAACTTACTGTTGCTTTGCAGAATAGATACGTTGAATATTTTGAAAAAGTGAAACATGTGTATCATTGGGATCTCCCTCCAAGAAAAATACTGAAGCCGAACAAAATTATTATCTATTGCATTCACAGTAAGTGCTCGATGTATAACTGAAGAACTGGGCTGGGGGAGAGGAGCACTATTTTCAGCCTTTGGGAAGGTTTTGTTTGCAGCTATGTACGGATGAGCCTAACTCCCAGGTGCCTTTTTGACTGCTCCCCCGGTAGCTGACTATCGGCCTAGCAACGCATGACCACAACTGCCATGCTTAGATACTCTTCCCCTTTCTCTTTCCCTCACCCACATGGTGGCTCCATCCCACTCCCTCCCCTGCTGTGGTCATTGCTCCTCTGGCCTCAGCCTCTTACACCGAGGGGAGAAAAGCCTAGAATGCCCTTGAAACCACTTCTTCCTCACACTCACCTGTGATTCAGGATTCATCTTGGCAGAGGCTTCCTGCCATCATCTTCTCTCCTGCTCCTTGCATGGATCCTGTTCCTCACGACCCAGGTCTTTTCCTTTCTTTTCTCCTCCACACTGCTCCCCTGCCTCCTGCCAGCACTCCATCAAACTGTCTTGAATACTTGAAAAGCAAATATGATTTTCTTTTCCCTGTTGCCATGGACCTGAGGACCTGGCTGGGTCCAGAACCTGTACTAAGTGTCCCCTCTGCCCTTAAGGGGGCCTTGAGTGGTCAGCAGAGGGAAGAGTGAAGTACATGTATAAAGAGCTGATTGCACTGTTGGTGGCCAAAGAGAGCTTCCTGTGGGGAAGCCGCCCCCACCTCAACCTGATCTGTGAGAACTGACAGAAAGCAGAGCTATAGCGGTTTGTCTAACCAAGTATTATTAGTAGTAAAAATTCTGGCCAACTTCAGAACTATTTATCCATTTCCAGAACACAAGGAGACAAATAAAGCTGGAGTTGGGATCTACTATTAACAGGAAAGCAAAGAAATTGCTCAGATTGCCTATTTTTTAGGACCTGAGAAAGAAAAGAAAGCATGGAGGGAGAGGAACTGGCCTGAAATCCCATATTTTTGTTTATATCATCCTGCACAGCACATTTTTATGGGAGGTGGAAAAGCAGGAATGTCTCACTGCCCCACTGCCAGAGGCAGCACAGGGTGGGATTTCTTGAACCCCTTAAAGTAAGACCCACTGTGCCACCCACACTGAGGCCTCTAAGGAGATGCCAGGTACTAGACAGCACAGGTGCCATGGAGCCAGATGCTTGGGATCTTCAGCCTTCTGAGGTTTCATACAAAGCTGGATGGAGACATATTTTCTATTTTGTAAGATTTAAAAAATTTATTTCAAATCATAATTACAGAGAGAAAGAGTGAGAACGTGAGTCATTTTCCATCCACCGGTTGGTTCACTTCCCAAATGCTCACAGTGGCCAGGCTGGGCTAGACTGAAGTCAGGAACTTCTTCCAGATCTTTCACATGGATTCAGAAACCCAAGAGCTTGGGCAATTTTCTGCTACAGCAGGAGACAGCTGAAGTGTGAGGCTCTGCCACACACGTGCAAAGCCTGGATTGAGTTCAGGATCCTGGCTTTGGCCCAGCCCAGCCCGCTCCTGCCTGCTGTGGCCACTTGGGGAGCTAGTCAATGAGCGAATGGATGATTTCTCTGCATCTTGTATCAACCTGCCTTTCAAATACAATGAAAATAAAAGAATGAAAATTGAAGCATGATTACTGTATAACTTTATGAGATTATTTAGTTCTATTCATATTTTTAGTGAAATACACAGGGTTGAATGAAAGGCAATAAAAACTAAATGGAGGTTTCAGAAACAGGTTTTTGAGGAAGTGCTAAAGAAAGTGGGATACTCGAATGAAATAGTGAATGAAACATCTCTCTGTAAATATCTACTGAACACCACAGGAATGTTTAGGTATAGCTACTCTATTTTCATAGAGATTGCATTAGGCTTTGGACTTAGAGCATAAGGAATGCAGGCCCTATTATTGGGAAACATTGCGATTAGAACTCTGAAGAGATCAACTCGTGCTACAAACAAAGATTGCAAGTCATTCTTTGTAGGGCTTTTTTTGGGGGGGACACTGATGTGACGAGATTTCAGGTCTTAGAAACGATACGTGTTTTTCTCTTTGTTCTCTCCTCCTCTTTCTCCTCTATTCCCCTCTCATTCTCTCCCTTTGTCTTTCTTTTCTTTCGTTCATTCTTTCATCTTGAAAATTCTGCTTTAGGAGACAAAACTGGGTTTGAAGCCTAGTCTTTCAATAACAAAATGCAAATGTTGACTGGTGCAGTGCTGATCATAACAGTTTTTTTTCTCTTTTCCATCTGTATGTTAATTGGCAAGATATTTTGATCTTTGCTGTAACTAGCCTATCTTTTTACTTTCACACAGGTGTTGGAAAAGGTGATGGAAGTGACCTAAATGTTCAAGTGCTCGCAAAGCAAAATTTAATTTATTCATGTTCTTCCCAAAATTGCAAGGTAAGAGAAAAGCATGTGAACTGAAAATTCTGATGTCTGTTTTAACACTGACTGTCAAATCAGCATGTTAGTCTCCCCAAATCATCATTCACCACAAACATGTTATGTTGCTTTGTAGTCATCATTCAAACTGGTGACTCTGGGTTTGATACAAACCAGAGCTAAAGTAACCACATTGTTCAAAAATATTTCAGGGCATTTTCTAGAATCTATTTCATTTCAAATTATGGCTTCACATTTTACTTTCCCACAAATGCTGAGCATGTTCCTAGGAATCTATCAAGATTTTAATTTCAGATTCTCATCAAAATTAGCCATTTCTCCCTCTTGGTCATTTTATCTTTTACTGGACAGCACTGATCTTCAGATTGTAGTGTGCATGAAAATCACCCACAGGCTTGTAAAGATGCACATTCCTAAGTTGTACCCCAAAGCACGATTCAGGAGATCTGGAGTGGGGCCAGTTATCTGCAAACTTAGCAGTGCCCCAGATGCAAGCATATGGATGGGGTGGGGGAGTCTTTCCCCAAAGCAGTGAAAACGTGGTAGTCAATGTTTTACCAAAGACTACTTACAGAACTTTTCTGGGACAATAAGAAAGCTTCTTTCATGAGTCTAAAAAATGTAAACTTTCAAAATTCCTTCCATGCTTTTGCCTCAGACTCCTCGATTCCCCACACTGTTCCTGATCTTTTTTTTTTTTTTTTCTTTGTCTCCTTTAGCTGAGTTTACCTGGGCCTGATACTTGGCCATCTCTTCTCATTTCTTAAATGTTCCATTTTTGGTTACACTCAGCCATTTCCCTTCTTTAACCTGCCATTTGCACACTCACTCACAGAATAGATATTTATGAGCACACTCTGTTGCTAGATGAAAGTGCTACAAAATGGACAGTTTTTTCTCCAGCAATTCAAATACAGTAATCAAATCCAAATTGATCAAACAGAGCTTTTCCTCTGCTTCTGCAAATGGCAACATCATTCTTGCACTTGGGTCTTAAGATGTGCTAGAATCCTCGAATCTCCCTTTGCCTAGCCCTGCCCCACCCATGTCCACTTAGTCACCAATTTCTGCTAATCATCCCTTTACAAATTTTCTCCACTCTCATTTCCTTTATGTCCTAAGACCTTATTTGCTCATGCCTAGCTTTCTCCAATAGTTTCCTGGCCTTGTTTTTCTTCTTACACAACACAGGGTGTAGAGTCCTACAACATGCATCCTAAAATAGTGCTCCCATTGTGAAGAGCTGTAGGTAGAGCAAAAGAATGTCACGTGTCCATGCTCCATGCCAGCTAATATCTTCAGTTCAACATTCTTATCTGTTATATAAAGATCACCTCTCAAGTGTTATGAGAATCAAATTAGGTAATAAATGTGAAATTACTTTGTTAGCTATAAATTACCAAATAACTATTAACACATGTTAGCAGTTAGGGCACTTTATCATACCAGACACCCACCACCATATTCTCTGGCAACTTCACTTTTATTTCCATGGCTCTTGAACTCTCAAGCTATAATAAACCTACCAAACCTGAGCTGATTTCCATCAGTAACCAAGCTGCAGGCTCCATTCCAAGTAGTTCAGGTCACCATCACCTCTGGTTCTTAGAATACAATTCTAATCTCTGTATCATGTTTTTGTCTGTCTTCTCCCTTCCTTCTCCCCATGATGGTCCCCATGTGTGCACTAGATTCTATTTTTGGTGTCCTGCTTCAATTATCTAAACCCTTCCATGCTCAACTCAGAATCTACCTCCTTGAAAGATTCTGTCCTCTCCGTCTCTATCAGTGCCACCTACTGCAGTTCCTAACAGCACACTCAGTCCTCATCATAGAGTCTGACACTGACTTGACTACTTTTCCTTGTAAGTGCATCCTGACAGGATTGAGTATGTACCTTACCCCTTCACAGAATCCAGCATAGCCCTTTCTCACTGTGGCTGCCATTTTTATATAATGATCAAGTAACACAAGAAAATTTTAGTAGAATTTCAAAATTATTTGTTCTAGAAAATCTATCTTTGGTCATTCCATCCAGTAGCCTACAATGGCCATTGATTCCACCCCAACACATGCTTTTTGATAAAGTGTTTTGTGCTGCTTCTTGAATACTAGTGTCAGTTCTAACACTGAAGTTCTTATTGCATTATCAAAAGAGGCCCAACATATGAAAATTAAGTGACAAACACTAAATAATAGCATTTACTTGGCTAAATTTAATTTTTAAAAAAGGACATTTTGCTATTCAACAGTGTCCCGTTATAATTCAGAAACAATTTTATAGGCATTTACAGAATTGCAACTTTATAGAAAAGATGGTTAACACTTATTAATACATGGAATAGCTAGGCTAGGAGACCAAGGAGTTCTAGATAAATGTGGAAAGGCTGGACAAGGGCATGAATGTCAGTTTTAAATATCTCATTAGCAGCTAGATTTTAGTTCTGAAATTCATGTGTTCACAGATATTTCATGACATTGAAATGGACAGAGTGATCATTGACTTGTCCAACTGTCCAGTTGTTTATGACGATGTGAAAATGAGATTTCTCTCAAAGGTGAGTAACCAACACAGTACTCTTCCGCAGCACTTGTTCGGGCTTTTGAATGATTTTGGTTTTGAATGTCTGTTGTTGCAGTTCTCAAGTAGGGAGAGGCAAGATGCGAATTTTTCACCTGGGAGAAGCATCATATGTATGCTCTTGAAAAAGAACATACGTGATTTAAAGCTATTTTCCTCATTTAAAAAAATTTATACAACTGACATATATTAAGCTTATTTGTTTTTCTCCCCAATCCTAAATTATTTATATAGATCAGTATTCAAAAAACCTACAAAAACCAATGCTAAAAAAACCAAAACCAAAACCAAAAAAAAACGATGTTTTTGCTGCATAGTAATGGTAACTTTTTTTTACATCTTGAAAATATATTGCTACAAAGTGAAGGAGATTTTATTTTCCTCTGAATTGATACTTATTATAAATAGTATTCAGCCTTATGTGCTTTGAGAATAAAAATGCCTTCCATTTTCATTACTTTGAATTTATCATGTGCATTACTTACCAGTCATAGTGTTATGTCTGAATATTTCTCTGCATGTAATTTATAAGTCTCAATAGCCCAATTCATTTTCCAATGAATTACCAACCAGAACTGCCAACAAATAGTAACTGCAACTTAAAATTTCTTTCTTGGTGGCTCCTTCACCCCTTGCTTGCTACCTTGCTTGGAAGAAAATCTCCCTGTGTTGAAACAAGTAACCTGGAGTTCTCACATTGGCCGCTTGCCTGCTTGCCGCCTACATAACCATAATGGAGCTGCTCTAACTGCCTGTTCAAACATTACTTTTTAAATAGAAGCAATAGTGTAAAGGTCCTTGGCCCAGGCGGCCCTGGTAAATCCAGCCTTTGAACATGAAAACACTTAAAAATGTCAGATATTTGTACCATCATCAGTAACTATGGTTAATTGGTCAATGTAGCTGTTCCTTGAGGGAGCGAATGAAACATGTTGCATTTGCCAGTATCTTGGTCTTGAGGGTTCTCTGGGTGGGGGGTGGCTAACAGGGCTCCAGGTGAGGTGGTCACAGATGGTCACAGTATGCTTTCCACCAGATAGGTTGTTGTCTTAGCAGATTGAGGCGCAGTGCCTGTGAACAGCAGGTGGCTCTCTCCCAGGAAGCCAGTACACCTTGTTAGGGTCAAAAGGAGAGGGGTGGGCCGTTCAGGAGATGCAGAGTCATCAAGGAGGTAGAAAGTAACAGAGACAGACTTGCCCTTACTGTGGTGCAAAGTTCGACCTGAGCAAGTTTCCCATGGGGAGGTCTAACTAGTGGTGGTTTTAAAGCAAGGTGTAAATTCCATACAGTCATACTGTGACTCAGAAGTGATCACTGTAGCATGTGTACACAGTTACTGAGTATGAGGGTTTGTGAAGTGAGCCAAGCCGGCTGTGTCTAGCTATCTCATAGGAAGGTAGTAACTAGGAGGTGGCTGCACAGGGCAGACATTTCAGTCATATTGTGGAACTGGGAGGAGGTAGAGAACTGGGAACTTTGTCAGGGGTGACCAAAGCCCTGCCTCTGGTATGATAAAGTTCCAGCTTACACCTAAAATTGATGCCCAGGTTGCAAGATTTCAGTACAACACATTTGGGTGTAAATAGGCATAAGTTCTTAATAGGTTATTTCATACTATCCAAACCAAATTAAACCAGTGATCTACATTTATAAATATCACAGAAAATGCCATTTCCTTTATATTATATTTATTATATTATTCAAAAGGCAGGGTATCAGAAAGAAAGGCAGAAACAGACACAAGAGCCAGTGCTGGGCCAGGCTGAAGATGAGAGCCATAAGTTAAAGCCAGGTCTGCCACAAGGGTGGCAGGTCCCCAGGAACGTGGGCCAGACACATTAGCAGAAAGCTGGATAGAAGAGGAGCAGCCTGGACTTGAACCAACACTGAAATATAAGATGGTGACATTGCAAGTAGTGGCTTAATTCACGGCACCTCAACACCAACCCCTTACATTTTAAAGCTATTTAAAAGCAGAGAGATGGAGATCATCTGCTGGTTTGCTCCTCAACTGCACACAACAGCCATAGCTGGGCAAGGCTGACACTGGGAGCCAGGAATTCAAATATAGGACTCGCATGTGGATAGCAGTGGCCAAACTACTTAAGCGAACACTTACTGTCTCCAGGGTGTGCGTTAGCAGGAGGCTAGAAACAGAAGCCATTCTGGGACTTGAATCTTGGCTCTCTTACATAGTGTACTGGCGTCCCAAGCAATACCTTAACCACCATGCCAAAAGCCCATTCCATCCCTGAAGTTCCTGCCAGAAAGAGGACACCACAGCACTCTCTTAAAGCCGCCCCCTAGTGTCTTCTTTGTGAATCATCATACAGTAGATGATTTGATAGGTACAATTGGTGAATCAATATATAAAGGAATAAAGGAAGGAATCAATATATAAAGGAATAAATGAAGAAATTTTAATACATGTCGAATTAGCTCTTGGTGCCAATCTATTGTGGAAATAACGTTTTTTTCCTTTAACCATGTCTTTTTAGAAACTACCCAACTACTATGACAAATGTGCATTTTTCTTTTGGTTTCATACATCTTTCATACAAAACAACAGGTATGGATATAATATAAACCCAATAGAAATAGCTTAATCTTCAGTGCCTGTGTGTGAGGCATAATGGCAATTCTTTTGCCCATTGTTATAAGCTCAGTTTGTAAAACAAAAAATTTTAAGTTACCATTCTTCATGGCTCTTATTCAACGAGATTATTTTAAAACAATATAAGGCTCAGTGCTGCCTTAACCTCAAGGCCATGCCAGAGGGCTGTGATCTGCCATCAGATCCTGAATGTGGTGACAATTCCCAGGGAAGCTTCATGTGAACATGCTCACGAGCTTGAATTCAAGCTACGGCAGGCCCTCCGTAAGTAAACTGTCCTAAAGTCAAGCATGACCGCTGGAGGTTCAGCTGGTCTAAAAGTTGTTTGGCACATGCATGTGTACAACAAAAACCTTAAGATTCAGTAAGTATTAATGAAGACAGCTAAGAAATAATGTAATAGTCTCCCGTTTACACATGATTCTCAACAACTCAATCAGGAGCCCTTTTATTAAAAACAAAATCATGTATTACTTGGATTTGAAGAGTATTGTTCCAAAGAACCTTTTGCCCACAGCTGGAAACTCATTTCTGAGTCTGAAAGTTCTCTACTGTGGGGACTTATTCCATTGTAAAAAAAAAAAAAAAGTAGTACCAAAACACCATAGGAGAAAATATTTTAAAAGTCACTCAGGTTTCAGCAGAAGTGTTTGCAACTGCATGTGGCATGAGGTGATATTCACAATACCCAATCCTATTCTGCTACAAATCTGAATGGGCCTTTTTATCCAGTCATTTCTGGATGTATACAAGCATTAAACTTTGATTCATCACATGAGCAAAGTCCCTCAAACAGACTTGGATAGGGCTGAGTTTGGTGCTACTCCTGAAAAGTGGCTCTTCCTGACGGCTACAGTATTGTCCTTTGAAACTCTGTGTTCCCATTGGAGAAGCAACAAGCTATGTGGTCCCTTTCATGTAAGTTTCTAAACATTTCTGTAACCTTCAAATTTGCATACCACTTAGTAAAGCAGTTTCTATAATTATCAGAATGTTGTTTAGCCAACAATATCAACTTTATCATTGGGAACATGGTATTATGTTCTTGTGTTTTACTTCAAAAATATATACATATTTATTTGAAAGGCAAGAGAGAAAAAGAGATATGCATCTTCCATCCCCTAGTTCATTCCCCAAACGGTCGCAATGGTCAGGGCTGTGCCAGGCTGCAGGCAGAAATCACAAACTCCACGCACTAAGGCCCAAGCACTAAGCCATCTCCTGCTGCCTTTCTAGGAATGTTAGCAGGAAGCCGGACCGAAAGTGGAGCAGCTGGTACCAGAACCCATACTTTCATATGGTATGCTGGCATTGTAGGTGGCAGCTTAATTAACTATACCACAATGCCGGCACCATTACCAAGTCTTATTACACATCTAGTCTCTAGTGGCTTCCTACCAAAGACAAAGGCATTTTGCCAAAGATGTGGAGAAAGCCAGCTAAGAAAACACACAAGGGCTGAGGTCCTGTATGTGGCGGTCAAGGCTTCTCAAAGAGCTCAAGGGGCCCTAGTGTAGGGCTCTTCCCTTAACCCCAAAGTGAAACCTAATGCATGGTGCTTCTCCCCCCCACCAGGCTGTACCTACAAAGAAATCAACTGGACAATCCTCACAAACCAAAATCATGGAACATTTATCACTCCCAATTTGCAGTGGAGGTTTATTTTGATAAGACCTGAGCTGAAGTTACAGCTGAGACCGGTTGAAGCAGCATAAAACTGTATTTTTACAAACCCTCACACATTGATATCTTCCCAAACCTTCAAACATGTATATAAAAGTGTATATAGTTCGAGAAAATTTTAAAACCAAGTAAAATATCAGTGGCAAATTCTTTTTTTTCAAATGTATGTATGTATTTATCTGAAATGTAGAGCCACAGAGAAAGAGCGAGCTGAGTGAGTGAGTGAGTGACTATCTTCTGTCTGTTAGTGTACTCCCCAAAAGGTCACACAGCTGAGGCGGATCAGGCTGGACCAGGAGCACAGTATTCCATCCAGGTCTCCTCTGTGGAAGGGTGAGGCCTAAGCACTTGGGCCATCCTCCACTCCCTTCCCAAGCACCTTAGGAGGAAGACGCTTCAGAGGTGGAACAGCCAGTACTTAACCAGCACTCCAATATGTGATACCAGTATTGCAAGCAATGGCTTAACCCATTACACCACAATGTGGGCCTCTGTTTCTCTCACCTACCTCTTAAAAAAAAAGTATAATTATTTTTGAAAGGCAGAGTTATAGGAAGAGAGGGAGAGATTATCATCCACTGGCTCACTTCCCAGATGGCTGCAATGACCAGAGCTGGGCCACCTTCTCAGTCTCCCATGTGAGTGCAGGGTCCCAAAGCCTTGGGCCATCCTTGCTGTTTTCCCAGGGCACAAGCAGGGAGCTGGAACAGATGTGGAGCAGCTGTGATTCGACCCAGAGCCAGTATGGGATTGTAGGCAGAGGCTCATCCTATTACACTATGGCACCAGGTGAAAGTCTTTAGGTTTTTCCATGTTTAATATCATGTCATCTGCAAACATGGATATTTCAACTTCCTCCTTTCCAATTTTAATGTCTAATTTTTCTCCTCTAATTAACTCCCCCCAGTTCTGGCTCCCAATGGAGGAAAAGATCACAGAATATGGTTTCTAGCCCCTTCCATGTTTCTACTAGCACCACTCCCTGTCACTCATGTTACAGAAGCATGTGCTGTCCCAGCAGGCAGCATGAGCTCACTGATGGTCCACACAGCAGTGACTCAAGGCAGGTTCTATGACCGGCCTAGGTGAACAAAGAAAAAAACAAACACTTGGCCGGCTCAAGGAAGGGCAAAAGAGGGAAGGAAACCACAACTTTTAAGAATCAGTATTTTGACATTCAGGAGGTTAACAGTGGAGGTTTCTCTTCTCCCACCTCCAAGACTCACCAAAATATCTGGCACTTTCAAATCACCATGTTAGCCTGGGTTTGCTCCGGTAAAGCACACTTGTTTAGATCTCTGGGGGCATTGTGTACACACATCCCAAAATGGAAAAAAAAAATTTTTTCAGCAACTCAAACAAATTTAAGTGATACTGGTTTGCTTAAACAGAATCTATTAACGTGGGATAGGATTATCCAAGACTTATAACAAGCAGTTAAATTATTTTAAAAACATGGAGGTACAGAGAGTAATTCTACTGGGCCATGATTCTTAACTGCAGTGTCTGCACACTTTTTTGTCACCTACTGTGAGACTGTGTGAAGCACTTTTGCAATAAATGAAATGTTTCTTGCAATAAAGCCACTACCTTGAAACATTACCCACCACTTGACTATTCCTGACCGCTGGTTCTCAGCATGGATATAAAGCATGCAAATAAAAGTCATCGTAGACTCAAGTAGAAGGTAAATAATTTAATGATACAATACTCAAATTTCTTTAAACATAATTTTTTAAACAGTGTTTTTGGAGTACAGATCTAAAATGGTATAAATTGTACCCAAATACCAAGCCCTGAATTACAAAATAGAATGAAAATAATTCTCTTGACTGAGATTTCTAATTCTGACTCCCCTGCCTAAGGTTGTTACTGTTGGG
This sequence comes from Ochotona princeps, assembly GCF_030435755.1. Taxonomy (NCBI): domain Eukaryota; kingdom Metazoa; phylum Chordata; class Mammalia; order Lagomorpha; family Ochotonidae; genus Ochotona; species Ochotona princeps. The sequence goes on from NC_080843.1 coordinate 51,628,211, forward strand.
TTACTACTCAGGGTTACTGTTGAGCTAATAACCCTTTCCTGGGCAATTTGCAAAATCCCCAACCAACAGGGCTATTTGGTGTTAATCTAGGCCTGTTCAAACAGAAGTGGACAAAATGGTTTTCTCAGAAATGTAAGGCCAGCTCCAAGCCCCAGCCCAGGCCCATGGGCCACACCCTGTTGTTTCTAGCACTGGAGTTAAGAGCTGCCACAGAGGCCCAAGAGTTAGCCAAATGCTTAAGGAAACCAGGGGTTTCCCATCATGTTTACCTGACGCCAAGAGGCAGAGACATGCAGGTAGAGGCTAGGCTATTCCTGATAAGCCCACCTTGGGCTTTCAGCTTCATGGCCTGTGTGGAAACACTTAATTGAGAGAGCCCCTGGTGCTCTTGGAGCAACAGAGAGTGGCTGGAGCCTCCTCTAGTGGTGACCAGATGGTCTGCCCACATCACACAGCCAACAAACAGCTGCCCATCCCAAGCCTGTGCTGAGCAGATCAACTATGGGTTAATATATGCATGTAACTGGCCAAGCTTAAACCATTGCTTTTATGCCCTGTTGTTTTATGAAGTCACACCCCACATACAGTCACCATTACAATTAACTGAAGACCCGCATCAAACATGGGTGGCAGGGATGGACAGATCTGAAGGTAAGTACTTGCAAGGGGGGGTCAGCCCGTACTACAGAATTGAAATGGCTCGCTCTAGTTCTGACGGGAGAGAATAGACCCTCCAGTCTACACCACCACCAGGTAGGAAACAAAAGCTTCTCTTGGCTTTGGCATGCTCTGTTCCCTGCAAGTTTCTGGTCAGGTGGACCCAGGTGGATCACTGGGCCTAGACAGGCCAACAGACAACCCAGCCCTACCCAGGCTACAGCAGCCACATGAGTCTTTGTCAAAGAACAACAGCTATGTCCATTCCCACCCAGCATGGAGGGGGCTCACTGGAAGAGAAGGGACGCAGCTGAAGGCCATACTGCTTGCCCAAGGCCCTGTGCCCCAGGCCACATGCCACAACATGACTGCTATGTGGGTTCTGGGCCTGCCAGCAAAGACCTGGCATTGCTGTAGGACAGTGCTCTGGGAGAATTTGAGAATGTGGACACTACACCAGGATGTAGGTTATGCTCTTCAAAATCTACGGGGATATTTTAGTTTTCAATGTATCACATGAAAACTTTTTAATAACAACTTTAACAGCTTAGTACAGTATACAGGTTAAGTAGTTTTTTTTTTTTTTTTAAAGACCCTGTAACTAGAATAGGTTAAAAAATTATTTATAAGAAACTTCTTGGAAAACAGTCACTCATAACAAACAGTTTTCCTTAATCCATTCCCATCCAAACTGCACACACTGCTAGGGTGATGCACATGCCCTTCGAGCCCTTTTCAGCCTGAGGGTAGGGGCCCCAACCACTGGTCACCCCTCGCTCATACCGCAAACAGCACCACCACCTCTTCCATTTCAACACAAATTAAGGGCAGAAGGTATAGAACGTAAGAGAGAAGATCCGTCCGTAAAGTTTAAGACCTGGGGCAGAAGGAGAGGGAAGACAAAATCTTCAAGACTCATTCCACATCGATCCCGTGCTCCATGAAACCCTGAGGAGAACCGAGGTCCTCATCCCCCGGTGTGTGGAGCGAGACCTGCCAAAACACTTCAGTACGCTTCCAACTGGCTCATCATCAGCTTCCTGCTGTACTCGTAGGCCAAAAACAGTGCCCCATTGGCAGGGAACGCCCGAATCATAGTAGGTTTCAGTCCAGAATATAAGGCTGCTATTCCTGGAAAACAAAAGGGCAGTCAAAGATGATGACAATCCCCTCGGGGCTCCCCCACACAGGTGCATCGCCAGGGGTCCTGACGCTTACACATCCAAGCAGTTGCACTTACACTGACACAAAATGGCAGGACTCGCTGCCAGATTGTCTCTAAGCAGATTCACAGAAAGATCTGGCACAGCCAAGGGGTAATGGCTGTGCTCCAAAAAAGAGAGGTGGCCACTGCAAAGCATGGTCCTCTTTGGCAAAATAAAAAAATAACCCACACCTTACAAGTTGCGGCCAGGTGACTTAGGACAGAGAATCGTGCCAGGCACCCGTTCCCTATTCTTCAGAATTATGAAAACAAAGCTAAAATGCTGGGCATTCAGAAACAAAGCCATGAGTGCAAATGCATACCCAGTGCCAGGAGGAGGGGCTGAGGCAGGGAGAAAGAGCGTTGGGACCCAGGGCTGCTGAGGACTAGCACAGCCGTGACCGTCACCCTCCTGTGTCACTCCAGTTCAGCCACCAGCAAACCCACCTTCGCTCTTCACAATACTTATGAAAGTCCCTATAAATCCCGCCTGCTTTCCAGACATTGAAAGAACTTGAATTCTGGATTTGATGCAGTCCACTGGGTACACCACAAGCCAGAGGCAAATGCCACCTACTCCACCACTTAACATCAGAGGGACAGGACCTAGAGCAGAAAAACAGCAAACAGCATTTGTGTCTCTTGTAGAGCTGACGAGGTGTTTCCAGGGGATGGTGACATAAGGGCTGCAGACAGGTGACAACAAATCTGCTGGCACTGCACACACTGTGCGGGTCCACCATGGAAGCAAAGATGACACGGCTCTGCTGGGTCAGCAAGGATCGCCTAGGGGCTCGCTCAGATGACAGGCTCTAGAGGGGAGTGTTTAGGCTGGCTACCTAGGTGCCCAGACCCTTCAAGTGGGGCTCCTGGCTCCAAGGAACCAGCAAGCCCCAGGAACAAGGCAGAATGGAGGCCAGCGCATCACAAACCATTTTGGCCTGGAGCGTTTTTAACAGTTGGTGCCCCACAGCCCTGAGTCTTCCTCTATGGAAGAACGCAAACAGCAAGCCTGCAGGCTCACCTAGCCTGAGCTGATCCAACATGAGATGCTGGAGAAAAATGAACTCATTCCTGTGAGCCTAACACTGTGCCCAGTGGGGTCAAGCAGTGGCACAGGATGAGCCAGACACCACCCATGGCTCACTGCTCCATGAAAACCCCCAAGATCCCCACGCTGTGAGCCACAGGACTGGTGGCAGGAACTGTGCCCCTGCCTCTCCTTCCACCAGAAAGGAATCTCTGCCCACTCTTCTCCCTCTAACCTGGATCCTGAACCATGTAGCACCTGTCACAAGATGCGTGGAGCAAGCCGCGTCCGCCCAGGGCCTGAAGCAGCTGCTATACATGCAGGGAGGGTGTTAGCACCTGCCATCAAATCAGCTTCCACCCTCTGGACACTTCCCAGGGTCCCGGGGGACAGACAGACACTACACCAGGAGAAGCAGACCTCACCACATCCCAGTGCTGCTGTTGATGGGAATGCATTTACCTAGTTCATCTTTTGATGTCCCTGATGCAAAAAACGACCGGCTCAGTTCATAGCCGCCAAAGAAGAAGAAGTAGCCTGGTACTTCTCGAAGTAAAGTGCTGGAGAGGCCATGGTAGAAGCCCAAAGGGCCATCCTTTCTCAGAATGCTCTTCACAACAGACCAGACTGTACTGGGAGGAGAAACAGAGACGCAGGTTACAGTGGCTGGGTGTTAAGACTGACTGGCAGTGATAAGAAACAGCCTTCTGGTTCACAGGTCTTACGGCTAGTCTTACGGCTACTAAGCCGTGTCCTCCCCAGGTGACAACAGCCAGTTCTCAAGTGTTGACTGATCACTGGCCAGCGCCTGTGTTGATCAACACCCATAATGACAGACACCTGTGCTCACAGGGATCTGGCCAGTGTTTTAGAGCTGGGGCTTGCCCTGGGTAGGTACACTAGAAGGGCTGGGGAGAACGTTACCATCAGAACCATGGGTGCTCAGACTGAACCCTGAAATTTTCACGTAAAACCTTGGCTTGGGCATAGAACACGAAGCTCAGCTTACACACCAGCACTCGGGAAGGCCGGCCACTCTGCACCTCCAAGTGTGGCTGAGGAGGGTGCTTCATGTACCCAGGAGGTGCAAAGGAGAGCTCTGGCTTGCTGTGGCACTAAACACGAGCACCTCAGCCATTTCTGGGGGCTGGGCCAGCCCCACAGGACTGGCTTAACAGAATGCCATCAACCCTGACTGGCAGCAGAAGCACCCAGAAGGCACAGGAGAGAAATCTGCTTTGGTATCTGTGACTTAACTTTAGCGCAACAGAATCCGATGAAAGCCACACCCAAAACAGCACAACACAGCTGGCGCTTGCTCGCTCGCTGGCACTGGGGTCACTTACTTTTGGCTGCTGGCAACTTTTCCCGATGTTTGCATCTCATACATGGCCTGGAGGCGACACTTCACCAGCTCGGTGGGGCAGAGCACCAGTGCTGCAAAGGCTGAGGCGAAGGAGCCGGCGGCCGCGTTCTGCATATCACTTTAAGCGCAAGCACAGGAGGCCCATTACCTACTGCCTCACGCACACCTGCACGCAGCGCTGTCCACACTACCAGCATGCAGCCCAAAGGTGAACTGCAGGGGTGGGAGGCCCAACTCCCACATGGGGGTAGGACAGCCAACATATGTGGTGCCCTAAGTCACATAGCCACCACGTGACAGCACTGGGAGGCAAACCCAGTCTACCTGACACAGCACACCCACGCTCTTCATATTAATCGCTGTGTAATGGACTACAGGCCCATGTCCCTGCTCCTGACACACACACTCCTGGGGTGAAGCCCAAGCCCCCAGTCTGATGGGGTTTGGAGATAGGGTGGCCCGTCTTCCTTGTCATTACTCCCCAACAATGCAGTGTAACAAATTTCTACATAATATTTATACTGTACTAGGAGTTTTTTTGTTTTGTTTTCGATTTCTTTACTTGAAAGTCAGAGTCACTGAGAGAGAGGGAGAGACATAGTGATGGATTTTCCATCTGCTGGTTCCCTCCCCAGATGGCCGCAACAGCTGGGCTGGGCCAGGCAGGAAAAGAGGGAGGTGTGATGAGCTGGGACTCCTGACCCCTGGAAAACCACACTGCCTCCTTCCCCTCCATCTGCCACACCCACCTTCCCAGGAGGTCCCTGCTGCACAAGCCAAGACCCTGTTTGCATATCGAATTGTGGTGCCACCCCCTTCCTTATAAAGAGTGGGAGGGGAGGAGAGTCTTTTCTGCTACAGGCCCTGTTTTGAGGCTCTGCCCTGTTTCTTCTCTTGTCACGGTAGACCACACTTGATGAACCACACTACTTCGGTGGGCACTTTTCACACAGGTTCTCGGGCAGGCCTTTCCAGCCACCTGCTAACCCACTCATGGAAGGACCTTCCCAATCACAGGAGCTGTCTTGGGGTTCTTCTCTTTCCTCTAGCTTATGAGCAATTCTATGTCCATTCACGTTAGGTGTTTCTCAGTGTTAGGGTGGTCCACATTCACCCGTGGATGGCCATTCATCCTCTCACTACGAAAAGGAACTCTGGCATTTCTTGGCACACAATACCAGTATCTGCTTACTATCTCTATGGAAAAACCCACATCAAAAATGAATACAGTTCATTGCTCATGGCAATGGGACTTCTGCCTTTAAGGGAGGAAACCAGAGAGCTGGTTCAGTGCCTTGCTATCTGTTATGATGCCAGGTGAATGCCCCATGAGAAGTCACCAGTCCATGGCATTCTGCTCAGCAGCCCAAGACAAGACACACAGGGGCTTATAAAATACAACCAGAAAAATCAGTGTTTCCCAGAGTTCCACCCCCCACCCACCACTGTCACCCCAAGACACACACTATGAATACTGGAGGGTAGCAGCCAGGTGAGCTTTAAGTAAAATGAGGTTCTTAGGAAGGCATTGTGCTCAAACCACAACCTGGGACACCCACATCCCGTACTGCAGTGCCTGGGACTGAGTTCCACTTCTGTTTCCTAGTCAGCTTCCTGAAGAGTTGCATCCTGGGAGGCAGCAGGTGCGAGCCCAAGGACGGAGTCCCTGTCACCCACCTGCGAGATCCAGCGTGCGCACGTGGCTTTGGCCTGGCCTGGTCCCGCTTATGGAGACATTTGGGGAGTGAACTAGCAAACAGAAGATCAATCTATCTCCCACCCTCCTTCCCTCTCTTTCTCTTTCTGCCACCCTGCCTTTCAAATAAGTTAAAAAAAAAAACTTTTAACAAATAAAGCCCAATTCTGAAGCCTTCCCTCCCTGTACTAGACCCAAGCTAGAGCAAGCAGCTGCATCACAGAACTTGCACAGATGAACACCCAGGGTGAATTTTTAACCAGAAAGTCCCAGCACTGCAAAGACTTGCTGGCTCAGCCAATAACCCCCTTGGCTTCAGCAGCACGGAGGCCAAGGGCCCAGGGTGAGAGTACATACGGGGAAGGTGTGTACACAGAGGCTTCCGTGGAATGGGCAAGCTGGAAATGCAACCCAGACCTGGGAGAAGTGTGTGCAAATCCCAGAAGTCATCATCCCACCTAACATGAACCACAGCCTGAAGCCAGACTGTGTCCCTGGGGTCTATGAAGGTTCAAGGGCAAGGGGAAGCCAGAAGGACTCTCATGAAGCTGAGGGCCCTCACAAGGCCCCCCCTCCTGCCCCAGCCGGGGACACTCCTTCCTCTGCCCAGGAGCAAGGCCTGCACTTGGGCTGGAATGATCCTACTCCAGGCAGGAGGGCCTGGGCTAGTTCCCTGGCCCACTAAAAGCCAGTTTCCCAGTGTCCCTGGAGAGCCGTGACCATCCTCTAGATTCTCTCAAAGACCCAGTGTGCCCTATGGAGAGATTCCTCTAAACATCTCTCTCCTAACTATGAACAAAACCATCAGACCTGCTGCCTGCCAGGGTCCTACAGTTGCACTAGCAGCAAGGACTGGCAGGAAGTCAGGGCCATCTCCACACTAAGCCCTGCCTTCCCACTCTCTGGTGGTCTAGGCTCTGAGCCACAGGTGGATGCGAGGCGGGCTTTCTGGGGACTGAGTTGGACACTCATGCACTTGGGCTTCCTTCAAGAGCTGGCGGAGTTTAGATGCTGCTTGCAGCACAGACTGTCTCTTTAGAGGATTAAACCTAAGACCAGGAACAGGAGAGCCAGCCAGGCACACAGGGCACCTGCACATGGCTTCCGGGTATGCAGAGGGCATACTGTGGCCTTCAGTCTGCTCCTTGTTTCCCTGTTTCTCTTGTGCCAATCCAAGCTTCCCACAGTTTGTGCTGTCTGTCAGTTGGCCTGCAGATCCAGGTCCCCAGGGACTTTGTCAACCTGCTGACAGGCACAGACAGTCCATGAGGTCAGGACCCAGAGCCTGTCAAGGCTGTCAGAACAAAGGCCTGGCCAGGAAACCTCAACGACTACTCAATCCAAGGAGCAGCGAGGGCTGAGACAGCTGAACAAGCCCTGGCACATGACCAGCACGAAGCCAAGGCCAGACCAGACTGGCAGCGTACTTTGGCTTTCTCATGAATCTTGTGCTCTACGGGAGCATGGACTAGCGGAGCACGGACCTTTGGTGCTGTCTGGGATACAAAGGCACAGAGCTGGAATTGAGATGGTAACAGGTGCAGCACGGGATTTGGGAAGAAGCAACCTGCATGTCATCTACCCTCCACAAACATGACCTGAGTGCTCCTGCTGCGTAAGACATCGACTGGGCCAGAGGTCACAGCGGGAAGCCACCGGGGGTCGTGTCCATGCCAGGAACAGATAAATATTTACAGTGTGATTGCAGAAGCGCACAGCAAGCCTCCCCAGCACAGCCTCCCCTTCGCCCTCTTCCTCACTGTCTCTCCAGGCCTGACCCCTCCAACAAAGGCCAGAGGCCCGAATGTGGTCTCTCTCTCATATACTACACACACACACAATCTCTCTCTCACATGCACAATGCACACACCTGCCCTCTGGAGACAGAGTGGCACTTGCCCAGCAGGGAAGAAGCAGATTCTGTGTTTCAGGGTAAATGCAAAGTCCTCCTGTAGCAAACAGACCCAAGCTGACCGGGACCACTGTCAAGGCAACAACAGCTTCTTTGCCTCCTAGCAAACGGAGCACCACCTAGGCTATAGGAAATAAATGTTCCCCGCCCGATTCCTGCAGGGTGCTCTAGGACAGATTCCACAGGGCTTTGTCCTGTGCCAGGGCTGGTGGTGAAGAGACTAGCCTGCTCAAAGGGACACACACAGTCCTTCCTCCAGATCTCAGCGCTACTCACTGTCCCCATCTTCCCCCTACTTTGCTCCTTCACTAAGGATGTGAAAGAACCCGACCGTGGGTCTACCAGAGCATGGACTAAAACAATGTCTTGGGGCTGGCACAGTGGCACAGCATGCTAACCCTCTGCCTGCAGGGCTAGTGCTCCTTATGGGGACTGGTTTGAGTCCTAGCTGCTCTGCTTATGACCCAGCTCCCTGTTTACGGCCTGGGAAAGCAGCAGAGGTGAGTCTACATCCTTGTGTCCCTGCACCCACATGGGAGGCTTGGAAGAAGCTCCAGATTCCCAACTTCACACCCACCCAGTTCTGGCTGTTGCAGTCATTGGAGAGCGAGCCAACAGATCAAAGATATTTTTCTCTCTCTTTCTCTGTCTTGCCTTCCCTTTGTAACTCTTTCAAGAAAAATATGTAAACTTTTAAAAACCAAAAGTCTCTCCCGAGGGTCCTGCCCCTGCTCAGCCCCCACGAGTACGTTACCACCCCTCCCCCTCTGCCAGTGCTGCACTGGGGACTGGCAGCCTCAGGGCCCAGCCCTGCCCGCCTCCTCCTGCTCCCCTGTCTCCTTGGGTGACTGTCACCAGTTCCAAGCCTTTAAGAAATGAGTTTCAGGGTGGGCTTGTTAATGCCTCTGTCACACACCAGAAGGCCTGGGCCCAAATCTCTGCTCCCGATTCTGCCTTCCTGCTAACATGCACTCTGGGAAGCAGCAGCTGATGACATGGGTCCTGGACCCACATGGGCCAGGAGAACACTCCGGGATCCTGGCCATTTTGGCCATTTGGGGAGTAAACCAGCAGATGGATGATCTGTCTCTCAAGTTAAATAAATCTCCCTTTCAAACAAAAACAAATAGATCTTTAAAAACATAGTACTAGTTGACCCTGCTGTAGTTCTCTGTGAAAACAAACATTCTTCTCCTTTATATACTATGACAAGGGACTGATGACGTAGCCTAGTGGCGAAAGTCTTAGCCTTGAATGCACTGGGATCCCATATGGGCTCCTGTTCGAGTCCCAGCAGCCCCATTTCTCATCCAGCTCCCTGCTTGTGGCCTGGGAAAGCATTCGAGGATGGCCCAAAGCCTTGGGACCCTGCACCTGCGTGGGAGACCTGGAGGAAGTTCCTGGGTCCTGGTTTCGGATTGGTGCAGCTCCAGTTGTTGCAGCTACTTGGGGAATGAATTGACAGATGGAAGATCTTCCTCTCTGTCTCTCCTCTCTGCATATCTGACTTTCCAATAAAAATAAATAAACCTTAAAAAAAAAAAGATATCATGACAGCCCCACTGCCAATTCCAGCTTCCTGCTAATGTAAGCCCTAGGAAGAGGCAGGTGATGGCTCAAGTAGCCTAGTCTTTGCCACCCATGAGGAAGACCAGGATGGAGCTCTTGGCTGCAGGTGTGGCCAGGCCTTGCCCCAGCTGCTGTGGGTATCTGGACAGTGGAGTGGCAGAAGGGAGCTTTTCATCCCTCTGCCTTTCAAATAAATATTTGATAAAAGCTGTGACCACAGAACAGGGTTGATGAGAATGACTCAAACACGCGTGTTGGCATGCTGACTCACCTCAGCTTGGCTTGCTTGTCCAGCCCCACCACTCTGCGCACCACCTGCTGGCAGAAGCCGTAGCACATGAAGAGCACAGAGTTCTCGGCGATGTTGGCGATCAGTGCCGGGCTGGTGCCCCTGTAGAAGCCGCGGAAGCCCACCTGGGTGTAGGTCTTCAGGCAGCAGTCGGAGAGGCCCCGGTACAGGTCGGGGAATGTCTGCATCTTGACTTTCATCGTGTCAAAAGGCTGACCGGTCAAAACACAGGCCGTGCCCCCTGGAACCAGGACAGAGGCATGCTCTAACACAACTCTGTGGACAGGATGGCCACCACAGGGCTTGCACCTGCCTCAGATCCTGCTGGCCAGCTCCCCGGCCAAGCCTTCCAGTGTCTGCTGAACAGCAGACAGCAGGTCCATGCTGTGCTCAGGACCCAGATCCCTTGGGGTAGCTCAAGCTTGGTATAGGAAGCAGCCACATGCCCAAAAGATGCAGGTGTAGGCCACGTGCCTGAAAGGTGCAGCATGGGGTGCGCCCAGGAGCTTCAGGAACAGGATCGGAGGAACCTGGAAGACGCCTGGCTTCTGAGATCCCAACAAGAGACTGAATCACTAAGCCTCGGTGCCTCACTTGTGACCACTTCCCAGGACAGCCTGAGGACCCCACAGAGAGGGAGTGGCGCTTAGTGCATATCACGTGTGATTAACACATGGGAGGTGGACAGGGAGGAGAAACCCCAACGAGAATCACTCCTCTGTGCCGCGTGTGCAGTGGGACTCACAGTGATCAGACAATCCCAGCAGGAAGAGAAGCCAGGAGGGGACCTCGTCCCTGCAGACGCCCTGGAACGGCTCATCTCTCAGCACGCCATGCATGCAGGCTATGTATTTACACAAAGAACACACTAGCTGTCGTTTGCCCCTGTCCGCTATGGGACTCTGCGGCAAATGCCCAGTCAGGGAGGCGGCACTGGGAGGTGACTGGGTCACTGAGAGGATCAGTGCTGTCCTCTGGGTGTTGAGCTCTCACTTGTGCGAAGCACGGGGGTGACTGCCAGAGTGGGCACTTATACAGCAAGGCTGCTCCTCACAGACTACCTCCTGTGCGTGCACCTGCCAGCCCTTCTGCTCCCCACCACCCAGCCTTCCTGGCCCAGCTGAGCAGAGGGAAGAACCTGAGAGTCCTCTGAACCAACACAGTTCTGTTTAACAGCGAGAGGAAGCAGGTATTGAAGACAGTCCCAGCACAGAGCTTTTGGGGTGGTGGCTACTGTTTCTTTTTCAGATTTCTTAGAGGGGCTGACACCATGGCATAGTATGTTAAGCCTCCACTGGAGTGCCAGCATACCAAACGGGTCCCAGTCCAAGTTCCAGCTGCTTCACTTCTGATCCAGCTCCCTGCTAATGAGCCCGGGAAACCCAACAGAAGATGGCCCAAATACTTGGGCATTTGCACCCATGTGGAAGGTCTGGATAAGGCTCCAGGCTTTGGCCCGGCCCGGCCCTGGCTGTTGCAGCCATCTACGGGCATGAACCAGTGGTAGAAAGATTCCCCCCAACCCCTGCCACCCTCCTCACTCACTCTGTCCCTCCATGTCACTTTTTCAAAAGAAATAGACCTAAAAAAAAGTGACAAAGACTCAGGCCCCCAAAAGTGGAACTACTGTTTCCCATTTGTGTTCCCTGTGCATTGAAGCAGGACAGGTCGCTAATGGGCACCACTGCCCAGTGCCCAATCTACACACCCCTGCAATGAGCTGGTGTCTGGGTGTCAGCCCCACCCCCAGCAGCTGAAGACAACCTAGCACAGTTACCACGACGGTGTCACTTCAACTTCGCGCAAGTTTATTTTGGTGCAAAAAGGTTTTCAAATTCATGCACAGTTTGCTCATCATACATATGTATTTTCCATGAATTTGGTGAAGCACCCTCTAAGGGCCTGATCCATGTTGATCATTGTTAGGAAAAAAAAAAAGAAACAGGAAATCTCTCTCCTCTCAACATCACCACTGTCACATACATTTTAAAACCAACTGCAGGGCCCGGCGGCGTGGCCTAGTGGCTAAAGTCCTCGCCTTGAAAGCCCCGGGATCCCATATGGACGCCGGTTCTAATCCCGGCGGCTCCACTTCCCATCCGGCTCCCTGCTTGTGGCCTGGGAAGGCAGTCGAGGACGGCCCAATGCATTGGGACACTGCACCCGCGTGGGAGACCTGGAAGAGGTTCCAGGTTCCCTGCATCGGATTGGCGCGCATCGGCCCGTTGCGGCTCACTTGGGGAGTGAATCATTGGACGGAAGATCTTCTTCTCTGTCTCTCCTCCTCTGTGTATATCTGGCTGTAATAGAATAAATAAATCTAAAAAACAAAAACAAAAAACAAAAAAAACCATCTGCAGGGGGCCAGTGCAATGGCTTACCTGGCTAATCCTTTACCTATAAGCAACAGCATCCCCTGTGGGTGCTGGTTTGGGTCCCAGCTGCTACACTTCCCATGTAGCTCCCTGCTTATGGCCTGAGAAAGTGGCAGAGGATGACTCAAAGCTTTTAACCCAGCACCCACATGGGAAAACTGGAAGAGGCTCTTGTCTCCTACAGTCGGATCGGTTCAGCTCATGCTGCTGTGGTCATTTGGAGAGTGAACCAGTAGATGAAAGATCTTTGTCTCTCCTCTGTAAATCTGCCTTCCCCATCCTCCCCACCAAAATAAATCTTTTTTAAAAAATGTAAATTATATGTATGGAGGTGCTCCCAGGTCCCCATGCAGCTGAGCTGGAAAGCAGCAGTCTGTCCACAGTCAGACCCCAGATCCTGCAGACTGCAGGGAAGACATAACACCAAGAGTTGAGCCCCTCTCACGTGGGCTACACCCCCTCCTCCCACTGCAGCATGGGGAGAGGTGGCTAGACACTGGCACACGGAGGCATCCTCAGTACGGCAGGCGCCCTTTGCAGTGTGGGGAGCACGTGCTCTGGGCCTGGGGCTGTGGCTCTCTCCACAGCCACGTGAGAGTGTCACTCACAGGCATGTGGTGGGTAAGACACCAGGCTGGGAGGGGGAAGGGGTACACTCTTAAGTGGCCCTTGGTTCCCTGCTCCTGGGCTGGGGAGCTCCTGTAAACGGGCACCCCAGCCAGGGCCCCTTATCGACGCTGTTAGTGGCCGCTCTCCAGCTTTCCTCATTACCCGACCTTTGATTTGCGGAAAAACACTTTGTCCTGCTTTCTTCTCTGCAAGCAGGTGAGTGACAGGATGAGAGCAGGGCGGCCCCTGAGCATGCCTGATCTGTGACCTGGGATAAGAAGGCGTTAGGCAGGGCTGCTGCTGGGGCACAGTGAGTCATATGGGCACTGGTTGGAGTCCTGGCTGCTCTGCTTCTTCCCTGCTAATGTGCCTAGGAAAGCAAGAGGATGGGCCAGGTGCTTGGGCTCTCACATCCATGTGGGGGACCCAGATGGATCCTCTGGCTCCTGGCTTTGGATTTGCCCAGCTGTGGCCACTGCAGCTATTTGATGAATGAATCTGTGGATGAAAGATCTTTATCTCCCTCTTCTTATAACTCTGTCTTTCAAATAGAAAAAAAGAAAGAAAAAGAGAAGGGGGGAAGGAAGGAGGGAGAAAGGAAGGAAAGAACAGAGGGAGGAAGAGAGGGAGAAGGAAAAGATGGATGGAGATGGAAGGAGGGAGGGTGGGAGAGAGAGAGACAGGGAGGAAGGAAGAAAAGGAGGATGGAAGAGAAGAGGGGCTGGCATGCTGGCATGGCAAACTGATCTGCCTGCGGTGCCAGCATCCCACGTGGGGGCCAGTTTGTGTCCCAGCTGCTCCACTTCCCATCCAGCTCCCTGCTTGTGGCCTGTGAAAGCAGCAGAGGGTGGCTCAAGGCCTTGGGCCCCTGCACCTGTGTGGGAGGCCTAAAGGAGGCTCCTGACTTCTGGCTTCAGATCAGCTTAACTTAGGCCATGACGACCATTTGGGGAGTGAACCCGCAGATGGAAGATTGATCTCTCTCTACCTTCCAAGTAAAGAAATAAACCTTTTCTTAAATGAGTGAATGAAAAGAAAGGAAACGCAAGCATTGTGTGACAGCCTCTCAGCCTGGGAACCAAAGCCACGTAAAAGGCCAGGGTAAGGCAGGCTTTCCACCTGGGAACTATGAGTGTGCCAGCCAGCCCCTGGCTCTGAGAAAGGACAGGACCCTGGAGGACAGGCTGCCCAGTATGTCACTAGTGAGTGTCAGGCTGAGATGCCCACACTGAGCTGCAGCCTCTGTCCCCTTGAGCCCAGGCTGCTGGGTTGGGGCCACTTTACAGAGCGTTCATTTGCTGCAGATCTGTGAGCTCAGCTGCCCTGTGAGGGGCCAGGTTTGTTTCTAACCAGATGTCTTCCTCCCCTTCTGCATACTTCTAAGAACCAAAACTGGGGGGCCCGGCGCGATAGTGTAGTGGTTAAAGCCCTTGCCTTTTTTTTTTTTTAAAGATTTATTTATTTTTATTAAAAAGTCAGATGTACAGAGAGGAGAGACAGAGAGCAAGATCTTCTGTCCAATGATTCACTCCCCAAGTGACCGCAATGGCCGGTGCTGTGCCGATCCGCAGCCGGGAACCTGGAACCTCCTCCAGGTTTCCCACGCAGGTGAAGGGTCCCAAAGCCTTGGGCCGTCCCCAACTGCTTTCCCAGGCCACAAGCAGGGAGCTGCATGGGAAATGGAGCTGCCGGGATTAGAACCGGCGCCCATATGGGATCCCGGGGCGTTCAAGGTGAGGACTTTAGCCACTAGGCCACGCTGCCGGGGCCCAAAGTCCTTGCCTTGAATGTGCTGGGACCCCATATGGGCGCTGGTTTTAATCTCTGCGGCCCCTCATCCCATCCAGCTCCCTGCTTGTGGCCTGGGAAGGCAGTCGAGGACGGCCCAAAGCTTTGGGATCCTGCACCCACGTGGGAGACCTGGAAGAAGCTCCTGGCTCCTGGCTTCAGACTGGTTCAGCTCCAGCCATTGCAGCCGCTTAGCGAGTGAACCATCAGACAGAAGATCTTCCTCTCTGTATATCTGCCTTTCCAATATAAATAAATTAATTAATTAATTGAAAAGAACCGTAACTGGGGATGCCTCAGGCGAACTGACAGGGGGTGGCTGCTACACCACAAAGGCCTGATGTGGCCAACCCTGGAGGCCCACGCCACCACACATCCCAGCCATGTAGCAGGGGACAAGGAACCTCATTGCAGCTGAGATGCTTTTTAATACAACACATACTGCTCTGCCTTTTGGTAAGCTGCAGATGATATCGCACTCCCATGAAATGGATTCCCGCAGCGGATAAAACACGGGGCTTCTAGGGGTGATGCTGGCCAGACAGTCACACCACACTGCCTGGATCTAGCTTACAAGGCAGTTGGGAAGTGCAGGGGGGCCTGAGATTCCTGTGGGATTACCTGCAGCCCCAGCTGTGAGGTCGATGGCAGCCTGGAGGGCAGGATTGGACTTCATGCTGCCGGTGTGTCTCTAGTCTCCGGTCTCTGCAGAGGACAGCTCTCAGATGCTTACAATGGGAACCGCATATCCCTGGGAGGAGGCGAGAGCTCAGGATTAGCACAGCCCAGTGGCTCCCGTGTTCCACACGCCTGCTCAGCCTAACTTTGGGAGAACAGATGCCCTCCTCCCCACCCCACAACACATACACACTGTCCCAAAGGAAGGGAGCTCAAGGTATCTGTGCAGCTCAGCGATCGACTGCCCTGTAAAAAACTCACATGTCCAAAGCCCTCCAAGCATCAATGCCTCCACCATCAGGAGCACTTCAGCCAAACTTTCTGAGAGCCTTAAAGTTGAGCACAGAGGTTATTACCATGGCACAGCTGGCTAAGGCTCTGCCCAGGGTGCCAGCATCCCATATAGGCACTGGTTTTTGGATGTTCCCCTTCTGATTTAGCTCCCTGCTAATGGTTTGGGAAGCCAGTAAAAGATGGCCTAATAGGCTTGGTGCAATCTCCCCCTGCATGCACTGGGATCCCATATGGGCACCAGTTTGGATCCCAGCTGCTCCAAGTTTGTGGCTTGGGAAAGCAGTCAAGGATGGCACAAAGCCTTGGGACTCTGTACCTGCATGGAGGACCCTAAGGAAGCTCCTTGCTCCTGCCTTCAGATTGGCTCAGCTTGTCCATTGTGACCATCTGGGGGAGTGAATCAACAGATTGAAGATCTTTCTATCTCTCCTCTCTATAAATCTGAATTTCCAATAAAGATAGATATATCTTTAAAGAAAAAAAAAGATGGCCTAAGACCTTGAGTCCCTGCACCCACATGGGTGACCTAGAAGAAGCTCCTGGTGCCAAGGTTTGGACCAGTCCAGCTCTGAACACTGAATAAGTAATCCAGCTACAGATGTCCCAAATCACAGCAAATATACTACAGTGAAAGCATACTTTCACTGGATTCAGTTTTAAACTCAGTATTCCGGGCCAGGTGCCTAAGACTAGGTCAGAAGGCCTGGGTGCCTGGGTGCCTGGAGACAGTCATACGCTACCAGCCGGAGGAACAGCTTCTTGTCCACTCCTCCTGCTCCACTCTGAAGCTGTGACCTGCGTTTGTGTCCCCTCCATAAAGCTCCACCCCTGCTCTTATTAATACAGACCTCTCCAGCATCCCCCTGAGGGAGGGGGGTCTTGCTAACCGGAGACTGAGTCTACAGGCTTCAAAGGGGGCACCAGGGCAGCTGGGAAGGCCCGTCACAGACCGTACTTGGCAGCGCTGCACCTGCAATGTTGCAGCTCAAATCTGCTGGATTAAAAAAAAAAAATCTCTGAAGACACTTGTTAAATCTTCACACTGCCAGGGCTCTCCTCCAGAAACTCTGAATGTGGAGGGACTGGGTTGCAGCCTAGGAGTTTGAGAAAACTGGAATCTATTTCTCCACCTTTAGAGAAAAACCAACTATTGCCAAGGCACAGGCTAACACATGCCAATAAAACAAAGGGCACACAGCAGGCTAAGCCATCAATACAGGCGCCAGTTCAAGTTTCAACTGCCCCACTGCCTGTTCCCAGCATGGGAAAGCAGCAGAAGGTGGCCCAAGTGTTTGGGCCCTGCCACCCATGTGGGAGACTCAGATATGGGCTTCTGGCTTTGGCCTAGCCCTGGACATCATAGCCATTTGGGGAGTGAGCCAGCCAGTGCATGCAAGATCTTCTCTTCCATCTCTTCTTTCTCAATCTGCCTTTCAAAAAAAAAAAAAAAACGCATTCTTACAATTCTTAAAATAAAGGTGGCTCATTCACACAGAAGAGTGAAAACCAATTCCGTTATATGGTTTTTAAATTGACTACTTCATGAACGCAAGGAACAATTTTCATTTGTCACGACAGGGAGGAGGGGGTGGAGCCCCGTGAGCCCACCCCTCATAGGAGGTGGTGGAGGGCGCTTGGTGCCAGATCAGAGAAAATGGCCACATTCTTGTGAGTACTAGCGACATAGTAAGCGTCAGCAGAAAATAACAGTAGCCAGCAAGCAGTGTTCAACCACTGAAGTGCTGTAGCCAAGAAGTCACTCCCAGCAAGCAACAACAAAAGCATGTCCCTCATCCAGAAGTACCAATCAGGATGTGTTGCTCCTGCTAGCCCTAGAAACAGAGTAGCACCAACTACTCCGATGAGGTGGCAAGTATCTTCTGAGAAAAGTTTCAGGATCCTGACTCCAATCCCCTCTCTCCAGGAATGCGTCAACTCGAAGTTTTGCCTTTCAAAGTCTGTGCCTAGAAAGCAATGCTGAAGCCCAGAGTATCAACACACACACGTCCCACCCTGCACCTTAGAGGAAAAAACAACGGGCGCTCATGGAGAGACAGGCGTGCCCGGATGGTCACAACCGCTGTGGCCTTCCACATAAACCTCTGTGGACACTCACCATATGGTTGGTGTGACCACAACCCCTTCTCCAAGCCATATTTTAACAGACTCAATCCTACAAATAATTACCGGAGAATTACTCAAGAACATCAATGGGTACTGGAAGGATGCCAGGAGAGAGAGGCAAAAACTTCAGGTTATGCCAAGCCACGGCCTGCAGGCACCAAGACTAAGCAGCATGAATCAGTAGCCTGCGCTACTGCTTATAGTAGAAAAACAACCCTTTAACGTCCTTTGACCGCGCTTGCAGCAAGCTACACCAGTGTCCGACTTCAGGAGAGCCCATAATGCAAGCACCAACCACCATTCCTCTCTGTCTGTCTTCTCTGGGGAAAATAACTGGATCAGATGGGAGAACCCAACGAGGCCAACTTTTTCCACCAGGGGACACAAATTGCTAAGGGGGGGAGATTCCAGCTCCAGCGGGAGCCGGCTGCTGGGATGCAAACCAGCTTCGCTGCTGAGGAGCCCGGCAAGAAGCAAGTCCGAAGAGCAGGTTGGAGGGGACGCTTCCAGGTCCTGCTGCCCAGCAACCCACTAAGCACAGCGCCAACCTCCATTCATCAGCGCCTCGGAGCTCCCCCGGGGCACCTCTTGAGAGCACAAGAGGGCACTGCTGCCCAGCTAGGTGGGCGTTGCGGGGACAGCGCCAAGAACCCCGCGTCTCCGGCGCACCCACCACGCCACGCCGGCGCACGGCTCCCGCAGCACGTGTCCAGCGGGGCCAGTCGATTCCTCGCCGCCCGGGAAGGTCACGCCGCGGGACGCCCAGGCCCGCCCTCGCGCGTCCCGCTCGCTCGTCACAGCGGGTTCCCCTCAGGCGCCCGCTCTCACCGCCGCGCCGGCGTAGCCGCGTCCTGCTCGGGTTCCGCCGCTTGCGCTCGGCTTCCCCTCCGCGGCTGGAGCTGCCCCCTTAACAGCCGCGTCGGCCGCGGCCGGCCCTCCGCCCCGCCCTCCTGCGCAGTCAAGGCCCGGGGCGGGGTGGAGGGGTCGGGGGGCGGGCCCCGCCTGGGCCGGGGACCCTGCAGCCTCCAGCCCGCCCGCATGCCCGCGCGCACCCGCCCGCGCGCGCTCCAGCAAAGCGGAAGTCGGCGCGGCGCCGCGGCGCGCTCCCAGCGGACATGGGCTCAGCTCCTAGCACGCTGTGTTAAGTTGGAAGGCCTAGCAATGGCCTGGGAGTAGCTGTGCTTCCTCTGGATTGTCGGAGAGACCCTCTCCAAGGCCAAGGTCTGGACAACCCCTCAGGGCTGGGAGGAGGGAAGATTGTCAGTGGTTGGAAAGACTTCCTCAAGACTTTACGCTGGTGGTGGTTGTGGACGGCCCACTAACGCTTTAATTTTAGATTGCAAGTGTGAGTGAATACCAAAGCATTCGGGTGGTAGTGATGGAAAAAAAAAAAAAAAACACTTTTTCAGCAATTAAAAACTCCCACGGGAAAATCTTGAATCATCAGCGACATCCCAGAAAGTTCTCTGTTGAAAACTTTAACTTCAACTTGAACTTTGAGGACCCCATTTTTTGTTTGTTTGCTTGTTTTCTAATAAATATGTACTGTTTGAAAGGCAGGATTAGAAAAAGGCAGAGTGGTCTTCATCCACTGGTTCACTCCCAACATGGCCACAAGAAGGGCCAGGAGCATCTTCCAGGTTTCCCATATGTGTGCAGGGGCCCAAGCACTCATCCTCTGTTGCTTTCCCAGGCAGCTGACTGGGGTGGAGCAGCCAGAATGGAAGCTAGCACACCTATGGGATGTCAGCGTGACCAGTGGTGACTTAGCCACTGGGCCGCAACACTGGCGCCTCCCAGTCGAATTGTGCTTCCTGTAGTTGTAGTTCTTCGGTGTTGTATTAAAGAGCTGAAAGTATTCAAGGATGCTGTTTTACAGCTGGAATAACATGCTTTTCTCTGGTCATTTCAGACAAAGCTAACACGGGCTAGGCGGTGAGGGCCTGGGTCTCCTTGAGACAGTTGCTTTGTGCTGCTCTCACCCACAGCCTTTCAGTGGCTTTGCTTTGACCTTGGTGTTTTTATTTCATTCTGGAAGCTGTTTTCTTGCTTAACACCCGACGGCATTTGCTTGTATGGCTTTCAGCCTTGTTTGCATGTGGTGCTGCGTTGTTGTTTGTGCACTGGGATGGGCCTGGATCCATGACTCCGGTATCCTACTCAGGTTAGCCTGCAGCTGAGAAGCCCCAAGCCCCAGCTAAGCCACGAAGGTGTCAGGGCCTGACAATGAGGCTGTTGTCAGGACCAGCGCTCCAGAACTGCGGTTTCCGGAACATGGCTGAGTGACAGCAGTAAGCCAGGAATTTGGTATGACTTGCCCACAGAGACACAAGACAAACGTGAAGAATAGGAAGCTGGTGCTGCAGCCTGGAGCGCTGGGAGACTGGCCTTTGGCAGGCTGTGAAAAACAAAGCCCAGGAATACGTAACTAAGCACAGACCCTGATCCCTGTCACAGATGAGGGCAAATGATGGACAGGAGCCCAGGTGTTTGTGGACGAGTCCTTGGGTGACCTTTCGAGAGACCTTCCCCACTATAAACAAACAGCATCAGGTCTTCTCTGAACTGCTCCGTGAGGCTGCTGGAACATGCTTACAGCACTAGCATCCAAGAGCCCAGTGCCCACTTGTGTCCTGGCTGCTGTGTGCCTCACCCAGCTCCCTGCTCCTGCAGCTGGGCAGGTAGCAGGACACAGTCCGGTACTTGGGCCCCTGCACTCCACGCGGTAGACCCAGATGGAGATCTGAGCTCCTGACTGCAACCCCACCAAACTCTAGTCCTCAAGGCCACAGAGGGAGTGAACCAGCAGGTGGGATCTCTCCCTTTTGGTCTGTCAAATAAATAAAACATGTATTTTTAAAGTGTCCAAGCAAACTTTGCTCTGGGGAAGTTCTCGAGGACTCTTTGGCCTCTTGGAAACAGCGTTTTAGAGATGCAACTCTCTGCTTTCAATATAGGTAGGTCAGCCCAGTAGAGTGTGTCAATGGGAAGAAAGCACAACCGAGGCGAGGCGTTGGCGTCTCTGCTCCTGGGAGCTGCTTGCTGCACTTGGATTGCACAAGCTAGGGACGTCCGCACGGTTGGTTCTCTGAGGGGTGGCAGGTGACAAGGGTCGAGGGAGAGAACAGACAGATCAGCTACGTGGAAAAGTAAGCGTTGGCCATTTCAACAGATTTCACAATGCTGGCTAATGACATCAAAAGGAGAAAAAAAAAGTGTTTTTTGCAAAACTGTTCATTCCGTAGTTCCAATGCCGTGTGTGTGTGTGTGTGTGTGTGTGTGTGTTTTTCACAAATTGTGATCCTTGGAATTGCAAGTCAGTCAAAACCATTGCCCGTCTCTGATCCTGCAGTGAATGAGAAAATAGAGGAAACATGTTGACTCACAATTTTGACTCCCTTTGGGGATCCAGGCTACTGATGTAACCTTTGTTGACAGCTCATTCAAATCCTTTTCGGAGTCAGAATTTTTATTTGAGGTAAACATAGGTTTGTACTTTAATTGATCTATATGGAATACAAGGGCTGATATACAACCAATGAATGGACCCAGTAAATTTTCTAAAAGGGGTAACTTTGCTTGGAGCTTATGAATGGTACAAGGAGAGAGAGAGAGAGACAGAGAGACAGAGAGACAGAGACAGAAAAGGCCTGTCGTGGGTCTGAAGACCCTGAATTATCTTATGGGGATTCAGAGCCCTAGCTGGACTCAGAGAGACCCCTCGCTGGGCTTAGTCCATGTTCTTGTCTTTCCACATAGAAGAACACAACCAGGAGATACAGGTGGAGGTGAACAGAAGAAGTAGGACATATTACAAGGCAAAGGGATGGTACACACTCAGGTGTGAGGGCGGGCAGCCTCCAGAGAGATCAGTCCCGCCCAGACTGAAGTCAAGCAAAATTCAACACCCAAAGGAAGTGCCCGGGGGTTACAGTTGGTACTTCTTCCTAGGAGGCAGGGAAGTGGAGGCCGTACTAGCTTGAGAGGGCTAGTAAATGATTCTTAGAGAAGTGAGTGCGCCAGAAGAACAAAGTGACCTAGAACAGAGTTCACGTGGGTGCTGGCTGGGTGTGGTGTTTCCTGTTGGGTCTCTTCTCTGAGATAGGGGTTTAATCTTCCTTGGTCAATGCCATCTGCATTAGAAGATGTAAAGGTTGCTGCTCTTCCCTTTGGATGGAGCTGGTCTGTAAAGGCCTTCCTGGCACTTGCTGCTCCCTGGGAGCTTGTGGTATGAATCCAGAGCAGCCGAGTGTGCTGTTGGCTTTGAAGGTAAAACCTAGTTTATTTAGTTACAGTATTTCTGTTGTTTTTAAATTTTGGATTCATCGGTAGTGCGTGCACATCTTTAAGGAGTACAAGGAAATAGCACAACACCTTGACATAACTTAAGACAACTATGCCAGACAGACATCCTTTCTGTTTCCTTGTTTTTCTTTTTTTCCTGTCTGCAGCCTGGGGCATCATTTGATGAACCCAGTGTCACTTGGGGAAGAATGACAATCATTTCCAGCAGCTAAAAATCCCTGCTGTCCATTTTGACTCAGCCACCTTGTAACAGCCTTTCCTATCTGTTCGCTGTCCAGCAGCAATGGACTTGGTGCACGGAGCCAAGATTAACATGCCAATAACATGTGTGGACTACTGACCAATGATCAATAGCCGAAGTTTATTAAGTTTATTAGTGGTATCACACTTTTATAGACCGAGGTCACATAGGATAAGGGAGGAGGTATTGAGCTTATCTACGGAACCCATCAATTGTTTCCATACCCTTGTTTGGAACTCTTTTGTGTTGTATATCCCACCAAGTGTTCTCATTCTCAGTTGGTCTCATACAAATGATATCCAGTCAGTCACAGAAATGGCATCCATCCAGTTGTTCTCTTACATATATCCACACTTCTCTCTGATACATTATTAGCTTACCAATAACAAATATCTCTGTAGCGCCTGCTATATGGGAGGCACTGTGTCAACCTAAACTTAAACCTAAACTTGCAATTGAAAAGTGACAGCAGTGGCCAACCCTGAGAAATCTCAGTATAAGCAAGGGAGGAAGAAGGGGTTTTTTTCTCTTTTTAAAAAAGATTTATTTATTTATCTATCTATTTATTTATTAGCAAAGTCAGATATATAGAGAGGAGGAGAGACAGAGAGGAAGATCTTCTGTCCGATGATTCACTTCCCAAGTGACCGCAATGGCCAGAGTTGAGCCAACCTGAAACCAGGAGCCAGGAGCCTCTTCCAGGTCTCCCACGTGAGTGCAGGGTCCCAAGGCTTTGGGCCGTCCTCGACTCACATCTCTAGATGACTTGTAGTACCTAATACCATTACAGGGAAAAGGGAGACTACCTCGCTTGTGGTTTGTCTCACAAGAAAGAAGAATTTCAGTATGGGCAACACAGTGAGCAAAGCAAAACTTGTTAAAGTCAGGCCTCCTGTGGTGACCAACAGGAGAGGGGCTTCCAAGAGGGAAAGGCCCCATCAAATGGTCAAAGTGATGTCTTTTATCCACCATTTGTGGGGAGCAGCAAAACAGCTAACAATCAGGCTGGGCATGAACCCCAGCAGAAGGGCAGAACTGCATTCCTAAGTTGCTAAAAGCAAAATGCCTTAAGAAGAGTGCGATTGGGAACTCCTTTCTGTTCTCCTGATGAAACTAGAGCCACTGCCTCCCACTCTCAAAACAGTAGAAACTCAGGAGCGGGATCAGCACTTTACCTTTCCAAGAAAGCATTTCATGCACTTTCAAAGGGACTCCCCCTCTTGTAATCCCACCAGGGACCTGTCCCCAGTTCCCTGGCAGCCCACCGATCACATACAATACACATTCTATGTAAATAGTTGCTATACTATGTTTTTATTTATGGGCTTTTTAATTGTTGTGCTATTGTTTTGATGTTTTTGTTTTGGTTCAGGGGAAGATGGATTCCACCTGAGGTTGGTTGAGTCCATGATTTTAGAAGTGGTGGGCTGGCTGTGACTATAAATTGCTGGATAGGGCACAGAGCAGAAAGGTGTGAAAAGGGATGCCTTCTAGAACAAGAAAGATGGTTTTAAGATGGGCCTTGTCAAGGTGGGCTTTGTAAAGTGCGTGGTCCCTTGCTTGGAGTGTGACCATCTCTTCGAGTTCCTGAGCCATGATCACCACGCGCTAACTCTACCTGCTGACACGCTGCATTTGAGCTGCCAGCCCTGCAGCCCTCTGGGATGCAGCTACTGCCTCATCAGAGTTTTGCACCAAGGGGGTCTTGGGAGGACGGGGTGGTCACAGACCAGCTGGAGTATACAAGTCCCATGGATGTAAGAACTGGTGCTTCTTCCTTTCAGGGAGTTTCTGAGGGTGCATAGGTGCAGGCAGAAGGTGTGAGGGGATAGTGGTCTGATATGGAAGTAGAACTCTTTGTGGTCCCCAAGCAAGGCTCCACATGAAGGGCAGTGTTAGTTACAAGAAGAGAAGGAGCTCCTGGACTGCCCAGGGGGCCGCTGGAGGTGTCTCCCAACAAAGAGGAAGTTGGGGTAGGCTAATGACCAAATGCCTCTGAGGACATGTTCAGCCAGAGAGGGCACTGTATACTGTACATCCCAAACCACCTGGGCCAGCACTCCCAGCAATGGAAAGAGCCAGAAACTAAAGGTATCCCATATGGGAGTGCCAGTTGGGGTCCAGGCTGCTTTACCTCCCATCCAACTCCCTGCTGATACACCTAGGAAAGCAGCAGAAGATGGCTAAGCTCACTAGTGCCCTGTCACCCTTGTAGGAGACCTGAATAGATTCAGGGTTCCTCCCTTCAACCTCGAGTAGCTCTCGGTGTTGCAGTCCATTTTGGGGAGGGAATCAGTGGATTTAGTAAAGAATCACAAAATTCTAACCTTGATCCATCCTCTTTGTTTTATAATGCAGCCAACCCTTCCTTCCTATACTGTAGTTTTCATTTTGATATACATTGCATGCTATAAAAATCTATTATATCTCTTGTTTAATGTCTGTTCCTCCCTCACTTCTACCCCTATCTCAGACCGTAAACCCTGCCATAGCAAGGCTCTGTGTGATTTAGCTGATGCTTCCCTGGATTCAGAACTACACGGGTCATTTTGGTCCTCTGTTACTACATATGGCTACTTAGCTGAAATACAACATAATCAAACTGGAAAGTCAACTTTTCATTTGCACTCGCCACTTGGGACTAGTGGCTGACTACTCCACTGGGCAGGATGGACGAAGAACAATGCAGTCGTTACCAAATCCTCAGTTGAATGTCCCTGATACAGAATAACAACTGACATGTTGTGGTATCTAGTGAATATTTGTGGGATGAAATTCTGAGTTGTTTTTCTTTTTAACACAAGAGAAGGTTAAGAGCACAGGTTCCAGAGGCATTTTGTTCCTCCACTAGAGGTTGGGTGGCCTTTTGTTTCTTTATCTACAGAGTAAGAGTAGTGTATATCTCTTAAAGTCTTGGGAAGATTCATGAGTTAATGAATTTAGGAACACATAACAGTGCATGGCCAAAGGTGAATGCCCAGCAAAGGTAGCTCATTTTAAAAAAATTACTTATTTATTTTTGAAAGGCAGATTATAGAGAGGAGAGACACAGAATAAGAGGTCTGCTGGTTCACTCCCCAAAGGGCCACAACAGCCAGAGCTAGGACCATCTTTTGGGTCTCCCACGTAGGGTCAGGGGGCCAAGGACTTCAGCCATCTTCTGCTGCTTTCCTCGTCAAACAGGAAGCTGGATAGGAAGTGGAACAGCTGGGACTCAAACCATTGCCCATCTGGAATGCCAGCATTGCAGACTGAGCTTGAAACTCCACTGTGCTGGCTCCTAAAGGTGGTCAGCTTTTAGCAGAATGAGACATTAAGTTCAGCATGGCTGAAAGCAACAATGGGGGACAGTTCATGCCTTCCACCAAGTCATAAGTTCTCACTAGTCCATAATAAAATGAAATAGGAATATATCTAGAAGTTAGTCTTAGAAATAGCATCTATTTGTGTATTTTTGTGCCACTCCAGTGCAACATCTCTGTGACCCTAAATCCATTAAAAATAGTACCGGGCCTGGCACAGTAGCCTAGAGGCTAAAGTCCTCACCTTGCACATGCCGGAGTTCCATATGGGTGCTGGTTCTAATCCCGGCAGCCCTGCTTCCCATCCAGCTCCCTGCTTGTGGCCTGGGAAAGCAGTCGAGGATGGCCCAAAGCCTTGGGACCCTGCACCTGCATGGGAGACCCGGAAGAAGCTCCTGGCTCCTGGCTTTGGATTGGCTCAGCTCCAGCTGTTGTGGCCGCTTGGGGAGTGAACCATCAGTTGGAAATCTCCCTCTCTATCTCTCCTCCTCTCTGTACATCTGACTTTCCAAATAAAAATAAATAAATCTTAAAAAAAAATGGAGTATCCAGGACATCAGCTAGTGCTTATATTGGATACCAGTGCTGCCGTGAGAGAATTAGCTTTCTATGCTACTGCAATAGCCCTCAAGTTCTATAATTCCAAATTTTAAATTTGTGAATTAACCAGATTGCTTCCACTAATCAGTTCACAGAGTTCTGTTCATTACATGCCCACTCTATGGAAATCACTCTATTTTAGGAAACATGCATTTAAAATTTTGCTTGGGAGATGAAATGTCTACCTGCAACAGTTTGACAAGATCTGTATAATAGGCCCTCAGCATAATCTGGGATACATGAATCGTTGTCACATTGTTTCAACGTTCATGACTATTTTAAACATGCAAATCATGCTATCATATCTTTATGTTGAAAGCATTTTCTCTGATCAAAAGGATCTGCATTTAGATGTGTTGAAATGCTTGCATGGCCTCCATCACTAGACATTTGCCCACTGAGAGTTGAAAGGTGCCTTCAAGAGCTGGTAGGTATTTGATGCAGTGGTTAAGTCACAGCTTGAGGTGCTCAGTTCCCAGGTCAGAGTGCCTGGAATGAGTCCCCACTCCCCTGCTCCTGATCCAGCTTCCTGCTGGTGCACACCCTGGCACACAGCAGATGCTGACTCAAGTATATGGGTCCCTGCCACCCATGTAGGAGGCCTGAATTGAGTTCTGGGCTCCTGGATTCAGCCTGACCCAGCTCTGGCTGTTGCAACCATTTGGAGAATAAATCAGTAGATGGAGAGTCTCTCTTTGCGGGTCTTTGTCTTTTCCTTTGTCTCTTTATCACTCTACCTTTCAAATTAAATAAAAATAAATGCTTTTCTAAAAACTGCTTTCAGGCTTGGCGTGGTAGCCTAGTGGCTAAAGTCCTTGTCTTGCATGTGCCAGCATCCCATATGGGCACTGGTTTGTATCCTGGACGTTCCACTTCCTGCCCAGCTTTTTGCTTGTGGCCCGAGAAAGCAGTGGAGCATGGCCCAAAGCCGTGGTATCCTGAATCCATGTGGAGATGTGGAAGAAGCTCCTGACTCCTGGCTTTGGATCAGCTCAGCTAGGGCTGTTGCAGCCACAGCGGGTGGAAGATCCTTCTCTCTGTCTTCTGTAAATCTTCCTTTCCGATAAAAACAAGTAAAATAAATCCTTTTTTAAAACCCCACAAAATATGTCATCACCAGCTCTATTCCAAAATAAGCACCAGAAATTTGGAGATGGGCAGCAAACCCTCATCTTCTAAGTACCTTATAATGCTGTGAGGGAAGAAAGCACACCGAGAATTCCAGCGCCACCTGCAGGGTGTGGGGCAGTAATACAGAAAGGGATCACCTAATTCTACCTGAAGACCAAGACTTCTCTAGAGGGTGACGCTGAGCTTTGCAGTAGGAGTAGGAGACAGGCAGAACAAATGGCAAAAGAAGGTCTGTATTACTGTGCAATTACCAGAGGGGAAAGAAGGGGTTCTATCTTGGCTCACTGCAGGCCGGTACAACGTGGGGTGACAGGCTCTCCAAAGAGGCCTGGCTGATTTGGAAAAGTGCGCAGTTTACCAGACAGCAGTAGAGAGAGCCTTGAGAAGGCGGGCTTGCCCCAGAGAGGGGCTGAAAGTGTGGATTCTGGAATGGGACCAGCCAGTCCCTCAAGCCTGACTCTTCCGCTTTTCAGCTTGGTGGGGACTGAAGTTTCTATAAAGCAGCAGAGGGTGACACAGTATGTGAGCGTCTGCACCTGTGAAGGAGACACAGGAGAAGAAACTCCTGACTCCGGGCTTCTGGCTGGGCCAGGTGGCAGCCAGGAGGCTAGAGCTTCATTCAGGTTGAGCCATCTGCTGCTGCTGCTCTTCGCAGGCCATTGCCAGGGAACTGGATCGGGGATGAAACAGCTGGGCTGTCCACGTGGCTTTCTGATTAGCTCCAAGAGCAGTTAGCTTTTATTAATTAAAGCGTGGAAAAGGGAGATTGTTTTCTTTCACGTCCAGATGTAAAGGTAGTTACAAGGTTAGAATGTTTAAAAGGGAAAAAGATGCGTTAAGGTCGGGCCCAGCACAGTAACCTAGCAGCCAAAGTCCTCACCTTGCATGCACCAAGATCCTGTAAGGGCACTGGTTCTAATCCCTGCAGCTCCACTTCCCATCCAGCTCCCTGCTTGTGGCCTGGGAAAGCAGCCGAGGACGGCCCAATGCATTGGGACCCTGCACCTGCGTGGGAGACCCGGAAGAAGCTCTGGGCTCCTGGCTTCAGATCGGTGCAGCTCTGGCCGGTGCAGCCACTTGGGGAGTGAATCGATTGAAGACCTTCTTTTCTGTATATCTGACTTTCCAATAATAATAAAAAAGACGTGTTAAGGTAACAATATCCTAACTTTTAGAGGAAAAAAAAAACCCCTTTTTGGTAGTGTTCTTTTGACAACACAGTGAACTCTGTGGATTCTTTTCTCCCAAACAGTATTTTGCACACTCGTTGACTGCGTCGGCGCTCTCTCCGGTCCCGTCCAGCTCGGCTCGCCCTCGCTGACCTCAGACGTGGACCTCACCTCCTGTCCAACACCAGCTGCCGGGGTGCAGTCCTGTGGAGGCGGCGGGCGAGGCCGGAACTCAGCCATGCTGCCCTGTTGCGTACCGGAGTGCAAAACAAGAGGGACCCACTCGGCTGGAGAACGGAAGCCGGGGGGACGTGTTTGGAAGAGGGACGCCCTCTTCCGGTTGCGGTGTTGGGGCAAGCCGTGTGTCGGCGATGTTCCCTCGGGTCTCCCCGTTCCTGCCGCTTCGCCCCTTGCGCCGCCTGCCCTTGTCCTGTGGAAGTCGGGAGGCCCCGAGCACCGCGACGGCGTTGCTCGCGTCTCCAGCGGGAACAGTCAGGTGCGGCGGGCCCCGGGCCTCAGTCCAGTCGGAGATTTCAGCTCTGCCCCGCTGACCTTCGCGTCCACTCGGGCCCGCCTCCTCCGTGTGTGTTCTGGCTCCTGCGTGTCCGTGTGGGCGGCGTCCTTAACTAACGCCAACCGGGGTGAAGTCGTGGCGGTGGGTGGGCTCTGCTGACCTGACGGAGCGAATCGGGGGGGCCGCCTGAGCGTTGTCAGTGAGGTTCGGGGTGTCCTTGGGGGAAGTGGGCGCAGGACCGCCGCTTGCAGGTGGCCAGCACAGAAAGGAGCGGTGACCTGTGAGTGGCCTCCTGCTCACGCACGCCCAGCGGGCCCGCATTGCTGCACGCGCGGGTGGGGATCTGGAGATTGGTTCTCTTGCTTGCCACCTTCCTGTTACAAATGCTTCTGGTGTTGACTTTCATATCCCGTCAGTTTGGGAGTGCCTGCATGGGAATCCTGGGTTGGAGTTCTCGGCCCCTCTCATTCCAACTGCTTGCCTTAGGTACCCAGGGAGGCAGCAAGCCCGATGGTCACTGCCACCCACGTCGGAGATCTGAGTTGGGTTTCTGGCTCCAAACTTTGGCCTGGCCAACCACCAGGCCATTTTAGACATTTGGGGGGTTTACCAGCTAGTGTACGGGAGAGCCCCAATCTCTCCAGCTAATTTTTAAACAAACAGTTTTTCTAGAGTTGCACCATATGTTGAACATTTACAGTGAGGGGTTCTGGGTACTAATTATGTGGGTCATGCAGTTGGTCGTCATGTTGGTTTTCAAACACCTAATATCATCTCTGACAGTCTTACAAGGAGGTCGGATCATGTATTTAAACGCATTTGGAAATGGCCATTTTCTTTTTGTTTCAAGTGTCTCTAGGCTGGCACTGCCATTGGGAACTTGACAAAAAGCGCACTTCAAGGGATTGATGAGAGAACGAATGGGCAGCTATGTTTACTTTTTGATGCTGACGGTTTGGTTGAAGTTCATGCATAGTTTTTCATTAACATGCATTTTCTGTGATTTTGGGGGAGCGGTCCAGTACTGCCAGGATTTGATTAGGGGTCTTGACGTCACCTGTATTGGAATCACCCGGGACGCAGGCAAGTTGCAGTGCCTGTGAGTCTCCTGGGACAGTTGCTACGAATTTAGATAATAGAAGAAATAAAACCTGTCCTGTAAGATAGTAAAGCCAAAGCAGTGTAGCATTGCTTTTCAGCTGGTCCGCACTTGTTAGAAATGCAGCATCGTGAGTCTGCCCTCAGAACTCCTGAATCAGATTTTTTTGTAGGACAGCCGGTTCTGTGTTTTAGCCAGTGACCTGGGTAATTCCTGTGAGCATTGAGGTTTGGAAGCCAGAAGCAGGTGTTTTGACGCAAGTTAAGATGCTAGTGGGGACAGCTACATCCCCTGAGTTTCCAGCTTCGGCCTGAAGGGGCCCCAGGTGTTGCCTGCAGTTGCAAGTGAGTCAGCAGCTGGGCGAACTGTTGTGTGTCTCTGCCTTTCAGAATAAAGTTTGAAAAGCAGGGCTGTGGACTGTGAACTTCATGAGGCCGGGGACCGTGACTGTTCTTATCAGCAGGACATCAGTGCCTTGCCTGGGACCCAGCGCAGAGTAGCTATTCACTATAGCTAATGAATGACTTTTTATATATTATATTTGTCTACTGTTGTTGTTTTTAACATCATAGCAAAAGAGGGCTTGACCCTACGGGATAGAATTAGGGATTTGTTACTTAACAAATCTGCTGCAGGGGCCTGGCGCTGTGGCGTAGTAGGTGAAGCAGCAGCAGATGGCCCAGGTGCTTGGGCCCTGACAGCCGTGTGGGCATGAAGCTTCTGCCACCTGGTTGTGGTGTTCTTTTTCAGACATAGCTTACAAAGACAGCAAATGACTTACCTGGCCACTGAATATTTTCTGTTCTGGTCTGGCTGGTCTGGCTTATTTTCCTACTGCATGAACATGGCAGTAGGTGGTAGATTTGCACTGAGTACCTGCCCTGGGCCACAGGTCAAACCAGTCTGGAGCTCGAGCACAGCGACAGCTTTGAGTGGTTGGAGGAGGGATTTTTCCTTCAGGTAATTTATTGATTGAAATCACCTAAATGGATCTAAATCACCTAATTGAAATCACCCCCAAGGACCAGGCGATCAGTATCAGCACATTTATCGCGGCCATGTGGTAGGACTGAGGTCGCTGTGAGCTCTGAGCCACATGACCTAGGACAGGCTGCTCTTCTGGTCCTCCGTGTGCTTATGCAAAGTAGGGGTGGTAGGTGTCTTCTGTGGGTGTGAGCATGCTGCCGGAGCCCCGTCAAGTGAGTATATGCTAATGGTAAATTGCTGGTGTTATGCCTGTTTATAATAGCATACAAAAGCAAGCAGGAAAAGGCTCCTGTTGAAACAGTTTGGAAATGCGCAGAAGAAATCTTGTGAATTATTGCTGTGTTATTTTGTGTTTTTATTCATTGTTTTTTTTTCTTTAATACATCTTCTAGAGCAAAAAATAATAGCCAAAGATATTTCAGCACGAATAATGTGGCCTACTGCAAGAAAAATGAACAGTCCGTTGAGATTTCTGAGACTACTTCCAAGAGTCCAGAGACAGCAAAGGAAAATACAAAAAAAGACTTGTTGAGCATTATCAAGGGTATGAAGGTTGAATTGAGCGCAGCAAATGTACAGACAACAAGGCCACCCGGCCAAAGGCTGCCAAAAAGCGTGGAGGCCACGATCGGCAGGCCTCCACGGGACGAAGCCCGGAGGAAGAGGTACATGGTGACTGGAGTTCTTTCCAACTTTGCTAGGCTTTTCTTTTAGTCAAACTTAGTTTGAATCTGTGACTTGAGAGATACTAAAATAATGAAGAATAACTTTCTACTGGTCAACACAATTGTTAGGAATCCTAATAATTGAGGGGAGGGAGAACAATGACGTAATTGAGACTTACACACATTTTCTTACTCACTGATGTTGGTGCCGTTTAGTGGCCTCTTTACTCTGAATGGTGTTGCTTGCATCTTGATTGAAGATAACTTCATATCTGTAGGAGACTGCTTTGAAATTGCTGCTGGGGTGGTGGGCCTCAGGATGGGGCATCTTGCTCCGATCCTGACTCCAGCCACCATGTGCACGTGGTGAGCTGTCCCTGGGCCTGCCTGGGTTCGGGGGCTGCTTCCTGCAGGGTTTGTACACCTAGGGGGGAAGTCTCCGTGACTGGGTAGGTCTAGGGCCCACCTACTGCCATCATTGGGCGGTGAATGGGATTGGGGAGGGGCGCGACCTTGGGCCTGGGGGAAATTACTGCTGGGATAGAATGGCGTATGCCTTCCCTTGGCCAGTGATTTTCAGCTTTTTTTGTGTGCTTGCCTAAGGGTTTTTTTTTATGAGGATACTTCAGAAAAATTCATGTAAAATGTAATTAAGGTAACTTTATTTTGGTGCATAAAAGCCTTGTAATCCTTGCATAGCTTTTTCAAAATTCACAGTTTTCCATAAATTTTTAATAGACTCTGTCACTACTTAATGTTTCTCAAGAGTATCATTTCATTGAATGTAAAATACAACTAGTGATTTCTTAGCATCCTGTACAGTTTAAATGGCAGTGTTTCATATTAGCGATACCTAAAATACAGATGTATTTTGATTTGATGACATCATCAACTCAAGAAATAGGGAATGTAGGTTTCGGAAACCCTGATTTACAATAATACAGATTTCGGTTTTCAAGGGTTATTGAATATTTTTTTGGAACTTCTTAGTTTATACTGTCTGTAGAGATGCTTGGGGAACATGTAATTTGATAGTAGACTAGGGTTTAAAATAGACACTTATTCCTTTTAATAATGAAACTATGCAATATATACAGAAATGTAAAGAAAAACAAATTTATCAAGGATGACTTGATAATTTTTGCTTCATAAATAGGGATGGAACTGAATAGGCCATGATTTTCTGAAAGGCTGGTCTGCCCCACCAGATAACTGGTGGCTGAAAACCATAGACTGTCAGCTGTATTGTTGGCAGCATTTTCAGGACAGGATGGAGCCCTCATTGGTAGAATCCCCTGGCCTGGAAGAACCACAGGGACCTGATGGGCCACGGCACGTAGGGCTTGCTTGAAGGCACTTCCTCTGGTTGCTGCCTTGCTCAGTGGGGCCCTTGGGGACTGTAAAGGTGATCTTGTTCCAAGAGGTGCTGACCCTGTGAGGCACTGAGCTGGATCTGGGTTTTGTTGTTGTTGTTGTTGTTTTTATTGGGATGTATCAAGATCCCCAGTGGATGCAGCGATATCCAAAATTTCTAGCATCTGCTCTTTCTCTAAAGCAAATAGCAAACTACTCTGATCATTGAGTAAAAAGACTTCTGCTGGTTATTAATCTAGAGGATTAGCATTGTACTTCAGGGAGTGTCTGTTGGTTTTAACATTTCAAAGTTTGTATAAAATCAACATATGTAATGTTTGAGAATTCCTACTTAGAAATGGAATTGAAGAATCGTTTCTCTGAATGACAGAGTTCCCGTCTAAATCACTGAGTTTTCATTAGACTGAGGCATAAGCAGCCGCCCCGTCTTCCTGGCTTTCCGTTTCTTTCTGCAGAGCCAAGCCCTTGAGTCCTGAGTTGGTGGCAGCCGCCTCCGCTGTTGCGGATTCTCTTCCCTTTGATAAGCAGAAGACCAAGTCAGACCTGCTCAGGCAGCTCCGGCAGCATGAAGAGGACGCGCGGGCACAGAGAGATGGGCCGAGACCGAAAATTAGGTCAGTAAAATGCGGCTTCGTCAGTAAGATACGTATTTCAAAATGGGTGATTTTGGGTTGGTCATTCACATAAGAGGTACATGTATATATGAGGTGTGTCCTGAATGGAATTCTAACCAGTTGTTTATTTTTTTATTTTATTTTTTTTGGTTTTTGCTTGTTTGTTTGGGTTTTTTTGTATCTTAAATAAGATTATAGCCTTTTTAAACAGGATAGAGTTACAGAGAGAGGGGGAGAAAGAGAGATCTTCCATCCTTTGGCTCACGTCCCAAAGGGTCACAGTGGCTGGGGCTGGGTTAAGCTGAAGCAGGAGCCTGGAGCTTCTTTTGGGTCACCCGCATGGGGGAGGGACCTGAGCACTTGGGCCATCTTTGTGCCTTTCAGGCACATCAGCAAGGAGGTAGCTCCCAAGAGGCTGCAACACTGGTCCCAAGATTATAGCTGTTAAAAAATCAGAAAAGGGGCCAGCACCCTGACAGAGCAGGCTGAGCTTTTACCTGTGGTGTTGCCACTACTTACAGACCCTGGTTTGAGTCCTGGGTGCTCTGCTTCTAATCCGGCTCCTTGCTTATGATCTGGGAAGGCCAGTCCTTGGGTCCCTGCACTTATGTAGAAAACTCACGGGCCCGGTGGCATGGCCTAGCGGCTAAAGTCCTTGCCTTGAATGAGCCGGGATCCCATATGGGTGCTGGTTCTAATCCTGGCGGCTCCACTTCCCATCTAGCTCCCTGCTTGTGGCCTGGGAAAGCAATCGAGGACGGCCCAAAGCCTTGGGACCCTGCACCCACGTGGGAGACCCGGAAGAGGTTCCTGGTTCCCGGCTTTGGATCGGCGCACATCGGCCCATTGCGGCTCACTTGGGGAGTGAATCATCGGATGGAAGATCTTCCTCTCTGTCTCTCCTCCTCTCTGTATATCTGACTTTGTAATAAAAATAAATAAATCTTTACCAAAAAAAAAAAAAAAAAGGTCAGAGGCAGCTTCTGGCTCCTGGCTAGATCTGCTCAGCTCTGGCCTTTGCAGCCACTGGGAACTAAACCAGCAGGTGAAAGACGTTCTCTCTTTTTTAAAATTGAGTTATTAAATTTCCTTTAGAAAATACTAGATTTTCTTGAGAAATGATAAATTCAGTCATTTTATTAAAAATAAGTAAGAAATAAGATAGTCACTCTGGAAAGATTAATTTTCTTCAGTTAGATAAAAAGATACTGGTTTTGGGCCCGGTGCAGTGGCCTAGCGGCTAAAGTCCTCGCCTTGAATGTGCCAGGATCCCATATGGGCACGGTTCTAATCCTGACGGCCCTGCTTCCCATCCAGCTCCCTGCTTGTGGCCTGGGGAAGCAGTCGAGGACGGCCCAAAGCTTTGGGACCCTGCACCTGTGTGGGAGACCCGGAAGAGGCTCCTGGCTCCTGGCTCCTGGCTTCAGATCTGAGCAGCTCCAGCCATTGTGGCCGGTTGGGGAGTGAGTCATCAGACAGAAGATATTTCTCCCTGTCTCTCCTCTCTCTATATGTCTGACTTTGCAATAAAAAGATAACTAAATCTTTTTAAAAAATGCTTTTTAAAAAAAAAGATTTATTTTAAATCTGGAGCTGAGCCTATCTGAAGCCAGGAGCCTCTTCTGAGTCTCCTACACGGGTTCGGGAACCCAAGGCTTTGGGCCGTTCTCCTTTGCTTTCCCAGGCTACAAGCAGGGAGCTGGATGGGAAGTGGAGCCGCTGGGATTAGAATTGGTGCCCATATGGGATCCTGGTATGTGAAAAATGAGGACTTTAGCTGCTGGGACACTGCACCAGGCCCTACCCTCTTTTTTTTTTTTTTTTAAGATTTGAGAGGCAGAGTGACAGAGGAAGTGATGGAACCAGTTTATTCTCCAAATGGCCACAGTAACCAGGGCTGGGTAGGGTGAAGCCACGAACTGAATCCATATAGGTCTCCCACATGGTGGGAGGGACTCAACATGCTTAGAACATCTGCTGCTGCCCTCCCAGACACGTTAGCAAGGAGCTGTGTTGGAAGAAAAACAGCCAGTACTTAAACCAGCACTCAGGTTTTCCAGGCCACAGTGTAACCCAATGTTTCACAACACTGGCCCTCAATTTATGTTTTAAAGTAAGATCTGAAGGCTATTTTTATAAGATAGAAATAAATTCTCATGATCTGCGATGTGTATGTTATGTATGTAATTTTTGAAAATTCTGTTTATGCTGTCTGAACACACAAAACATATAGAACATTGCTGTTCTATAGGTGAATTTTTAATGCGCTTGACTTTTATTTTTTCAGTTTCGGTAACATAATATCGGATATGAAAGTTACCAGACCTGCTGCAGTTAGAGTTCGTCCAAGACCAGAGCACCAGATTCAATTTGACGAAGAGTCTGACAGCTCGCCTGAGCAGTCTGCTGATCTCAGGAAAAGGTACTGGGGCTTTGCCGTCTCTTGGGGTGTGGTGAGTGTTCTGCTTGGACGGTAACTGTGGATCCCTCATTGCCGGCGGGAAGCTGAGGCTTGAACGCACTGACATCTGCCTTCCTGCTCTCCATAGTTCATTTCCTGGAGCAGAACAGATGTACTGGATTTACTGTTTTGATTTTTTTTTTTTGTACTATAAACCAAAACGGGTCCTACCTCACATCTGTACCTGTTAGAGTAAGTAAAACTGACGATTCTAGATGAATGAACATTTATATAAGCATTGTTTTTCACTCAATATTTTTGTTAACATTGTATATTTACATACCCTTTTTATTTCCATAAATAATCCTTTTTTTCATACCTTAAAGGTGTGAAACCGTGGCTTACTTGAGAATTGAAAATTGTTGTGTATTTACATGTGATTTCTGTCCTTGTTGCCCTGTAACTCCAGCAAGCCTTGTTTGGAGTGGGGGTAGCGGATCTTTGATGTGGTCTGATGTGGACTGACTGGTCTGTGCTCGCAGCTGTGGAGTCATCCTCGCAGTGTGTTACCCCAGGATTTTGCTTGAAGCGCCGTCCCTGGAGCAGCACTTAGCTCCTGGGCAGTTCAATTACAGATTTGTCCAGCATGATTGGAAAGGTGGTCTGCCATCCCCATAGGACGCTCAGGAGGTTACAGTGATGGTGGATGGTTGTTTGAATTACTGGTATCTACAATAAATTATGAAATACAGTGGAAAATGCACTTGGGCTTTACTTAAGACTGTTCAACTGAATCAGTTAATCCCTAAGAATTTTTATCTGATTCTGTCTTCCTCCCATAGTTACATGTGACTCCTTCAGAATGTTATGTCGTAATTTGACTTGTAATGCTATTAGCTGCTGTTAAAAATTAAAAGGCAGCAAGGGAGGAACAAGAGAGGTTTCTGTGCATCTGATCACAATTTAAAACCAACCCAAAGGGGACAAAGGGGGAGTAGTGATGAGGTCCCGCTGGTCACCCTGCTGTGACTTGTGTAGGATTGGGGGAATCCTGAGAAAGTCTAGACCCAGACTGACACCTTCTGTTTGAAACGGAGGGATCCTAGTCGCAGAGCGTCACTGTCCTTCCCGGAGTCGGCACTGCCAGGGCATGGGAGCTTCATCTGTCCGCTTTCCGATCCATAGAACGTCGAGCCAAGACCAGGATACGAAGCACTGAGTTCTGGGGCATGAAGGTCTTTGTTCACAATACCTGGGCACCTGCTAGAGGACAATTCTATGACTGGAGTTACTTTCTCCAGTGTTAATATGCGATTTGCATTTTCTTCCTTTAACAGAAGAATGATCCAGGAAATAATTAAAAACTATTTTTAAAATAACTGTATAGTTTTTAAATCGGTTTTTAACCTGCTGGTATACTCATTTATATTATATTTTTCACCACCAAAACAATCTTTTGATTTCATTTCCCTGAACTTTTTGTAGTACCCTCATATTTGTTGAAGTAAATAGGCGAACTTATGCATAAAGCAATTGGTTAAAGTATAGCAGAGTAATCTATTAACCCTGACATTAATTTGAGTAAAAATAATTAAAATGTCTTATGTATTTATTAGAAATTACGGCGATTTAATCTTTTCAATTGCTTAGAAAAATAAACTGTTTTAAGTGGTTACTGTATTATGAGGCAAAAATTCAAGTGCATGGCCCAGCGCGGTAGTCTACCGACTAAAGTCCTCACCTTGCATGTGCTGAGATCCCGTATGGGCCCCAGTTCTAATCCCACCTGCCTGGCTTCCCATCCGGCTCCCTGCTTGTGGCCTGGGAAAGCAGTCAAGGACAGCCCAAAGCCTGGCACCCTGCACCCTTGCAGGAGACCCGGAAGAGGCTCCTGGCTTCGGATCAGCTCAGCTCCAGCTTTTGTGGCTGATTAGGGAGTGAATCAGCAGGTGGAGGATGATCTTCTCTGTCTCTCCTCCTCTCTGAATATCTGAATTTCCGATAAAAATTGAAATAAATCTTAAAAAAATTCAAGTGCAGCACTTCCTGTTCTACTTATGAATCCTGACGATGTGGCAGTTTACCTAAATTTCATTGCTGAGAGTCAGTGAAATTGTTTTAAATCTCTACATAGAGTATTTCATGTAAATTTGTTATAAACAGTTTTGACTGATAGTGTATAAATATATTCACTAATATGTTTTTTTCTTTTTATAGTGTTAGGAGAGATTTATTCAAAGGGAAGAGACTTAATATTTTTGACATTGAGACATTTACTGAAGAAGCACCTAAAACAGGTTTGTTCAAATAATAACACTACTTCTTTTTTCTTTTCTTTCTTTTTTTTTATAGCACTATTTCTCAGGTGGGGAAACATTCAAAGAGCTTTCAACAATGTTCTTAATGTTTTGGTTATATCAGAGTTGAGTGTTTTGGTATTTCATCTGGCCGTGGTGGGTCCTATA
Source organism: Ochotona princeps (assembly GCF_030435755.1). NCBI lineage: Eukaryota > Metazoa > Chordata > Mammalia > Lagomorpha > Ochotonidae > Ochotona > Ochotona princeps. The sequence continues at coordinate 51,666,669 of NC_080843.1, forward strand.
TGAGTGTAGTTGTTGCTGTTGGGAGGCAGGCACCTCCAGCTGCATGTATGAGAAGTAAAAAGTGACATGTCTTTTTGGGTGGAATGTGGAGAATTGCCCGCCTTTGCAGTGCAGCTCTGCTGTCACATGCCTTTAGGTAGCATACTGCTAGAAAAGGGGTCAGTTCTCACAGAGCTTACTCATTGGGGTGATTTCTTTGTTGTTCAGGAGATGTGAAGAAAAACTTTGGGGCAATGTCTGCAGACTCATCATAGTGTTTTTGGTTGTTCGTTTTCCTAACACCTGGTTAGTGTTTGTCACTTTTTGTCTTTTGGGTGGGAAGTCAGTTGTTTTACATTTAGCATTTCAAGTCTGCAAGATAACGAGTGCCCTCTTGCTTGACATTGGATCTGGCTTACAGAAAAAATAACAGAAGACAGTACAAAAAAGCGTCCAGCTTACAAGCAAGAGACATTTCTATAGACTAGAAATAGGGCCAGCGTTGTGGCATCATGGGTTAAACAGTTACTTGCAATGCAGCGTCCACACTGAAGCACTGGTTCAAGGCCCAGCAACTCAACTTGCAGTCCAGCTTCCTGCTAATGTGCCCAGGAATGTTATGTCGTAATTTGACTTGTAATGCTATTAGCTGCTGTTAAAAATTAAAAGGCAGCAAGGGAGGAACAAGAGAGGTTTCTGTGCATCTGATCACAATTTAAAACCAACCCAAAGGGGACAAAGGGGGAGTAGTGATGAGGTCCCGCTGGTCACCCTGCTGTGACTTGTGTAAGAAGATGGCCTGGGTCCTGGGGCTGCTGCACCCATGCGAGTGGTCTGGGCTTTTGGCTTCAGCCTGGTCCAGACCTGGCTTGTGTGGTCTGTTAGGGAATGAACCAATGGGTTGAAGATCTTTCTGTTTGTCTCTCTCTCTCTCTCTCTCTCTCTCTCTCTCTCTGCCTTCCAGATAAGTAAATTCTGTTAAAAAAAAAAAAAAAAAAAGAAATGAAAGTTAGCTTTTTGTGTCTTAATAGAAATAGAAATAGTGTATGTTAGGTTCCTAGAGCAGCCACCATTGGCTTATTTAATCTTATTACCACTTAGATAAATGTTAGTCAAACTGTTTGATATTAGGGGATAGGTCTTCTATTTGCAGCACCTAACCAGGTAGCTTTAAATATGAGATCTTAATTATCTTTTTTAAATGATTAATTTTTTTATTTGAAAAGCAGCATTAGAGAGATGTAGAGAGAGCTTGAATCTGAATCAGATGGTTCATTCCCCAAATGGTTGTAATGCTTGTAGCTGGCCCAGTCTGAAGCCAGGAACCAGGAGCTTCTTCCAGATCGGCCATGTGGGTTCAGGGTCTCCCATGGGAGATTTGGAAGAACTTGGACCAACTTCAGCTGCTTTCCCAGGTGCAGTAGCTGGGAGCTGATTGTAAGCAGAACAGCTGGGACTTGAACTAGCACACATATGAAATGCCAACACTGCTGTGAGAGGCTTAATGTGCTATGCCACAGCATCTGCCACAGGAATTGTCTTAAATACATTTTTAGAGATCTGAAATAGAAAATATGTGTTGGTACAGAAAGAAATGAGTTAGGGCTTGGCAGCGTGGCCTAGTGGCTGAGGTCCTCGCCTTGATCCCATATGGCCGCTGGTTCTAATCCCAGCGGCTCCACTTCCTCTCTATCTCTCCTCCTCTCAGTATATCTGACTTTGTAATTAAAAATAAAATAAATCTTAAAAAAAAAAAGAAAGAAATGAGTTAATCATTGCTTGTACATTTGAACTGAACGTAATGCTAAAGGAACAACTCCCTTTTTTTGTCAAAATGGCTGCACTATGTTGTGTAACTCTCAATGCAGTCAGGCACACACAGTGAATTGCCACCTCACACACAGTGAGTAGAATCTGTTATGCTTACACCAAAAAGGAATGTGTGGTCATGGTATATGATATATCTACCAAATGATCCTCAGGGAACCAGCCAGCTTTTTATTAAAACAAATTAGGTACCAGTGTTGTGGTGCAGCCAGTTAATCTGATACTTGTAGCACCAGCATCCCATTTGAGTGCTGGTTCTAGTCCCACTTACTCCACTTCCAGTCCAGCTCCTTGCTAATGCACCTGGGAAAGCAGTAGAAGATGGCCCAAGTGCTTGGACCCATGCAACCCACTTAGGAGAGGTGGTGGATTTCCAGGCCCCCACTTTGGCCTGGCCCATCTCTGGCCATTATGGCCATCGGGGAACTAAGCTAGTGAATGAAAGATTGAGCAGTCTCTCCATGTCTCCCTCTATAGCTCTTTTCTTGTCAAATAAATAAAATCTTTAAAACGATAACAAATTAGCTTGCAAAATAGCACTAAAGATTTATGTATTTTTTAAAATATCAAATGATTGGACTGTTAGGAAAGTAGCGGAAATGTACGAGAGTTTAATGAAGGTACGATTTTAATTAACTATAGTTACGGAAGTCTCAAGAATGTCTTCTTCCTAATTACATGGAAGAGTACAGGAATAAGTGCAATGTGGAAACTTAAGTGGCACAGTTGTTCTCTACTATTTCCCTACAACCAGAGATAATCCTGGAAATATACTTGACATTCAGTGTTTTGCTGTTCACTACCTGAATAAATTGTTCTTCCACCTTGTATTTCCTGTTCTTATTCCCAACTAAATTCTTTCTGTTACAAACGGAGGATAGAGGCCCAAGCTCTGCTGATGGCATCGAGTCATTTGCAGTTGACAGGCTGTCAGGCTTTTTGGGGAAAGATTTCATGTGGGTAGATCTGGATTCAGACTCAAATTCTGCCTGTCTAAGCTCCTGGTCTCCCTGTCGTTGGCATGTTCATACATTTTGTGGGTTAGATGAGTAATCTAAAATGTCAGAGCCAGTTCCTGCAGCACATTAGACAATCAGTGATTATAAATATTAGTAAATATAACAGTGGTAATAGTGTGATGATGGTGGTGGCATAGGTAAGTTTGTGTTTACTCAGTCAAGCTAACTAAATTGTCTGGTTTGGGGATTGATCTGTCTAAATCTAACTGATCGTTGTGATCTTTCCTCTGTCAGATGATTTAGGCCAATAGAAGTGAACATCCATCAGTCAGTTGGCTGGTCTGTTCATGCACGCAAAGGCTCACGGAAACAGATTCAGAAAGAGCAAAATCAGTAAAAAAAAAAAAAAGACTTACCTAGATAGAAAAATAAATAAAATGTTTGGATGATTTAGGAGACTTGGTAAAGTGGGTGGAGAGGCAAGCAAGAGAATAAATCATTCACAGAAATGTAATTACAAGGTCATTCACTACAGTGTCAGTCGCTAGGCAACTAGCCATTGATCTACCGTGTTTCTTTTGTTTTGTTTCTAAATATTTTTTTTATTTGGAAAGTCAGATACACAGAGAGGAGGATCTTCTGTCCAATAATTCACTCCCTAAGTGGCTGCAGTGACCAGAGCTGAGCTGATTTGAAGCCAGGAGCTTCTTCTGGGTGTCCCACACAGGTGCAAGGTCCCAAGGCCTTGGGCCGTGCTTGACTGCTTTGCCATGAGAGGCAGGGCTGCCAGGATTAGAACCAGTGCCCATATGGGGTCCTGGTGTGTGCAAGGCGAGGACTTTAGTTACTAGGCTACTGCATTGGGCCCCGATCTACTTTGTTTCATTAGAATGGTTTGCATATCAGGATTTTATGCAAATCAGATCACACAGGATGCATTTTTTGCATCCTACTCCCAGATAATCTGAGATTTAGTCATGTTCTTGCATGTGGCAGTAATTATTTTTATTGAAGAGTATCACATAATTGTGTAGATGTACATTTTCTGTCTGCTTACCTGTTTGTGGATGTTCGAGTTGTTGCCAAATTACAATCCTTATTTTGCTGTTGGAAATACTGCAACTAGGAACTTTCATGTGGACATGTGTTGTCTAAATAGCAAGAGAAAATGGCATGTGGAATGATAGATGGGCATAATCGTTATTTTTAAGAAGCAGAGAGAAAAAAAGAGCTCTCATTCACTAGTTTAGCCCCAAAAGCCTGTAACTCAGTCTAGGCCTCCTCCTCGGGTGGCAGGGACCCAACTGCTTGAGCCCTCATCTTATGCCTCCCAGGGTGTGTTTTAGCAGGAAGCTGGACTGAAGAATGAAACTGGAACTTGAACGTAGAAACTCCTATACAAAATGGAAGAGTCTTATCCAGTAGGTCAAATGCCTGCCCAAGATATTTGTATTCCTTTTATGAAACAGACTGTATCTTAAGGAGGTTGAAAAAGTTCTTAAATTTTTTTTATTTTTTTTGCATTTTATTATTATTGCTATCATTTTATGATACAGTTCCATATTCCCTTATCCCCTTCCCAATTCCCTCCCCCCCACCTAGTTCCTTTATATCATTACTAACATAGTTCTTCATATTCAGTCATATGTCCATCATTGCGGGCATGGAAAATGGCAGAGAGTCCAGAATCCTATTGTCAACATATAGTAAACAGTTTCATTGTAAGTCCATCTTTGTCTGGAAGTAGAAATGCATATCACCCTACATCCTCACATCTGAATGTTAGTCTCCATTTCACAGCTACTGTACATCTCCTTAAATGAAAAGTCATGATACAAAATCAACAATAGAAAGAAAAATAGAAATTTACAATGCCATGGAGTTGAATGACATGTTACTAGATATGGCAGTCTCCATTACACAGCTGCTATACATCCCCTTAAATGAACAGCCACAAAACAAAACATCCGGGAGAAAAAAGAAATTGACAACACCAAGAAATTAAATAACATGCTATTAAATGACTAACGTGTAGCTGAAGAAATGAAAATCGAGAACCTTCTTGAAGAAAATAATGCCACTGCATGATCTACGAGTCATTGAATGATTTAATCAGAAGAAAGTGTTTTGAAGAGATGAAACCAACAGAAAATAACAAAACCCATGTGATATAGTTTCCGCTAATCTTTGTTGAAGTGTGTCCCCTCCAGACAATAAACAGATGGGTTTTGTTTTTTAATCCAGTCTACTAATCTATGACATTTGATTGAGCTTAAGCCATTTACATTCAGAGTTTAATATACATGGGTGGTACTTTGACATATAAAGGAATGCCAATTAAGCTCACAGGAGATCTCTCACAGGAAACTCTACAGGCAAGAAGAGAATGGAGCGACATATTCCAGATTCTAAAAGAAAAAAATTGTCAGCCTAGGATAACATATCCAGCAAAGCTTTCTTTTGTCTTTGAAAATGAAATAAAATTCTTCCACAGTAAAGAAAAGCTAAAAGAATTTGCCTCTTTCAAACCTGCCCTACAAATGATACTTCAAGAAGTTCTCTTGACAGAAAAGAGGAATAGCACCTACCAAAACCAAAGGCAATCGGGAAGAACATCCCAGTAAAATGACAACAGAAGACTAAACCAAAGAACAAGCCATTCCTAAAATGACAGGACCAGAGTTCTTAAATTTAACAGGGAGGAAGAAAGGTGGAGGGGAGGTTAGGGTGGGGTGGTACATTGACATAGCACGCCTAGTCCACTTTTAGTGCCAGTTTCCTGTATGAGTGCCGGTTCAGGTTCCAGCTGCTCTGCTTCTCATCCAGCTCCCTGATTATGGCCTGGGAAAGCAGTGGAGGATGGATCGAGTCCTAGGGCCCTGCACCTGCATGGGAGATCCAGAGGAAGCTCCTGCTCCCAGCTCTGGATTGGCCCAGCGTTGGCCGTTGTGGCCATTTGGGCAATGGATCAGCAGATGAAATCTCTCTATGTACTTCATCTTCTCTAAGTCTGCCTTTCAAATAAAAAGTAAGTATTTTAAAGGAAAAAACAAGATAGAAAAATGTATGATAATAGTGCTCAGCCACTGTGATAAGCCCTTTTTCATGGGATTGATGATCAGGATTAAATGAGCTAAGGCCCAGAAGTCATGTAGTGCAGGTTGACTACTTGGTGTCCATTAATAGTTTTAGCATTGTCATTGCTCTCTTCACTTGCATCATCTTTTTTTAAAGTTTCATTTATTTTTATTTGAAAAGCAGATTTATAGAGAAAGAAGGAGAGTTTGATATTCCATCCGCTGGTTCACTTCCCGGATGGCCACAGTGGTCAGAGCTGGGCTGGTCTTAAGCCAGGAGCTTCATCCAGGTATCCCACATGGGTACAGAGGTCCAAGGACTTGAGCTATCATCTGCTACTTTCCCTGGCACGTTAGCAGGTAGCTGGAAAAGTGGAGCAGCTGGGACTCGAACTGGTGCCCATATGGTGTACTAGGGGTGTTGGCACTTTATGCAGAGGCTTTGCCTACTACTGCATGGTGCTGGCTATTTATTTATTTATTTACATTGGAAAGTCAGATTTTCACAGGGAGGACAGAAAGGTCTTGCATCTGCTACTTTACTCCCCAAGTCTTGCATGTTCCAGGATCCCTTATGGGTGCCAGTTTGTGTACTGGCTGCTGTAATTCCCGTCCAACTCCCTGCTTATGGTCTGGGAAAGCAGTCGAGGGTGGGCCAAAGCTTTGGAACCCTGCACGTACACAGGAGACTATTAAGAAGCTCCAGGCTCCTGGCTTTGGATTGGCTTAGCTCCGGTTGTTGTAGCCACTTGGGGAGTGAGTCATCGGACAGAGAATTTTGCCACATCTCCTCCTGCCTGTGTATCTGCCTCTGCCTTTCCAAAAAAATAAATAAATCTTAGAAGTGTGATTCCCAAGTTATTATAATAATTGGATATGCACTTTGGCTTGTTCTTACCTAAGATGTTTTTGTCCCACAGAAACGCCGCCTTCGCTCTGGGATATTGAATTTGCTAAGCAGTTGGCTGCAGTCAGTGCACAGCCCTTTCAGAATGGCTTTGAGGAGATGATCCAGTGGACCAAGGAGGGGAAGCTGTGGGAGTTTCCGATTAACAACGAAGCAGGTACGCATGAGCCTCAGGGGCTTTTCCAGTTCGGACGCAGGGATTATTCCTGCCAGGTGTTCTGTTTTCTAGCCTGCATGTTTATGGGACGCTCAAAACCCTGTGGACATGTTTGTGGTGTCCTAAAAGAAATTGGACAGTTTTTGAAGAAAAGAATATGAGTTTTACTTAATTCTAGATATTTGATACGGAAAAGAAAGAAATTGCTCTGTGTGGCACAGAGTGCATTGTAGGGTAGCGTGCAAGTGTTGGTAACCACAGACGATGACAGATTTCCAGCTGCTGAGCAGTGTTACTTGGTGAATGTTCTCATACATCCTACACTAGAAGTGAACTTACAATTTAATTTTGGAAAATCTTCCAACCCTTAAAGGCTTTACTGATATCTTTCAGTCCTAAAACTATTACATTTGTGAGATGCAACATACTAAGCTGTGACTTAGCAGGTAAAGCCACTGGCTGTGGTGCTGGGATCCCATATGGGCATCATTTGAGCCATGGCTGTTCCACTTCTGATGCAGATCCCTGCTAATGTGCCTGGGAAAGCGATGCAAGATGGCCCAGGTCTGTGGGCCTCTGCAGCCATGTGGATGTCCAGGAGCGGCTCTGGGTTCCTGGCTTCAGACCAGCCCAGCTCTGGCTTTTGCAGTCATTGTAGTGTGAACCAGCACATGGAAGCTCTGTATTGATATCTCTCTGTAGCACTGACTTTCAAATAAATAAATAAATCTTTAAAAATTTTTGCATGTATGTAAAATATTTGGATATGCTACTTGAATCAAAATGATAAGGGAGTTTGGAAGTCTTTGCAGAGTGTAGGTTCTTTGATCTGAAGGAGCAGTGTACACAGTCCTGCGTGTCTTCTGGAGGTGTGCCTCTTCCTCCCAGGGAAATCAACATTACTGGGCTCTTTCTTTTTAATTATACCTCTGTTGTCATCATATGTGTTCATTCTGTAAATCCATTTTCACTTAAATGCCCATTTACTTTTTTTTTTTTAAGGATTTATTTATTTTATTTGAAAGAGTCACAGGGAGAGAGGGAGAGAGAGAGAAGGAGGCTTTCCATAACAGGTTCACTTCCCGCGTGCCTGCTACAGCCAGAATGGAGCAAAGCTAGAGCCAGATGAGCAGCTTCTCCCTCCCAGGTCTGCATCATGGCGAGCAGGAACCCACGTGCTTGGCCAGCTTACAGATTCCGCAGCGGAGTCTCAGCAGTCTGTATGTTTATGCAGTGTGTGCCATAACACAGCATGCTGTTCCATCTGTTATTTTTCAAGAATACATCTGTTGGGGCAAAGGTTTGGCCCAGAGGTTAAGTTGCATATTCTATCAGAGTGCCTGGGGTTCAAGTCTTGCCTCTGCTGTCAGTCCAGCTGCTTGCTAATCTGGACGCGGGGCAGCAGCAGGTGATGGCTGCCACCCCTGTGGAAGGTGCAGTTTGACCTCCGGGCTCCTGGCTGCACTTGGCCCAGTCCTGACCGTTGCGTGTATTTTGCAAGTCCACCAGCAAATGAAAGGCCATTCTCTGTCTCTGTGTTTCAATGCTTTGTATCTGTTTAATCCTCACTAAGCCTCAGGAGGATGCTGGCTTCGTCCTCATCCGGCCGGAGGAGGCTGCTGCACAGAGAAGCTGCTTTATCAGCCCGCACAGTTGTTAAAGTAGAAAGAAATTTAGGTTCAACTTGAAAGTTCATGGCTCTAAGTGTAATGCTACATTACATCACTGGTGTTAATTTTATGATACAGGCTTTGTATTCAAAATCATGCTGCTGTCTCTTTCCCTAGGCTTTGATGATGATGGTTCAGAATTTCATGAACACATTTTCCTGGATCAGCACCTGGAGGGTTTTCCAAAACAAGGACCGATCCGCCACTTCATGGAGCTGGTGACTTGTGGCCTTTCCAGAAATCCGTATCTCAGTGTGAGACAGAAGGTTGAGCACATAGAATGGTTTAGAAATTATTTTAATGAAAAACGGGACGTTCTAAAAGAAAATAACATACAGTTCAATTAAGACTTCGGAAGTTTTTATTTGGATACTGTAACTAAATAAAATAGTTACACTAAAGATTTTTCTGTATTATTACATCTGATTTGACTGATAGAAATTTTTTTAAAATATAATGGTACTTGAAAGATGTTCTTGCATAAAGAAAAATATGTCTTTCTTAGGTTCAAAAGAATTTTAGAGAACTAATGTTTTAGACAAGTCCCCTAACCTTTTCTTTTCATTCAGTGACCATACTTCTTTGAAATATAGTTGCTAGTCATTTATTTGATGACGTCAGAGTGCTGTTGAAACAATGGAGATGATTTGGTGAGACCTTTATGCATAGAATGTGCGTGTTTACATAGATGCGTATAAGCCTATTTCTATTTTACATGTGTTTCACACTAAATTCACCTCTTCTTAGTAAGGAAAGTAGAAAAATATTCAAAGGGGTATGGTTCCGGGAAGAAGGGGCCATGACCTGGAGAACTAGGAACAGTGAGCTGCTCGTGTGCTAGGACACTGTATGGAAGTGGAAATGACTGAAGCAGAGCTGAGCATGCCCATGCAGGTGCAAGTATTGCCGCAGAGTGCATGCAATGTAATACCGGTTTATAAAATTCAAAAAGCAAAGCTGGGCAGGGGTAGGGTGGGGTTGCATGAGTGAGGAGGGACACCCAGGAGCTTCAGCAGTAACCATCTGCTGGGTGAAAGATTCACTGGTAGGCAGTTCATCTGGCTTCCTTTCTTTCTTTTTTTAAAAGTTTTATTAGAGAAAAGGAGAGACCAATGTAGACGTGTCTTCCAGCTGCTGTTTCACTCCCCAAATGGCCACGATGGCTAGAACTGGTACAGGCTAATACCAGGAGCCTGGAATTCCATCCCGATCTCCCACATGGGTAGCAGGGACCCAAGTACTTGGCCCGTCTTCCGCTGCCTTCCCAGGCTCCCCAGCTGGAAGCTGGATGAGAAGCAGAGCATCTAGGACTGGAAGCAGTGATACAGTGTGCGATGCCGGCCTCATCACAGGAGGTGGTTTAGCTGGGCGCACTACCACACTGGCTCCTATCCTGCCAATCACAATTGTTCTGTTGGACATAACATTTTCTTGTATTTTAAGGAATGAATGAAACAGTTACATAATATACAAATATGCAGAGCAAAGACAACAAAAGAGTCATAGAATTACAGAGCCAAAATAGACTTTTTTTTTAGTTCCATGAACATTTTGAAGCACCCTCACACAGTGGGCATCCCAGACTGGGTAATTTCCAAAGAATAGGTTTGACCACCTGCTGAGGGTCTGGTCTCTGCTTCCATGGCGGTGCCTTCAGCCTGCAGCCGTGGGGGTAGGGTGGCATGGCGGTTGTGTCCACATGTGGCAGAAAGGGAAAGAGGGACAGGCTCCTTTGATCAGGTCCTTTTATGAGCTGCTCCACTGATGCGGGGAGCCCTCCCAGGACTCACCTCTGAAAGCCCCACTGCTTTCTTAGCAGTCTAAATTTTGGAGGGGATGCTTTGAAACACAGCTGAACAACAGGCTGCGTGGCATGTGACAGTTGGTCTTTTCCATTAAGGAGACCTGTGAGAGACCAGCGCTGTGGGAAGGATGCGGTGATTCTAATTCCAGGGTACACAGTTAAGAGGGGCCATCTGTCTGCAACTAGAGACGGGCTACATTTTCCCAGGTCAACTTACTCATAATACAATAATACCCTGCCCTCCAGTACAATATTTTTTATTGTCTGTTCTGTCTATAGTGCAGAATGTGTGGAAGGAAGAAGCATATTGTCTATAGCCCCTCTACTTTAAGTACCTAATTCTTTTTTTTTTTTAAGATTTATTTTATTTTTATTGAGAAGTCAGATATACAAAGAGGAGGAGAGACAGAGAGGAATATGTTCTGACCGATGGTTCTCTCCCCAAGCAGCCACAACAGCTGGAGCTGAGCCAGTCAGGAGCCAGGAGCTTCTTCCAGGTCTCCCATGCAGGTGCAGGGTCCCAAGGCTTTGGGCCATCCTTGACTGCTTTCCCAGGCCACAAGCAGGGAGCTGGATGGGAAGCAGGGCCGCCGGGATTAGAACCAGTGACCATATGGGATCCCGGGGTGTTCAAGGTGAGGACTTTAACCACTTTGCTAATGTGGCGGGCCTAAGTACCTAATTCTTATGTTAGCCTTTATCTTCTTTATTTTGTCATTTTTTCCTAAAATAGTCTCTAGAGTTTTTGCTAACATTTCAAAAAATGTTTATTTTTATTCGAAAGGCAGATTTACAGACAGATCTTTCACCTGATAATTCACTCCCCAGATGGCCGCAAAGACCAAAGCTGAGCTGATCTGAAGCTGAGAGCCAGGAGCTTCTCCCAGGTCTCCCATGAGGCCGCAGGGTCCCAAGGCCTGCTCTCCAGGCCATTAGCAGGGAGCTGGATCGGAAGTGAAGCAGCCAAGACACAAATGAACCAGCACCCATATGGATATGGGCAAGCACCACAGGCAATGAGATTCTCATACCACTGTGCTAACTTTTTTTAAAGATTTATTTTTATTGCAAAGTCAGATATATGTAGAGAGGAGAGGTGACAGAGGAGGATCCTCCATCCGATCATTCACTCCCCAAGTGACTGCAATGGCTAGAGCTGAGCCGATCCAAAGCCAGAGACTCTCCTGGGTGTCCTACGCGGGCACAGGGTCCCAAGGCTTTGGGCCATCTTCAACTGCTTTCCCAGGCCACAAACGGAGCTGGATGGGAAGCAGGGCCTCCGGGATTAGAACCGGTGCCCATATGGGATCCTGGCCGTGCAAGGCAAGGACTTTAGCCATAAGGCCACCTTGCTGGGCCTTCTGTGCCAACTTTTAACATTTCCTCTTGAAGACAGAAAAAAGAGGGCCCAGTGCAGTAGCCTAGTGGCAAAGGTCCTCACCTTGCATGTACCAGGATCCCATATGGGCACAGGTTCTAATCCCAACTGCTCCAGTTCCCATCCAGTTTCCTGCTTGTGACCTAGGAAATCAGTCGAAGATATCCCAAGGCCTAGGGACCCTGCACTCACGCGGGATACCTGGAAGAAGCTCCTGGTTCCTGGCTTTGGCTCGACTCGGCTCCAGCTGTTGCAGCCACTTGGGGAATGAATTAGTGGATGGAAGATCTTCCTCTGTATATCTCTTTATCTGCCTTTCCAATAAAAATAAATAAATATTTTAAAAAATGGCTTGTCATAGTGTAGAATTAGGAATTCCTGGGGCCACCATTGTAATACAGTGGATTAGGCTATTACCTGTCACAGTGGTATCCCAGATGGAGTCTCCCCCAGTCTTACCCACGTAAGGGGTAGGGGCACAAGTCCTTGGGCTGTTCTCCACTGCTTTCGTAGGCACATTAGCAGGGAGCTGAATTGTAAGTGGAGCAGCCAGGACTCCAACTGGCACTCATATGAGGTGCCAGCACTGAGAGCCGACGCTTAACCTGCTGTGCTGTAGTGCTGGCCTTGATCATTAGGGTTTAAGGAGGGGATTAACAGTGCACTCAGACTTTATCTGGGAAGAGTGGTGCTAATTCTGCAGGGACCGAGGTGGAAAATTAAAGCAAGAAATGTAAATGAAGGGGCCCGGCGGCGTGGCCTAGCGGCTAAAGTCCTCGCCTTGAACACGCCGGGATCCCATATGGGCGCCGGTTCTAATCCCAGCAGCTCCACTTCCCATCCAGCTCCCTGCTTGTGGCCTGGGAAAGCAGTCGAGGACGGCCCAATGCTTTGGGACCCTGCACCCTCGTGGGAGACCCGGAAGAGGTTCCTGGTTCCCGGCATCGGATCGGCGCGCACCGGCCCGTTGCGGCTCACTTGGGGAGTGAATCATCGGACGGAAGATCTTCCTCTCTGTCTCTCCTCCTCTGTGTATATCTGACTTTGTAATAAACTGAATAAATCTTAAAAAAAAAAAAAAGAAATGTAAATGAAATAAATGTCACAGTGGCCATAGTGAACAAAAGAAGTTTTTGTGAGATGGTGAGTTAAAAGAATAACAGTTTCATCATGGAGATCAGGAAAACATTGTTCTTGCAGGTCAGGTCCTTGTAGCCCTGTTCTTGGTGGCTCAGTACACAGATTCTGCTACTGTACCTGTACCTTTGCCTGTAAGCTTCTGGACAGGAGGGGAGGAGGGCAGTGAAGCAGGCTGGTTGTGTGGTCGCTGGAATAGCTTAGATTGGAAAGGGACCGGAAATGTCCTAAGTGACATGTATGAATTAAACGGAGTGAAATTCCCCCATGTGCTCGCTGCTATTTACTCTGTACAACTGACATTTCTTAAGCATTAATGTTTTTTATTTGAGCTCTCCTTGCGGTGGCACGCCAGCGAAGTGGGAGCTGTGGCCATGGCAGGAAAGCCATTTAGAAATTTTCTTCCTCTCTCTGTCCATGTGGTGGTGGAAAGAAGTGCCGTGGAAGCCATCACCAAAGGAGGCATTATGCTCCTAGAAGCGTCTCAAGGAAAAGCGCTGCAGGCAACAGAAGGGGCATCTCCAAAGGAAAGGGTGGAGAGATCCAACCAGTTAGCGTGAAAGGTGGAGAAAGTTCTTCCAGAATGTGGAGGCACCAAAGTAGTTCCAGATGACAAGGATGATTTTTTTCTAATATTTTTTCAAGATTTATATATTTTTATTGCAAAATCAGATATATATATATATATAGAGAGAGAGAGAGAGGAAGAGAGGCAGACAGAAATAAATTCCATCCGATCATTCACTCCCCAAGTGACCACAATGGCCAGAGCTGCATCGATCCAAAGCCAAGAGCCAGGGATCTCTTCTGAGTTTCCCATGCAAGTGCAGGGTCTCAAGGCTTTGGGCCGTTCTCAACTGCTTTCCCAGGCTACAAGCAGAGAGCTGGATGGGAAGCAGAGCTGCCAACATGGGAAGCGGAGCTGCAGGGATTAGAACTGGCGCCCATATGGGATCCCAGGCATTCAAGACCAGGACATTAGCTGCTCGGCCACAGCGCTGGGCCCAAGGATTATTTTCTGTTTAGAGATGGTGACATTCTTGGGAAATATGTAGGTTGAAGTCTATTGAAATGGCATCACATGAAGCTGCCCATTCCACTGACGTCCTGAAATCTTTCTTCATGTAAATAATTCCCACATCTCTTACAATAAACTAATGCTGTCTAAAATAATAACACCCATTGTCTAAATTTCAGTTCCACGGTTCCGTGATAAACATTTCCAAATAAAATATATAAATTAAAAAAAAATCTTTTTTTGAAAATTTGAGGTAGTGCTCCCCTGTATCGGTTTATTCCCCAGTAAACCACAACAGCTGGATTTGGAACTGGGACAGGCAGGAACCACAGCTCAGTCTGGGTTTCCTATGTTGGTAACATGGATCCAAATAGTGAAGCCATTTCCTGCTGCTTCCTAGGGTACCTGTCGGCAGAAAGCTGTAACCAGGGGACCCGAACCCAGGCACTGTGCCATGGGATGTGCCATCCCAGGTGGTACCTCAGTGCCAGGCCAGATGCCTGCCCCAATCAAAAGCTGTGAATGGCAGGAAGATCTTTATGATACCTGTTGAGGTATTAAACATCAGAATCCAATCACCTGTGCCACCTGGCTACTGTGTGACCTGCCTTGCCCCAGAGGAGCACATGAGGCTTTGGCCACCTGTGTACCAAAGCTGTTAGCTTGCCTCGAGGGTGCAGGCCCGGCCAAAAGGCAGTTACCTTTCTCTGCTGCCTTCCTTTACCCATGTGGGAAACAGAGCCCCGGGGAGAGTGATTGGAGGGCATGGCTGAAATGAGTCCCCACGTCTCAGGGAAGGGCCCACCCGTGTGAATTCCGTGTCTGCACGTAAACACCGATTTAAGCAGAGAATTCAGTCAACTCGGGAAATAGGAGAAGTGGAATGAGAGTCTTCTAGAAAATGCCTTGAAAGTTTGTGAAGCGCGTGGCTTTAGACGCAGGTGGGACGGTGAGGGGAAATTCTGAGTGGCCTCAAAGTCCCCTGTGCAGAAGACGGCAGCAGGATGTGGTTTCTAATGGGCACTGGGAGAAGAGCGCCTTGGTTAAAACTTACTTTTTAATTTGACTCATCCACATTTGTGTATTTTAACAGCCTTATTATCATTGACATGATATATGCAAAATGTGATATTTTTGATACACAAGGATGTTGTGCAATGATTACCATAATCAAGCTGATTGCCACACCTATCCTATGTAGCCACCCCTCACAAGGGGGTATGTGTGCATTTATGATTGCTAAAATATTTTTAGACTTACAGAAAAGGTACAGGGAAGATTTGAGAATTCACAAAATCTGTCTACCCAGGTTCTACCAATTTTAATGACTTACATAGCTGCAGTTCAGCGACCAAATGGCAGCAATGAACTGTCACGCCACACTGTTACACACGCACCTGCGAATGTTGCCATCGCTTCCCCATGTCCTTTGTGTGTTCTGGGATTCAGCACAAGATCCCATGCTGCTTTCAGCTTTTCTCTTTGTCTCGAAGATTTTATTTGTTTGAAAGTCTGAGTTACAGAGAAGAAGAGAGATCTCACTGGTTCGCTCCCCAGAAGGCTGCAGTGGCCAGCGCTGAGCAACAGGGACACAGGCACATGGGCCATCTTCTAGTCTCACTCTTCAGACATAACTGCTTTTGGAGGCCTCTGCCTCTCCCCTGTCCTCTTGGGTATGCTGAGCTCCCCTCGCACCCGGCGCCGCGACCTGCCACCGTCTCACCTGCAGAGCCCTTAGCAAGCTGACTCATCTTTCCTCATGTTCAGCTCAGACCAGTGTTCACTAAGTGGAAGGTGAGTTAATAAATGAATTCAAAGGCCTACTCCTGAGATGATTTTTAACATGGAGTACAAGGACCCACAGTGGTGGTGGCGGCAGGGAGTCTGTCCAGAGAACTTGACTGGGAGATGCCTGTGAACTTGGATAGGGAAAAAAAATTACCTGCTTATTTCCATTCACCTCTCACTGGACATTAGCACTTCTGAGAAATGTACACAACAAAACAATATCATTAACAGCACCTAGGTTGGTCAGCCTCACAGAAGCCATGGTTATTTTCGTATCACAGAAGAGTTGCTGCAGATATGTAAATCTAGAATTCACATTCACAACTACTTAAATATTGTAGTATTGTATTACCACTAGAGCATGTTACTTAATGTGTCAATGAAAGAATAATTTTTTGTGATTGTTTCATGGGTTAAAAATATGTAACCATGTTTCAGCATAACTGACTTTATAACCCTGTGTATTCTATTTTGTAATTTTTTAAAATATATATTTATTTTGGGAGCTTGGCACAGTAGCCTAGTGGCTAAAGTCCTCTCCCTGAACATGCCAGGATCCCGTATGGGCACGGTTCTAATCCTGGCAGCCCCGCTTCCCATCCAGCTCCCTGCTTGTGGCCTGGGAAAGCAGTCGAGGACGGCCCAAAGCCTTGGGACCCTGCACCCTCATGTGAGACCCAGAGAAGTTCCTGGCTCCTGGCTTCGGATTGGCGGAGCTCCGGCCATTGCAGCTACTTGGAGAGTGAATCAGTGAATGGAAGATCTTCTTCTCTGTCTCTCTTCCTCTTTGTATATCTGACTTTCCAATAGAAATAAATCTTTGAAAAAATTATTTTGACAGAGTTAGGGAGAGACAGAAACAGAGAGATCTTCCATCATCTGACTCGCTACTCAGATGGCTATAACAGCCAGGCTGAAAGCCAGGAGCCAAGCGCTTCTTCCAGGGTTTGGTATGTGACTGTTGGGACCCAAGTGCCTGGGTCATCCTCTACTGCATTCCTGCCACATTAGCAGGGAGCTGGATTGGAAGTGGAGCAGCCAGGTCTTGAACTGGCACCCACAGGGGATGATGTTGCAAGTAGTAGCATAACTTCTTTGCTACAGTGCCTGTCTGCCACCTCTTTTCTTTAGAAAGTCTTCCTCGGACGCTTCACTACAGTAATGAAAAGTTGACTAACACAGTAGAGTTCTGAGAAAGAGCAGATCACATGTAATCCCTTGGACCACCCTTTGGTAGTAGTGGACCACAGTGCCCATCACAGGTATCTTGATCCAACTCCCTCTCGCTCAAACAGGTGTCACCTGTCTTCCAGATCACTCTGTTCTCGGTTGGAGAAACCACTAGTGCTCATACTTTCCGTTCTTATTTCATAAGAACAATGAACCGTGAACATGCAGTCAGACCTTCCTCTGAGCACCAGGCAACTATCAACAACCATTGCTATCTGGCTGTGTGTCCAGCATTATCCCGAGTTCTGCATCTTTTACCACACATTACTTTTACTTTTTTTAAAAAAAGATTTATTTATTTTTATTGGAAAGGCAGATATACAGAGGAGGAGAGACAGAGAGGAAGATCTTCCATCCACTGATTCACTCCCCAAGCAGGTGCAATGGCTGGAGCTCCACCGATCCGAAGCCAGGAGCCAGGAACTTCTCTGGGTCTCACATGAGGGTACAGGGTCCCAAGGCTTTGGGCCGTCCTCGACTGCTTTCCCAGACCACAAGCAGGGAGCTGGATGGGAAGTGGAGCTGCCAGGATTAGAACCAGCGCCCATACGGGATCCTGGCATGTTCAGGGAGAGGACTTTAGCCACTAGGCCACGCCGCCGGTCCCCACACATTACTTCTTTTCCATAGTAACTCCCTTCTGTT
This sequence comes from Ochotona princeps, assembly GCF_030435755.1. Lineage (NCBI taxonomy): Eukaryota > Metazoa > Chordata > Mammalia > Lagomorpha > Ochotonidae > Ochotona > Ochotona princeps. Next base: position 51,684,245 of record NC_080843.1, read on the forward strand.
GTCTTGAGAGCAAACATGGCTGTGACTCAGTGCTCTGCCTTCCAAACTTCCACTGTTCTGATGACAAAACCCAGACCTTGCCTGTGTGGGGTATTCAGTTTAAACTGGTTTAGCTTGTGTGTGTGCGTGCACATGTGTTAAGGTTAATCTACCCCGAGAAGCTGTTCACATGAGAAGTTCCCTAATCACAAACTCAGTCTGGGGGTATTAGCATTTGTAGTTCCCCAGTCAGAACTGCATCCTGTAGCACATCCTGTAGATGATATGGTAGAATCCTGGAGGAAAGACAAGTGGTGTCATGGGGGAAACAAGATTGGTCTTGAGTTGGTCATGGTAAAATCATTTACGAAACAGCCTCTCTTGGTCACTTACAAAGAAGAGGAGGGGGACGGTAGCTCTATAGCTTCAAAGGACTAAGGGCTGAAAATTAATGTGTGCATGACTGATTGGGAAGGCCTCCAATGTCATACAGGTCTCACCATCAGGAGCGCACCTGCCTCCGGGCCAGTGCAGTGCTGCAACTGCATTATTCCAAGGGCAGCATTTCTGGTTTGTTCCACTCTGTTCTCACATTCCTCTCTTGTCATCCATCCATCCCCACTAGATGAAGAAATGGATGGTGAGCGTGTGTGTGTGTGTATAACAAGCTTTCTATCCTGGATTCCCACAACTAGGAAATTATGTCCAGTGTGGCTCCCAGGGACCAAACTTGGGGGAAAGTGTACTTGTTTTCTTTGTTGCTTCTCTTGGCCCACCTTGCCTTGACTGTGATGTCTTCGTTCTGTACATAACCTTTTAGCTCAAAGGTCCAGTGTGAGCTTGTTGCCTCTTACAGAGGTAAGTTCTTACTGGCCATCTTGTGCCCATTTGGGTAGAACCTTTACCAGGAAACAGGCCAGGGCGTGGAGTCAGCCTGTGCAAGGGGCTGCTCAGGTTGGGTGCCCTTTCTGTTTCATTTGCTATTGTCGAGTGAGTAGGTGGAGGAAATATGCCCCCTTTGAAGCCTGTGGATGAGATAGATTATATTGGAAGTTGGATGTGACAGCAAAGTGTTGTACATATTCAGTACACATAACATCCACAATCCCACCTGGGAGAATGGGCATCACTCCACATCCATGACCTTCAGTTCCCTATCTGTAAAATGGACATAATCATCTTCATAAAAATTTGCTGTAAGACATAAGGCAGGTGAAAGAAAGTGAGGACTCAGTCTGTTTTGTCATGGATCCCATTTGTTGGGATGAGTCTTCTGTACAACAGGAGTGAATATTAAGGAAAACAGAAAAACAGGAGTGAATATTAAGGCATTGTTCGGGATGCTCATGAGCCGTTTTGGAGTGTCCAGGTTCACTGCTTGACTGCAATGTCTGGCTTAGGGAGACCCTTTGGACACTGGCAATGGTTCAAGTAACCAGTGTCCCGCATCTCTGGAGGGCGGCCTGGATGGAGTTCCTGGCTCCCGGCTTCAGACTGGCCCAGCCTGAGAGGTACGCGCATCCTGGCAGTGAACCTACGGGTAGGAGAATTCCCTCTCCCCATCTCTAAGTGTCTCTCTCTGCTTCTCAAACTTTAAAAATAAAAACCCCTCCAAGGAGAAAAGATAGCCTCAAATGGCCCTGCAGAAATGGAGTCCAACTTCACCCTTTTGTACTGTTCCACCTGCTGTTTCCTCTGGTAGAGTCCCACGCAAGACGTTGCCATCCTAGTGGTCTCTCCTGGGGCATCCTTTCTAGGCTCTCCAGAGGGAGCTGGCTGAGTGCTCCTCTTGGCCCACAGCAAGTGTGGGTCGCATCAGCTACAGGCTGTCAAGTAGGACCACCCACATGGCAAGCCTGGCCCCACAGCTGTCTAGCGGCTTCATCCTCTGAAATCCTGCACGCCTCGGGGCAGGTGTTTGGCACAGCAGTTAAGATGTTGCTTGGGACGTTAGCATCTCATATCAGAGCACCTGCTTCAAGTCCTGGCTTCACTTGTCGTTCTGGCTTCCCATTGGTGCACAGAAGAAGTTCCTGGCTTCAGCTCAGCTCAGCTCCAGCCGCTGCAGCTACTTGGGGAATGAATCAGTGGACAGAAGATCTTCCTCTCTTTCTCTTCCTCTCGGTATATCTGACTTTTCAATAAAAATAAATATATCTTTAAAAAATTTGTTCTGGGCAGGTGTTTAGCTTAGCAGTTAGGAGACCAACATCCCCTCTGAGGATGCTGGGATTCGGGTGCCACTTCCTTCATCTTCCTACTAATTTGCACCCTGGAAGACAGTGGGCGGTGATGGTTCAAACACTTGGGCTCTTGTCACCCACATGGGAAACCAGGGACTGAATTCGGGGCTCCAGGCTTTGAACTATCATTGTTGGCTGTGACAGGAATTTTGGAGAGTGAATCAGCAAATGGGGGAAGTGGGAGCTTGCTCTCTCTCTTTCCATTTCAAATACATTTTAAAAAATTAATGAGAAGGGCTTGACGCCGTGTGGTCTAGCGGCTAAAGTCCTTGCCTTTCACATGCCAGGATCCCATATGGGTGCTGATTCTAATCACAGCAGCCCTGCTTCCCATCCAGCCCCCTGCCTGTGGCCTGGGAAAGCTGTCAAGGCAGGCCCAAGCCTTGGGACCCTGTACCTGTGTAGGAGACCCAGAAGAGGCTCCTGACTCCTGGCTCCTGGCTCCTAGCTCGGCTCAGCTCTCTGGCTATTGTGGTTGCTTGGGGAGTGAATCAGTGAATGGAAGATCTTCCTCTCTGTCTCTTCCTCACTCTATGTTTGACTTTCAAATCAATCAATAAATAAAAGCAAATCATTAAAAAAATGAAAAATTTTTCCCAAATGCAACTGATATGCTTTTTTTTCCCAGCTAGGTTAAATATTAGATGAATAAAAGGCATATACAACTCAGATGCTTAATGTTAAAATATACTTTCATGGTAAAAACGTTACTGTAGACCTTAATGGTTCCCAACTATAGGCAACAGCCTAGGTTGCCTTTTACATAGGCAAGTGTTACACTGCTGGGAAAAAAGCAGCTAATAATAGCTGGCAGGCATTTTGGTTAATGCAAATTTGTGTTAATTATGCCAGTGTGTCTGTGTAGTTACTTTTTTTTTTTTTGAAGATAATGTGAGGAAGGTTGTGGGGGCTGCTCAGACTGCCTGGGGAAAGGAGTCTGGGGACATGTTTGGGTAGCAGCGGATGAGGGCATGTTTGACAGGGGAGGAATGACTAGGGTCTTGCACAGACTATGCCACTACACTCACACGTAGACGAGGCAGCTGAGACAGTGATTTAATGGGGAAACTGGAGGGCATGTCTGGGTCACGTCAAGGTACCCTACCCACATGGGAGACCTGGGCTGGGCTAAGTAGCATCGCCCACTGGACCACTCAGAAGCTGGGGCTGTGGGCACACTGGTTGGGTTAGGCCACAGTACCTGCCTGTGAGTATGCGAGCAGGGGGAGGGTCACATCGTGCTGGCAGGAGCACCCACTGGAACACAAGAGAACCAGATGTGGGGGCAGATTCTGCGGGCGACTTGTGGGCCTGCCTCCGCAGGATTGTAGCACCTGCCAGTTTGGGCAAGAGCTGGGGTGGTCAAGGGCCAAGGCAGGCTGGACCGCAGAACTCACCTGACACTCGTGGGAACTGGGGCTGGGAGGAGGCCAGCTTGTGCTGGGCTGGGCTGGGCTGGGCCAGGCTGCAGTACTCTGCCGGCACATGCATAGGTTGGGACTGAGGGCAGATCATGCCAAGCAGGGCCATGGCACCCACTGACATGCATGAGATCCGGGACCGGGAGGGGGCTGGTAGGAGAACTTGGGGACTTCCACTGGGCTGCATATCCTGCTGGGGAGTACTAGAGCTTCGGTGGGGGGTAGTTCAGGCCAGGCAAGGCTGTAGTACCTGTCAGCACATGTTTGGGCTGGGTCTAGGGGTGGACCGGGCTGAACAGAGCTGGAACACCCATGGGTGTGCATGAGAGCCAGATGGGGTGCGGGACAGACCAAGCTAGGCTGCAGCATATGCCGGCATTCAGAAAAACCAGGGCTGCTGGGGTTACTGGAGGTCATCCTGACTAGGCCTCAGCACCCACTGGTGTGTGTGAAGATGGAGCCTGTGGAAGGCTTGGCTGGACCACAGCATCCTTCCATTTGCATGAGAAATAGGACTGGTATGAAACTCAACAGACAGTTGCATTTATCGGTATGTGATTTGGCTGCTGCAGGTAACAGACCAAACCTGACCCTGCACTGGCAAGCACACGTAGGAGTCAAAACTGAGATCACCTCAGGTGAGGTTTCTTGTGGGACTCCCCAGTTAAATCGCTGGACTCAAACCCCGGCACAGGGAAATTCATAAGACATATGATCCAGCTTTGGAGTGCATGTATAGGAACTGGGCCTCCTCAGTTGCTGATGCCTGTGCCAGTGGACAGCATGCCCAGATGCGTTTTGCAAATGTTACTACAGCTCCACACCACTTGAGGGCGACAAAACACTATTTTAACGATTATTTACAACTCATTTGAGCTTGTGAGGGGGAAATTTGGACAGATTTTCTTTTGTCTCTCCCCAAAAAGAGAAGAAAATGATCATGGCTGGTGGTAAGAAAAGAAATGGCTCACTTACAAGATGAAAAGTAATCGACAAGTTACCAAGAACTAACAGCTATGTTTCATATTGTTGGATGGCAAGCAACACAGAAGCGTTTATACTGGCTTTCTGGCACTGCCTCACTCTGTGGGCAGTTGAGTAAAGGGACCCTACAAAGCACAGCAAATGTCAGGCTCCACGGCTCGTGGCCTGCTAAGCATCATCCTGGTTTAGAATACGGGACTTCAGAAGTCTACACTGTAGCGGTAGATTGTGCGACACAGTGGGTTAGGCTATTTGACACACTGGCATTCCATATCAGAGTGCTGTTGAAGTTCAAATCCCGGCTGCTTGCTTAGGATCCACATCCCACTAATGTGCCTGAAGAGGTAGTAGGTGCTGCTCCCTGTACGAGGGTCCCTGCCACACTGTGGAAGACCCAGATGGAGCTCCTGGCTTCTGGTCCCACCCTGGCTACTGAATGAACAACAGATGATAATCTTTTGCTCTTTCTGTGTCTCCCTCTGTTTCTGCCGCTCTGCCTTTTAGATAAATGAAATCATAAAAAAAGGAAACCTAGAAGAAGCTCCTGGCTCCTTGGCTTCAGCCTGGCCCAACCCCAGTTGTTTTAGCTATTTGGAAGTGAACTTGCAGATAGTAGATTGATTCTCTCTTTCTTTCTCTCTGTAACTATGCCTTTCAAATAAATATATACATGTTTTTATTTTAACATGTTTAAGATTTATTTATTTTTTATTGAAAAGGCAGATATACAGAGAGAATGAGATACAGAAAAATCTTCTATCGACTGGTTCACTCCCCAAGTGGTCACAATGGCTGGAGCTGAGCCAATCTGAAAGCTAGGAGCTTCTTCCCGGTCTCCCACATAGGTGCAGAGTCCCAAGGCCGTCCTAGACTGCTTTCCCAGGCTACAATCAGGGAGCTGGATGGGAAGTGGAGCAGCCAGGACATGAACCAGCACCCACATGAGATCCAGTTGCATGCAAGGCGAGGACTTTTACCCACTAGGATACCGCGCTGGGCCCTAGATACAGGTTTTTAAAAAGGAACAGACTGAAGTGAGTGAGTGCCAGATGAATTGTGATTTGAGCATGAGCAGTAGAGCCACGCACCTGTGGAGGCAAGAATATATGGTAAAGGGTGGCCAGATGACATTCTCGGGTGTCGTGTAGCCTTTCTTTCTGGACAGGATAAAGAGTTTCTGTGCATTAACTGGAAGCCACTACCAATCTCATGAGGAAATGTATATCCTGCTTTAAACAGGGATGATGGCTTTTAAAAAATGACTTATTTGATTAGAAAGTCATTGCTTTACATATATGTGTATATATATATGTGGGTGTACATGTATATATATGCACACACATTTATATCTATAAAGAGAGAGATCTTCCATGTGTTGGTTCACTGTCCAGACAGCTGCAGTGGCCTGGGCTGAGGCCAGGTCAAAACCAGAAGCTTGTTGCTGGTCTCCCACGTGGGTGGCAAAGGGTCCAGGAACTTGGGCCACCCTCTGCTGCTTTCCAAGGTAAATCTGGAGTCCAATGCAGGTTTTACCTGCTAAACCACAGCACTGGCCTCAATGGAAGCCTTTTTTGTTCCTTAGATGGTTTTGTTCCCTTAGGAGGTGAGGTTGGAAAATGATGCATGAATATTTCCCCAGTGGCCACCCCAGACTCAGGGACGGAATAGGCGCAGGATTTGGCCTGGCCTGTGGCTTTCTCTCTCTCTCTCTCTCTCTCATTTGTCTTGCAGATTTTTTTTTTTGTAGAATAGAGAAAGACGATTTCCGCACAGGGGAGCTCTGAATCCACTCCGATTGCTGTGGAGCCCGGGTCTGGCCAGCAGGTGCCAGGCTCTGTCCCCTGTCCCCACTGGGATGTTGAAAGTGCTCTCTGCAGGGGGGTTCCCTTGGACAAGCCGGACAGATTATGGACATGGCAGGTGGCTGTGTGAGCCCCTGAAAAGGCAGCGGAACACCGGAAGTGCCACCTGCAAGTCCACTGTTAGAGAGCCTAGACAGTTCAATATCCTTAGTTCAAGCAGGCAGGTGTCCCACGCTGCTACCCTGATGAGGTTCTGCAGGTCCCTCAGAGGCCTTAACCTCAACAGGTGGCCTCTCAAATGCTTTCCATGGAAAGACTCCTCCTCCCCATGTGGTCTTTGGAAGGGAGAGAGTGGTCTGAAGGTTAATGACCTGTGTGGATGGATGTAGTTGAGATAATTGACATGGGCGCATAAACCCTGGAGGCAACCAGGGCTGGTAGATTCCAGTCCAGGAGAGAGTCCTGGGGACCAGATCCATAAACAGGCCTGCACTGCCCGGGGGCCAATCCCACCTGCCTGCACCTGCCTGTCTCCACTACTCTCGCACAGCAGGTGGGCACTGTCATGCCAATTAGTCACAGGAGGAGACTTCCCGGAGGAAGAGGAGTAGAGCTTGAATTTGAATATTGGTCTTTTAACTTCTGTCTAGTTAGTCCCTTTTGCTTGCTGCTTTCTTGGATGACTCTTGAGACGGGTGTTCTAAGGAGGAAGACCTTTCAGCTGCAAGGCTCCCTGCCAGCAACTTAACCAACTTCTCCCCAGCTCAGTCTCCTCATCAGTGCAGCAACACTGGCCCTGGCCAGCGCAGTGAAGGCTGAACTCTTGGCAACTGGTAAGTACAAGTTACACATTTGCTCCTGTAATGGTTTCTAAGAAACCGTACATCAGACTTTGGCTCTCAAAGGGCACGTTCTCAGTGGCACTGTCTCCCTTAGGTTAGGGTTTTTTTTTCTAACTCCTCCAGGGAATGTTAGAAGCGACGTAACTGATCCTTTGGTCAGTGCCTGCAGTAGCTTGGGCTGCCAGAGGGAACACCACACAGGGATGCGGCTTTCTCACCAGTCTGGAGGCTGGAAGAGCAAGGTCAAGGGGGGTCCTGCTTCTCCTAGCTGCAGACATGCCTGCCTTCTCCTGGTGTCCTGACGTGGTCCCTTCTCCACGCAGGCACACCGCTGGGATCTCTGGATCCAAGTTTCCTTCTCTTCTGTTGTTAAAAATTATTTTTATTTAAAAGGCAGGTTATTTATTTATTTTAAAGCTGCTGGTTTTATTTTATTTTATTTTATTTTAAGATTTATTTTATTGTCATTACAAATTAAGATATACAGAGAGGAGGAGAGACAGAGAGGAAGATCTTCTGGCCGATGATTTACTCCCCAAGTGAGCGCAATAGCCGGTACTGTGCCGATCCAAAGCCAGGAGCCTGGAGCTCTTCCGTGTCTCCTATACGGGTGCAGGGTTGCAAGGCTTTGGGCCGTCCTCAACTGCTTTCCCAGGCCACAAGCAGGAAGCTGGGTGGGAAGTGGAGCTGTTGGGATTAGAACCAGCGCCCATATGGGATCCTGGGGCGTTCAAGACGAGGACTTTAGCCACTAGGCCACGACACTGGACCCTGAAAGCCAGGTTTTTACACAGAGAGGACACACACACACACACACACATATCTAAGCCAATCTGAAGCCAGGAGACAGGAGCTTCTTCCAGGTCTCCCATGTGGGTACAAGGCCTCAAGGACTGGGCCATTCCCCACTGCTTCCCCAGCCATAAGCAGTGAGCAAGATGGGAAATGCAGCAGCCGGGACTCAAATCACAGTTGGGTTCCTTGAGCTAAAGGAAGGATTTTGATTTGTTAACATCAGTCAAAGAATGACTGCTAGAGTAAGGGGTCATAGGCATACTTCCTACGGGACAACTCAGGGAAATGTGCCTCTATGTATCTTGAAGCCAATGCAGAGCTCTTCTGCTGGGAAAAAAAAGTAGGACTATGAGAGAAATGAAACCAGTCTGTCAAAGAGACATCTTCATCCCCGTGTGTATGGCTGCTGTAATCACAGCCAAGAAATGGAAATAATGTAAGTGCCCATCCGGTGTTGGATTCCCACATACACAATGGAATACTAGTTGACCTTAAAAGTGGCCAACCCTGTCATTTATGACAAATTAGATGGAACTGGAGATTATTAGGTGAAGTTTCTAAAAAAGCTAGGTACAGAAACACAAGAAGTACAGCAGCTCATGTGTACGTGAAATGTAATAAAATATTTTTTTCAGGGGGGCCCTGGCGCAAAGGCCTAGTGGCTAAATCCTTGCCTTGCACACCTGGGATCACATATGGGCACCGGTTCATATCCCAGCTGATCCACTTCTCATCCAGCTTCCTGCTTGTGGCCTGGGAAAGCAGTTGAGGACAGCCCAAAACCTTGGGACCCTGCACCCACATGGAGACTTGGAAGAAGCTCCTGGCTTTTGGCTTTGAACAAGCTCAGCTCCAGCCACTGTAGCCACTTGGGGAGCAAACCAGTGGATAGAAGATCTTTCTGTATTTTTTTTCTCTCTGTATATCTGCCTTCATTAAAAAAATAAATACTTTAAAAATATTTTTATTTATTTTATTTTATTTTATTTTATTTTATTTTATTTTATTTTATTTTATTTTATTTTATTAGCCAAGAACTTTATCTCGGTCTCCCTTGCAGGCTTCGGACCATCTTCCACTGTTTTCCCAGGTCACAGTAGGATGTTGCATTGGAAGTGGAATAGCCAGGACATCAATTGGTACCCAAATGGGATGCTGGAACTTGCAGGTGGAGGATTAGCCATCGGAGCCATCACACCAGCCCTGAAATGTAAAATATTTTGTCTCTTACTGGTGGATACTAGAATGGTGAATACCAGAGGCTGGGGAACAGACAGGAAGGCAGGAAAGGAGAGACTGATGCATGGCCGCCATGCTGGATGGGAGTAAGAGGTTCTGCTGTTTTAGTCACAGCCGGGAGACTGCAGGTGCCGAGAGTGTGCTGCTTTTTTTTAAGCTAGAAGAGAGGATTTGGAGTGTGTCCACCGTAAGTGACAAACATTTGATTAGGAAGCCACATTGACCTTGATTTGAACATTACATGATACATATGTGTACCAAGGCATTACACAGACCCCATAAGCACATATAAATCTTGTTTATCAGTTAAAGTCTAAAAACATATATTGTATGTACAAAGGCAGCTATGAAGTTCCTTGTCAAGGAAAAGTGATCACATGTAAAAATCTTGGGGTAGGGCCCAGTAGGGTAGCCTAACGGCTAAAATCCTTGCCTTGAACGCGCTGGGATCCCATATTGGCGTCGATTCTAATCCCAACAGCCTAGCTTCTCATCCAGCCCCCTGCTTGTGGTCTGGGAAAGCAGTCGAGGACAGCCCAAAGCCTTGGGTTCCTGTACTCCTATGGGAGACCTGGATGAAGCTCCAGGCCTCTGGCTTTGGATCGGCGCAGCTCCGACTGTTGCAGTCACTTGGGGAGTGAATCAATGAATGGAGGATCTTCCTCTCGGTCTCTCCTCCTCTGCATATCTGATTTTCCAATAAAAATAAAAGAAATCTTAAAAAAAAAAAATCTTTGGGGAGCAGTGACAATATGCATTGGCTGTATAATTTTAGCAAATTTGAAAATGTATTAATTCCAGGCTCTCTTGACTTCTAATTTACAATGTTTCCATGGTTTTCACCAATTTTTGTTTATTAGTGACTAAATATTTGGTCCATTTTAATTAGCCTGTGAAAATAGGGTAACATTGACAATCATCACCCTATTCTTTTAATGGAATGCAAACACACACACGCACACACACACCATCATGTGATTTTATGGTGCTCTTGCCAGGAATAACTAATGCAAGAATAACTGCAGAATCTGATAATTTAGATGGTGCCTTAGTTTGTTTACATAAAGAGATAGGAATCCTTTTGAATTGTGACAGTAGATATTAAAATTGAGCCACCATCTTATTCCTAAATAACTACTTGACTCGAGTTAAAGAATAAACTCAGGGGGGAAAGGCTGGAGAACTCAGGAGCTGTTAGCCTGCCATCTGCTTGAGGGAGTACACTTTTCTCCTTCGGAGAGAGCTCATTTTGAAACACTCTTGTTTGCCCTTCTTGAGCAAGACAACTTGTCTCCAGGTTTTATGTTTCTTAGAACAACATTCAACACAAAATACATGGGGTGGGGGCACCTGAATGTGATTTGGTTTGAGGAATTTGACCCAAAACACAGCAGGTGTTTGGGTGTAACAGTGAAGGCACCATTAGGTGACACCAACAGGGTGCCTGGGTTCCAGCTCTGCTCCCTTCAGATTCCAACTTTCTGCTGCTCTTCACCCTGGGAGGTAGCCAGTGATGACGCAAGTACTTAGGGTCCTGTCAAGTGTATGGGAGACGTAGACTGAGTCCCTAGCTCCTGGCTGTAGCTTAGCCCAGCCTCTTCCCTGGAGGGCGAACCTGCACACAGGGGTCTCTCTGTCTCTCTCTACCTCTTATGTCAATAAACTAATTTTTTTGAATGATTCTATCCAAAAGAACCACAGAAAATAAAACACATTGCATCAATTCTCTTTTTCAGAGTCCAGAGTGCTAACCATTACACCATGGAACCCTAGCTGATCAATTCTCTTTTTTAACTACCTTAGAGAAATCAGCTCTATCGATAAAGGTGTTGTACTGCTTTCTGTAGTAACGTAAGCTGTTAAGTCAAAGCTGCCAGTGTATCCTCATCAATTAAACTCCCCAAACGAGCCAGCTGACCTTCTTCTTGGCTGCTTTTCACTTGTCGGTGGAGACTGTCTCAGCAGGGCTTTCCAAAGCTTTCATAGGGAAGTTCTGCTTAATCAGATCATGTGAACACAGGGGTCACAGATTCAGAATTCTCAGTCTCTTTTTGCATATGTTTCCTTTTTCTTTCAAAACTCACAGTTGGAGGCCATGGAGAAATGGTAACATCCCTGAGGTTAGAGGTTTTCCCTCAGCTGTTGCTTTGGTTTTCCATGGATACAATACACATCACTTTTGAATCACCAGGGAAGAGTTAGATTTTGGTAACCCACTTACATAGCATGTGCGTGTGAAGGAGCTGTAGACTGATTATAGCAAATACCAGTGATTTAGAAATCAAGTATTTACTGAAGTTAAAGTAATTGGTAGAGTAACAAAAACCTGCCCACAAGGGTGTACCGAAGAACAAACATTTTACCCATGTTTCAAAGCATTTTAAGACATTACTTCAATCCCTTTTTGAGGTATGTAGGTGGCAAGTCATAAAGATGAAAGTTCAAAATGCAGAGTAAATGGAACACTTCTTAGGGAATAAAAGAGCTTCTAGTCAACAGTGTTTTGTTGATCAGAGATGCATTTGTGATTTTGCTTGATCCTATTTTCTATACAGGCCCAACATCCCGGCATGCTTGATGAAGAGCTATGTGAGCTATAATGAGACAATGTGTTTCCAGAGCTTTCTGCTTAGGCGAGCCTTGGCTGGTGGTGACGAGAACCCAGCCTTTTCCATCTAGAAGGCTGGAAGTTGGATGTTGCTGTCTGTTCTTTCCCACCTAGCTTCCCCAGCCTCCATGGGGTTTCCGCTATGGCAGTATCTACAATGGAAAGTGGAAATCAAGTTTCAAATTTATACATGCTAGAGTAGAAAGACAAGCAGGTGTACGCAGGATAAGTGACTGATTTTGTTTCCCATGGTTACCATATAAACATGGACATTGAGGTTGGCACTATGGTGCATTCGGTAAAGCTACCACCTGCATCACCCACATCTCACATGGGTGCTGTTTCAAGGCCTGGCTGCCCCACTTCCCACCCAGCGCCCTGCTAATGTGCTTGGGAAAGCAGTAGAGGACGGCCCACATGCTTGGAATCTTGCACCCATGCAGGAGACCTGGAAGAAGCTCCTGGCTCCTGGCTTTGAACTGGCTCAGCTCTGGCTATTTTGGCTATTTGGGAAGTTAACCAGAAGATGGAAGACCACCTCCCCCCTCACACACACACACTGGGCCCTTCTCTCAACCTGACCTGTCACATAAATAAATGTTTTTTTCCCCCCCACAAGTTAGCATTCATTACTCACCTCTGCTGATGTCTGATGATCAGTGGGATGTGCAGATCAATGTTCACAAAGTCCTTTATCTAGCACACCCTTGGAAATGGACAAGTAAGCCTCCAAAGTTTCCTCTTTCTGATTCACTGCTAATTTAAATTAACCTGGCAGAGACGAGTGGGGGTTCAGATCAGATAAGCTCTGCTTGGGCCAAGCTGGCTGTGGTCAGGAGAGGCTGCTCATTCCTTGGCTGAAGCCGAGAGTGCCCAGCTTCCATGCTTAGCTGACGGCAGCTTTATTCCTGTTTCTTGCAAAAGCTCGATCCATTAACATCTCATCCATTCCTAATTCTTCAGCCAGTTTTCTCTAATAAGGCTTTAAAAAATATTTTTAGGGGCTTGGCGCACGGGTAGTATAACAAACTAATCCCTCGCCTGTCGTGCTAGCATTCCATATGGGTGCTGGTTCTTGTCCCAGTTGCTCCACTTCTGATCCAGCTTCCTGCTGAAGATCTGCAAAAGCAGTGCAGGATGGTCCAAGTGCTTGGGCTCCTGCATCCCCATAGGAGATGTGAAAGAAGCTCCTGGCTCCCAGCTCTGATCATTGTGGCCATTTGGGGAGTGAACCAGCAGATGGAAGATTCTCTCTCTCTCTCTCTCTCTCTCTCTTTCTCTCTCCTCTTTCTAATTCTGGCTTTCAAGTAAACCAAATTTTTCAAAACAATATTTTTTATAGTTTATGTTCGTTTGCCAGTAGGAGGGGAGATGCTCCGTGCACAGTAAGGCCATCTTCAAAACTCAAAGGAACACAGGCTTTGCTCTTTAGTTTGTTTACTGCTTCATGAAAAGAAATGACCTAACGGCTTTGATCAATCCCAGTGCAGGCACTGCAGTAGAGCTGACTTACACACTGTTGCACTAAGGCCCATCCCTGGCACTGTAAAATATATGCTCATTGGTTCTAACTTAACTCTAAGCTTCTGAAACTCAGCTGAGGGAAGAAAGATGATTAGAGAACAAAACAAACAAACAAACAAAGCCCCAAATTCAGCACTGATCCTTTTCTTTGGCGGGAATACAGCTGAGTGTGGCTCTGCTGTGGTTCGGGGTAAGGAGGACATTGGAAGAGTCTGAGGTCAACCCGCCTCTCTGGAAGGACCGGTGGTACTTGTTCCACCTCCTAGGCTCAAGCTGTCTGCTGAAATAAGCATGTGTTAATGGCTTGAAGCCCTCCATCGTTCCTATCACACAGTGCGAACAGCAGCACCACTGTTGTAGTTGTGTGGTCTCTAGGTTTCTGTCAGTCACATACACTGTATACAGTTCAGACAGATCTGGTAGCTGACAATGACTACACACGTAAGCGCAAATGTCAATTTTCTGGGGGAAAAAGTGAGTAATTGGAGGCAGAAATGTGTTCACAGGAGATGAGCTGTGGATGCGAATCATGGCAGGTTCCTGCCTGATCTATATTTAGATAAGCTTCCAAGACAGGCACATAGGTAAATTTCTTAGCCCTTTGAACCTCAGTTTCAATTTCCATGAAATGTGAATGAAAATGATCTTTATGTTCTGGGTTGTTTTACAGGATTGATTCAAATAATAGTTGTAAAATGCTTGATTCATAGTTATTGGTTTAAAAAAATGTTTCCACTAATACTGAAACATAAAGACAGTATTTTCAGTGCATATTCTGATTCTGAGCAAGAAAGAAAAAAAAAGAATTAGATCTGAAAACAATTTGAAACAAGAAATGGATGCGGATGGACTCATTGACGTTTGTATCAGCTTATTTCAGATGTATAAATCTAAAAAAACAACGGCAGGTCTTGAAATGAGGAATCATTTTTTCCAGCGTGGAATCTTCTAGAATTCATGCTTCTGCAACACAACCATCAAATGTTCTGTTTTCAGTTTGTTGTTGAAAACACAGAATTATTTAAAGTACATATGGCATCACATGTGGAAGCAAATTCATTCTTCCTCCAGCACTGTGTCAGCAATCAGCTAATTAGAAATTCCAGTTTTAAATGTTAAACTTTAGAATATGGAATGTGTCTTGTGTTTTAAAGGCTGTATTTGCTGCAAAATAGACACCTGCTTTCCTGCAGAAATATTCTCTAGTCTCCTGTGGCACAGCACACTGCATACGGGTGGGCCCTGTGCGTCAGCCAAATGTGAAATTTGATAAACTCTTACCTCCTGCTTTGATGCCCTGACACAGCAACTACCTGTCACAATTGGCAGACTGATGAACTCTAACTTGTTACGAAGAGATGGACTGTTGTGACAATATGGGAGAAATCGATCGGGGGTGGAAATTGCGAGGAGGAGAATCCCAGATTATACAGAATTCTATGATAAAATTCAAAACTGAAAAAAATAAATAAATAAGGTTTTACTACATATATAAAAAAAGAAACACATGGACTCTGACTGCACAGTCATTGCCTCTTGTGATCGATTTTATCAATAAGTGACAAGCAACATTATGAGCTGCTGTGGAACGGTGTTTCTGCTCCTTGCATTCTGTCTGACCGTCCTCAACTCTCCTCCTGATACTTTGCTTACAACACCCTCGACTCCCTTTCCCTGCTACAATGTTTTGAAAATAGGGTGATCAGAATTTGAAAAAACTGAGTTCTTATAAAACAGCCACTAATTTGCTGCTGCTTTACTTGAACATTCATTTTCCCAAGTAAATAAGTAAAACGTCTTGTTACACTTCTTCTCTGCCAAAAACATATGACCATCTGTGTTCTGCACGGCAGCATTTTCTTATTTAATACATATGCCCTCCCCCCCGCCTTTGGAAGCCTGTGAAGAGTTTTAATATGACAAGAAACAGAAATAAAATAGTGAAAACACACTGTGCTTCAAACATGACTGCAAGCTTCAAATTAGTGACATTTGGAGAACTTGGAATTTCATGTGCCATCGATTAATTTTGTTAGAAAAAAGCTGTAATTCAGGCCCGGCGTGATAATGTAGTGGTTAAGGTTCTTGCCTTGCACGCCTGGGATCCCATATGGTCACCGGTTCTAATCCTGGCAGCCCCGCTTCCCATCCAGCTCCCTGCTTGTGGCCTGGGAAAGTAGTCGAGGACGGCCCAAAGCCTTGGGAGGGCATTGAGATCCTGCACCCGTGTGGGAGACCCGGAAGAGCTCCTGGCTCCTGGCCTTGGATTGGCGGGGTTCCAGCCATTGCGGTCACTTGGGGGAGTGAACCATTGGACGGAGGATCTTCTTTTCTGTTTCTCCGCCTCTCTGTATATATCCGCCTTCCCAATAAAAATAAATAAGAAAAATAAAACTGTAATTCTAATATTACAGTATTATTACAAAGATACTGAAGGACCTAGGGTTTAATATAAGCTGAATTCTGTCCAATAATCTGAAGATCTGCCTTTCAAATAAATAATTAGAGAAAAATCTTTTACTTAAAAAAATCCCACAATGAACTCCAAAACCCACATTATCTGACATGTATGCAGCAAAGGATAACATCTGAAGTCATATCTTCAGCGAATGGTTACTTCTGATAGTACTACAGCTACCATTTCATAGGTTAGTTTTTGAGCAACTATTGTTTTGTTTATTTGAAAGGCAGAATGACATGGAGATTCGAGAGAGAAAGGGGGTTCTTTTATCTAGTGATTCAGTCTGACTGGGCCAGGCTGTAGCCAAGGGCCTGGAACTCCATCTGGGTCTCCAGCAAGGGTGGCGGGGGCCCAAGCACTTGGGCTGTTACCTGTTGCCTCACTGGAACATTAGCAGGAAGCCAGAGAGAAGCAGGCACTAGCCGGGACTCCATCAAGGCACCCTGATATGAGAGCTGTGCATCCCATGCAACTGCTTAAGCCATGATGTCACAACGTCTGCTCATACACTCTAAAGACCTGGGGCTCTCTCTGCTTATTTTTCCAGATCATTATTTTCTCTGGTCAGACAGGAGAAAGGCTGCTTTAGGTTGGTAGCAATACCTTAGGGTATGTCAGACAGAATATTGGAACTGGGATACCCGTGGAGGAAGGAACAGAAGTATGGAGGGAAGTGCTGCAACTGGATATGAAGCATCCCAGCTTGTTGCTGATGAAGCTGGACTGGAATGGCCTGTCCTGAGGGTCACATCCATGTGAGGGCGGGGGTCAGGGCATGAGTTTCTGCCTGTTGAGGATGAGATAATGGTTACCCCAAAAACCCAGCCCATAAAGGGCATCCTGAGCTTGGTAAGATGGGCTGCGTGTGGAGAAATTTCCACTTTTATTCTAGTTATCCTTACCTGACATAAACCATTTTCTCTTCCCCGTTGGCCACACGCAGCAACTAATAAGCGATAATCATTAGAATGAGTCTTCAAAGCAAATAGCAACCACAGAAAATCCCGCAGGAGCAAAGAAATGATTTTTTTTTTCTTTAGCAGAACCACTGCTGACCTAAATACTTAGACAGCCTCCTGAGAGAGGAAAAACATTCATCTTTTCTTTCCTTTTTTTCCCCCAAAAATGTATATTCATTTTTATGTATTTGGAAGACAGAGCTATGGAGAGAGAGAGAGAGAAGAGAGATAGTTAACCCCAAAGCATCACTGCCCAAGAGTCCAGAACAGCTGGTGCTGAGCTGCACAGATGGCAGGAATTCCTTGGGGTCTCCCCTGTGCGAAGGAAGGACCACAGTCGGGAATCCTTAATCTGCCACTTTCCAGGATCCATATTAAGTGGAAGCTGGACTGGAAGTGGAGATGGGACTCCATTCACCTTAAGCATTCCCTAAGTGGTATCCTAAGAAGTGGCTTAATCTTATAGTATCAAGGTTGGCCCCAACATTTACATTTTTGAATGTAGAAACAACCCTACTTCTTTTGTTATTTTTTTCTTTCATTATCTTACTCACTCTGTGTGTGTGTGTGTGTCTGCTTCATCTTTTAAATCAAACCTTCATTCAGCTTAGTTCATCCAAATAAAATGACCAAAACCTATGGGCTGGCTGGAAAGAAATATAACACCAAACTACAGCGACTCTAGATATATTGGGCTTACGAGATATTTTCCATTTTCTGTGTATTGACAAGGTTATATTGATAGCAAAGTCCAAAATTGAAACTCTGGCCTTGACATCACCTACCACTCTGTGTGACCTTGGCCAAATCACTTTCTCTATTTTCTCTATTTCTCTATTCAAGTGGCCTCTGAATACACTTTCAACTTTTAAAAAAGAAGTATATTTATTTATTTGAGAGGCAACGCAATAGAGGGAAACACAGAGAGATTGTCCATCCACTGGTTCATTTTCCAAATGGCCACAATAGGTCAGACTGAAGCCAGGAGCCAGGAACTCCATCCAGGTCTCCTTGTGGGTTGCAGGGACCACACATTTGGGCCCCAACTACATCAGCAGGGAGCTGGAGTAAAAGCAGAGCAGCTCGGACTTGAACCTATTCTACTAAATAGGATGCCCAGGTCACAGGTAGCGGAACCGTATTATAAAATAATAAAAAATTTAAAAAAATATTTTTTATTTAGTTGAAGGGCAGAGTTACAGAGAGGGAGAGACAGATCTTCTATCAGTTGGTTCACTCTCCAAATGGCCCCAATTGTTAGGGTGGGCAAGCCAAACCATGAACTTCATTCAGGTTTCCCATCTTGGCCACTTGGGCCATGTTCCACTGGTTTCCTAGGCACATTAGCAGGGAGCTGGATTAGAAGTGGAACAGCCAGGACTCAAGCCTGCACTCAGATGGGATGGCAGCATTGCAGCAGCCTAGCCCACTGTGCCACAAGACCAGTCCTTCAACGTTTCCTTGTGGTTCTGGGACATTGGTACTCCAGGTTCTGTGCGCGTACTCCAAGTCAAATTTTTATTTTAAATTTTAATTAATTTACCTTGATTTGGGGAAGAGATTCAGACAATCTATTTTCCATGTACTGATTCACTCTCCAGCCCAGGAATGGTAGAAGGGGGAGCTGGGAACTCAAATCACATCTCCTGCTCCCTCCCAGGGTACACCGCAGCAGGAAGGCCAGGGTGCACAGACACAGGCACACTGCTGTGAGGTTCAGGGGCTCAAGAGTCATCCCAACAGCTGGGCCAAATGCCTGCCCCAAGTTAAAAAAAAAAATCTAGCAAAAGCAACTGGTGATCTATAAAGAAACCACTGGGCAGAGCAGCTTCTGGGACTTCAAGAATTTCACGAGGGCTTGTAGGCAAACTCCCTTCACCAAACACTCCCCTCCAACTCAGGCCCTGACAAATCCGATGGCAAATGAAGGCCACATTTGCAGGTGGCTGTCTGCCAAGAACGACCCACTTCACCAGGGCCGCGCCTCTGAGAAGGGTGTGGCTGGCTGTCTCTGGGCTGTTTCTGCACAGCGGAATTGGAAAGGCTGGGCTGCCACAATTGTTCACAGCCACCCTCTCTCGAGCTCATCTTCTGGGTTACTGAGGTCCCCTAGCGGCTGGCAGCGGAGCCCCGAGCTGTTCACAGTTCAGTAAACGTCAGCCGACCACGACCCAACAGCGGATGGGAACCTACCCTTCACTCCAGTTCGACCAGCTCGCCGTCCCCACTCCTACCTGCCCCCAGTGTCAGTAGGAAGTTGAGGCGTGAATGGATTACGAAGAAATAGAGACCTGGGCCGGGGGAAAAGCTGATGAGATTGTAAAGAAAGAAATAAATGCTTTCTCTATATGTTTTTTTTTTAAATTTTTTAAAGAGGCCTACTTTTCTTTTCATGCTTTTTTTTTTAAATTGAGGAACTACTTGTAATAAATGAGCTTGTTTTTAAAGATTTGGGAGTAATTTTATGGAGAAGATATTAGAAACTGTCATGTCCATCTTCTAAGTATTCCCATCCCCTCTAAAAGGAAATGCCTTCCATATTCTTCCAAAGGGGAGAAAGAAAAAAAAAAGCAAAAGCAAAAAAAAAAAGCAAAACAAAACAGAATTTGAAAACTCTATTGCTCCATCAGACACTAGGGCCATTGTGTTCCTTCCGTTGGTCCCACTGATCCTGGACAGGGGCATCCCAGAGCTGGAGCCCAGATGGGGAGAGGAGAGAGAGGGTGGGGGTGGGACAGACGGATGGACGCAGCGGACAGCCCCAAACCCTGGAGGTAGGGGGCTTATCTCCTCTCCGATTTTCACACAATGCTTCATCACTTCATCACAATAAAAAAAAAAAAGCAAGTACGCTAAGTGGTAAACTTAACTACACATAAGTAACATTTGGAGAAATCGCCGGCGAACCTGTTCTCCGGGCCGCTTCGCTCTGCTGCCCCTGGCCCGTGCGGCGCCCACGGCCACGGGGTCCCACAGAGCACGAGGGTCGGTGGTGCTGTGCGCGCCCAGCCTTCCCCTCCTTCCTGCCCCTTTTCGGTCCAGAACGCAGCAGCTCCAGCCCCCGGGGGCTGCGCGCACAGGTGGGCTGCAGCGCGTGGGCGTCCCGTGCTGGCTGGGACTGGACTACAGGGCCCACGGCGCCCGGGGTGGGGACCTGTGCGGCCCGAGCGCAGCGAGAACACTGCACAAAAACAAACCCCGCCGACTTCCCCCGCGCCGCGGAGACCTCGTGGGTGGAGCCGAGTGGGGCGGCAGAGTGGAATTCCGCGCGGCCGCCTCCGCCCGCCCGGAGGCCCTAGCCCTAGCCCTTGCTCCCCGCCCGGGCTCCGGGGTCCGAGCCGAGGTCGGGGCGACGGGGAGCACTCGTTCCACTCGGGGTTTGCGAGTACTCGGCTGCGCTCCCTCCGTAGTAAACAAAGTGTCGCCGCCGCCTCCACGCTGGTTGGCCTCCCAGCAATCAAAACAGGGAGAGGGCGAGAGACTGACAGAAACACTCGAGAATTACCAGAAAAGAATGACAGAACCGCGAGCGCGAGAGAGACACACACGCGAGACCCTGTGTGTGTGTTCACCCGAGAGAAAAACACCCCACTGCCCCCGCCAACCCACGGCCGCCTCCTCGTGGAAAAGCAGCCTCCGCCCAGGCCCGCGCCCACTGGCTGCCCGGGCGGCGGCGCCGCGTGTCCATTGGCCGCGCGGGCTGCCCATCAGGGGCGGGCCGGCGCGCGCGCCGCCGCGGGCGGGGGGCGGTGGCAGATCCCGTAAGTCGGGCAGCCGCGTAGTTGCTGCAGCCGCCGCTGCCGCCGCCACATTCAACAGGCAGCTGCGCTCGCGCCCCGCGGCGTCCGTCCCGTCCGTCCCTCGCTCGGTCCGCGGCTCTGTCAGCAAGCAGCGCGGGCCTCTCGCGGCTGCCCAGCCCGGCGGCTCTCGGCCGGCCGTCCCCTCCCCGTCCGGTGCAGCGAACCCGGAGCAACCTTGGATTTGGATGGACCCACGAAGTTAAGTTCTGGGCTCGCGCTTCCACTCCGCCGCTTCTTCCTGCCGGTTTCCGTTCGCTCGCGGCACTGACTCGGCCCTCACCCCGCCACTTCCACCCTTCACCCCGAGGATCCCGAACCGGGCCCTTTGCGCCCTCTCCGACCCGCGCAGGCTCCCCCCTCCCCTCCGCCTCCATTCTCGGGTCTCCGGCGGCTGGGGGAGGGGCGGGGGTCACCATGGCCGAAGCGCCTCAGGTGGTGGACGTGGACCCGGACTTCGAGCCGCTGCCCCGGCCGCGCTCTTGCACCTGGCCGCTGCCCAGGCCGGAGTTTAGCCAGTCCAACTCGGCCACCTCCAGTCCGGCGCCGTCGGGCGGCGCGGCCGCCACCAACCCCGACGCCGCGGCGGGCCTGCCCCCAGCCTCGGCGGCCGCTGTCAGCGCCGACTTCATGAGCAACCTGAGCCTGCTGGAAGAGAGCGAGGACTTCCCGCAGGCGCCCGGCTCCGTGGCGGCGGCCGCAGCGGCGGCGGCGGCGGCCGTAGCGGCGGCGGCGGCCGCGGCGGCCACCGGGGGACTGTGCGGGGACTTCCAGGGCGCGGAGGCGGGCTGCCTGCACCCCGCGCCGCCGCCCCCGCCGCAGCAGCCCCCGGCGCCCGGGCCTCTGTCGCAGCACCCGCCCGTGCCCCCAGCCGCCGCCGGGCCGCTCGCGGGGCAGCCGCGCAAGAGCAGCTCGTCCCGCCGCAACGCGTGGGGCAACCTGTCCTACGCCGACCTCATCACCAAGGCCATCGAGAGCTCGGCCGAGAAGCGGCTCACGCTGTCGCAGATCTACGAGTGGATGGTCAAGAGCGTACCCTACTTCAAGGATAAGGGCGACAGCAACAGCTCGGCGGGCTGGAAGGTGAGCCCCTGCGGGCGGGCGGCTCGACCCCCCTGGAGGAGCGGAGAGGGAGGCGGGGGCTACGGCTGGGTCGTCGCCCGGGCCCCGGGGGGCGCGCGCGCGCGCGAGCGGGCGGGAGGCCGAGAGTGGGTGGGGAAGTGGCAGGTGCGGGGGTTTACCCGGGCAGAGAAGAGGTGCGCGCACTGGGGGAAGAGTTGGCGGTGGGACAGGGAAAGGGGCTTGCCGGGGAGCCAAGGAGGGAAGAAAGTGAGTGTGTCAGGAACTGGGCGTCAAAGCAGGAAAGTTAGCCAGAGAGAGGGTTTTACGCGGAGCCGCTGCCCTTTTGCCCCTCGGACCTCCTTGGGGGATGGCGCTCCTCTCCACCCTCGCAGTGCCGGGGGCCGTTTCCGCCTCGCCAGGCTGGAGGAGGACGCGAGGTGGGGGAGCCCCGAGACCCGCGCTGCACGGGGCCAGGCTGCAGGTGGAGGGGCAGCCTCGGGCGTAATCGGCCCAGGACGGTGCGGTGCTGGGTGCGCCGCTTCAGGAGGCCGGTGCGCGCTTGGCTTGGTTTTGGTTTTTATCCCAGAGTAGCCTCGGGTGGTGGGGGGACGGGCGCCGCCGAACTCGAGGGAGCGTCTGTGGACACGTGCGAAGGGGCGGCCACCGCCTGCGGAGCGCCGGCGCCCGGCGCGGGGCGAGCTAAGTTCAAGTGTGACCCTCGGCGGAGGCGGGAGCCGGCGGAGGCCGGGAGGGGCTGCGGGCACAGGAAGCGGAGGGCCTTTAAAGGGCCAGTGCGGCGAGGCCGGCCCTGGTCCGCGCAGGGAAGCACCTCCCCAAACATGGTCTTGGCCATCTTAGGACGGCTGTTCATTGGAAACACGGAGACTAGCCCGGAGCTGGGAACGTGTGCGCCTTTTCTTGGCCTTGCTACTTCAAGCGTTATGGAACACTGGGCCACTGGTGGGGGCTGGCGAGGGGGCCGGGTGCTGTGACCTGTGACTGCGGAGGTGCGAGCCCTGGGTGCAGCAGGACCTCACGTCCGGTGGATGGGAAATGTTGACGAGGCGCCTTGCTGCCCTCTCCGCTTCACTCCTGCAAAGCTAGGAAGGAAAAGACAATGAGTGGGGGACTGGCACATCCCTATCTCCCACTTGAAGGCCGAAGGCCCACGGGAGGTCCACTCGCAGTTCGGGTTCCTTCTTCCCACTACCCTAAAGATGACACTTTCTCACGGTCGCAGGTGGGAGAAGTGATGTAAAAAGGCTCTCTACTTGAATCATCCCTCCTCGCTTCTCTGGCCTGCGTGTTAGACTGGGTGCGCTTTGGTCTGAACCCGAGTGGTCTTCACAACCAATGTTTTACATGCCTTGTCATTTCTGTGCTGCGTCCTCGTCAGGAAGCTCGTTACTCACCTGGTACCCACGTCCGTTGGAGAAGGAACCAGGACTTATTTTACTTTTCCCAAGTGTTTTCAGAGTAGAGGTATCTCTTCCAACCTCATTACAAGCTATCACGGTGTAATTTTGCCAAAGTGTTTGAAAAGGGTGAAGTAACTTCCCACTGCAGGCTCTGCGTACTCTAGATTCTCAGTAAAATCACAGCTGTCTGTCCAACCCAATTTCACTTAACATTGGCATTTAAATGCTTGACAGGCTTGCTCCTCTGTCAGTCCTACTTAAGCTATTAAGAAGCATTTGCCATTGAATTTTTTTTTCTTGGCGTTCAGAGTACAGTGTGTACTCACACCATTCTTCATGTCCTTGTATATGGATACAACATACTTCAACTTGCTGGAGTAGCTTTCTTTAAAGATAAAGACAGCGTTTGGGAATAGTTTTAGTTTGCCTTTCAGAAGGAGTTGTCACAGTATTCTGAAACTAGGAATATTCAAACTTTTAAGGCTTAGGCTTTATATGTGTGTGTAGATTGTAAGATCGTCTCTTACCATTTCATTGGTTATTTTAACGCAGGTGTAATTTTTACATTTTGAACTTAGGAGGACGAAGAGGTGCTAAGTAGGACTAGCTGTGCTCCAAGTGCTGCTCTCCCTGGGAACCCTCAGCGTGGTCTGGGGCCGGGTGGACTGTGTTGCTCCGAGGAGTAAGAGGTTTCAGGGGTAATGAGCGTCCGTTAGTGCAAGCCCGATTCCAGCAAGTGCATTTTCAGTTTGAGTAAAAGGGTATTTTAAAGAAAAAAAAAATAAAGAAACACCCAGAACTGATCTAACTCATAACTAGTTTTCTGGTTAGACTTTTCTTCAAGATGAATTACTTGTGAAAACCCAGTTTCACTCTCAGATCTGAAAGGCTCTTCTGCTCCGAGGAGTTATAAAAGGGAGAAATTGTACTATGACTTAGAACAAAAAAATCCAGTTCCAAAATGCAGATTAGCCAAGACTTAACTGTTTTAGGAGAGCCTGTTTTGGAACAAAATATTTCCTGTGATTGACTATTGGGAATTAGAGGGAATGTTTAATTAAATATAGTAGCTTGTGCTTAACTTCCTGAGGCCTGCTTGAGAATTTGAAAGTCATTTGCATAGGACCGAGAGTTGGAAAGCTGTTAGAGGGTCTGAACACCTTTTTTCATAGTTGAGGCACAGACATGTCCTGTTGGTGGGGATGGTGGCTTACATCTCTTAGCACTTGTTTTAATATAGGCTAGACTTGCCATAGGGTCTCCCACGGAGTGGAACTGACGATTTATGGAAAATCTGGGATCTTGTGCAGTGTTTACAGATAGTGAAACTTCATTTCCATGACTTATTCTCTGACATAGAAACCTTTCTAACACTTGGGAAGTAGTATTGTAAGCTCTGGGAAAAAAAAAAAAAAGGTTTGTTGTAGTTTTGAGTTGACCTTTTTGTTTTTGATATTGTTTGAAATGTAATTTGAATTACGAAATGCTTTAGATTATAATGCTGAACACTTATTCAGGATATCTTTTGACTATTTTTATTGTGAACTAGCTTAGATATACTTTGAAATTTATTTTGGTCTGGTCTGTGAACTGACAGCGTATTTTTAAATTCCCATCTTGTGTAATTGGGGTTTCTAATGCAGGTGAGTCATTTGGCCCCTGAGATCTCCTGGGGAGGATGGTCATGTGGCACGGCCGCCCTTGACACTGGGCAGAGGACCTGAGGAGGCTCTCATCTGGCTGAAATTACCTGAAAGGAACCTTTTTTTTTTGGAGTTGGGCAGGCCTTTGAATATCTGTAGTTGGACAGGAAAATGAATAAAGCGTTGAAAATGGATGAGGGGTTCTGGAGCTAAGTGGTATCTTTCTTTTAGAGGCTTAGAGTTAATCTGAGTCTGTTCTGAATGTATTAGCAACCGAAACATTTTGATCCAGCTTTCCAAAATACATGCTGGATCCCAACACGTTAGATGACATTCGGAATCCTGTTTTTACCGTCTGCCTGTGGATTGCTGTCACTTTGGGAGAATGGAGGGGAGAGTGGCTCCTGTTTTTGAATGGTACTCAGCTTTTGTAAGTGGCAAACATTGGAGTACTGAAGAGAAGGTGTTTTTAAGTGTTACGTAAGCTTTAGAGCAGCTGAAGTTCTTTGAGATCCTCACGTTGGTAGTAGGCAGCCAGCACATACCTGTGTCACTACATTTCGTGGTCTGCACAGGGACTGCTCTCAGCAGCTGGGTGACCTCAGGCCAGGGGCAGGATCCACAGGGGGAAGCTGAGGGGAAGCTGGGGGGAAGCTGGGATCCGTAGGGGACTGGAGGTATTTTGCTTGTCTTCCTCCATGCTTCCAAACTGCAGTTTTGGGACAGACTTGGGGCAGTTGTATGCATTTACCTGGAGTTTCCTAGGGGACTAGGGGTGGCGGGGGGGACTCAAACTATTTATGTTTTTCTGGAACATTCTGCCTTTGGAAACTACCCTGTACCCTGGCATCATAGGAATTTACCCAGTTTTTTGGAGTGGTGATGCTGGTATTGTTTTGGTGTGTGTTGTAGCTTTGAAGCTCCCTGGAATCCTCTAGGAAAGGCAGTTTAAAATCCATAATGACTGGCAAGAGGAGAGTTTTCCATTGTGCTGAGGGCAGAGCAGGTTTGTCCCTGTTTCCCAACACCTTGACCTTTATAACAACCAGTGATTGAGTGTTGCCCAGAACCCCATGGCAGCACCCTTGGTCCAGATCACCCTCGCTGCATCCAGGGTTTTGAAGTTTGTGTTCTGAAACAGAGGGCAGGCAAAGCTGAAATGTTTATTTGGATGGTGAAGTGTGGGAATGGCTTGTATACAGTTCAGTAGGTTTGCTATATACAAATATATTTAGTTTAGTCCTCGCCTTGAACATGCTGGGATCCCATATGGGTGCTGGTTCTAATCCTGGCTGCCCCACATCCCATCCAACTCCTAGCCTGTGACCTGACCTGGGAAAGCAGTTGAGGACAGCCCAAAGCCTTGGGACCCTGCACCCGCGTGGGAGGCCTGGAAGAGGCTACTGGCTTTGGGTTGGCTTAGCTCCAGCCTTTGCGACTGCTTGGGGAGTGAATCAGTGGATGGAAGATCTTCCTCTCTGTCTCTCCTCCTCTATGTACATCTGACTTACTAATAAAAATAAATAAATCTTTAACAAATGCGTATTTAGTTGTATAAGACTTCTTCCTTTTAGTTGATTGCTAGCTGACAAATCAGTGGCACATTTTGTGTTGACCGTTGTCCTCTAAGGAACACAGGGAACATGAACATACATTTTTGTAAATTGATAGTTTTATGCAGTTCAGTACTTTATTATGCTAGTGTTTTTATTTACTCTACCTGGCCCACCTGTGTTTCATCAACTTGTGTTAAGCACTGAAAATACTGAATATCGAATTGAATTATGCTTGCTGCTTGGAAGGCATTTGGCCACCTTCTGATTTTCTTTGTAAGATAACCTTTTTGTGTGCGTTTAAAGATTTACTTATTTTCTTCGGAAAGTCAGATCCTTCATCCATGATTCACTTCCCAAATGGCTGTAATGGTTGGAGCTGAGCCAGTTCAAAGCCAGGAGCCTGGAGTCTTCCGGGTCTCCCATGTGGATACAGGGTCCCAAGTTTTTGGGCCGTCCTCGACTGCTTTCTTAGGCCATAGGCAGGGAGCTGGATGAGAAGCAGAGCTGCCCGGACCAGAACTGGCACCCACATGGGATCTTGGCATGTTCAAGGTGAGGACTTTAGCTGCTAGGCTACCACATCAAGCCCGAAAGATAAAGTCTTAAAAAAAATCAAAATAGTAAAGCAAACTGGTTTTGCTGTTATGGCTAATCACAATTGGAAGGTTAAACCTTTAGCTGATTTTCAGCGTGTCATTTAGTGATTTTTTTTACCTTAGCATTACTTAAATAGGGGCATAAAGTCAGCGTTGAGTCCTTCATTTCATGTGAGAGCCCTGAGTGGTGTTTAGCTTTTTTACTGCTGATTCTGGCTTCTGTTGATGACTGAAGCTGTATTCTTGGTGGTGGGGAATCCCTAGAAGCCTGGGGGCGGTGTAGGATGTGGGAAGTGTTCCCTTGTCTGGATTTTGCTTTGAGCAGCCCTGTCTTAGCTGGGCTCTGTGACTCTGTACAGCCGCGCTCTCTCGCTGCTCCACCCCACCCTCCTTACTCTCTGGCTTCTCAATTAAGGCATCCCCTGTTTTTCCTTCTGGTACTTCACCACTGGTTGTGGGCTGTTCTAGGTATCTTATTCTCCTCCTTTGCCCACTATGTCCCAGTTACCTAAGGGCCCGAAGTATTCCACTTGGACTTCCAATTGAGCATGTTTGACACCAAACAATGTATTTCACCGTACTCTGTGTTGTGATTTCCAGGTTTAGGTCCCCAGTGGGTCCCGGTCTAGCTAGCCCTTTCCCTAGTTTTAGGCTAAGTTGTTCATTCTCCTGTCATGTTGTTTTGTGTCCCTAGAGCTCTCTTGAGACTTTTCTGTTCCCAGCCACTGACCATTCCCCTAGGCTAGCTCGTATTTCAGGCTTGGCCAGCCCATCCCCAGAGCTTGGATCGCTGTGTGTGCCCTACTGGAAATTCTGCAGATCTTGCTTAGTCTGCAAGGATCAAGTCAGTTCACCAACTTGCAGTCTTGGCTCTGTCCCAGAGGAATTTTTGCCTTCTCTGAGTGAATGCTGAGCAATCTCTTAATTCAGGCAGCTGCGTATTATAATGTAACTTTAAAGGTTTTGTTTCTCAGTTATATGGTAAATATATGGTTAGGGAAATAAAACTTCCTGAAACATTACATCTTGTGTATTTCAGCTTTGGTTGTGTAATGATTATCATAGAATGCATCATGCAGAATGGTTTAAGTGGTACAAGTGAAGAACCGATTATTTCCAGTGGATGTTCAGGGTATCCCCACTTTTGTTGGATGATTGCTGTGTAGAAGATGTGCTGCAAGGTGTTTTTGAATGGCAGGTGACTCAAAAGAAGATCCAGTAGGAAGGTTAGATATGACGTGTAGATAACTATGATAACAAGATAGGAAGTAGTTAAGTGCCTTGGAGAAGGGCAAAATGTTGTATTGGCCATTGAACTGGGCCTTGAAAGTGGGAAGCTATTCCATCAAGGTTCTGCTATGAATTTTTTCAAATCTTCAGCAAAGTTGAAACAATTATACCTTGAACATGTATTTACCACTTCATTGCTATTGTTGTCAGTTCTACTTGTTTTATCGTACATCTTTCTAAATTAAATGCCCATCTATTTTCCTATGTACTTTTATCTTATTTTAAAATTTAACTTTGAGATGATATTCTGGCATTCATAATGGTATGAAAATAGGGGGAGCATTAGTTTCTCGATAGAAGAAATACAGAGAATTTGAAAAGTAACTAGTGGGAAAGGAGGGTTAAAATTGGATTTTACCTGTATTAAGAAAATAACACCGTGTTATAGGCCGAACTCTTCTCTGTTTTTATAATGTAAGAATTATGAAAATAGGGTTACATTTTTTTCAAATGCATTTTAGAAATGTATTTGTACACCAGTTAGATTTCAAAACTGGTATACAGTTTCATAATACATGAAAGTGATTATGTAATTGACTTATGTTAATGGTTAGCAACTACAAAATATTTAGCTCTTTGCTTGATTTGTGTGTGTGTGTGTGTGTGTGTGTGTGTGTGTGTGGTGTGTGTTTGCCTTTCAAATAAATTTATTTTAACATAAGAGGCTCTGTGGATGGGTGGTGGTGGTGATGGTGGAATATTATCTCAGATGTCCCCAGTAGCTGTGCTGAGTTAGGGCAAGACCATGAATCAGACCCTTCCTCTGGGACTGCATGTGAGTGGGACTCACACACACTTGAGCTGTTGTTATCAGGGTATGCGTTAACAGGAAGCTGGATTGAAAATGAGTCCTGGCCTCCAACCAGGCCCTCGGACATGGGGTTCAGTTATCCAAGAGACTGCCTGTCTGTGCCACAACTTTTGTTTCGGTTTAATTTGTTTTGTAAATTTAACTTGCGTGGCCAGTTTACTGGTGGTAGAGTGATTCAAAGAAAGACTACTAATTAAATGTAATTCTTGGATTAATATTTTCATTTTTGTAAAAGTTTTATTTATTTATTTATTTTTATTGGAAAGGAAGATTTTACAGTGAGGAGAGACAAAGATCTTCTGTCTGCTGGTTCACTCCTCAAATGGTCACAGTGGTTGGAGCTGAGCCGATCCAAAGCCAGGAGCTGGGAGCTTCTTCTGGGTCTCCCATATAGATGCAGGGTCCCAAGGCTTTGGGCTGTCCTCTGCTGCTTTCCCATGGCATTAGCAGGGAGCTGGATGGGAAGTACAGCAGCCATCTAGCGCCCATACGGGATCCTGGTACTTGCAGGGCAGAGGATTAGCCAACTGGCGTTTGGATTTTTTTTTAAACAAATTCTGAATTGAAGTTAACAGCCTTAAAATGTTCATAAACAATTATGAAGAAAAATTATGTTGGTTTAAAAAGATGTTTCCAAATTTAAATGTCAGTTCTGGTATTGCCCTGATTAATATTAGATATGCTTGATAGATTTCTTATTATAATTTATTAGTATCTGGTAACCCAAGTGCAGGAGTGAGTATGATTAAGAAATGGCTTGGTGGATCCAGAGGAGGTTAAATTTAGATAGACCTAACTTAAATAACCTAAGGTATTCAAAATAGTTGGTGTAGGTTGGACTAGCTAGTGATGAGCTGCAAGTAAAGTATATATGATGAACATTTTTATTGTGGTATACCAGAAGCACAAATATAGATTTGAATAAAACTGATGAAGCATTTAAAAATGAGTATTGAAGTGAAGGAAGATGTTTTACATGTGCGTGTGTGTGTAGAGAAGCAGACATTTTTTGAAAGATTACCTGCTGGAGGGTGGGAGATGGAGTAACAAAATAGATTGAGAGACCCACTAGCATACAGTGAGGTTTTAAAGCATACATCATGTCCCAGGTGGAGAAAATAGCTTGCTAGTTGAACCAGGATTTCACAATTTTGTGATTCTTAATGATGCTAGGCTAAACTGCTTAAAAATCAACTAAGAAACAATGTGATGACATTGGCCTGTCTGATTGTTAGTAGATCCAGTGGAGTTCAGTTTCCATCTGTCGTCAGTCTTTATGCTGTCTGAGTGGAGGAGTGGGTAATACAACTGCAGCTGCTTATCTGGGTTTTCATTTTCAGGGGCAGGTGTCGGTGTTTGGTCCAGCAAGGAGGAGAGGTAGAGTTCACTTTGTAGGTCTGTGGGGACAGACCGTTTCTGCCACGGGACTGTATTGCTCCTTCATGACTTCTCTGCCTTCTCAGAGAGGGGTGCCCTGCTGTGTTAAGGGGCTCAGTGGTCACCTGGCAAGTGCTGTTGTCTCCAGCAAGGCTAACTTCTCTTACACACCCCCAGACAGCTCACTTTCAGTGTGACTTGGTTCCAAACTCTCGGTACCAATCTTTGAGACTGAAATGGAAAGTTTCTGTCATGCTGTATTTTTTTCATCCAAGTTGAGATTTGTTTTAATTACAGTTTTGTTCTATGTGTGGCCTGAGTTACAGAGCTGGTCCTAATGATATACCTCATGATGCTAATAGCCATAGAGATGGTGCCCAGTCTCATCTGATTAAAACTGTGCCACGATTAGAAAGTGGTTAGGAAAAGAGGGGCGACCTATTTTTCTCTTGGTCTTCCTTGTTTGATTAAAGATGTTTCTTGGCCAGATTTTTCTTAGTTCCTCTTCACAAATCTGGGAAATGGGTCATGTTTTTTTTCCCCGTTTAAAAAAAAGTTTATTTGGAAGTCAGAGATACCAAGGGAGGGAGGGAAAGAGCAAGAAAGTTTCCATCTGCTGGTTCACTCCTCAAATGGCTGCATTGGCTGGGGCTGGGCCAGGCCAAAGGCAGGAGTCCAGGACTCTAGCAATCCCGTGTGGATGGCAGGTGCCCAGGTACTTGTTCCATCTTCCGCTGTTCCCAGGTAGATTAGCAGGGAGGTGGATCAGAAGTAGAGCAGTGATTTTCCAATAAAAATAAAATAAATCTTAAAAAAGAAGTGGAGCAGGTAGGACTTGAACAGGTACCCACATGGGATACTGACATTGCAGGCGACTAGCAGCTTGGCTTGCTGTGCCAAAAAGCTGGCCCCTTGGTTCCACATCTTGAAGTTAATGCTGCAGTCCTGATCCTATTGCAGAGAGCTTTCATTCTGGATTTGCTCAGTTATGAGTTTCAGAGTTTCTTCAGTAAACTTGGCATTGGGAAAGGGTGGGGAACTTGTCATTGCGTTTTGTAAGTGTACTAAAGCAGCAGGAGTGTGGATTAGGGTTCCAGGTCATGCTTGGATCCTAGGCAAGAAAAGAACCTGGGGAAGGAAGGGGAGGCAAAGTGGCTTGGGTGTTGTGGGAAGACACAGAAGCCCTCGGTGACTGCTGAGGAGTTAACCGGGGCCTAGAGGCACTAAACTCTGCTTCCTCCATGTTTTCTGCATCTCCTTTCCTGTATCAATTTTCCTTTTTTAATTTTGAAAATGAGTGCTTTTGCTCCACCAGGCAGCAGGCGCCTCACAGTGCAGGTGGCGGAGGGAAGCCCTCTCTCTGTTTCTCAGTGCCAAGTTCCCATGCACGGAAACTTCTGGAAGGATTGGCCCTCCAGCTTTGCATAGGGGACAAGAGTAAGAATGCAAAAGCACTCCTACTGTGTATTTAAAAAATGCACATAGATCTCAGATCCGCATTGCAGAGGAAAATTGTAAAGGAATCACCTTGTTTTCAGGCTTATAATACTGTGTGTCCTTCAAAGCTTGAAAACCAAATAACCACATAAATATTTGGGAATAGTCTGCAAGTGAATGTCAAATGCTTCAGATAGTTTGGTTGCTTGGAAGCAAGGTCAAAGGAAATGGTTTGCATATGGTTTAGCTAAAGATCTTTATTTTGGCAGAGTCTTGGGGTAGTGACAGTCACAGTGTGGATTTTGTTGTTTCACTGAAAATCCCCCATCGCCCTCCCTCCACCCCAGTTGTTCTCATACAACCTTAAGCGTAGGATTGAATAAATAACATGCAGATATGTGCTTCCTATCTCCAGTTCGGCCGCTAAGATGAGATGATGTAGTTAACTGTCGCCTTGAGGGTTGATGTGCAGAATCATGGATTTGTCACACCAGGTGTGGGTGCAGGGTCAGGGTTCGGCTAGCTACTGTTGAGTTGAATACAGGATAGACCCAGTTCCTTGAAGGCAGGCGTCACCATGACCTCATCTGTGGGCATGGTTAGGAAGCCCCTTGTCTGTAGAGCTGGCTCTCAGAGGGGTGAAGGGGCTGGGGACTGGGACAACTTGTAAATACCAAGTTTTGTTTGTATACCCGGTATCTAGCTAGTTGCAGCTCTCAAACTTGAAACTAAGGTTTCTTCTTTGGATGGGTGAATGTAGGGACCCTCATGAAATCTCTGTGCAGTGCATGGGAACACTTTCTGTGAACCATCCTAGGAGAGAGTTTTCTGTAAACTATTCTCAGTCTCCTACTGTTTGAGAATGTCATTTTCCCTTTTTTCCGTGGCCCATTGGGACATTTGCACATCTTGAACCGGAAAGATTGTTTAGTCTCATTCTCTTCTGTTACCTGTGCTGAGCAGTTTCTTGAATTTGGGAAATTTGTGAAATAGAATGGATTATGTAAGACCTAGATTGAATTTTTTTAAAAAGATTTTTATTTTTATTGGCAAGGCAGATTTAACATAGAAAAGGAGAGGCAGAAAGATCTTCAGTTCTCTGGTTCAAGTGGGCACAATGGCCGGAGCTGAGCTGATCCAAAGCCAGGAGCCAGGGGCTTCTTCCAGTTCTTCCAAAGGGCTGCAGGGTCCAAAGGCTTTGGTCCATCCACCACTGCCTTCCCAGGCCACAAGCAGGGAGCTGGATGGGAAGTGGAGCAGCTGGGACATATGAACCGGTGCCCATACAGGATTCTGGCACATGCAAGGCAAGGATTTAGACATTAAGCCATTGCACCAACTCCTGGATTAATTTTTGTTACGCTTTTAGGCTTTCAAATCATAATTGAACAGTGATTTTAAACACCTAACATTTGATAGCTTTCTGGTTTACAGCAGCTTATCAGAATGATCTTCATTGCTTTTTCCCCTCTCCTACGATATTTACTGTTATTAAAAGTTAATGTTAAGGACATTTTTCAGGGTTCAGTATTCCTATAATTAGGCAGGTTTGATGTGCTTCCCAGCCTGTTGGGTTCAGCAGTGGCGCTCCCCCAGCTGTGCGCACACTGCTGTGTGGTGGCCCTCCCTAGGGGTTGATCCCAGCAGTTCTGAGATGTTTCCTTCAGGTGCTTTTGAAGTTTCTCAAATTGCCACTTATAGCAAGTTTGATAGTCCGAGTTTGATACAATACTTGAAATGCTGAGAACATAATTATAGAACTCCAAAAGAATGCAGATGATTAAAATAAAAATGCGAAAGCCTGATTGGTGCAAGTTGTAAGAATTCCCGTGCCTGTGTTGAGTGTTCGGGCTGACCCTGCCCCTGTGCTGAGGGGGTCTTGTCCTTGATCTCCAGCCACCCTTTTGGAGACTGTGCTGCTTTGTGACCCTGTTAGCCTGGAATGTTCCTTGCTGATATTGAGCTGTTCAGCCCACTTGAGTTTCAAGCTATGTAAGATGTAGTTCAATTATTGAACCTTGTGCCATTGCCATTTAGTATGGTAAATGAGAGGATATTGCATTGATAGAGATGTACTCATATCTATGCTATTGATGTTTTTCTCCTACAGCGATTAAAGGTGCATATTTCACATAAGTTTTAAAATTTATTACTGTTTGATTACCTGCTTTACAAATTGTAATTCTCAAAAGAAGAACTGAAAATAATGGTGCTGTGCAATCCTGTTGAACAGTAAGTGGTCCTGGGTATGTCAGATGCTGAACAATTCAAAAAGGAGCCTGCTTACTTTCTTGATAAAGCAGGGAGGCATTGTAAGGAAGACCAACTGGCCCTGGATATGATTCTCAGCCACGACCTCCGCCTGCGTTTGTGTAGAAGAGGCAGGAAAGGCATGAGGAAAGCTCTTTGAACCACGGAAGTTGGCAGTGGAGGCCCATTCTACCCCAATTGACAACTTGGGGCTTCCAATTAATCCTCATTTACACTCTTTATCCACATTTGTTTTTCAAATAACTCATCTTACTATTTTGTAGTTTTGTTTTGTTTTTTTACCCCCCAGATAACTCATTTTAGAGAATACTGGGGGGAAACAAGTAAGGAAGTCAGAGGGATAAAATGAAAACTTGAAAAATTTCATATTCTGAGGTATCACATCAGAGAGATTCTTTGCATGACTCAATTCTTCCTGGTCCTTAACTGAGTACACCCATGGGATTTGAAATGGAGACATCTCCCTCCGTCATGTGTCGTATTAAACTTGTTTCTTTGTGGCTTGCAGAAACTATTTCAGGGATTCTACTACAAAAAAAAAAAAAAAATCAACATTGGCTTTTATTAAACCAGCTTCCCAGCTGTGTGTTTGTGCCTTTTGCTGAAAACCTGGCTCCAAGGGGAGTTGTGTGGCTTAGATCCTGGCCTGAAAGGAGCACCTTTCTGCGTCTTGCTGCAAACTTGGGCCAGGGGTCCTCACCTCCAGGGCTCGCTAACTAGAGCATAATGACTTGTGAGACCACATTTATTGTGCAAATGAACTTGAATATTCCCGGGACAGCAAACTCTTGAAGAGGCTTAGAAAACTTAATTTAATGCCGCTTCTATCTTTCATCAGACTCAAGCTTTGGGATTTCTAGTTTACTCATTCTGGCTATAAATACAGTAATAGTATTTCAGTTTGGCCAAATATGGGGCATGCCCTTTGTCATCCTGCTTGGCTGTGCTTGGGAATTTAACATCCTTCAATTTAGATGGAATTCCCTTGTTTTGTTTCCTGTGATAGTGAAGGGAAATACACGTTTTGGCTCTTTCAACCAGAGGTGGAGGAAGACAGGAAGAAAGTAAAATTGGAATGCATAATAGGGTATTAATGGCTATTTTTGCTGGGTGTGGTTGAGTTGGCATAGTTTCATGGAAGTCAGACTGCAAGTAATTAGTGGAGAACACTAGAAAATGCCGTAATCACATTTAGTTTTTATTTTCTTTGATCTGAATTTTTTTTTATCATCTTGGCATTTTAGGGTCTTTGGTTTACTTTTAAGCACAGGTGGTGGAAAGAATTACAGTTGCTGTTATGTCTTTGTGATGCCTTTTACTTGCCCTAAGTGCATTTGTGACAGCTGAGAAGAGCTTAATAAAGGAACCTGCTTGTATTTCTTTCTCAGGAGAGGAATGCTCCCAAGGAAAACTTTGTGTTTCTGTTTCCTGAATGTAATCAGAACCACCGGCAATAATTACTCACTTTGAATTGTCATGGAATTCAAGTATACAAAATTTGATTCAGTAGAGAGAAATGTTGAAATCAGAGTTTAACAGTTATTTCCTTTTAAAAGTATCAAGAGTCAGATTTTGTTTTAGGTGCTATAAACACAAAGTGTGAGCCACCACTACCCCTCGAGAAGGCACGGGCTTTGTGTCTTTCATGCCCCAGCTACTGCTGCTAACCTGGGCAGACAGGTTCAAGCTCCGGTTTGCAAGGCGTCATTTGCACTGTTTGCAGATAGCCGTTCAGTGAAGAATGCCGTGTGTAGCCTTCTGGGACTTTGAAAGAACAAATCTGAATTGCTGATATATAGAGAATACCCCTTTTTGGTTACCTCTTGCTCTGGCAGTTTTGTTTTTTTCCAACTCTTTGTTTTCCTTTTCATTTTCAGCATCTCATTTGAAACACTTGATTTGAATATATTCCTCTAGTCAGTTAATGTAAATTAGATGAAAATTTTAAAGATCATCACTGTTGCTTGTGTGTTTTTTTATATTCACTGTAGCCACTGCCTTTTGGAAATGGTCACCAAATCTTCATGGACTTGATGGTTGTAGCAGTATTTGCCAGTAGACAATGTGCTGCCTGACACTTGACTGTATAGGAATTCTTGATGTGCTGAACTGTGTAATAGGAGCTTCGCAGAGTCACAGAGATCAGTGTTTGATTTTTAAAACCATCTCCTGAGGCAGGAGCCGTTGTTTGGTCATTTGGAGATTTTGAGAGTTTGCTGTCTGCTACACTGCTAAAAAGTTTATTTCTGTATCGAGCCTGTGGTTTCTCTTAAGAATCCAGTGCCTCCCATTCTTGGCTTGCTTGTGATCCTGCATTTAGGAGCTACCTTGCTTTAGCCTAATTCACTTCAGTTTTACATACAGGGAGGAAGTGAATGTCAAAATACAGGACCCCAAACTGAGTCTTCTGTTCTGGACGGGGAATGACCAATGAGAAGCGCACAGTTGGGGTCAGTGATGCCCTTCCAGGGAGTTCTGTGTCTGGTAGGGTGTCCTGAGAAGGATTGCACTGTGTAGGAGGTAGGTAAATAGTTAAGAAGAGCCCTGTGCATTTTTTTTTAAATTTAGGGGTAGGCATTGTGGTGAAACCACTACCTGTAGTGCTCAATTTCCTAGGGTTGCCAGTTTATAATCCAGCAGCTCCACTTCTGATCCAGCTGAAAAACAATGGAAGATAGCCTAGCTGTTTGGGCCCCTGCACTCACATGCACAGACTCAGCCCTGACTATTGTAGTCGTCTGGGGAGTGAACAAGGAGATGGAAAAATCTCTCTCTGGATCACTCACTCTGACTTTCAAAAAATTAAATCTTTAAAAGGGTTAATTAAAATAAATTATATGAAAGACAGCTTGGGGGCTGATGCAAAGATCTTCCATCCAGTGGCTGGCTGGGCTGGGAAGAAGCTAGCAGTTGGAAACTTCCATCTGGGTCTCCCCTGTGGGTGGCAGGGGCCCAACTGCTTGGGCTGCTGCCTGCTCTTGCCAGGGTGCACATTAGCAGGAAGCTGGAATTGGGAGTGGAGCCAGCACTTGGATGTTCTGATACAGGAAGCGGACATGCCAAATGTCCTCTTAACCACTGTCCCGGACAGCTGCCCCGAGGCTTGAATAGCCTAAGCTGTGTTTGGAAGATGTTGGTAATGTGCATGACTCTTGGCATGAATAATCTACAAGCCACATTAAGCAAGGTTCGTAAAGAGGACATCTGCAAGCGGAGTGACTTATGAGAATGAGCTATATTGAAGCTATGGTGTCTTAGCTTTTAAGCTAAAAATGTAAGAATGTGTTTGTCTGGGCCCAGCGCAGTAAAGTCCTCGCCCTGCACCAGCATCCCATATGGACGCCTGTTCGTGTTCTGGCAACCTCGCTTCCCATCCAGCTCCCTGCTTGTGGCCTGAGAAAGCAGTGGTGGATGGCCCAAAGCCTTGGGTCCCTGTACCCATGTGGGAGACTAGAAAGAAGCTCCTGGCTCCTGGGCTTTGGGTTGGCCAGTTGCAGCTCTTGCTGTTGAGGCCACTTGGGGAGTGATTCATTGGATGGAAGATCTTTCTCTTTGTCTCCTCCTCTCTGTATATCTGACTATCCAGTAAAGATAAATAAATTTTTGACCCTATTTTTACTGACTTTAGTTTGTTCTGGTAAATAGGACCCCTGAAATGGTCAAGGAGTGGGAGGGAAACCACTTTTCTGGCAAGTATAAGTCTGGATGTGGAGATGTAAATTTCTGCTGAATGTGCGTCAGCGTAATCTGCCCTGCTTGGTTTTGGGGGAAGAGAGAACTGGAGACCATCAGCAATACTGGCATGCAGGATAAGTGATCGAGATAGAGGCGTTGTGCTTGGGATGTCCGCTTCCCGTGTTGGAATGCCAGTGAGTTCTGGTTCCTCCACTTGAGATCCAGTGTCCTGCCATCCAAACTCAAACAACAACAGCACAAACCAGAACTATTCAGCTACTCATGGCCATTTTAGTGTGTTAGGCAGACATTGTTATCAGCTGTTCTCATTGAATAAAACTGCTTTTGTGCTTCAATAGTCTTGACCTTGTCTCTAGCCATGAACTGGTTTAGCAAATTCTTCTGCATTCCCACTGCACCTGTGTTGAATGCTAAAATTATTGAATTTTGGCTTGGATGGTATAGGCCACTTTCATTCTGGTCTAGAAAAACTTGAAATCTTGGTTGAAGTCTCTCATACATTAGTAAAAGGAGCAAAATTTCCTTCCTCCCTCCCTCCCTCCCTCACTCCCTCCTTCTGTCCGTCCGTCCGTGCTTCCTTCCTTCCTTTCATACTTAGTGCTGTTGAGAGAGAATGCTGCCCCTCCGTTTTGGGTGAGTCATTCTGCCTATAGATATCTTCTATGTTGTCCCAGCCAACCAGGCTCTGTGTATTGGGATCTCCTTTTTTCAAGGATTCTCGGCTTTGGTAAACCACTCTGGACGTTGTCTGCACCTCAGCTGGGCTCTTGTCTTTTGGCGTCTAACCAGTCTTCCTTTTGTTCTTTTACCCCATCTTCTTCCAGACTCCTATACCTTTTTCTTCAGCTTAAGGCAGTGAAATCCCTACTCTCCTTGCCAGGCCGCAGGAAAGCATGCTTTGCCTACTTGGCTGCCTGTGGGTTGGGGTGGGATGTGTAAGGAAGACTCTATGCTATCTTAGTCACAGGTTGTTGGGATGTTTCATATTTGCTCCTTGTCAATGTCTTTGACACCTATAATTTTAGATGGTGCCAGTGTGTCTACACAGCAAGCTTGGAGATCTCTGTCCAAAAGGTACCAGTTTTCTAGCACATCCTGGGAGAATGCCCTTTGATCCACCCTGGGCTATTCCAGAATTGGTGTTTGGAGTCCTTTCCGGAACTGTCAGAGTTCCCCCTAGCATCTGCAGCTTATCATGTCCTCAGAGGCACAGTCCAGATCTGTAAGTGTGCAGTAAGTATTAGGGGAGTGGTGGATTATGTTTCTAGATTACTAACTAGATAACTCATATTTAGACAGGTCACATCACTGCTGTACCAGCTTCTTCCTCTGTGAAATGGGGTTAATGATACTGCTGGGGAGTACTTGCAGGACCAGTTGAGGTGCTCAGAGCAAGGAGCGGGGTAATTCTGCTGCATTATGCAATTCAGTGTTAGCCAGAATACCTGAGCATAAAGTTCAGGGGGCCTGGGAATCTGGGGCTTTAATGTTTTTATTTGTGGGCTTCATGATTATATGAAAGATTTTAGGATTAAAAACAGATCAGGACCAAAGAAAGAACCGAGATGCCTAATTAGACCTGAAATTCCTAACACTCTTTGTAATTCTGTAGCAGGTTTGATGAGGGCACTGTAGGAGAGCTGTGTAATTTTTATGTCTTGGAATAACTTTGATGGGAGGAAGGGAATACATGGCAGTGTGAAAAAGCAGAATTTAAAGTAGTGTGTAAACTGCTTCTAATTGTCTGCAGTATCTTTGTAGAGCTACATCCAGGAGGAAATACACCTAAATGGTAGCTGGGAGTTGTACTAAGTGTGCGTAAATTATTTGTTCTTCGTATTTTCCCTTTTCTTTTTTTTTTTTAAAGATTTATTCATTTTATTACAGCCAGATATACACAGAGGAGGAGAGACAGAGAGGAAGATCTTTCGTCCGATGATTCACTCCCCAAGTGAGCCGCAACGGGCCAATGCACGCCGATCCGAAGCCGGGAACCAGGAACCTCTTTCAGGTCTCCCATGTGGGTGCAGGGTCCCAATGCATTGGGCCATCCTCGACTGCTTTCTCAGGCCACAAGCAGGGAGCTGGATGGGAAGTGGAGCTGCTGGGATTAGAACCGGCGCCCATATGGGATCCCGGGGCTTTCAAGGCGAGGACTTTAGCCGCTAGGCCACGCCGCCGGGCCCTTTCCCTTTTCTTGAACAAACATTTACTAGCAGAAATGAAAGTGCAGTTTGTGGTTTTCAGTGGGCTCCTTGAGAGAATGTTAGGATCAACCAAGTGCTCAACTTTAAGGTGAGTGATATGGGTGAGTAGACTTGAGTCTTTTTTTTTTTAATAAGATTTATTTTTATTGGGAAGGCAGATTTACAGAGAGAGGAGAGAGAATTTTTCATTCACTGTGTCACTCCCCAAATGGGTTAAAAGTGGAGCAATGGGAATTCCATCTGGTGTCTGGAAGGGATGCTGGCTAAGCAGGCAGAGGATTACCCTGTTATGCTACTATGCCTACCCCGACTTAAGTCTTACTTGCTATCCACTGAGATAGGACTGAGCTGATAATGTTAGAATTCCCAAAAGGTAAGATGTTCATGGTCTTTGTGGCGACAGGTGCAAGAAGCCCTTGCAGAATAAGATTGCCTGTACAAAGGTGAAGTGGACAGACTGGTTGCGGATGTACTGTATACCCTGAGTTCATTTTGAGGTTGGTATTGTATCAGATGTCTATATTGGGTTTGCGTGCACTTGCTGCATATCCCAGTAATTCTTAGGCATATGCAAAAAAAAAATCCTCAAGGTCTTTCCTTTTTTGTCAAAGCCATGATGTTTCAGTAGCTATAAAGAAATGTCTAATATTTATTGCATATGCACCATGCCATGTACTTCTAGGTATCATTTAACCTAATGCAACATGTAAGGTAGATAGCATTACCATCCACATTTGTAGATTAGGATCCTGATGCTCAAAGTCAAGGAGTTTGTCCAATTTCAAATAGTAAGTGATGAAACTAAAATGTTAGGGGGATTTTATTCTAGATCTGATTTAACCATCTCACTGTGCCACATCAAAGACAGTGATTATCTTTAGAATCTTGGAGGAAAAAAACTAAATTAGAAATAATAAAAAATAGAATTAATGTCAGTTAATTCAAAAATGAATGCAAAGACTGAAGATTTGATGATAACCATCTTACTGGTTTGGTTAGCCAGTTAACTAGACTGCACCGGGTGAAGACTACTTTCATATAGTACGTCTTTGGTTTAGTGGATTTTCTTGTCCTCCAAGGAGAAAATGTTGGGTCCATCTGTGGCGATGAGTAATGTGTGGTTAGGAGGAGCTGACCGAGTGACCCTGTCATAGCTCAACAGTGGGAGAGAGAAGTCGCCTGGTGTCCTCTCGGCTGGAGAGGCCGTGCAGTTCAGTGGGCACCACCATTTGTTGTTAGCCCTCTGTACTTGCTGCTTTGAAGGCGCCTTGAAAAGAACTTTTTTTTTTTTTTTTTTTTTACAAGGGATGGACTTGACCTTGTTGATGCCATAGGATAGAAATAGAAATGACAAACAGTGGCTCATTTGGACAGAAAAGAGCATTCTTGAGGTTTGCTTAAGTTCTAGGAAGGCTGGAAGCCACGTAAGGAGGACAACATGAAATTCTTTCCGCATGTAGCGTTCTTGCTGATCACATCTCTTCAGCGTATGGTGCTACCTCCATGGCCTCGATAGAGGACAGTCCACACGAGACCTAGGACCTTCTCCAGTACATCCTGCTGGAGTTGAAGGACCTGAGACTGAGGGCTGTGGATGCCAAAGCTCCCCGCTTCATCCCGTGGCCTGTGTAACTCTCAGGAGTTCCCCTGTGGAGAAGGTCTTTGGGTTTTACCTCAGAAAGTGATCAGAGTGGTGTGGTGCGGCATCAGAGCTTGCTTGGCTTAGGTCCTCATTTCCAAATAATGGTTGTCCTCCCTTTGCATTCCTTGTAGGAAGTGGTGTGGCGCATTCACTTGGACAAATGGTTCTGAGTGGACAAGAATTGTGCTACTTAGCAAGGGTTATCTAGAGGGTTAGTAATACTTGTTTTATTAAAGTAGTGGAATTTGTGTTAAGTCAGAGGGCTCTTTGGGTCAGAACTCCTCGCATGATTAGAGCTTGGAGTGTTGGTGCCTGTCTGTGTGAGCCACCTGAACTAAACTGGCAAGGTAACACCCACACATGGCTCTCCTGATCTGAAAAAGGACAGTAATGTTTTGGGGTGCTGCGTGGGGGAGGAGGGAATTAAGAGATTGTGGTTGCCACTGTTTTCTCATCTTTTTGTCATTTTGGTTTAAAAAATTATGTATTTGAGAAGCAGAGATTACGCTGAGCCGCCTTCCTCTCCCGGGCTCGCTCCCTAAGTGCCCACAACAGTGAGGGCTGGCCTAGGCGCGAGCTGGGATCCTGCCATCCCCTGCTGCCTTCCAGGATGCACATGGTGGAGCCAGTGGGGCCGGAGCTTGAGCTTAGGTGTTTCAGTAGGGGGGCTCCAGGTGTCCCAAGCAGCGTGTTATCTGCACCTGGCCCCTGCAATCACTTTGTTTGCAGAGGTTGTCCGGATAAAAGGGAGCGGAGAAACGATTCTAGGTATGTCACTGCCTTCATCCTTACTGAAGAGTGGCCAGTGATCTCTTAACTGCCCCGCATATCCCTCCAGGGACATTTGGCAATTCAAAAAGCATTTTTGGTTGTCCTGACTTGGTGGTAGGAGATCAAGGCTGCTGCCGAAGCTGCTGCTGTGCCTGGCACCACCCTACCCCTGCAGAGAGAAGTCTGCTGCTGCACGTGGTGGAGGTGTGGAGGCTGGGAAAGGCTGCTCCAGGCAAATTACATTTTTTTTTCTGCACCAAATATTTCGTGGTTGTTGATTACCTGAGTGACTTCAAACAGATGGAACAAGCAAGTGGGAGAATTCCTCCCTTAGTTGCTACCTTTATTTACTGTGCCTGAGACTGGACAGCTGATGGAGGGCCCCGTGGTTGTGGGAGAGCGAACCCGGATCACCCGCCAGAGCTGAGAGCGCCTGTGCTGTCAGCCCGAGGCTCGTGGCTCAGTGCAGAGATGGCAGGGCTGTCCTCCTGGTGTTCTTGGAGCTTTTGCACGTCCCTCTTCTCCCTTTTTGTTGTCTCAGCCACTGCTCTGTGGTTAATGAAGGGCTGAGCCGTCTTCTCCCTCGCTTAACCTCCAAGGCCTGGCTGAGAGAAAGCAGAGACGTCTGTTTTAGAAACTATTTGTGCTTAAACTTCTTTGTAATCAGGGCTGAGTTCTGGAAGTTTCTAGTGAATCTTAGACTGTGCCACAGTGGAAAGTAATTTTGCCTTCTTACCATTGTTTCCCCCTTCCCACTGTTCATAGTGTTTGCTCACGTCTTATCGTTTTGTTCTTAATATTCCTTTGTTAAATGTGGTAGTGATGGCGCTAGAGCTTTTCAACTGGCTTGACGTGTTTTTCTGGTACACCTTTTAATTTAGTAGGTCCTTAAATTGAATGATCTTACTCACTGTTGTCATTGTCCTAAACTAAACCCTTATGTGAATCCTGGCAGTTACAAAATCTGGAAAGGGAGAGGATACTTTATAGCATTCAAGTTGTCTGCCACTGGACCATGCCAGCAGAAAACCAGATTTGAAAAATTCTCTTAAAAGATGAAAAGTGCCAAGTGACCAGGCAAGTTATTGTTAGCCAAGTAGTAGTCCGATGGTGGTAAAAATGTGTACTGCAGCTTGGAAAGGAAATAAGAAAATGACTGAGGTATGGGGTGTCCGAACTTGGAGTCTCATCTTTGTGGTTAATCTGCAGTTTTATAGATAATGTAAGCTTTTTAATGCAATTTTAGAGTATAGGCTATCTGAGCCATTGGTTTGACCATTTCCCATAAAGTTCACAGTTACTGTGGAAGTCAGCATACCAGATTGCTTAAGAGCTTGGATTTTGCTAGTCACATTACCTGGGTAGAGCCCTATTGTCAAAACTTAACAGCTTTGTCATTTGAGCAGTTGACACCACTGTGCTCTGTATATGTATGTATAATGTATGTATGTATGTATGCTGAAAATGTAAGTAGTAAGTCACAGGTGATTGTTTGAATTGAATAAAATATGAAATGTGTTTGAGAATAGTGTTGGCATATAGGAAATCTTTTATAAATGGTAGCTATTGTCATGAGCATAGAACAGAATCTGTCTAGAAGGTACAAAATAGTAGACTGAGATTTTTTTGAATTGGTTAAGGTTTGACAGGAAGCCTGTGGCTGAGGGTGGAGTAGATAATGGGGAATGGGATGACACTGCTCATCCATGACTGTGTTGTGGGGAATCAGCCTTATTTTAAATCTAGGCTTGCTGTGCTTGTGAGGAAAGTTGTTAATCTTTATTCCTCACTTACAATTTGGAGTAACAATAATGAAAAGTTGTAAAAACTGTATGCTAGCATGAGTGTTGGATGCTGGAGCTTTGGTGTGGTAGCCTAGCAGCTTAAGTCCTCACCTTGCATGCACCAGGATCCCATATGGGTGCCAGTTTTAATCCCAGCGGCCCTGCCTCCCATCCACAAACTTCCTGCTTGTGGCTTGGGAAAGCAGTCAAGAACGGCCCAAGGCCTTGGGACACTGAACCTGCGTGGGAGTCCTGTAAGAAGTGCCTGGCTTCGGATTGGCGCAGCTCTGGCCACTGCAGTCACTTGGAGAGTGAGTCAGCGGATGGAAGATCTTCCTCTCTGTCTTTCCTCCTCTCTGTATATGTGACTTTCCAATAAAAATAAAATAAAGTAAAAAAAAAAAAAAAAGACTAATGCCTAGCATGTAGTCCATTTTCAGGAAATACTGTTGATAAT
This sequence comes from Ochotona princeps, assembly GCF_030435755.1. NCBI lineage: Eukaryota > Metazoa > Chordata > Mammalia > Lagomorpha > Ochotonidae > Ochotona > Ochotona princeps. The sequence goes on from NC_080843.1 coordinate 51,728,917, forward strand.
TACTGTCTTGCATTTAGCATGAACACTTGGCCAGATACTGTTGAAGCTTGTTGGGTGTATGATTTCATTCTCCCAGCAGCCTTTGAAGGTGAGTGTTATCACCATTTTACAGGCCGGGAAATGTAGTTCTGGAAGGGTAGACAAGCTAGCCCAAGGTTGTGTACTTGTGGCAGAGAAAAAACTGATTTTTTTTTTCTTGCAAATCTGTGCTTCTCTGGATCCTGAGGGGGGCTCTGCAGGATGTGGAGGGTGTGTAGCATTTTGAGTGCAGCTCATCCTGATGGTGGCAACCATTGTCAGGCTCCTGGGAGTGGGAAGGGTGCATAGGTTAGGGTTAGGGTATAGGGTATAGGGGCAGAGGGTGGGTGACATCATCCATGGCCCTCACCAAGGGGTGTAGCCGGCAGACCCAAGCTCTTCCTACAGAAGGGAGCAGCCTGCCCAGCTGTACACGGCAGTGAATGGAAGTAAGAAATTGAATTTAAGAGATTGCCTGGACATGATCATCCTTTAAATTTTTGTCTGTAAAAATACTCTGCTGTAATTGTTGTGAGAATATTTTCATTACAGTCTTAGGGTAGTTGTTCACCGATTATAAACCTGACCACAAAAATTTCAGTTATGTTTGACAAGCAGATTATGAAGCTGAGTAAAAATGCAACTGACCAGGGCTTTTTTTTTTCTTTTTGAAGTCTCCCAGTGAGGTATGTATCTCTTTATCCCAAGGAGTTTAGTACTAACCAGTGGGTAATTCTTAACACTTGGCCTCTGTGTTAATACATCCTTTATTAGAAATATTTGGTTTCCCGCCTAAATATTTTAAGGATTTGTTTATCTGGAAGACAGACGGAGGGAGGCAGGAGAGAAGAGCTTTCATCTGCTGGTTCATTCCCTAAATGACTGTGATGGCCAGAGCCAGGCTGGTTCAAAACGGGGAACTTCTCCCAGGTTTCCCACTTGAGTACAGGGGCTTAAGCTAGGGCCATCCTCTGCTGCTTTTCCCAGGTAGATTGGAAATGGAGCAGCAGGAGCCTGTTCACAGTGCCACAATGCTGAACCTCCCTCTGAAAATGTTAAAATGTAATAATCCTGTAAAGCTGCAGATATTTAGCGGCTTACAGAACAATTTTAATGTCTTGTATTCACTCCTTGAAGCTGAAAAATCAGAATGAATGGGAATCAACATTCTCCTTTTTTATTTATAATTTATTTTTATTTGGAAGGTAGAGAAGGGAGAGTCACAAAGACCCGTCTTCCATCTGTTGTTCACTGCCGTAGAGCCTGTAACATTCAGTATCCGGCCATGGTGAAGCCAAAAGCCCAAAGTTCAATTCAGGTCTCCTCTGTAGAAGGCAGGGACCCAACTACTTGAGCAGTTACCTAGGATATGCGTTAGCAGGCAGCTGGGATTGAAAGCAGAGCAAGGGGAGGGGGGAATTGGGTCTTAAAGATTGAAAGCCTGTGCTGGAAGCATTTCTGATACTCATCCAAGGTGAATAGAACAATTTCAGATGCTCTGCAAGTTAGATTTTTTTTTTTTTTAAGATTTATTCATTTTATTACAGCCAGATGTACACAGAGGAAGGAGAGACAGAGAGGAAGATCTTCCGTCCGATGATTCACTCCCCAAGTGAGCTGCAACGGGACGGTACGCGCCAATCCGAAGCCGGAAACCTGGAACCTCTTCCGGGTCTCCCATGCGGGTGCAGTGTCCCAATGCATTGGGCCGTCCTCGACTGCTTTCCCAGGCCACAAGCAGGGAGCTGGATGGGAAGTGGAGCTGCTGGGATTAGAACCGGCGCCCATATGGGATCCAAGGGCTTTCAAGGCGAGGACTTTAGCCACTAGGCCACGCTGCCGGGCCCAAGTTAGATGTTTTATATATTTAATTGGCTATGAATCATAAATGATGTGTGTTATATTTAGAGGCTTAGATTTTAATGAGTGGTACTAAATATGGCAGTTTTATGTTGTTGTTTGAGGAATTGATACCAGACGTACTTTGTTAATGACACACTTGGAGTGACTTAACACATTGTGTTTTTATTTTTTTTTCTTGCAACTTCTTAGGTTTGTGTTCAGTTTATTGAACACAGGCTGTTCATTTGTCAATGCCTGGGTGAAGTTTGTTGCTATCTGCATGGCAGGGCAGTATGGATGCTGGTGTGTGGTCCTGCAGCCAGGAGTCGGTTAAATGGCAAGTTGTCTGTTGCAGATTGCTCCATCACAAAGCTGAGCTCTGTGGTGGAATTGGGAAAACTCCCCAAAGATTTTGTTATAGGTGGCTTATTAGAAAAGGAGAATTTTCTTAAGTTCTGCTGTAAAGCCATACAACTATGGAACGTTGAGTATAGTATCCTGTCACATTACCTGTAATGTGGGCTAACAGTTTGATGTTCATGAGCTATTGTCAAGACCTCAGTTGTAAAATATCTAATTAAGCGAGTAGGCGTTCTCAACTGAATTTGAACTATGGAAATGCAACAAGGTGGAGCAATCCACCATGGGGGGGGGAGAGTTTGGGGAGGGGTGGGGGGGACTCCCAGTGCATAAAAAAATGTGTCACATAATGCAATGAAATTAATAAAAAAAAAAGAAAAAGAAAAAGGAAAAAAAAAAGAGAGTAGGTGTGAAACTTCTCCTAATTAAGTTTCCAACCTTGATGATGCATACCTTATTTGATACAGAGGTTTGTGACTATTTTTTATGACTCTGGCAAAATATGTATAGCATTTATTTCTCCTGCTGTGTACTTGTGCTAAGGAAAGTCAAATTCCTATCATTTATCGTAAGGAGACTTGCCAGTTCTTTCCTTTGCCATTCAGAAAGTTACTGTGATTAGATGTCTTTAGGTATGGAATAAGGACAACCACATTGATGTTTTCAAAGCTCCTGAGATAGTCTTCTGTATCATGATTCACTCACTTATAGAGCAAAATTTAGTGGCTTTAGTATATTCACAGAATTGTGCATTCATTACCGCAATCACTTTAGAATGTTTTCATCTGTCTGTTACGCCCCATTCCCCCAGTCCCCGTGTGCTGCAGCTCTAGGCAGCTATTCACTGACTGACTGTGTTGGCGGATTCGCCTATTCGGGACATGTCCTATAAGTGACATAAACATTTGTTATTTTTGTCTGGAGGCTTTGTTATTTTCTGTATTTTATTTTAGCCATACTGGAGTGTGAAATGGTGTGGTTTTATTTCTCATTTTTCTGTGAACTCATGCTACTACACATCTTTTCATGTGCTTGTTGGTTATTTTCAGGTCGTCTTTGAGGGAAATGCCTACTCAGATCCTTGCTCTCTGCTCAAGATTGTTTTTTTCATTCCTGAATATGGTTTGGGTCTTTTTTGGTAGTATTACTATTCCCAAGATACAGTTTAATAGGTATAAGGATTCTTTGCTGTCCCCACCTTTCTCTTTTTACCAGATTTTAGGAGTTCTTTATGTATTCTAGGTATAAGTCCCCCTTATCAAACATGTGACTTGCAAATACTTCCTCCCAATCTGTAGGCTGTCTTTTTACTTTCTAGTGATGATTTTTTCCCTTTTTAAAAAAAATTATAGTAAAATACAAAGTTTACCATCTCAGCTGTTTTTAAGTGTCAAGTTGAGTGACATTTCAGTACTTCCACAATGTTGTGCAGTCACGGCCACCGTCCATCTGCTGGGCTGTTTCCGTCTTGCAGTTTGGAACCTCCATTCCCGTTGAAGACCGACTCCGTGCTCCTCCTCTGCCGTTCTGCCCCCGTGCACCAGCCGTGTGCTCGCAGTGCCACTGACTGCTCCGGATACTCTCAGGGTTGAGTGCGAACAGTTGGTGCTGCTGTGACTGGCTTGTTTGCCTGAGCATCATCATGAGCAGGTATATCCGTGTTATGGCATGTGTTGTGTCCCTTTGTGCATAACCACATTTATTTTTTCACCTATGGGTAGACACTTGGCTCCAGTGAATAATGCTGCCATGAACATGGGTGTGCAAATAGTGGTTGCATCCTTTGAGGCCAATTCTCTTTTTTTGAATTTTGTTGCTTGTACTTTTGGTGTCATGTCTAAAGAAACCATTGCCTAATCCAAAGTCACAAAGATTTGTGCCAGTTTTCTTCTAAGAGTTGAAATCAACTCTTCTATTCAAGTCTTTGATCCCTTTGGGTTAATTTTGGTGTAAGTTGTGAAAGTCACATTCATGTTTCAAGAACATTTCAGCTCCTAGGCTTGCTTTGGTAAGCTGGAAAGTGACAGAGCAGAACTTCCAGTGAGTATCACTTTCGCTTAACAGCACTGCTGTCCCACTACCTGCTTAACCTCTGTTGGCCCTATGTGAGTGAGAGCTCAGGGGCAAAGACATTGTCAGCAGTTATTTTACATCTGTCCCCCTGCCCATAATGGCTTCATTCTACTTATCTACCCCACAACGTAACTTCTGTTAGGTGAAAAATTCTCCCATTTTTTAGTAAGCCTTAGTGGGGGCAGCTGGCCCTGGGTTCTCCTTCCCAGTCACGCAGGAGGCACAGAGGAAATCTTGGGGCACACCACAAGTACCACTGGAGAAATGAAAATATTTAAACAGAGCAAATGGCAGTGTAGTGTTGCCAAAGCCTGTCGTCTTCACAGTATTTGAATACAGTTTTAGGCTCTTTGTCTTGTATGCCAGACCAATCACCAAGGACATGCTTTTTCTGGTTTTTCCATTGCTGACAAATTTTTATTCTGTAGTAAGAATAAAATGAAAAACAAGCTTCACCCACTTTCCTCTAGTCCTTGACCTTTCACACCCTAATGAAATATGTAAAAATTATCAAAAATAAAAATTATGCAATTAAAAAGAAAACAAGCAGTCTCAGATGGTTATAAAGGCTTCCTTTTGGCTTGTGTGTGTTCACACTACACCTGGGTTTTTGTATAATCACATTTCTCAGGGTTTCATTCCTCTTGCTTAAATAAACATTGCTTGATCTATTCAGTGTGATTCTATGTGATTGAGTTTAGGCACTGATCTTATGAATAAGGCTTTGGGGCTGGCACATGAAGATGAAACATGTAGGATCTGTTCTTCAGGAGGTTGCATTAAAGTGTGTCCTGTTCATGAGGTATCCACTTCACACTGAATGAGCCTGATGGGCCAGAGGACCTTAGAGCCTCACAGTCCTTTGTGACTGCTTCCTGGTGGGAAGTGAGTCTCATTTTCAGAGGAGGCACGTAGGGGACATCTTGGAGCAAGGCAGGAGGTAATGACATGTAACAGTACTTTATGTTATTTCAGCTTACAAAATGCCTCCATGGGTCCCACCTCCATTAACTTGGTCTTAACCACCACCATGCCAGCTTCCATCTGGCCATATCTCCATTCCACAGATGAGGGGACGAGGCTTCTGTCTGGACATGTGACTTGGCAAACTTGAGTTATGTGAATAGCATGAATACAGATTCCACATCCCTTTTCCAGGAAGTGATACAAACACAACAGAGGTCAAATAGAACATAGTTAGCTCTTTAGTATTACAGGAGGGAAGTAGGCACAGTACAGAAAAGAGTTGAGGGGGCCACACAGTGACAAGGTTTGTTGAGATTTTACCTGAGTGTCCAGGAAAATTGAAACCTTTCAAGATATTTGAAGAAAAAGCTTGATTGACAAATACATACATATAGAATCTGCACTTATTTATGATATGCAGTTTGATAAGTTTCAACACATGTTCATGTTCTGGCTGCTCCATTTTCCATCCAGCTCCCTGCTTTTGTGACCTGTAAAAGCAATGAAGGACAGCCCAAAACCTTGGGACCTTGCACCCACGTGGGAGACCCAGAAGAGATTCCTGGCTCCTAGCTTTGGATCAGCTTAGCCTGACTGTTGTGGCCATTTGGAAAGTGAAGCAGTGGATGGAAAATCTCCCTGTGCCTGTCCTTCTCTCTGGAAACCTTCATTTCCAACAATAATAAAAACTTCCTTCTGTATGTCTTTTACCCAGATTGGCTGGTTTTAAACATTTTGTCACATTTGCTGGCATTCTTTATGTATGAGTATGTGTTTATATTAATGTGTCTTCCATGCCCATTGAGGAGAACAGCTATGGTGTTGTACTCCCTCACATTTCTGTGTTGATTTCTGAAGACTAGGATTATTCCTTGTAGGTTCATAATGTAGCTATCACATTCAGGAAATTTGCTGATGACAATATTAGCCACTGAGCCATTGCGCCTGGCCCAGAAACTGTTTCTTGTCACACTTTTCTGCTGGGTCACACACACATTTTCTGCTACCGCTGGTCCCAAGTGTTAACATTGGGAAATTAGGGATATTTTGTGAGCGATGCATAGAATTTGTTAGATTTACTAGAAAAGCAATCCATTAATACTAGAAACTACAAGCAGTATACAGCATGAGCATTTATTTATACTTGTGTCTCTTCCAAACCCATCGAGGAAAGCTGCATTTGTTTTTGGTGGATGAAGAGTTGTCTTGAAGGTTTTTGGATGATAGATGATAGTATCTGTCAAATTATCCAAAGATTTTTGGATGGCATGATTAGTGTATTTGTCCAATTACTTTTTGGACATAATAAATAATTTATTAATCATGTCCCATTTATGGTAATCATGATAATGATTTAAAATTTTTTTCCCTACTTAATGTGTTATATTAATTTATGATTATTTCAAATCATTGAGGTAATTCCATTGCATTAAAGCTGTAAGCCACTTGAATCTATCACAGTGAAAAGTACTTTATTGTTTCTACTAACTTAACATGGTCCACTCAAAACTTTGAGAAACTGAAACCTTTTGTTATTTTCTTTTTTTTTTTAAAGACTTATTTATTTTTATTGGAGAGACAGATATACAGAGAGGAGGAGAGACAGAAAGATCTTCTGTCAGCTGGTTTACTCCCCAAGTGGCTGCAATGTTCATAGATGAGCCAGTTGAAAGCCAGGAGCTGCTTCCAGGTCTTCCATGTGGGTGCAGGGTACCAACGCTTTGGTCCGTCCTTGACTGCTTTCCCAGGCCACAAGCAGGAAGCTGCATGGGAAATAGTGTAGCCAGGACACAAACCGGTGCCCATAGGGGATCCCAGTGCATGCAAGACAAGGATTGAGCCACTGGGCTACTGGGCTGGGCCCTCTTATTATTTTTTCCCTGTTATTTTCAAATAGCATTTGAAACCATGTTGTATAATTGGCTAACAAAGAAGTTAGAACTCAATATTCTGATATAAATTTTCTCCCTAGTGCAATAATCTTTGTGTATGTGTCTGTACACACATATAAATGATTTTCTACTTAATGCATATCAGAAAGATACTAGCTTGAGTAGGTAGTCCGTAGTTCCAGAATTCCTAAAAAAAAGTTTGAACAGAGTTGATAGACTTAAAACTTACTAAATGAAGTTGCCTGGTCAGTCACCATTTGCTTTATGGTGAGGAGGGGAGTTGGGTGCTAGAATTATCTTACTGCTATTTGTTAATTCCCTTCTCATGATGGGAATCATAGTAGGATGGATGAAGTGACAGAATGGAGCTGACAATACCTGATAGGTGTTACTCTTTGGCCCAGGTTTTAGCTGTTGTAAAAGAAAGTGTTACTGCAAGATCTGACAACCTGCTATGAAGCTGCTGCAGCTCAGCATCTTGCAGGTGCACAGAGTGACAGTTTCCAGGTGGGTAATGTCTTAGAATTGAGACTAGGGGACACTTCTTTCAGCTCCAGTAGAGGTTTACCTGGTCTGTTTATCTCCAGAGCCTGGTTCTACTTGGACTGGAGCCTCTCGAGCTGGACCGTTTGTCAGGGTCCTTTTCTTAGAGGTCCCAGTGAAGAGCTCAGCTCTGTTAGATATGGTGTGACCAGGTCATAGTGCAGTGGGACTTTAGTTTTCTGTGATCCTGAAATGTACTTTTAATGCAGCCTAAGCCTAGAAGGCCCTTTTCAGGATTTCTCTCCTGGTGGTTCACCTGAAGCTGTACAGTGAGAGAAGCAGTCCTTTTACCACCTCCAAACACGTTTCCCTCTGTTTCTCATTTTTCGTTCTTCTCAAACTGTTGAATTTCCAATTTTATGTTTATTTTAAATTCAGCATTCTAACTTGTCAGTGTAATTTAATTCCATTGTTGACTTTATTGCTTATCTCATTTTACTTCTTTTTGGCAAGTGTGCTGGTCTGATTTCTGGGTTATCATGTGATACACAGAAGTAAAAAGTTTATTTTCATAACAGTCGGCTACAGTAATAACCACTGTCCACAGGATCCCGAGTGTTGCACTTTTAAATGGCCTTTATTCAGAGTGGCTTACCAGTGGGTAAATGTTTTAGGATTATGGTTGGAGAGCTGCATCTTAATATAATGACATGTTATTTTTGAGAAGCCAATTTTCTGTTTTCATTTTTCCCCTTTTATCTGTATTTATGTTGTTTCTTTCACATTGGAGGGCTTAGTGAAAAAGTAAATAAGTGAACATTAAGTGGTTTTCTTTTGACTTTAACACTGCCTTTGGTAAATCTGTTGTTTCAGCTCTGACTTTGTGTGAATGGGGTACCACAGCAGACATAAAGCCATAGAACGATTAGCCTGGCCTTCTGAATGACACCTGCTAAGGTTCTTGGGAAGCCTCTTGTCTGAAGAGCAGAGCACTTCTTCCAGTGGCTCTAGTCATTCGGGAGACTATGGACAGCAAAGGAATACAGTGCACAACAATTTTCAAATAGAAATTTATCAGATATTACAAAAAAAGTTAATTTTGAGAAATCATGTTATGCAGGCATGAAGTCGTGTATTTTCTGTATTACGAGGATTACTTGTGTTAATATCAGAACGATTCAGTAGCCCCTTTTCATAGTTGATGAACTAGACCTAGGCAATCATGGAATCGCATGGAGCTGCATAGCCTTGGTGACGTCGGAGACAGGTCTGCCCTTTGTCAGAGCTGGCTGCTTGAGTGAGTCAGCGCCTGCAGAGTGGATACTGATGTCTCAGCATGTCTTGCTGCTGTTGAGCCAGCTCACTTGAAGGTGGTGTTGCTGAGAGAAACACTGCTTCTGCATGTCTAGCTCTTTGCCACTTGTGAAGTTTGAGACTTTCTCCTGGGATATAGGCTAACATTACATAAGCGGGGATTTCAAGCTCATTATTCAGAGAAATTATACAGATCTTCTATAATGTCACAGACAGCTAATATACAATGCTGATGGATGATGGTAATGCAAATCAGGAATCTTTTTTGAGTGGCTCCAAACATATAGACAGCAGTCTGTCAAGGTACTCTCTAGGGCTTGAGGGATGGAAGTGCTACGGTTCTATACTGCTTTCTGTTGCTGAAATGTCATGGATATAAAATACGAGGTTAAGCTGTCTGCTGGTTAATGGGATACCTACTTTTTTGCCAACTACTTACTTTGCGCCACATGTTAAGAGTGTTTTGAAGTCTCACTCTCCATATAAGATCGAGAGCTTCTTCAAAGAAGAACCCAAGGCTTAGCTAATTTATGTAGATCACTTGCTTAGTGAAAGGTGTAACCTGGAATCAAGTCCAGGATTCGGGAGTACTCTGAATTGTACTGTTCTGGGTTTCAGAATTTTGCCATTCAATAACAAAAAAATTGCTGCCAGTTATCACTTAGCCAGAATGCCCGGCAGAATACCGTCCTGAAAAAGGCAGCTTGCGACAAGGAAGAGAAGTAGACATTGTAATATGGATTGTTATTTACATATTTGTTTACTGTTTTTACATCTGAGCTGTCTGGAGGGAATATTTGAAAAGCAGATGTAATTGTGGCAGGTGTGGGTGTGTCACACTCAGATTTTTATTTCACTGGTGAAAGAATGAGGCTTGACGTGTTTGTGAGATCTGGAGCTCTCCGTATCTTGGTCCTGGTAAATTTTAGGGATAAGACGTAGACAGGTTTCTAAGGTAGCTGCCTTTCACTTAGTCTTTTGTTTTGTGCCAGAAGCTAAGAGTGTCTGTAATTTGAATTCTTTTCCCTTCTCTCCAGAGAATTTCACGTGTGAGACATCTCATTTGTTTTGTCCATGGATGATATAGAAAAGCATTTTGGCTGCACAGGAAGCTCTGAAATTAAGAATGGAATGCCAGGGGTTGAGTGTTGTGGTACAGTGGGTGAAGCCTCTGTCTGGTCACAGCCCTGGTTTGAGTTCAGGCTGTTGTGCTTCAGATCCTTCTTCCTGCTATTGTGCTGGGAAGGCAGCAGAGGCTGGCTCAAGGATTTGAGTCTCTCAAATCCTCACACCCATGGAGGGACCTGGATGGAGTTCCTGGCTCTGATCCTTGACTTGAGCCAATTCCAGCTGTTGGTGAGCATGTCAGGAGTGCGCCAGTTAGTCTGTCTGTCTGTCTGCCTTCCTGGTAAATAAATGTTAAAAGAGAATGAGATAATGTGTTTTTAGTTTCTTCTCAGTTACAATTCTGTATGGCATCGGAATCTCTCCCCCCCTCCCCCCCCGCAGTGGTATGTTTTTTTTTAATATTTTTATTGCATTTTTTGAATTAATTTATACATTAATTACATTGTATTACGTGACAGTTTCATAGGTACTGGGATTTTCCCCACCCCTCCCCAAACCCTCCCCCCATGGTGGATTCCTCCACCCCGTTGCATAACCACAGCTCAAGTTCATTTGGGATTCCCTCATTGCCAGCATATAACAAACATATAGTCCAGCGTCCCATTGTCCAGTCAAGTTCAACACCTTCTCAGGGAGACTGCCTCTGGTCTGAAGGCAGAGCCAGCAGAGTATCATCCCGCTCCGTCAAAAGCTCCAACATACCATCAGCAGCAATCCAGGTACAATGAGGCAGGTGCGGAGTCCACTGATTGACATAGTCCATCACAGAGTCTCCCCTTGCCCAGTGTTTCGCTGTCAACATATAGCTGAGGTGGTTGGTTGATCTACTCCATCTTCCATCTTTTCTTGGTTAATGTTCTGTTTCCTTCATTTTGATTGAAGGGATCCCCACACCGCAGTGGTATGTTTAATGCTCTTTTCTCTATCTTCTTGCTGCATCACTAATGTATTAGTTAGGAGTGCTGGCCTGTTGAGGGTTGTGTCCTGTGGCACCAAGTCTCTCTTGGGTGGTGCTGAATTCCCTCTCTGACCATTGAGACAGTTGTATACTGGGGACATACACCTAGTACTTTTTAGGGGCCAGGGGTGTCCCATGAATCTGGGATCTGATGTGATTTCCTGCCCATTTCTGTTTCAGTGCTCAGCTTGCTTTTCTTAATCAGGGATACAGCATCCCCTATGTTGCTGTTTCTTTTCCTGTCATGTCATTTGGAATCTGTGCAGAGATGAACACTTTAGTATAACATCTAAACCTGTCTGTTTATGTGTTTTTATGTAAAGTGGTTGGATCCAGCAGGGAGGACAAGCGATGTCTAGGAAGTTCATGGAAAAATATAATTAAAAGATGCTGTGGATTTTCCATGGACTGTTAGAAGTCCGCTTGTTGTGTGTTTACGGGTTTGAGTAAAGAGTAGGGGTTTATTTGAAGAAAGAGCACCAAGGACACTTGGGCTGCGTGGGGTGTTTCCTGTGGACATCTGTCCTGACCTGGAATACACTGGCAGTAGATGAAGTTGTTACCTGGGTCTTTGCTGCTGTCGTGGTCTCTTCCTTTCCCTTGGCTCCCAATCTAGACTGCCTTATAGTGGCAGTTTATTCTCTTCATCCCCTTTTTTGTATTTTTAAAAAGATTTGTTTATTTATTTGAAAGAGTTACAGTGAGGGAAGGAGGGAGGGAGGGAGGGAGATAGAGAGATATACACATCATAGGTATCTTGCATGTGCTGGTTCATTCAAGTGGCCACAAATGGACAGGGCTGGGCCAGGCCAAAGACATGAGCCAAGAACTCCATCTCAATCTCCCTCATGGGTAGCAGGGGCCCAAGCACTTGGACTATCTTCTGCAGGGAGCTGGATCGGAGGTAGAGCACCCGAGACTCGAACCAGCTCTCTTGGGATGCTGTCATCACAGGAGGTAGCTTAAAGCTCTGCACAGCACCAGCTCCTCTTTTCCCCTATTTCTTCCTATCATACTCCCTTATACCCAGTCTCACCTGCTGGCTCTGTCCTAGGTCTGAAAACACGGCCTCACCTGCCTTCTGTTTTTGCATGTCTTTCCTTGCTTTCTGGATGAGCTTCTCAGACTAAACCCTCTGCAGTGGGTGAAATCACTGGGCGGCCGTTTTGTGCTTTCTGTTCTCCTGCTGCTGTCTGTGTGGTTCCTGAGGTTCCACACGTTCCCATGCGGGTTTTGCCCTTTGCCGCACCTCTTCGTCTGAAGCCTCTGGCCCCATTCTCTTCATTATAGCTGTGTTGTCTCATCCTTAGCATTAATTCTCTCCATGGAACTTCCTAGAGTTACCTTGTTCAGTTCTTTGTTGTGGATTTTTCCATCGTCTCTTTTATAGAGCTCTGTGTTTTTAATTCTTGTGCGTGAGCAGTGTGCAGTAAGTATTCTTGTCTCAGTTAAAGATGTGTGTCTTCCATTTGAGCAAATATCTTAGATAACTGTAGCACTTTTGATCCACAAAGACATTTTCCTTTCTTTCCCTACTTCACATTGAATTTATTAGCAAATTTTGTCACCCTTACTTTCAAAATACAAAGGTGCTTTGAAAAAGTCACAGAAAAATGGAGTGCAGCTCATTTTGGTGCCCCAAATGTGAAATCCATGCATAGATGTTTCATAGTGTGCACTGTGCATGGGCTTTTTGAAGACCCCTTACATAAACAATTTCAGATCTTTTTTTTCCTTGAAAAATTTATTTATTTAACTTGAAAGAGTTAGAGAGTTAGAGAGAGAGAGAGAGAGAGAGAATGAATATGAATGAACACACAGAGACTGGCCTTGCAGCTTCTGGTTTACTCCCTGATTGGCTGCAGTGGCCAGAGCCCAGCTGGTCAGAAGCCAGGAGCCTGGAGCTTTCTTCTGTTTCTGCGTTTGCTTGCAGGGGCCCAATTGTAAGCAACCCCCTCGTGTATCCAAATGCCTTCCACTATTTGTCTCCTATGTCCCTGCACTCTGGGCCAGCCACCATTGTCTCACCTTGGTTGCTGTGTCTCCTGATTGGTTTACCAGCTTGTGTCCTTGCTTCCCTTTACCCTGTCTTTAGTAGGGGCAGCAGCTGCGTGGCTCACTCAGCACAGCAACTGAAACTGCTCCAGTGGACTTCAAGACTGTCATGCATGGTGCAGTCCCCCAGTGGTTTCTCTGACCTCACTTCTCTCTCTTGTATCCTTCTGGCCACATCGACCTCCTTTCAGGTCAAGCGTTCCCCTCTCTCAGGGCTTTGGCCTCATCCTTTGCCTCTGGAACACTTTTCCCAAAATGTGGGCCCCGCCGCTCTCTTCTGTCATCCCACTTCCCTTACTCAGGTGATCCCTCCTCAGTGCCGTCTTCCCAGGTGATTCTTTTTTTTTTTTTTAAAGATTTATTCATTTTATTACAGCCAGATATACACAGAGGAGGAGAGACAGAGAGGAAGATCTTCCGTCCGATGATTCACTCCCCAAGTGCGCCGCAACGGGCCAATGCGCGCCGATCTGAAGCCGGGAACCTGGAACCTCTTCCGGGTCTCCCACGCGGGTGCAGTGTCCCAATGCATTGGGCCGTCCTCAGCTGCTTTCCCAGGCCACAAGCAGGGAGCTGGATGGGAAGTGGAGCTGCTGGGATTAGAACCGGCGCCCATATGGGATCCCGGAGCTTTCAAGGCGAGGACTTTAGCCGCTAGGCCACGCTGCCGGGCCCCAGGGTCAGGATTTAAAAAGGGGTAGGAGGGCCTTTCTCCCTGTTTCAGCCACCGCCTCCCCCACAGTGTGTTTGCATTTCCAAGTGAGCACCACAACATGGTGATTAAATGTATGTAGCCTTAAAATTCCTGCTCACTGGAGGAAACTGGGACAGTAGAGATCAAGCAGTCTGTGAACAGTTCAGCTTTAGAAGCATCCAGGCATGGCCCGGTGGACTGAGCAGAACCACTAGTGCCAAGTTAATTCCTTGGGACTTTCAGAACATTTGTCTCTGTGTTGAATTTTGTTCTTATTCCTGAAACATAGTGGCCACTGAAATCAGGAACTAGAACTACTGGAAAATACCTTTGGAAACCACTATGTTTCTTGATACAGAAAAGCCAGAGGTTCAGATGCCGGTTTGGGTGCTGTTCCTCCCCTTTCCCCAAGTGTTCCCCAAAGAGGGCCCTGATTTACTTTCTCTTCTCTGTGTGAAAGTTCTTCACAGACTGTTAGACAAACAAGCCACATTGTGGCAGCAGCCATGAAGATCCAACTTTAAACTGTATGAAAGCTGCCCTAGCAGGCCTGGTCACGTGGTCCAGGTGGAAGACTGATCGTACAGCTGAAAAGACAAGGCTGCCAGATGCCCCAGAGTAACCCATGTTCATTTCTGTTCAAGTGAGTTGAATGTGCTTTCTCTTTGGGGACCTGTTTTAAATGCAGGTGCTCACACCCCATGATCATCCACGAAGCTCTACGAAGTGACAGTCAGGAAATGCCAGTCCTCTGTGTCCGTGCCTTGGTCCCACTGCCCCAGTGAGTAGCAGGCTCTCAGATACACAGCCCTGCTGCCGGTGCAGACAGGAGCAGGGTCGCTGTGGTGGCTGCTGCTGTGGGAACTGCAACTTTGAAGTTCCAGACTTTGATGTGACTCAAGTCTCAGACTCAGTCTCTCTGTGTGTGGTAACTCTTTTTAAAAAGCAAATTGAGCATAAAAACTGATTTAGATTGGGGATGGGTTGGAGAAGTAGGCCGTAAGAGGAGGCGGCCTCTTGTAAACCACATACAGCTAGCTATGTCACATCCGTGTGTGTCTGAGAAAGAGGTGATGGGGCCCAAGACCGGTTCCTTCTGTTGCTGCTTCTCTCACAGACTCTGCCCTCAAGCATACTGGCAGCCCAGGAAAAAGGATGCCTCTGTTGATGCTGTGTCTGTGTGAGTTGGTGTGATGCCTTTGCTGATGCTGTGTCTGTATGACTTGGTGATAATCCTCTTGGACAGACAGGGTGTTAGGTGTATGTGATGTGCTTTTGTGTACACAGATTCTGAAGTTCCAATTCTTAGGACCATCTATCATCTCACAACTTTCTTAACATTGCAACCAACAGAAGTTTCCTGCTTTGCCTCTGGCTGCTGGAAAGAATGTGGGAACAGGTAAAGCAGAGTGTGTGGGTGGGCCCTTTCCTCTTTTAAGAAGTTGCCATGCAAAAAAAAAAAGGGGGGGGGTGTCCCGGTGGCGTGGCCTAGCGGCTGAAGTCCTCACCTTGAACGCGCCCCGGGATCCCATATGGGCGCCGGTTCTAATCCCGGCAGCTCCACTTCCCATCCAGCTTCCTCCTTGTGACCTGGGAAAGCAGTCGAGGATGGCCCAATGCTTTGGGACCCTGCACCCGCGTGGGAGACCCGGAAGAGGTTCCAGGTTCCCGGCTTCAGATCGGCGCGCATCGGCCCGTTGCGGCGTACTTGAGGAGTGAATCATCGGATGGAAGATCTTCCTCTCTGTCTCTCCTCCTCTCTGTATATCTGACTTTGTAATAAATAAATAAAAAAATCTTAAAAAAAAAATTGCCATGCAACCCAGTGTTGTGGATAGTGGCTTGGGCCTAACCTGTAGAATTGGCATCCTGTGTGAGCACCAGTTTGAGTCCTGGCTGCTCAGCTTCCCACTGAACTCCTTGCTGATGCACCTGGGAAGGTGACAGGGCAGCAGAGGATGGTCCAAGGCCCGGATGGGCTTCCTGGCTTCCATCTTTTGGCCATTTGGGGGCTGTCAGGAACAATGGGTGGAAGATCTTTGCCCCTTCCTTTGTATCTGTAACTTTGCCTTTCAAACAAGCAAACAAATCTTTTTTTTTTAATATATTTTTATTTTATTTTGAATTCTGAGTTATGTGGTTAGGATTCTCCCCCAAACTCCCACCCCAACAGATTTTCCCCATTTTACTACAGTAGTGTAGTTCTTCATAAGGAATCATAATTCTATTATTCTCTTATTTAAGTGTACCCCGACATTCTTGGTACAGACAACGTCAGGCAGTCCAGCATCCCATTGTCTACACATGTCCAACAGTTTCATTGGGAATCTATCTTTCGTCTGACAGCAGGGATGCATGTTCCATTATTCCCCCACATCTGTATATGATAGACCCCAGTACTCCATCACTATACATTTCCATAATTGAGAAGCCATGAAACCAGATCAACAGCTGGTATGGGTTAGAACAGCCACAACAACAACAACAACAACAAATTACAGCACCATGAAAAAAACACGCCACTGAGTAACCAACACATGAGTGACAAAAAGGAAACACAAAAGTCTCTTGGGAAAAATGATGCCACCATGTAATCCATGAGCCAGTGATGAATTTGACAATAGAAAAGGAATTATTTGGAATAAGCAAAACTGAAATTAAAAACATCAAAACACATGGGATACAGCCAAAAGAGCAAACCAACAACCAAAAAACTATGTATCAGATTACTGAAGTTACACTTTCTATGTTGGTTTCCTTATATAAAAGAGAACATACGGTATTTGTTCTTTTGTGGTTGACTCATTTCACTGAGCATAATGGTCTCTAGTTGGGACCACCTGGTTGTAAGTGGTATAATTTCATTCTTCTTAATAGCTGAATAATATTCCATGGAGTAGATGTACCACAGTTTCTTTAACCACTCTTCTTTGAACGCACATCTGGATTGTTTCCATGTCTTCAAGCAAAAAAAATCTTAAACAACACTGAAAAAGGTTGCTATGAAAATCCTAGATCAGCTGATAAACCAATAATGGAGCTATCTTCAAATAAGTAAGAATGTGCCTTACATAAAATTTCTTGTCCACAGAAATGGTAGGACCAGCTTTATCCTTGAAGGAAATCTGCTTAGGTACTTTTGCATGTATTTGTGTATGTGTATGTATGTGTAAAATACATACATATTAAGAGTCTCTTTTGTATTATGTCTTAAGGTTGAAAACCTGTGATATTCTGGTAAGTTTATCATGTTCTGTGACATTCTCCTCCCCTCCCACATAAATGGTACGTGTTCTTAATGCGTAGAAAGCTGAAATGCTGTGTGCCTCCTGTGCTGCATCTTACTTGATTGTGTGGGAGATGCTGGGGAGGCCAGAGTTTGTCATGGTGCAAGGTCCATGATGTGACAACTGATCAGTGGAGATGCATAACCGGAGCCCTTTCTTGCCAAGAGCCCACTGATCCCGACCTTGGTAAGGCAAAACCTAGCTCCTCCCCAAGTTTTAGAGGTTTTTTCTTTAAAATTATTATTATGTGTTATTGATAACTCCAGAAGCTGTTTTGGGAGAAGTACGATAATAGGACTGATGAGGTGGTGCCGAGTTTCTGCCTTTCTCACTCATTCATGCTGGAGAACAATACTCCCGACTTCTTAGAGTTCCCCTGACATGTGTTCTTCCCTGTTGTGCTGTTCAGGTTCAGGAGCCTCATGGGAACTGGAGATCATTTAGAACACCACTTTAGGATGTCATCTGGCATGTTTTTCAAAATTGTGCTACAAGATCCTACCGGGACTCCAGTAGAGTTTTGTAGGCATGAGCAGACAGCTCGCAGTGCATGCTGTCTTGTAGCAGTAGGGTCCTGTGGGGTGTGAGTGGACAGCTCGCAGCATGTGCTGTCTTGTGGCAGTTTGCTCCCCTTCGTGGTGTTTTAGGGAGATTGCTGGAAATCATGGCTGCCTCCCTGGATGCCATAAGTGTGCAGAAACTATGGCTTCTTCTGTCAGTTTCACGTATGTTGCACACTGAGATTCCTAAATTTATTGGTAACATTCTGAAATGCCACATGGTCCCTAGTATTGGCTATGGTGATGATGTATTCAACTCTCTTCTCCTACAGAGATGTATCAAAGTCTCCTTAGAGCCTTGTAGTGTAGTCTTGGGTAATATGCAAGATGATGTCCTAGAGTGGTGTCCTCGGTGACTTCCAGATCTCATGGGGTCATGAAGAATGTGTTCAAGGACCAGGACAGCATAGCAGTCACTGTTCTGAGACTGTATTGCTCACTCGTTTTAGTTACATTATCCCCAAACATCATGGTTTTATAGTGTGGATGCAGGCTAGATACTATCGCTTTAAGCATTGAACTGTTGACAGAGATGTGACGTTTAGCAGTCATTTGAGAGGTTGCTACCACTAAGAGTTTGGGTTCTGAGATGGTGCATAAATACATGTAGGTTTTTTTTTTTTTAAGATTTACTTATTTAATTACTAAGTCAGATATACAGAGAGGAGGAGTGACAGAGAGGAAGATCTTCCGTCCGATGATTCACTCCCCAAGTGAGCGCAATGGCTGGTGCTGTGCCGCCAATCCGAAGCCGGGAACCAGGAGCTTCTTCCAGGTCTCCTACGCGAGTGCAGAGTCCCAAGGCTTTGGGCTGTCCTCGACTGCTTTCCCAGGCCACAAGCAGGGAGCTGGATGGGAAGTGGAGCAGGCGGGATTAGAACCGGCACCAATATGGGATTCTGGCGCGTTCAAGGCGAGGACTTTAGCCGCTAAGCCATGCCGCTGGGCCCCATGTAGTTTTATATAACCTGGCGCCCTTAACGGATGGTGCTAAAAAGTTTTGGCTGTCTTAACGACTTTACCATGTGATTGATCATTTAAATAAGCAACACTTTATCTTGATTAAGTGAATGCATTTAATTGGTTATCTTGGCAAACCAGAATGTTTGGTGCTCACAAACTTAATTTTCTATGTGTTTATATTATTTTTCCCTCTAGATGTTTGTGAACTATTGTGTTTGTAGTCTATATTGAAAACATGCCTTTTCTTTTAAAAGTGAATTGTAATAGGGCACTTTGTTAATAAGAAAATTAAAATAAAAATGGTAAAGCGGAATGACTTGGTTATTTTTACATTTTCCTGTAAAAACAGCCTCCGTGAAGTGAGCCACAATGAGCCATGATGTATTTCCTCCATCAGGATGGAAAATAAGCCATTTATTATTTCAGGTCTGACTCACAGTGAACCTGCTGACACTGGGATGTTTTAGAATCATGATCATAAGGAACAGGTTAGGGCAGAAACACGGACGCTGGGCCTGGGATTACCTGCTTATTACGATGTTTTACAACTACGATGCTTTAGGTTTTTTTGGCTCAGTGTCTTAAACCTCACACATTAAACACCCCTTGTTGTACAATTATTGCTTGCCAGTTTTAGATGGTGCCAAATAGATGCCTCATCATAATTACCATTTTTTAATTTCACTGTTATAGGCCTACATATATATAGCTATATAAATATATGTATATAAATAGGTTGTTACCTCTTCTCCCTTCCACCAGGAAAGGCACTCTAGCTGTCCTTAGTAAGGACCAGCAGTTGGAGCTGAGGGATGGGTTAGGGAGTGGCAACATGTCCTTATTGCCCTGAAATATCACGTAAGGTACACGGGATGGCAGAGAAAACCGCCACATAGAAGGCAGTTGTCAAATTTGTCAAATTGTCATATGGTAATAGATACGCTTCTGTATCAGTACTGCCAGTAACAAGTCACAGTAATTGTGAGTGGTGAACACACAATAGGCTTGAATTTCTGACAACTATAACGTGAAGATAAGAGCTCTCTGTTGACATCCAAATCAGTGGTACCGCCAATATATAAAATAGTAGTTCCTAAAAGTGAAGGTGTGTTTTTTTTTTTTTTTTGCTGCCCACGATCAGTAATCCTGCTGAATTTTTATCCATGGTTAAAAACCTATGATTTTGAGAGATTGTATATGCACTCCAAGTGTCAAATACTATGCATGTGTAATTTTATTTCAAGGCTACTGAGCTTCAAAAAAGTTAATGCAAAATGGAATTAAAGGATAATTTTATTTTGGTGCAAACAATTTTTAAAAATAAATTGCATACTTTTTAAATAGCACACATGAAACTTTTAAAATGCCTCGTGTGTGTGTGTGTTTACCTGAATGTGTTACGTACACCATCAACATTCTTTCCATAGAATTTTTCTAAGAGAAAAATAAAAGAAGCAAGTTAACATTGTCAATGCAAGCAAGCAAAAAAAAAAAAAGTTAACAGCAGGTTCCTATCTTAGTTTTTTTTTTTTTAAGATTTATTTTACTTTTGGGCCAGTTGCTGTGGCTCAGTAGGCAATCCTCTACCTGCAAGTGCTGGCATACCATACAGATGCCAGTTCGTGTTCCAGCTGCTCCACTTCCAATCGACTCCCTGCTTGTGCCTTGGGAAAGCAGCAGAAAATGGCCCAGGTCATTGGGGCCCTGCACCCAAAGTGGGAAACCTGGAGGAAGCTTCTGGCTCCTGGCTTCAAATCAGCTCAACTCAGCTCCAGCCACTGCAGAATGACCCAGCAGATGGAAGATCTTTCTCTTACTGTCTCTCCTTCCCTCTATAAATCTGCTTTCCAATAAAAATGGATTAATTCTTTTTTTCTAAAAGAAATATTCTCTCTAATCAGTCTTTCAAATAAACACATCTTTAAAAAATAAGAAAAAAATTATTTGTTTGAAAGACAGAGTGACAGAGAAAGAGACCTTCATCTGCTGGTTCACTCCCTAAAATGGCCTCATTTGACCTGGCTGGGCCTTGCTGAAGGAACTCAGGACCCCCAAACTAGATTCTGTTTCCCAGGTGTGTAACAGCCCGAGGACTTGGGTCATCTGCTACTACTTTCCCAGTAGCATTATCATGGAGCTGGGTTTGAAGTAGGATCTCTGGAATTTGAAACCAGTGCTTGGATATGCGATGCACTTGACACTGCAAGCAGCGTCACCACAATGCTGGCCCCTCCAGTCCCATATTCTACCATTCCCCCGGCCACCCCCCCATGACTTTATTGCGTAATGTGTTTTGCCATCCTGATATATTTTATTTCAAGTCTGTTAAACATCAAAAGTCACAAATGATAGCAATAATTATTTTTAACAACATAAAGAAAATGGCAGAATTGAAGAACATTTATCTCAAATGTCGTTATTTAATATTACCCTGATTTTGATAGAGGCCCTTTAAAAATATTAAATCCCAGTATATTTTAACATTTATTCCAGCTGAAGACTTTAGAACAGCTTTTAAAAAAAATTTGGTTCCTGCATCGAAAGATGTACTCTCTTCCCACCTATCTGTTAGGATCCATCATATGAGCTGAAAATTATCTTTAATAAATTAACTGTGATCGTGACACATCTTACTGCCTTGAAGGGAGAAGGAGGCATTTTGTGAAGTGGTGCTGAAAGAGTAACTTTCTCCCACCCTTTTACATAATACCTGAGAGTCAGTAAGATACTTGGAGATGACATTTTAATTTGGAGACATGTTCTTTGAATAAAAGATGGCCTAGAGAAATTAACAAAATGGAAATAAGAAAGAATAGGGTGATTGCTGCTTTTAACAGAGTTGCTCCCCTACAGAGTAGAAGCAAGTGTTTTTGTACTTGAAACATAAGCCCTTGTATTAGTCAGCTTTCGCTGCATAACAACCACCCACCAAACCTCGGTGGCACATAGCTGTTGATTTTTTGCTCACATGTCTCAGGTTGCCTGGGGCAGCCCCCGGAGAACCTGACTTCAAGGTAAGTTCCTGTCTGGGGAAGGTTCTCACAATGGTGTCAGATGTGCAGAAAGGCGAGCCTCATGGCACAAGTTCTGGAGTACTTCAAGACGTGGAAACATTACAAATTTATTTATTTTTTAAGCATATGGGACTGAGTATTATGAAACAACTATCTCTATAAGGATTTCAGAACTGTTTCTGTATCAAACCCTGTTACATCTTTCCATGTAATTTTTGAAGTAATATGGTATTTTTAGAGGCTTAGCTGGCATGAATTCGGAGAGTGTTCCATTGGCTAAATAGCCTTGGTATCAGGAGACTGGGAAGTACACTGTATTCGCCCAGAGGCCATGGAAAATACAGCTAACAGAGAATGAGTGGGAAATTGGGACCACTACTTGGACCATAGATGCTAAGGCTGTTGGCTGCTGAGGGAGCATTTGGTTATGAGATTCTGTGCTGCCATCTTACTGCCTTTGGCTTGAGTCATTTCCTCTGGCCCAACACTGGCCCAGTTTTTCAGATGAATTTGGGCTAAGGTTAAGTCATGGTGGGAGACATCCTGCTGTCACCCAGGGAAGGAACACGGGAAGTGGGAGAGACATGGGCTCTAAATCTGGCTTGGCTCCATACCTGCTGCTGAGGAGGTGGGACAGGCGGTTGGTATAACTGGTATAACTTTCTGCCTTGTACCTCTTCTGTGAAGTGAAATGTCTCCTCAGGTTCTTCTACCACTGGAATGGAGGTTGAATTCCCTTCTGTAAATGCCATTTTCCTGATTGGTGCCTCTAGCTTCACCTGCTGTCATGTATTGGAAGGGTGCAAAGCTTATAAACAGCCCAAAGTCAACAGAAATGACTTGAGTGTCCAAATAAGGTTAAGTAGTAGATAAGAATAAAAACACATAGCATTCACAGAGACTTACTGTACTTAACTGGTGGTGTATGTGCTATTCTACGTGGTATGCATAATGGCTAATGAATGCTGCATCTGGGGTTGTGGAGACTTGCTAATGCACTTGACTCTAAGCTCTCCGTGAACTTTATTTCTTCTTCCTTTATTCATAGTGCCTAGTCTAGTGCCTGACTTGTAGTAGAGCGCACTTTGGATACATGAGAGGAGATGCCCCAAATGGGAAATTCAAGGTGTTCATGGTTGGTGACCAGGATGGATACCCTACTTCTGGGGGACTCAGAATGTTGGGTACTGGTTGAAGGGTTGATGGAGACTGTTGAGCTGCTTGCTAACCTCAACAGGCTGTGAGGCTCTCAGGGTGCAGCTAAAGGAAGTTTGAAGCTTTTTAGTTTTCTCTGGAAAACAGATGTGTCAACAGTTGCCACAGCACGTGACGCTTCTGTTTCAAATGCCTAAACAAGGTGTAGGAGAGCTGAGTGGGAGGCGTTGGGAGAGTTTGGGTCTTGTCTCAGTAGAGGTGCAGAGAGAAGTTGGCCAGATGTAGGAGTTTATGGAAAGCCATCGGGGAAGTGTGAGATAGCAGAGTATATTTTGGGGGCTAAGGTACAAAGTCTGAAGGAGACACAGGGATCCAGGGAGGGCAGATCTCACAGTCTGCAGGAGCTTGGTTTTTTTTTTTTCCCCTGGAGGAAAAAAGAGTCACTGTGGGATTTTAACCAGGGTGAGGGGTCCGATCACTTTTAGGAAGAGGGTCGGAACAGCAGTGTGGAAATTGGACAGGCAGGACCCTCAGGCTGCATGCAGTATGTCTTGGGGAGGACGAGCTGGGCTGACAGTGGCAGGTAGGGTGTTAACGTAGTTGGCTGCTCCCACAACCTTCGTTAGTTCTCTTTGGTTCTTTGCCTTCACCACCCCAACCTCCTCCACTCGTGACAGAGAACATGATGATGTGCTGTCACTGAAAAACCCCTTTTCATAAGCTGACAAAGGCTGGTGTACCAGTTCTGAAATGTTGCTAGTCCTGGAGATAGTCTATTTTTGGCTGAGAGTTCCAGGTGACAGGATAGGTGTGCAGTGATAAAATCTGTTAGCAATATTGTCAAGTGTGTATATCTGAAATCAACCTGTTCACTACAGTGACGGATGTCATTTTAACCCTAGTTTTTTTTACATTGGCTTTATCTTGCCTTACGGTATTTTGCTTAAGTAGAATATGCTTTTCAGTAAATTAACAAGCATTATTACATTATACTATCATTTCTGATATCCTAGATTTGTTGATGTTTTTGATACTGCTTGGTCTGTGTACATCAACTAGCTTTAAACTCTTGTCTGCTGATACAAAGAGGTACAAGGGGCTTTGACATTAGCCCTCTTAACTCCATTTCCTATGAAGTTTTTGAAGTGCCCTTGTATTTCTTAAGGTTAATATCAGTGGCATCATTTGTCTCATGTTGTTTTTTACCTACTGGCTGCTTGGGTCAGCCCTGCATTTCAGTTGACCGCCAGGGATTGCCCTTCCTTTTTTGCATTGCCTTAAGGGGCTGAATTGGGTAAGCCTTACATAGCTGCTGTATATAGTTACTGTCATACAGTGAAGGGGGAGTAGCGCGTGCACTTAAGGGCTGTAGGTGTCATCTTGGAGGAAGCAACAAAAAATACAGCCCATGCTTAAGATGGGTAACAAAGGGTGGGTAGCATTTCAATGCACCAAGGCTGCATTTGGGCCAGACTGAGAGTCGAGGTGGTGTGGACCATCTGAACAAAGGGACAACATTGAGAAATTCAGTGTGGTTGGAGTTGGGCTATTGACCATAAGGCTGGAAAAGAGGCAGTTGTGTCCCTGTGGAATGGGGAGCTGTGGAGCATGGGCTTTTCCTGTCTATATTGCTGACAAGAATCCATTCAAGTACCAACTGCAAAGTCTTGAACCCCTTAGCATTATAATAGAGCATCTGCAAACCCACTGGGATATCCTGGGAACATCCGCTCACTCCTCAATCAGGGAATAAGATGCTATTGTAAGGCAGTGGATTTTGAGTTACACTCTTCTATTTAGTTTTTTAACACCATAAATTTCCACTCGTAACTTTAGTGTTGACTTGTTTACAGCATGTGGTTTTCTGACTAAAATGAAGACTGGATGCAACAGCTGGTTCAATATCAGTAGTTGTTTTGGAATATTTGAGTTATCGGTTTTATCTACCTAAAAGGAATTTACATAACAGCATGATTTTCATGAGATTGTCCTTTAACATAGAGAATGGATTTCAAGCTTTTGAAAAAGCTGTGTTTTTTTTCCCCCCCTTGAGTAAAGGATAAAATACATTTTATATGTTTAATTTCTAGTAAATCAAGAAATTGGAGTGAGCATTTGGTCACGATGTGTATCAGAGTGCCTATGTCTTGAGTCCTGGCTCAGCTTCTGATTCCAGCTTCCTGCTGATGCACAGCCTCAGAGGCCTCCACCTTTGGGGAGCTGGGATTGAGTTCCTAGCCCAGTCCTCTCTATTGTGGACATTTGGGAAGTGAGCTAGTGGATGAGAGATCTGTCTCTGCATTTTAAATGAAAATACATGTATGCATGCTTTTACAAAAAGAAATATTCACTAAGTCATGAGGGAAAAAAAAAGACTTGCTGTGTTTATTCATAGCAAGATTTGCATTCTTGAGGCAGTTTAAGGAGCAAAGAAAAGTTCAGATGATACGCAAACCTGTTGGATTTTTAGCAAATGTTCTGCTTGTTTTGCTTTGTATAATATTAAACAAATATACCTTTGGCTTCTGCCTGGGGGGAAAATAACTCCCTAGTCTAGTGACATGTGCTTTGTTCTTACACATAGACTTTAAGGGTGATGATAATATTTACAAATTTGTGAGCAAATACAGACAGACCTGTCTGGTTTAGAATTTTATTGTCTTTATGGAATTTTCAAAAAAGAGCATCTCATGAAAACGGTTGGTGGTGATTCAATTATCTGTGCAATAGGTTACATGGCCTGTCTACTTTCTCATCAATGGTGGTGGCTCTGTGGCCTTGCCTGATGCAGACTGGCACTGGCAGCAGACATCTAACTGGATGGTGAGTGTAAAGAGCATATGGGAAGATTAAGATGCTACGAGAACCACATATAGACCAGGCTATATATTTCAAAGACAGGAAGAATTTACAGAATAGCTGACATCAAGGTAATTGTGAGATAATTGGGAGTTACACAGGTTCACATGCACACATAATTAACGTGTACATACACACACATACATATACACTACTCAGGAGTTTTTGAAAGGTAGACTTGTAGGAACAAGGAACATTTAGCTGATACAGGTTGATATTAGGGCTTCTTGGGTGACAAATCATATTGATTTACTTATTTATTTTTAGTGGCAGTTATAACAATGTAGGCAGGCTAACTATGTGGGTTGCAACGTAACAGATTTATTTTTATTTTTTTTATTGATTACATTGCATTATGTGACACAGTTTTATAGGCACTGGGATTTCCCCCCACCCCTCCCCAAGCCATCCCCCCCATGGTGGATTCCTCCACCTTGTTGCATTACCACAGTTCAAATTCAGTTGAAATTCTTTCATTGCAAGCATCTACCAAGCATGAAGTCCAGCATCTTATTGTCCAGATAAGTTCAACGGCTTCTTGGGGAGACCATCTCTGGTCTGAAGGTAGAGCCGGCAGAGTATCATCCCGATCAATTAAAAGCCCTGACATTATATCAGTAACAATTTATAACGTTATGGAATTAGTTGACATGGTATTAAGTAACCAATATGTTAAAAGAGAAAAAGAAAAAAAAAAGAATGCAAGTTCTGAACCACATCCTGATAAGTCACAGATTTAAAAAGCTATCCTGTAGTCTTCCCTGTTTTTGTCCCCATTTGACACCTTTTTAAGGATAGTTTTGTATGGTGGCACTAGAGCCTACTGTGGTAACACTCACCTACCTTTCACATCACCAGTGTACCACATCAACCTTTGCTCATGATTCCTCCTTAACATACCTTTGTGGTTGACCTTGGCAGTGTGCTGGAACAGTGTCACAGTGGAGTTGTGGTTTTCATGGAACACAGTTGTGCTGTTACAGACATGTTTGCTCAGTGGCACTTGTTTTCATAATTAACAGAATCAAATACTAACCAGTTAGATATGAATGCCAAATTTATTATCTTTGGAAAAACCATGTAGAATCAGTTGGAAAATTTAAATTGCTAACAAGTTAGATGTGGTCATGTGTAATAACATTCTTTATTTGGCACCTTTTTATTTTTGTAACATTTATGTATTAGTGAGGAGAGAAAGTAAATTAAGTATGTGATAGAGAGCAAGCTCTTAATACCCACTGGTTTACTCTCCCAAAGCTTGCAACACCAGGGTGGGCCAAGCTAAAGCCAGAAACTCAGGATTCTCCTTGCAGGTCCTCTCATGGGTGGCCAAGATCAAAGGTCTTGGACCACCACTTGCTGCCTTCCAGGATATGCCTTAGTAGGAAGGTGCTGTTAAGAGCAGGACTCAAACCTGGCTACTTTAAATAGATTTATTTTTGTTCGACGGGCAGTATGACAGAGGTACACTGAGAGTGAGAGCAAGAGAGCAAACACCGTCTTTCATTTGTTGGGTTCATCCCCACATGCTTCAGCTCCGGGCTGAAGCCAGGAGCTGTGAGTTACATCTGGGTTTCCAGTGTGGTTGGTGGTGTACCCAAGCACTTTTGGGCTGTCCTCTGCTCCTTTCCCAGGAAGATGATTGGAAGCAGAGGTGTAGATAATCTGTGTCACTGGGAGCGGCTTGGACTCCCTGTGCCCCAGCGCTGGCCCATGGTGTTGCTTGGTGTGAGGCTCGACTGCTAATGATCACCCTAGAAGACAACAACACTGCTGGCAGAAGTGCTTGGGTCCTGCCATGTGCGGGGCCAAGGTTGACTTCTCCTGACATAGGTCTGACCCAGCCCTAGATACTGATGGCATCTGGTGGATGAACTAGCAGATGGGAAAACTTTTTCTTTCTCCCTCTCTTTCAAAAAACAAAGATTTGGGGGGAAAATGGAAATGAATTTTTAAAATGTCGGTGATCTTGTGTAGAAAAACAAGCAGCATAAAAGAAAGCTTTGTTAGTAACTAGAGAATCACTCTTCCGCACTTGTTTGAAATAATCTTTTATATTGCTCATGTGAACTTCTGCTCTCTTTTTCTTACACAAGTGCATTGATTATGCAATTCTTTGTCACCCTGTATGTTTAATCTCCAAGGGATCAGTATTAATGAATTTTATGCTTTGATCTTAACATTTTTTTTTCCTTGTCCTCAAAAGTGAGACTGGAGAGAAACAGAAGGGAAGCTTTCCAGATTTGCTTTGAAAGCTTTTGTCTCATATACCTCTTCCTTTGGAAAATCTCTCTGTGTACACTGGGCTTAGTTTTTTACAGGTGCCTGAGTTGAATTCCAGACACCATCTTGTGGTTCACTGTCCCAGCCCATGTGCTCAGAGTCACTTTCAGAAGTTGAGGGGATTGAAGAGTTAAAATATATTGGAATACATAATCAAGTATTTTAAGAAAACATAGGTTAATATCTCTGTGTGAAGGAAAACTCTGCTTTTTCAGTATAAAAACGGTGTGGTACCATTATGTGGAACATTGATAGATTCGTGAATAAAATAAGTACATAAAAAATGAAAAAAAAAGGTGAGGAGAGGAAGTGTGAGTGAGGGTGCAGGTTGGTGACCTTGTAATTAGTAAGGAAGAAGGTTAGAAATTTTAGTTTCCATCATGATGGAACTGAAAATAACTTAAAAGCAGAATGCTGATCTTTTTGCTTGAGTGATGTAACTACTGTTCATGTGGGTTTTTCTCTTTGAGATGTTAGTGCCTCTCTGCTCTGAAGGACTGTGGATACTGTCATTATTACCAGTAACATAGCTCTCTTTCCAGAGAAATTGTTTTACCACTTTATTTTCATTTATTTGAAAGGCAGAGTCAGAGAGAGAAGGGGAGAGACATCTTCCACCTGCTGGTTTACTCCATGCATGACTGCAGCAGCCAGGGCTGTGCCAGCGATGCTAGGGGCCTAGAGCTTCTTCCAGCTCTCCCACCTGGGTTCAGGACCCTTCAAGGACTTGGACCATCCTGTGCTGCTTTCCCAGGTATGTTAGCAGGGAGTTTGATCAGCAGTGGAACAGCCATGTTTCAAGTTGTCACCCTTACGGAGGAAGCCCATGTCTAAGGTGACAGCTTGGTGCACTGCACCACAACACTGGTTCCTCCATATTTGAAGATATAAATAGATTTGTTTGTTGGTCTTTTTAAACAAACTTTAAAAGCCTGTCTTAGGATTTTTGGTGATATTTTCATTTCAGAGTATCAAATCTAGATGTTAATGATGAAGCTGTGTTTGGATCAAAGTCCTTACTGCTCTGTATTTTTTTTAAATAACAAGATAGGAATAGCCTCTTTGGTAAATAATGTGTCCACAGAAGTGGACACTGAGTCACAGGGAATTTTAGTAGGAATTCAGATTGTTATCGGAGCTTTAATGTCTAATAGGTTGAGCAGTTCAAAAGATTAATTTGTTCAGGTTTGGGGGAACTTGAGAGCTTTTTAATTTTTTTTTAAAGATTTGTTCATTTTTTGTTGGAAAGAGCAGATTTAGAGAAAGGACAGTGAAAGAAATCTTTTCATCTGCTGGTTAATTCCCCAAATGACCGCATAGGCTGGAGGTAAGCCAGTCTGAAGCTAGGAGCTTCTTCTGGGTCTCCCATGTGTGTACAGGGTCCTAAGGCTTTGGACCATCCTCTACTGATTTCCCAGGCCATAAGCGGGCAGCTGAGTGGAAAGTGGAACAGCCAGCGCATGAACCAACACCCACATGAAATCCCAGCACTCACTTGGGATCCCAAAACTTGCAAAGTGAGGATTTAGCCATTGAGCCATTGCAGTGGGCCCAAGAACGTTTTTGAGTTAAATTTATATGTATTTAAAAAAAAATAGTATTAGGGAAAACTTGGAAAATTAAAAAGCCGGCCATATTGTTAAATAACAGTCTCTCTCTGTTTCTTTTTGAAGTATTTGGGGGGCTGGTGTATATGATTAAGCTGCCTCCTATGATGCCACCATCCCATATGGGCACTGGTTCATGACACAGCTAATTTGCTTTTGATTCAGTTTCCTGCTAATGACCTGGGAAGAATAGCATAGGTTGACTCAAGTTCTTGCATCTCTGCCACCCACATAGGAGACCTAAATGAAACTCATGGTTTTGGCCTGGCTGTAGGGCCCATCTGGGGAGTGAACCAACCAGTGAAAAATCTGTCTCTATAACTCGTTCAAAGAAGTAAAGATATCTTTAATAAAAATATACTTTAAAAATTTTAAATTTTATTTTTAATATTGTTTACATAGTTGGAACGGATACATGCCCATGTGGGTCTCTAGTGAGGCTGGGGATGGTTGTGGCATAGAGGAAGGTGGTGGGGACAAATGTGTCAATTTGTTTCTTCCTGTGTCCATAGAGGGGAAGGGGAGGGGGCCACTTCTTGCTGTCAAACGACATCAGCACTTGGGGGACAATGATTTGATGGGACTTTGGAGACCCCAATGAGGAAGAGAATGTTCTGAGGCTGTTACTTTAGTGGGTTTGACAGTTCTGAGATACCGTCAGCTTTATTGTACCCCAGTTGAGAAAATCTTTCTAAGGTCCATTGGCTGACTAAGTGATAGAGGGAGAGAGAGATTTTCCATTTGCTGTTTCACTGCCAGTGGCCTTCGTGGCTGGGCTGGGGCCAGGGCCAGGGCCAGGCTGAAGCCAGAAGCCAGGAATTCTGTCTGGTCTCCCACATGGGTGGCAGGAGTTCAAGCACTTGAGCCACCTTCCACTGATTTCCCTGGCGCGTCAGCATGGAGTTAGATCGAAACTGGAGCATCTGAACCCCAGTGCTCTGATGTGCAGTGATGGTGACAAAACCTATGGCTTACCACTCTGCTGGAGTCTGAGCCATATTTTTAAAAATCAGAATTATTGCTAATGTTTTAGCCGTATTTCCCTTTTTCCCCCTGTGGACTGTCTTAAAAAGCCTTGGTTGATGCCATGTGTAAGACATGCTAATTTCCAATTGATGGTAAAATTCAGTCAGCAGTTAATAAAATCAGGTTATTGGCAGCGTGATTGGACCTGACTTCCATTTTTGTGTAATCTCTTGTTATCTAGAAAAAAGAAACAAGCCTCATCTTAGGGATTCCCATTTAATATCCTCCAAAGACTGGCCTTTAATGAACAGATTCATTATATGTAATCTGGTAGAAGTTTTACTGTGAGCAGGCGAAAGGGGAAGAGGAATGCCGAGAGGGGAACTCGGAGGTGCTGAGTTAGGACCTGTGTCTGTGGGATAATTTTTAGCATCTCCTGGACACACTATGGGCTCCTATTTCCAAATGTTATGCTAGCATTATCTCCGATTTTCTTTCCTTTTCTTTTTTTGGTCCCCTTTGAGGAAAGATTGATTTCAAATCATGTGGAGATTTCTGATGACTGGGAAGTCTAAATAAAAATCTGTTTAGATTCAATTTGGAAAGAAATTTGTATGCCCAGTTTGGTGGATTGTCTCCAAATTCTGATGATACGCAGATTGAGTTAGAATCTTGAGCATCCAAAGCCTTTTAGGAGTAAATTAGACAGTTTAGAAGCTCCATTAACTCTTTCAGAGCACTAGGCTACTATTTAGTCTACCTAAACAGTAATTTGCTAAGTTTAGCATACCTAGGCAGTAATTTACAAAGTAATGCCTTGAAGATGCTGAAAAGAGTTAATGAAGCTCCCGAAGTCCCTGGTATTTTCTGGGAGAATCCAATGGAGCATTTGTAGTAGCTGGACTTGAGGGAAAGCATCTTCCAGTCCAGGGTGTGCAAGGCAGGGGTTGTTTTATGCCGTGAACTTTTTTTTCCATTATGTTTTGAAAGTTAGGTTTTTGTAGTGTTTTTAAACAATTTATTTATTTGAAAGGCAGAGTAAAGAGGGAGATACACAGACACACACACACCCCTGCCTGCCTGCCTGCCTGCCTTTCATCCACTGGCTCGCTCCTCAGACGGCTGCAGAATAGGCTGAGCCCAGCCAAAGCCTGGAGACTAGACTTCTTCCTCACTTGGGTGCTGAGGCCTATGCACTTGCTTGAGCAGTCTTCTTCTGCTTTCCCAGACTGTTAGCAAGGAGGTGGATGGGAAGTGGAGCAAGGAATTGGCAGCCATATAGGATGCTGGCGTTGCAGAAGGTGCCTTTCCCTGCTCTGTCACAGCACTGGCCCCCTGTTTGCGGTGCCTTGGTGTTCCCCTCTCTTGTGACTGGCTTCATTCCCTGGGCATGACACACACAGACAGCTTTTGGAGGCCCAGTTATTTCTGTGCACATTTCTGCATTTTGTATCTTAAGCTTTGGTCTGTGAGGCCCGATGACTGCTTAAATTTATCCTTAAATTTGTCTTCCTCTCTGAAACTGTTTTGTTCTGGGTTAGACCATCAGATTTTTTAAAGCACGCGGCACCAATAGTGGCTTTCAGTGCTAGCCTTGGCAAGATTTCTGTCTACAGTGGAGCCTCAGTATGGACTTCAGAGAATCCCCGTCCCTACATCGGCCCTCACCATGTTGCCATTTCCTTTTCAAGATTTATTTATTTTTATTTGAAAGGCAGATTTACAGAGACAGATAGAGACAGAGAAAGATGTTTCATCCATTGGTTTATTCCCTAAAGGGCCATGATGGCTGGAGCTGAACCAATCCAAAGCCAGGAGCCAGGATGCTCCTCCAGGTCTCCCATGTGGATACAGGGTCTCAAGACTGTGGGCTATGCTCTGCTGCTTTCTCAGGGCATAAGCAGGGAGCTGAATGGAAATGGAGCAGCCATGACATGAACTGGCATCCGTATGGGATGCTGGCACTTGTAGGTAGAGGATTAGCCTGTTGAGCCACTGTGCCGTTCTCTCCCTGTACCCTTTTCTGTATTGGATCATGACACTGATCCTTGCATTGGCTTGGATCTCTGTGTTCCTTCTTCACCCTAAGCAAGTGGCCACATCATATTCTTGAATGCATCACTATAATTTTATCATCCATTGTTCTGAAACACCTTCATGCAGTACTTTGAGAACAAAATCTAAATTATTCTGCCCAACATGCAAAGCCAGGTCTATGTTTTCCAGGTTTCTTCCCTACAGATTCTCCCACCAGCTCAGCCTATGGTTTTAGGCATTCTCCTCCTTTCCAGTAGTTTTACTCATTCTGTTCTCCTAGCCAGGCATTTCCTTTACCTTGTCCACATGGATCTCTCTACATAGTGAAAGAAGCCAGGCTTAAAAGGAGGTACCCTGTGCAGAACTCTACTTGTGTGGCTTTCAGTAAATAAGTGTATGTGCTAGGAGTCAGGTTGATGATTACCTGTGGGGGAGGGACTTGTGGCTGGCTGGCATCTGAGAGCTTCCTACTGGGTACTGGTGATTGCACGGAGGCATACAAATGTAACAATGCATCCATCTATAAAAGCTTGTCTCTCTGTAGGTTGCACGTGTGCAAAGGTTTATTTTTTTTCTCTCCAAGTCTACCAGAGATGCTTCCATTAAGAAACTTACAAGTTGGCATAAGGCTTTCTTTCTTTTTTTTATGATTGTCTTTATTTTTATTGGAAAGTCACATATACAGACAGCAGGAGAGACAGAGAGGAAGATCTTCTGTCCATTGATTCACTCTGCAAGTGGCCAGAGCTAAGACGGCGCTAAGCCCATCCTTTGAAAGCCAGGAGCCTGGAACCTCTTCCAGGTCTCCTGCATAGGTGCAGGGTCCCAAGGCTTTGGGCCATCCTCAACTGCTTTCCCAGGAACTGGATGGGAAGCGGGGCTGCTGGGATTAGAACCGACACCTGTATGGGATCCTGGCACATGCAAGGGGAGGACTTTAGTTGCTAGGCTGCTGTGCCGGGCCAGGCATAAGGCTTTCTTAGCAGAGCTGTTAAAATGCATATAAATGATTTTGTTCCTTTTAGTTAACACCTACTGTACCTGGTCATTCCTGGTGTTCTGCCACGTAAGTACTAACTAGGTGTGACTGCATAGCTTCCAAGACCACATGACGAGTGGTGTGATTATAGATTTGAAAATAATTTTTAAATAATAAAACATCTGGTACAATGATGCTTAGCAGACTTCAGTATATGTGTATATAGGAATCACTTGGAGATCTTGAAGCCTGAAGTTCTGAATCTTTTTCTCCCCTTGAAAGGAATAGATCTTCCATCCACTGGCTCCTCAAATGCTCGCAATAGTCAGGACTGTGGTAGGCAGAAACCAGAAACTCAAATAGTTGAGCCATGTGCTGCTGCCTCCCAGGGTGGGAGCGGCAGCAGGAAGCCTGATCAGCAGTGATGGTGGCACATGTTTTTTTCACATCCCAAGCATGGATTAACCCACTTTGCAGTAGTGCCTGCCCAGAGGTACTGCACTGATGACTGGTTCCCAGATAATGCCAGTCTTGTGGTCCTGGAGCTGCTCTTAGAACCGAGTTCAGGGTATGGATTAGAGATCTGGCATTGTGAAGGCCAAAAGAAGAACCTTGCTCATAAAAACCACCCCACAAATTTGGGTGGGTGTTGACTGGGGAAGAACCACACTTACATAAATGCTCCTGAAGGAATCCTTTCAAGAATGTATTAACTCTTTCAAGCTTTCATATTCTGTTATTTTTTTCCCCTCCCATGATAATGGAACAAGACTGGTAGATGTCATTCAGTTGTTTTTGTTCCCCATAGCAAGTAACGTGTCAGTGGAAACGGTCATGAATTTGTTCAGAAGTTTTAGAGAAACTTAGAAGTAACTCTGAATCCTTTGTGTGACTTCCCTTTCTGAAAACAACAGACCAAACTGAAAACACCGCACACAGTGCTTGACACAATCACCGCTGCTGTGCCCATGTGCCATTTGAAGAGCCAGCCCTACATCCTCCCACCCACCACAGGTAGATTTCCAGTTCCTGCCCCTGACCTGGGCCTCTGAAGCTTTTGTTCCCTTTGCCCATCCTAGTCTCGACTGGGTCGAGTGTGATTTTTATGGCCTGTCAGTCTGTAACACACCGTCAGTTTATGATTTGAAGCTGAGAGAAATCCAAGTTGCACATGGAAAGTGAGCTCGCAGCCCTTTGAAGCCAGGAAAGCAGTGTGCCCAGAGGACTTGGCCCCTGCTCGGCCCGCCTGGCCG
The DNA here is from genome assembly GCF_030435755.1 of Ochotona princeps. NCBI lineage: Eukaryota > Metazoa > Chordata > Mammalia > Lagomorpha > Ochotonidae > Ochotona > Ochotona princeps. The sequence continues at coordinate 51,763,663 of NC_080843.1, forward strand.
GCCACTGCAGCAGGTTAACAGGAAGGCTGCGGTTCTGCCTGCAGGCTCCCGGGCACATTCCTTTCTGTTTTGGGGACTGAAGCACCGGACACACACATTATTAAATTACTTAATGAAGATTTTGTAGCACAGCTCTAATCCCTTTGAAAAGGCCCTTTCAGCTGGAGAGAGGGTGTGTGGGCAGTGTGAGAGGGGAGCTTTCACACTGGTGAACAGGGCCCCTCAGATGCCCCAGGGCTGGCTGTTCCTTTCTGGTCTGCATTGGCAGAAGAGACTCAGGCAGCCTCAAGGGAAGGCTCCCTACACAGTAGGACCCTCCGCCAGTGGAAAACATAGGGTTTCAGTCTGAATTTTGCCTAAGTATTGCCATTTGCATTCCAACACTAGGGACCTTATTTAAGCTGTGATTAGGGGCCTCCAGATGGTGGGCTGTCATTTATAGGTTGTGATCACCTACAGGGGTGCAGTTCAGGGCCTCTGCCTCTCAGAAATGTGTGTATAATTGAATTATGTAGATGTTTTTGAAGACAGAGATGTCCCAGGGCCCTAACACCCTGTTTGCTGCCCCCAGAGAAGCAGGGAACCAGCTCCAAGGCAGAAAGTGCAGGACCCACTTCTTCTATCAAATTCTCAATGTTTTTCTTACCCAAGTCTAAGAACTTGAGCCATTTTCCATTGCTTTCCCAGGCACATTTCCCAGGTACATAAGCTGGATTGGAGGTGAAGCAGCTGGGATTTGAACCAATGCTCATATGGAGTGGTGGCCTTGCAGGTAGTCCTGAGTGAGAAAATACATGTAAGGAAAGATTTGGATGTTAAGGTGCTAATCATATGTCGCTGTGAATAGTGGCTTTCTGCTTCAAAAAAAAAAAAGTGAAAATGTAGTTATTGCTGAACTGGTGGCAGAAAGGCAGTCTGTTTCTACCTGCATCCTGCTGGGCAGATTCAGGCTTAGGGAGGGACATTGTTCCATGATGTGTGGAGGCTCTTGCTGTTTGGGTTACTGTGCTGTCTTTGACAGAATGAGGAGAAGGAGGGGGAAATTAGCGATGAGATGGTGTCATGGACATATGATTTATCATCAACCTTCTGTGAACATATGAGTGATGTTTCAAAAGTGTGGCTGACTTGGAATTTAAGTTTATGGTGAACGGGACCTACTCAGTGCCCTGTACATTGAGAATTGGGACTGGTTGCCTCAGTCAGAAAAGGGTGGCCTGATGGTGCCAATGACAATGTCATTGTCAGGCACTGAGCTGCTGGGCATGCCAAGTACATAATCCCACTGGAACCTCAGTAGGTGGCTATTGTCCCCATTTTATGGTTGAGGAAACAGGCTTAGAGAGTTGAAGTAATTTGCCTGAGGTCATAAAGCTAGTAACTGGTGAGAATCTGGGCCAAGTTTTTGGTCTCCAGAACCACGCCTCTTCCTAAAGTTCAGTGTTTAAAGTTTTCCTCCTCAGGTCTGGAGCAGCTCACTAAGGTGGCAGGAGTCTTCAGAAAGCCTACGTTTCTCCAGAGTATGTGGAAGTGCAGGAAGAAATGATGTCAGGGTGGTACTGATAGTAATTACATGCCTAGATGAGGGCCACTGTGCTCTGTGGTCCTGGATCCCAGCTTTCCTGTGGGCCACAAGAACAAAAGGGCCTGGACTCCTGCAAAACAACGTAGCTCATTTGGTTTAATTTCCTTTTCATGTAAGGAAAGATTAGCTTCTACAGAGTGAATGCTTGGTCTGTTTGGCCAGTCACGAAGATTTGAATTGATGTTCTGTAACTCTCAACCCTTACCATCCGCTTGTTGTGTAACAAACACTTGGGCTAAGTTCGTTTTCACCCCAAGCATTAAGTAATCATGATGCCAGAGACTGAATGTTTTTATTCGCTGGACTTAACATCTCCAAATCCCCTGCAAAAGAAACTGCGTTGACATTTTTAGACAGCGCACCACCAACCAGAAAGAAGATTGATTGTATCAGTTTGTAACCGGCAATCAGAGCTGTGAAATATGCATAAGCATAGCAAGCCACGTTGTCATCAGTATCACCATGGCGTTTGTTACAGTCTGAGAGCTGGGAGTGGATGTGGAGCCGGGTAGATGCTTGTGTCCTGCATCACAGCGTCTGGGTTTGGTTCTTGGCTGCAGACTGTAGCAGGTGGTGCTGAGAGCTTAAGTAGTTGGATTCCTGTCATCCACATGATGGGGCCTGGGTGGGTTCCCTGTTCCTGGCGCTAGTCTTGACCCAGTCAGACAAGGAGCATGTGTGTTCTCTGGTCTCTCTCTCTTTTTTCTTTCTTTAGAAAGTTACTGGGATATGGTCAATGAGAACCCATGTTCATATGGGGTGCATTCATAGCAGGTATGAGCTTAATGTGCTGTGCTACAACACTGACCCTGAACTTGAAATATTTTTTTTCTTTTTTTCCCCCAAAGATTTATTTATTTTTATTGGAAAGGCAGATATACAGAAAGAAGGAGATTTACAAAGAGAAAGATCTTCCATCTGCTGGTTCACTCCCCAAGTGGTCCCAACAGCCAGAACTGAGCCAATTAGAAGCCAGGAGCTTCTTCCTGGACTCCCACGTGGGTGTAGGGTCCTAAAGCTTTGGCCCATCCTTGATTGTTTTCCTAGGCCACAACCAGGGAGCTGGATGGGAAGTGGAGCAGCCAGGACATGAACTGGCACCCATAAGAGATGCTGGGCGTGCAAGGTGAGGACTTTAGCCACTGTGGCTACTGTGCTGGACCCTTGAAATATTTCTAAAAACTTATATTATGCTGCAGTTTTAACTAAGTAGGAAACACTGTCATTTTGGGATGATTGTAAACTGATACTTGAGACCCTACAAGTGAAATATTTTCTAATTGCTGGGTGATATGGGTTAAATGTTAGGTTTTAAATAGTTTCATTCAAAATGTCTCCCTTTGTTCTGGGGTCTATAAGGATAATTTTATGGAGACTCTGACATGATTAGCTGTTGCCAACATCATAGAGCATGTATCTTTTAAAAACTGTATTTAGTAATGTTGGGCCCAAAATTGCTCCCTCTCCCTGCACATTCCCTTGGTATTTCATAACTGGTGGTGACCTGTTACCACTGTAAGGCAGTGAAGTAACCTAAGGAACTGGAAAATAGGCCTGAGACTTTTGGAACTGGGAGAAAATAATTCTTTTTCAGTGCTGAGTACTTGCAAAGAGAGAGCGTAAGGCCAAGGGTTAGTCCTCTGGAAGCTTACATTCAAGCAGGGGTCACCTGACAATAAAGTTCTAGCTGTATTCCTCCATGAGGCAAATGAAGGGAATGGGAGATATTTAGAAAATGTTGTGGAGGAATGTAGCAGTCAGGGCACCCTTCTGGTTTGGTCTTTGTTCTTGCTGTTTCATAACCATTCAAAAAGAGAACACTGTGCTGATCTGTGGAATACAGATTGGCCTATTACATTTGTAAAAAATTTTATGGCAGTGCCTTCAAAGATATGGCAGGCCTAGTTCACAAAACAGTGGCCAGAAAGCAACTTACTTTGGGCTCCTGGTTTCGATAAGGGTTTGTTTGCTTGCTTGTTTAGATGGAAGGCAGGACTCAGTTCTTCCAGTTAGTGTGTATGGAATTTAGTGACCTGAGAGCTGTTGGAGGAGGAGGTGAGGAGAGCAGTGAAGATTTGATGAACTGAGATTGGTGTACCCAGATTGGAAGAGTAACCCGTAACTAGTGTTGGAGGGCAAGGATGCCAGTATTCATCCTTGGTGAGAATTCAGCAGGCCCAGTGGTTTAGTTCAGTCGTCCCACTTGGAAGGGTCCAACTCATTTGCTGAGCTATGGGAACCAGTAGTTTATGATAGTTTTTGGCATAGTTTTATGTTATCGTCTATGCTTGGAGAATAGTACACACCTGTCAGCTCATGAGAAGATCTGAGGAATAAGATTAAACATGGGCTAGCACAAACCAGTTTTGTTCATGCCTCTTAATTGAATGTCGAGTTTTTTTTTTTTTAAGGAAAGTTTAAGAAGATGCAGCCACTCCTGGAAAAACTGGTAATGATTTTGACTCAAGTATTTCATAAAAGTCATTGAAGAAACAAGCATTCAGGATTAGCTGTTTGCATCCTGAGATGGCACCCAAGGTGAGGCAGAGTGTTTCTATAGAAAAGAAACATTTATTTCAGAGTTCCTAAGTAGAAGAAATGTTGACAGTTGTGGTGTTTTACGTAAAAACACCGGTAGATTCTTACAGTGGGAAATGATGTCACACATACTCATGTGTTCATCCAGTCAGTGTGTGTACAGTATCTCTCCATGCCAGGAACTGTCTTGGGAACTGGAGACCCATCTTTGTGTGGAGTTTGCAATTCGAGCAGCAGCAGATAATTGAGCAGGTGTCATCTATAAAGAATGTCATGTTGATAATGCTTTAGAAAAGAGGAAAGGAAGGATCCTGGGCCCTGGGATGACTTCACTGAAGTAACGTGTAAGCAAACACCTGCCAAGGTCAAGTCATTTGAGTCTTTTACCATGTACCTGTTCCTCATCAACAATAAGCATTTAGGAAAAGAACATATGGTACGTACATGGTGCTGTCCATACAGGCAGGGGGGCCCAAAGGTGGACAAGGTGGCTGAATACTGGATTGGTAGACATTTTGTAGGGAAGGAAATATTCATTTCAGGTGCTTAAATATTTATATTGAAGTCTTTGATGAAATGGGGTATCTCTTGATGGAACTCAGTGGCTTGAAGCATTATTTCACATCTTGTGTTGGTCAGGAATCCTGGGGCCAACTTGGCTGGGTGTCTGGAAAGGAGGATATGACCTTGGGACTCTGGAGGTGGAGATCACGGGGCATCTTAGAGGTCAGCTGGCATGTAAGGTTTCTAAGGGAATGCTGTGCTTTCTAGAACATGAGCATTTAGCATGGCCTTGAGGCTGGAGGCTGTCAGAGTCACATTTCTTCCCCCTGAGGAAGATGAACTGATTTCTTAACTTTTTTCCCCATCCAGTTACTAATTAAATATAATACCCACTACAGGGAAATGGGCATTGTGAAAAAACAACATAACAGCAATAAACTCATAAAGTAGCTGGCCCTCAGGTCTTAAGTGTTCTCTGCAGTCTCCCCTCTGCTGGCCATCCTTCTCAGCCCTTCAGTAGCCATGTGAGGTCAGCACCAGGATTCCTGTTCTGGGTCTCCAGCTACCTTGTACTAACCTCTTAGTCATCCTTTACACTCCTGGAGGTCTCTGAGTCTACAGTTACTCCACATTCTAGCGTCTGGGCCTCCATTTGGTTTGCAACATTTCGCCCATTAGTTGAGGCTCCTTACTGAGGTCTGTTTCTTCTTTGAGTGGGGCTTGCTTTCTCAGCGGAGCTACCATCCACCTAAGCCTAGTCCTGGTAGTTTGTGTCTGGAGGCTGGGACCCACTAACAGAACACTGCATCCCTACTGTTTAGCAGCAGCAAGCTACCACCTTGCCCTCTTCCAGAATGTCCCCTGTAGGCTGTTACAGGACTCTCTATCACATTGCACTTTTTGGGCAGGAAGGGCCTATTAGCTCCTCTGTTGATTTTTGGAGCAGAGACGAAGGAGACCTGAAGAACTTTTTGAGTGATCAGTCCCTCTATACAGCAAAGTATCAATCCTCTTGCCCCACCGTGTTCTTCTTCTATTACCAGGCCCCATCTCAAAGTGTTTCTAGAACATGAGTGTTGTGTTGTTTTCAGTACCTGATACCATAAAAATCAGAAGGGATTAAAAGGAAGGGTGGAATAGACATTAAGTAGAAGAGAATTTTTGACAGTTTAGAAAGTGGAATGCTAAGTGGAAAGTTATGATCTGAGCAATTCAGTAATTTTTGAAGTTTCTCCTGTGCCAAGTGAGATGGTTAATCTGCACAGGCCCTACCACTCCATCATTTTTGTTTTCTTAGTAAGGGATAAAGGCTGCACAGAGGGCATCAGTGCAGTGTGGCATGGTATTCACACTTTGTTTCTGCGTGTCTCTACCTTTCTAACACGCTTCCACAGACACATCTACGCCAACAGAATAAGATGGCAGCTGTGAGAATGCTGGGAAAACCTGTACTGTGGAGATGTACAACTGAACTTGACCTGTTGAATGTTTTGGGTGGGTGCTATGTGGGGTTCATCTTTGGTATTTTAGTAGTTCTGGTTTCAGCCTTCATATTTTAGTTCTTGTTAGGTTACCATTTGGTGGAGTAGTTTCAATCCCGTGCAGTATGCTTTGGTCCTATCTGGTCCTCAGATTTGGTTGGTTTTCTAAGAAGGGACTCTTTTTGTAAGGAGTTCAAGAGTCTTAACAAGGAGAAAGTTTGTGGCCCTTAAGTCATGGTAGGTATTCTTCTCATATTGTTTGCATCATTTGGCTTTTAATGTCATTAGATTATAATAGTCTAATCCAATTCTTTGTTTTAGAAAGAAATAGACTATTTTGTTTGAGTGGATTTTTCATTGTCACTATGCTCGCATAGTGATTTAACAATTTTATTTTTTTGAAGGGTAGAGTAACAGAGAGAGAAAGAGATCTGTCCACTGGTTCACTCCCCAGATGGGCTTGTCATCTGTGACTGGACCAGGTGGAAGCCAGGAACCTGGAACTCTATCCACGGCCCGCATTGGAGCAGCAGGAACCCAGTGCTTGGGGGCCATAAAAGGCTGCCTCCCAGGTGCAGTAGGAGGGAGTTGGGTCAGAAGCGTGGTAACCAGGACTCATACCAGTGCTGTGATGCAAGCTGCTGTGTCTGAGGTGATGGCTCTACCCACTACGTTGTGATGTCTACCCCAGAAATAGTCATTTTTGAACAGAATGATGGCTTCTTCAGCTGTTAGATTTTGACACTTGATTTGGGGGCTGTAAAGATGAGAATACTTTGAAACATTTGTGAAAAAAATTTGGTGCAAAAATTATACGGGAGCCATTCAGATGTGCTATGAGCTTTTTGAAGTTCCCTGGTAAGCATGGGGCAGTTGGGCAGGTGTCACAGTAGTAGTTCCTATATGGTGAGAGTGGAGAGCAGTTGCCACCATGCATATTTACAGTTGCTTGGTCAGAATTACTTCTTGGTTGCAAATTATGGCAAAAGAAGAAAAGCCTTGAGCACTCGGGAAGTATTTCCCAGCATTTCTTGCACATCTGCTGCTTCTGGTCTTGTGTAGTCATGGTCCAGTCATGGCCCTTCCTGCTCCGGCTCCTGTCACCCTCCACCCAACCCCTCCACATCCCCAACAGTGGGGCTCCTGAAAACTGTTCCTGTATTGAAACGAAAAAGCACAATTCTTCTTTCTCAACCTTCCAGAAGGAGTTAACTGTGGTTCTTTTGAAATGTGTTCTGAAACAGAAGAAAATCAAAGGATTCTGTTAATCTATTCTGATTTATTTAGCAGGCATCAGCATTCATTATTTGACTTAAGCTAGCAGTTAATTAACCAAACTAGAACATGTTTCCCTTTTTTTTCTTTTCTTCTTTTCTCTTCTCTCTCTCTCTCTCTTTTTTTTTTTTTTTTTTTTTTTTTGGTAACTCAATCCTGAGAGAATAACACAGACCAAATATTTTACAACACTGATCCTAGAATTTTATTCTGAAGTTTTAGATTTTGTTTCATGGCAAGTTCTGATTTCAGTGACACTTTTAAATACAGTTTTTATTATTGGCAACTTTTGAATTTTAAGTAAATTGGACTGGAAATGAAAGTTTCTAAAAATAGAGACTGCACTAATGTGAGGGGTTTTGGTTGTTGTTGCTCCTTGTTGTTGGTGAGGATGGCCTTGATTGCAGAGAAATTGCAGGTTTCGTGCCAGTCTGTTGTTTGAAGTTGGTGAGAATTGGATTGAGTTGTATTGAAATGCTTGTGAGAACAGAGAGATGTTCATATCTTTTGCAGTCACTTCTTCGTGGTTGCCTTGACTGCCCTCAGTCAAATCACTTGCATGTTAAATCACTTGTGTGGCTGACTAATTATGTTGATGTTTTTGGGGATTGCCTTTAGTTCTACTAAGGAAGACTTGGTTTTGGGTGCCCTCCTTCTTTGGAGAAGATCTGCTTGAGGATTGCTCGGGTTAGCCTGGGATTTTCTGATCAGTGTGGGTTGAAGCCATTAAAAGAATGAAGGGGAGGGCCCGGCGGCGTGGCCTAGCGGCTAAAGTCCTCGCCTTGAAAGCCCTGGGATCCCATATGGGCGCCAGTTCTAATCCCAGCAGCTCTACTTCCCATCCAGCTCCCAGCTTGTGGCCTGGGAAAGCAGTCGAGGACGGCCCAATGCATTGGGACACTGCACCCGCGTGGAAGACCTGGAAGAGGTTCCAGGTTCCCGGCTTCAGATCAGCGCGCACCGGCCGTTGCGGCTCACTTGGGGAGTGAATCATCGGACGGAAGATCTTCCTCTCTGTCTCTCCTCCTCTGTGTATATCTGGCTGTAATAAAATGAATGAATCTTTAAAAAAAAAAAAAGAATGAAGAGGAAATAATTTTACCTGCTTCCCAGTCCCTTTTATATGGGGTCTTGTAAGGTGACTCTGGCTTGGAGCAAGTCTGCTTGCTTACTAAAATCTTCTACATTCACTACAGGAAAGAAGGGTGAAGATGCACTTTCCTGGACTTTGTGTTAGCTGTTGTTACAGAGGATCTGACACTCTTCTTTACACTGGGTTTGAAGCTCCACAGTTTGTAGGGAATTTTATTTGTGGCATAATTTTGGCTTTACTCAGATGCAGGGGAGACAAAGATTGGTAATAAGAGAGGTCCATGCTGTAAATAAGCCTGACGTTGCTGGTCATGTGGTTCATTCAGAGAGCTAAAACCGAGATGGCCATGAAGTGCCCTGATTGCTTCTGGAGGAAAGCTGGGACAGAGGCACTCTGGATTCCCTCTGCCTGAATCCTTAAGCTTTTGTTTCTTGGATTTCATCCTTGTTATTCTGGGCCACCTCCCGCACCACAGGAGGTATGGAGATATTTGGAACATGATGCAGGACTCAGGGTTATGTAATTTGAGTATGATTTGAAAAGCACCCCTCCCTTTCATGCTAAATGTTGTTGTACTTCCTTTCACATGGGGGACCCCTCAGTTTACTCAGGGATGTCAGCCTAGGGTAGCAGAAAGGCTGGGGCCCATTTCCTTGACCAGCCTGTCCCCACACAGCTTCAGAGGTGGAGAAAGGGTGTTGGGAATGCCAGGCAGCGCTTTAATTGGATGAGTGTCCAAATTAATGTATCCTTAAGTGAGGACTTCTGTTCTGTTGGCCTCTCCAGGCTGATTGGTGGAAACTGCAGAGGAGCGAAAAGGTGACAGTGTGTTTTAGTTGGCAGGCAGGCAGGCAGCCAGAGGAAGGGAAGCAGGCCCTGGTGGGAGAGATGGAGTGCCGTCTAACCAGCCATGCTCCAAGTATAGAGGACTGCCTTTGGCCCATCTTAGTAATTATTACAGATAATAATATTGCCTACCAGCTTCTCTCTCCATTTTTGAGGCTTTAGGAAAAATTACCTTTTATTTGATTCCTAAACCAAGAGTACCCAGCTTTGGAGACAGAATGAAATCTGGATAGTTGTATCGCTTAACATTTGTATTTGAGGGGGAAGATTAAAACTGTGTGCAAATAGGGACAGATCCCATGGCTCAACTGGCTAATCCTCAGCTTGAAAGTGCCAGTGTCCTGGCTGCTCTAGTTCTGATCCAACTTCCTGCTTATGGCCTGGGAGAGCAGTAGAGGATGGTCCAAATCCTTGGGACCCTGCACCCATGTGGGAGACCCAGAAAAACCTCCTGGTTTGGATCAGCTTAGCTCCCGCCCTTGGGGCCTTTGAGGAGTGAACCCGCAGGTGGAAGATCTTTCTCTCTCTCTGTATCTCTGTAAATCTACCTTTCCAATACAAATAAATAAATCTTAAAAAAAAAAAAGCTGTTGGAAGAATGCTGGGGTTTTTTGGACTTTGAATCCCTTTTTGTGTTCTTTCTTTTGGACGGTCAGTCCTTCATTACCTGTCATGTCTCCTCCTCCATGGGCACCTCTGTTCCCTTTCTGTTCTTTGCCCCAAGCCCTCCCCGAAAGAACAGGTCAGGCAGGTACACGTGCCTTGAGGAAGAAGGCTGGGGGAAAAATGGAATAATGAGCCCTTCTTACTTCGGATTCAGCAATTTAGCTTGGGTGCAGTAGGTGGAGTTATTCTTGGAGCCCCCGTTTGAAGATTGCTGTGCAGAAACCCATCTGTGCCACTGGTTGCCAACATTTCTGGTACAAATATTGTCATTTGCTCTTGAGGCAATCTGCTATTTCAGTCCTAGATGCAGTTTTGTAATATGCTGGGCAAAATAGCAGAGAAAAAAATATCTTAAGTGGTGGTATAATCTTCAGTTTAAAAACACTTAAGCAATGTTTCCAGTGGAGGATTGTTCAGCGTGTCTCCTTTCCTCAGCTGTAAACATAATCTAAATTCATTCTTCCTCACTTGTGTGAGCCATGCTTCCCTTGTGCTGATTCTGCATGTCAATAACTTGCAGCCCCTGAAAGGAAAGAGGGAAGAATAACCTAGTCCAGATGAAAGGTTTATTGAATCGTGCTTTTCAAATGGTACTGTCAAAACACAGCACATACCATGTGAGTTGTAGTGATTAGAAATTGATTAATTTGCTCAGGAGTTAGTTGGTTAAAATAATGTTAGACCTGATCCTCTTTACAACTATCTCCCACCCGGAGATCTTGTGTGTCTGAGGCTGCGAGATTTACATGAGCCACGCAAGCTGCTTAACAAGCTCTGGGTACTCTGCAGATTTGGGTGCTCCCTGAAGGCGCGTTTGTGTGTGGAAGCACCTGTTCAGCGACTCCCAGGACAGGGCTGTGCTCCTGTCTCACTGGGCTTTTGCCATTAAGCCTTCTTAGAGAGAGTAAGCATGTCCTGTGGGAAGTAGTACATTTCCTTCTGTTTCTGTGGCTTTCTCATTTTCTTCCCAGCCTGATGCATAGTGAAAAATCTGTTTTACAGTATGACTCAGTGCCCATGGATGATACAAAGAGTTCTACAAAACAGTATTGTGCTTACCCATTTACGTGATGTGTGCTTGCTGTGTTATTAATTTAAAAGGGCTGCCATCAGTCCTCTGAGTTGATTTCACTGCAGTGTGGGTTGTGATCCAGAGTTTGAGCATCAGGACTTTGCCATCTTCCTGGCAGACCTGCAACTCACGGCAACACTCTGGAAGTGAGAGGCAGATGCAGGCAGATGTGGAAGATGGCCTCTGGAGAGGTGAGAGGAGGGCCCTCTGAAGGATCCGGTAGGGAGTGAAGAGGGCCCTCTGGATAGGTCTCCAGCATGGAACTGGTTAAAATCATAGCCTTATTGAAAGGATCCTAAATGACACGGTTTCTTAAATACTGATGTGCTAGACTCCCCGGGATGGAATCTTGTCCTGAACACCTTGTTCCATAGGTTTTGCATTTAACCCTTGAAAGCTGCATGGCTGGGTTCACTTTGCCAGATGAGGTTTCCCACTCCTTTCCTTCTAGATGAAACTGAGTTGGGCTAACCTGACCCAAGCCCAGCTGTCTGTAGGAGCTCTGATGCCTGTGAGAGTACATTCCCCTTTGTGTTTCCTCAGAGAAAATCTGAATTCCCTACCAATCCTGGAGTCATCAGAGGAGTTGTCAGAAATGAAAAGGAATTCCAGGTGATGCCAGTATTTGATAAGATTGCCCTAGGTTTTTTTTTTTTTTTTCTTTTTTAAATTAAGGCTGTAAGGCCAGAGCAGTTGAAACTGGTGTGATCTGGCTGAGATAAGGCTGTTCCCCAGCACTAGGGTGGCCCTCCCACCAGGACCCTGTTGCACTGTGGAACAGTTTTTTTTTTTTTTTTTAAATTCCATTGTGAAGTTGGCCGTGTGTGTGAGTTCAAAGGAAATGCTATATATTATAGGGGAAAGTGGGGGAGGAAAATTCCAGGAAATTGAAAGGTGAGGTTGACATTCCTCATTTGATAACATGCCACCTCTGTTTTTCTTTCTGAAAAACAATGATTTAAAAATTGACTCCAGAACTCACTTTTATGCATTATTGTATAATTACATTTTCACATCGTTTCTTAAACATCTAATGAATTGCCACTTATTATTTGGTGTTAATGACTACATTATCACGAACATAGTGTTTTTCAAACTTGCCTTTTTTTTCCTCCAAATTTGCTTTCTTAGTTTTAACAGGTTCAGTACAATGGTAAGAATATAATTACCCTCACCACTTTTCCCTTTTGTCCTTCACATTTGAGATAACATCTTAATTTACTCTATAGTCAAGGGCTTACTGTTCCAAGAACTAAAGAGTTCAAGTTAAAAAAAAAAAGACCCTAGTTTAGCAGAAAATATAGGCAAGGCCCATAAGCAATCATTAAATGGAAAAAAAAAGACTGTTTTTACCTCCATTAGTTTGGCCAAGGGTATAAAACAATCAAATTTGCCTACTATAATCCCTTCCTCCGTGTCTCAAAAATTTTAAAAAATATTTTTAAAAAAACCCAAGCAACATGCTTTACTTCCTTTTTTAGAATGTTAGAACTGAAAAGAATCTTAGATCTGAAACTCATCCCAGCCATCCTAGATCTGGGTGGCCATCAGTAGTGTGATTGCTGGGCCTTTATTCCATGACTATTGAATCCTAATTATCTCAAATTTCCAGCCATTGGCCTTGGCGAAAGTTACCACTCCTCATCTACCCAGCATTTCTCTGAAAATGGAAATAAATGACTTGATGTGTGTGCTCTGTTCCTGGGCTTGTTAGCAGCAGGAAAAGAAATCCTCTTCTGAACTCTGTTCTTGTTCTAGTAATGCTTACATTTGGGGTACTGACTTAGATGTGTGGGGGGCAGTTTTGAGGTGGGTGATCAGGGGCCTAGCCCTTGCAGGAGATGCAAGGATGCGTTTGGAGGTAGCATTAGAATCACCTGGGAAGCTTTTCAAGCCATAAACACTGCTACTCCAGCTGTCAGATCGGTACCTGTGTTGGCAAAGGGTTATGGAGCTGGCTCACCATTTTCCTCCTTTTACATGTGTACTTCAAAAAGTTATGGGAAAATTGAATTAAAAGCAGGTTTATAATTGGGCCTGTGACTCAGTGGAGGATGCATCCCATCTTGAATTGCCTGCATCTGGGTCCACGCTCCCCTGGTAATTCCAGCATCCTGCCCGTGCAAGTATGGGGAGGCAGCAAGTGAGGGCTCAAGGGACAGAATCCCTGCTGCCCATGTTGGAAGCGCGGGTTGAGTTCAGGCCTCCGGGCTGCTGTGGCCCAGTCACGGCTGCTGTTGCATGGGTTTGGGGAAGGAACCAGTGGATAGAAAAGCTCTGTCCCTCTCTCCCTTTCACATGAAAAACAAATAAATTTAAAAACCCAGGAAGAAGAGTTTATTTTGGAAGAAATAATTTTGAGATCCCTGTGTATGTGGAATCTTCAAAGAGTTCGTGGGAAAATGTGTATTTTGAAAAGCCTACACATGGCTTTCAAAAGTTTTGACACTAAAACTTTTTAAAACTAATTCCATTTTACATAGTTTTTGAAGTAGCATTGTAGAACTTTATGAAATATTTCAAGCATTCAGAAAGGCCTGGAGGCTAAGGTAATGAGTACCCTGATTCCATTTCTCAGTTTTAACAAATACCACCCGTCCTGTTACTGATAGCCTTCCTGCCCGTCCAGAGCTGACCACTCATCCCACAGTTGGTGTTGGGAGAGCACCTTTCCTGCCAGAAGCTTGCTGATTGGGCCCAGAAATCCTAGGCAGAATTATCCTTAAAACAGATTTTTAACATTTAAATGTTACTGTTTAATGTAAATATCTTATACTTTTATTTTCTTTTTAAGATTTGTTTATTTTTATTTGAAAGGCTGATTTGCAGAGAGAAAGAAGAAGAGACAGATCTTCCATCCACTGATTCATTTTCCAAATGGCTGCCAGTGGCTGGAGCTGGGCCAGTGCAAAGCTGGGAGCCAAGATTTTCTTGACTAGGTCTCCCTTATAGGTGCAGGGGCCCAAGGACTTGGGCCATCTTTTTGCTGCTTTCCTGCGTGCATTAGCAGGCAGCTGCATTGAACTGGCACCCATATGGGGTGCTGTTGCTGCAGATAGAGGGTTAATCTACTATAACATGGCTCTGACCCCATAACTTGATTTCTTTAAATACATTTAAAAAAAAAATCAACACTGTGTTTTTGAGATTTATCTGTGGTTGTTACATGACCTGACATGGCCCCATACTTAACAATAAAACCAGGAAATTGAAGCCAGACAGTTTGAAAACCTTCTTTCTTAATGGAAAAAATGCAAGAAGTGGTGGGTGGGAGAGAGAGTTTCTGTTGAACTTTTGGTAAAGAACATTGTCATTTATGGGAAAATAGTGATTTGTGCATTATTTTGAATAGTATGCTATAGGCTGAATGAGAATTAACTGCATGTTATAGGAAACGCTCCTTGTTTTTATTTACTATGAATGTAGTTACTGCACTTTGCTCTAGACAGGTGAAAGTTAAGATTTGTGGCATGAAACAGGAAGCAGATGGGGGCTAATTAAAGTTCTGTTGATGATAAAAGGGTGACTGATCAGAGAGCAGCTGGCTTCCCGATTTAAACACAGTTTTGTCCTGTGGTGTGCGGATAGCCCTCTGCAGGTTTTCATGATCGTCTTTCAGAGGCGAAGACATGTTTCAGTAACAAGTGTGAAGGCTGATGCAGCTTTGTGGGCCCCTCCCCCGCCCCCTTTTTTTTTTCTAAGTTACCTTTAAGCTATGTCTTAACAGAGTTTATCCAGGGAAAGAGAAGGGATCCCCAAACCAGGCTGAGCTGTTCAGTGGTGTGCCATACCCTCTAGACACCTGTTGTGCCTGGAAGAGCCTGGAATCTTCCCTATATTTCCCAAGAAAGTGCCTATGCATTTTGGTTCTTTTCTCTTCATTCCCTTTCTTCTTTCTTCTTCTTCTTTTTATTATTATTATTATTATTCCAGCCTCCTTCCCTGGTGGATTTTAAAATGTTGGCAGCCTGGCCGTACCTCTGGACGGTCCAGGTCTCCCTAACCACAGGGTGGGTACATGTGTTGGTGATTGCTGAGAAGCGCTGTAGAAGCCTTTTTGGGCCGCACCTGCTTCTGGCTGTGAAAGGCCAGGGACTAGTGAACTTAATTTGCTTGATTGTGCCCTGGATTTCTTACCTCCAAGTGAAAGCGTCTTGTTGCCATTGCTATTAATAGTTGCATAAAAAAGTTAAGAACCAGTTCCCTCCATGTGTTTTGATTAAAGAAGTCATCAACATAAATACTGCTGCTGATGATGATTTTTATTATTTTGAAGGATGAAACAAATTATATGAGGTTTGACTGGCCTATAGTCGTGGGCTAGACATTGCTTAAAATTTTGTGGCAATCTCACCTGATGTCTAGTAGTGCAGTTGAGGCTTATTTTAATCCCTAGGTAAAGCTGTTGAAATAGCCACTGCTAGCCCCCGTTTTGTACATGAAGAGATTGAAGCCTGGAAAAGAAAATGGATCAGCCAAGGTCACATACTTGCTAAGTGCCAGGGCTGGGTTCAGCTTCCAGGTTTGTCTGACAGCAAGCCCATGCTCCTCAGCAAAACCATACTGATTAGGTGTAAGACCAGCATTCCTCTCCTGCTGAAGGAAGCATCTGTTGTTTTCTGGGAAAATAAAATTCTTGAAGATATTTTACAAATAGCAACTTACTTGAATACACAAATACATACACACATCAGTCTGTGTGTGTGCCTCTGTGTGTAAGCGTATCTAGATTTCACTTGGATAATATCCCATTTGATAGGGAAGCTATTTCTTGAATATACAAGAAAAAAAATACCTGCTTTGTTTGGTGCACTATTTATATAAAGTATAGCTTTATCCTAACTATAAAAGGCACACATGTTTTTTCTTTAACAGAGACAAAAACAAAATGTACAAAGGTGAACTAAGAAATGGAAACCCGTACTATGTCCACGACCCAGAGGCAGCATCACTGTACTTATCTGAATTGCCTTGGGAAAAGAAATAGTGGACCTCACAAAATTTGTTTTTTAACATTTGTTTCTTTTTATTGGAACAAAAGATTTACAGAGAGAGGAGAGACAAATTTTCTGTCTGGCTCACTCCCCAGGTAGCTGTAACAGCTGGAGTTGAGCTGATCAGGAGCCAGGAGCTTCTTCCAGGTCTTCCACACAGGTGCCAGGTCCCAAGGCTTTACACCATTCTCTGCTGCTTTCCCAGGCCACAGGCAGGGAGCTGGAAGGGAAGTGGAGCAGCTGGAATAGGAACCAGTGCCCATTTGGGATCCTGGAGTATGCAAGGTGAGGATTTAACCCTTGGGCAATTGCGCAGAGCCCACATAATTCTATGATTGGTAATAAAGAATATTTGTTTTAGCTACAAGTAGTGTGCAGTACAGGTTTCAGGACGCTAGGTTTGTGTAACAGTTGTAGTGCAGTAAGTTGACTCTGTTTACTAATGGTGAAAGATGTGTGGGGAGGTTCACCTGCATGACCCCCAGAGGTCCCTCTGCTGACGTCTTGGTAACCACCGAGTGGAGAGCGTCAGAGTGGTGTCCCAGGCAAAGCCAGAGCGATTTGCTGCCTGGGAGGCCTCAGGCTTCTCTCGCTTTTTCTGCCACCTTCTCAGCAAAGCAACCACAGACACTCTGCATGTGTTCTTCTCTTCTTCTCTGCCTTCCTGTATCTTAACTTGCTTCTCACAGAAGCATTTAGGGGAGTAGAAGAGATTTGTTAGTTTTTTTCCTCTCATAACTTCACTTTATGCAATTTTTAAATGATTGAAAGAAAACTTTTTTTTTTTACTTGGGAGGGCACCATGGGAGTGCATGTGTGCGTGAGTGTGCTTCCATTTGCTGCTCCACTCCCCAGATGCCCAGAAGCCTTTGGCATGTTTGAAAGACAGCCATGTGGACTGTTGCTGTATGATGTTGGGGAGATGAAGTCCCGGCCATGGATGATCAGACCTGGCTTGCTGTGTAGTCTACATCTGATCTTTCAAACAGTAGCAGGCCCCAATTCTTCATTTCCCACAGCAAGTCCTGCAAACAGTAGCAGGCCCCAATTCTTCATTTCCCACAGCAAGTCCTGCAGAACACCTGGGCTTTCTGGGATACACGGACAGGTATGTTCTTGGACAGGAAGGTTGGGCAGCTCTGGAGCTTTCAGTTAGAACTTATCCCCTTCTGCCCTGGGCCTAATTATAACATTTCACAAGTGTACCTAGCAGTTTATGCTTTTTGACGTTAGGCCGATAACAACTGCTCTGTAAGGTGATTAGGTCAGGAATTGCTTTCCTTTTTTTTTTTAAAACAATCATTTGAGCCATAGGGGTTATAAAATGTGTCCGAAGTTATGTATGCCGTGGTAGAGCCAGGTTTAGGTCTTCTTCCTCTTGAGCACCCGTCTTGCCATCAAATTAGCATTTTCCACCATGGGTGCCCCTAAATGTTGGTTTCGTAGTGTAGTCTGTCAAGAAGGTTGGTGGGCAAGTATGGGAGGAGTGGGTGGATTTGCATATATGCACACTATCCTGCCCCAAAGTATGTGTCAATGGGGGATTTTGCCATGGGGTTTTGTTTCTGCAGTAACATGAAATTAGTAAGGTGAAGACCCTAACACCTTACTTTTAGGAATCCTGCTTAACTCAGAGACTGGAATGTCCCCAATGGTTTTCTGCAGTGAATTTTGCTTTGCTGTTGAAGGAATCTCTACTTTGTGGAGCAGCTGCTGAGTTCTTTGCCAGGCTGTCGTGGGTTACTTGTCCTGAAAGTATCTTTGGTATTGCTAGGGGAGCCCCGGTGGTTGGAGGGAGCTGTGTTCTTTGCAGCCCCTGTAGCGTAGAGTCCAGGGGCTGCCACTCTGTGAGCAGCAGTTGGTGATACTTCAGAGTGAAGACCAGCCTGGGGAAGGAGTGGGCCAGGGGACTGGCTAGAGGGAATCCCTGTTGGTGTTACCCAGCAGCATTGGTATTTCATATCAAGGTGAATTGGAGCCAGAATGTACAGAAGTTCTTAACCTGCAGGATCAGCTGTGTTAGGGAAGGATCCAGAGACTGCAGCCTGAGTTGACAGCCACAGTGTTTGGCAGACTGAGGATGGAGTTGAGAAATTTGGAGCCAGCTCAGCACAGTGCTGCATCTTTGCATAGCATTTGACGAAGCACATTCCCTGAGTGAGGCCATCTGCATCAGCCCCCTCTGCCTTTTCATTAATATTTAATATACAACCTGACCTGCACTTGTTGCTCTTATTAGCTTAACAACTGCTGGAGCATGGGAGATGAGTGGTGGTTAAGGTGCCAGTGGCAGAGCCTGTCTTTGTCTCATGAATCAGGCCTACTCTCAGCAGATGGAGAACTTCCGGGTAACACTCCTGGGCTGAAATCTCAAACTGAGGCAGTAAATTGAACCTCTTAGAACTGATCATGAGCTGTTTTCTTCTTTCCTTGTTCTGTGCCTGCTTTTCCTCCCTGCCTTCCACTAAAAGCCTACCTGCCTTTCATAGAGGCAAAACTATTGTAGGCATTGAATGTCGATCAAAAGTTCACATACAACAACTTAAAATCCAGAAGACAGAAGCTCAAAAGAGGTTTTTGTTTGCTTTGTGTGGTTAGATGGGGAAAATAAAATTATCCCAGTAGGAGGAACGGCTGCAGAACATGCTATGAAATAGATGGGAAAAATTAATAACCTAAGATGTGATATTTTTCTCAGTCGATGTTCCTTAAGTGTTCCCATAAAGTGTTTGGACAAAATGTAGACTCTGTAAGCTATGTTTTACAAACTATTCCAACTATGCTGATGTTTCTTGGTTCCATAGTGATCTTGTGACTTTTACACTTGATTGAAAGTTGTGTAGCACTAACCTGTTTTGCAACAGGAAGGGAGGAAGCAGCTGGAGGCCAGGGCCGTCTGGTTGGAGGCAGAAGTGAGGTGAATGGGATCTGTTGAGGTACATACCACACAGTCAAGTATTTTTACAACTGGATTCTATTAGGGGACATCAACCATTGAAAAATGGAGATTCTAGGATATTAGTGTCCTGCCCTCCAGTGTATGTGTGTGGTGCCCTTCATGGTGATGGACATGGTGAGAGATTACGGGGGATCCCACACCACCTCAGAGTATCCTCACGCTGTGCACTCGAAACCTGATTATTGTTAGCTCTGGAACTCTTCTGTCCTTACCTAAAGTTGTGAGTAATTTGTTGTCACTTTACCCAAGTTTATTTTGAATAACCCATGGTTACATTGTAGGGCATTATTTCCCTTAATTTCCTTTTAGCTGTTCAAAACAACCTGAAAGATGTTATGGTCTAGCCTAGACAATGACCTCAAGAAACCAAAATAAACCTACAAAATGTAAGAACTGGGTTTGCCTTGCGATATGACATTGTGAGTGATGGATAAGATGGGTGAAAACACAGCAGAGCTCATGAAGGGAGACTTTTATGTTGGTTTTCAAAACAAACAGCCCCTTACTCAGTGTCCTGCCCTCTGACTCTGAAAAAAGTCAAGAAATTATGCCATGAGTTTTGAAACAACCCAGAATTGTGTAAGTCATGAGACAAAAGGCAAATAGCTACTTGAACGTAAAACCCCATCATTTGCAGATGGACAGAGTGAGGAAGTCCTGAAGATGTCGCTTAAATCTAGAGTTCCTCCTCCCTCCTCATCAGCTTCTCATTGCTTGTAGCATTCTGGGACTGGAACCAAGTCTGCCTTTTGGGGTGGAGAAGGGCTCTCTGATGCTGTTGTAGCCAGTTATGTATTGCTGTAACAAAAATTACCAGGACTAGGTACAAGATGGAAAAAAAAAAGATTTATTTGGTTCAGAATTCTGGTGGCAAAAAATTCTAAATGACACTGCTGTGGCCTCTGAGGAGCCCCTGCCAGTGAAACAGCATGGTGCATGGGCTCACTTGGGGATAGTGAGGTGACATTGGCTACAGCAGCAGAAGGACCAGCTAAAGGACCATGGGAAGGGCCAGCCTGGGTCTAAACACATTAATCCCTTCATATGGAGGTCTCGAGGCTGTACCTCTGAAAGATATCTCTGCTTCTCAGTACTACCCACTGGGAGCCGGCTACCAGCGTGTGAACCTTTGGGTGACAAACTGTATCCACACTCCTGCAGATGCTTGTACTTAATCGAGAGAAATTTACATGCACCTTAGTGCATTCTCAGGCCCAGAAATGTGCTGCAAAGCTTGGCCAGGAGAGCGGTCCAACCTGTGCTGCTTTCCATCCTCTGACGAGGCAGTCAGTGTCCTCTGCTGGCCTACATCAGCTTGCTGTCGTGTCCTCTGTGTGCATCTGGGCATATTCCTAACTTACGATTTACCGTGTTCTGCCCTCCGTCCTATGTGCTCTTTCCCTCTCTGTTTGAACTCAAATATAAACAGTCCATTTTCCTCTCTTCCCTAGATATACCTTGCTAGTATTTTTTTTGAAAAAACTTCCCTTATAAATACTAATTTTTAATTAGTATTACCGGCCTTTTAATACTTCCCAATAGGCTAAGTGCTGTTAATATTCCCTTCCTAGAGATGAGAGAATGAAGGTCCAAATTTGGCAAGTCATTTGTCTGAATGAGACTACTTGAGGAAGGAATACATATTGGTGACCCGATTGGGTGCAGAGTCTGGCTGGTTCTAGCACAGCATCTTTAACCGCCACATGTCTAGTGCACACATCAGCTGTGACCCATGTTTTGTCCTCACATCAACAATGGGAATCAGTTTCCCTTTTACCCAGTAACCTCAATCCTGCCTTTTCTTTGTGTCCCAGTTCCAGTTCAAGGTGTTGCCTTTTGTAGTTTGAACATATCCCATCTCAAGTTTTTGTGTTATCAGCCATCTATACATATGTTTCCATAGTGCCTAGCATGTAGTAGGGTCTCAGTTAATGTTTACTGAATGGAAAATGTGTTGATTCAGTTAGACTAAATCAGAGGATCCTAATTTTATGCTATTTAAATGTGAATGATAATGAATTAATTTCTGAAATTGCTAGTGGGTTGAAATAGTTCATGTTAGATGCACTTCAACTAGGCTTTACTTAGGATCTTGGCTAATTTTGGATGAATTTCTCTGTGCTAAAAATGGAGGTAAAGTCCGGCCGGTGTTACAGTGTGGCATTTCAAGCTGCCACTTGCAACATTGGTTTCCTGTATTTGAGCACTGGTTTGAGTTCCAACTGCTGTGCTTCTGATCCAGTAATATACCTGGGGAAGCAGTAGAAGATGGTCCAGACCAAGTTCTTGGGCTGTTGCTGCCATGAAGAAGATAGGGAGTTCTAGGTACCTGGCTTCTACCTGACTCAATCTTGACTCTGGCTGTGCAGCTGTTTGGGGAGTCAGTCAGTGGGTGGGAATTCCCCCCCCCCCCCCCGTCCTCCCAGTCACAGTATTTTTGAAATAAAATTGAAGTTTAAAATGGAGTTAAGGAGCAGCATGGGAGTTAAGACACTGTGCAGGATGTCTGCATCCCACGTTTGAATGCTTGAATGCCAAGTCTTGTCTCTGCTTTCAACCCAGCTTCCTGTTTTTTGGGAATCCTAGGAGACAACAGATAAAGATTCAAAAATTTGGGTTGATCACCCATATGGGAGACCTAGAGTTCTGTTTGGCCTACCCCAGACCCATTTTGCAAGCGTTTTGGTATGTAACCTAGCAGATGGTATCTACCCTCTCTCTCCCCTTGCCATTTTCTAAATGAATGCAATCCCACTCTCCCTTTTTTAAAAAAGGAATGTAAAAAGGAAAAGCTAATCTTTGGTTTGTTTTCTCAATACAGTTGACTGAGTCAGGGTGCTGGGAAGTCCTTCTGCCTTGATGTGGGCCTCTATTCCCAACACATCCTTCTGACAAGGATTGGGTGGGACTGACTGAATTTATTTTGTTATATCCCTGGTTCTTGACATGGCCCTTAGAGCAATCATCAGGTATATATCTTCAGCAGCTGAATCCAAGCTAGAACACAATTTTAGTGGAAGTAGATTTTTTTCTGATCCTGCTATTCTTATAGCTAAATATGACTTTTTTGAGGATGAAAATGATTATCTAAAATGCAGACTGGTATCTGTCTTAATAAATTATTTGATAAAATGAATGATAGACCTTTAGTTTTTTTTAGTTTTTTACTTTCTACTTAATATTGTTTATGTAGTTGAGAGGAATGTCTATGTGGGCCTTTGTTTAGGGTGGAGAGGAAGTTAATGGGACAAATGTGTCTTTTATTTTTCTTCTGTTTCTGCAGAAATGCAACTCCTTGCTGTCAGACTACATTAGCACCCAGGGATAGAACACGGTCATTTGGTGATGCCTTAGAGACCCCGATGTGGGGAAAAGTGATCCAAGGGTGTTTTTTTGAACGGCTTTAATAGTTCTGAGACATTATTTGTTTTATTGCACCAGGGTTGAGAAAATCATTCCAAAGTCTGTTGGCTGACCAGGTACAGCTTAGTCATCCACAGACCCAGAAACATGCTGCAAAGCTTGGCCAGGAGAACTGTCCAACCTGTTCTGTATTCCATCCTCTGACAAGGCACTCCATGTCCTCTGCTGGCCTACATCAGCTGACTGTCATGTCCTTCATGTGCATCTGGACATGCTGTGCACTGTACAGATATCAGCAACTGAGGAAGCCCAGTTCTTATACATGCATTCCAACACTGGACCACAAATCTGGTGATTTTCCTTGTGGCTGGGGCTTGAGTCTAGCGATCTAGTTTGGGAGTCCCTCACGAAACCTCATCTGAGGTGACCTCACACTTGACTCTTATGTGTGCTAGCCAGTACAGGGTCAGGTTCAGTCTGTTACCTGCATCAACCAATGCACATATCAGTGGATGCACCAGTCTGGTCAGGGTGACCCCCAGGCTCGCACCCAGTCCTTGTTTTTGTGCATGCAGCCTCTGCTTTGGCTTAACTCAGGCCAGCCCACATTCCATCTTACTCTCGTGCATACCCATGAGTACTACGGCTTAGCTCAGCCTGACCAGCCCATAGACCCAGTCTTCACATATGCTAACAAGTACTACTGCCTTGTTGAGCCTGGCCTCCACTCAGTTCCAACTCTCACACTCACCCATGGAAGCAACAGCCCAGCCAAGGAGTCCTAGAGGTTCTCCTGCTAGGCATGCTCCCAGCCCTGGGACCTACACATGCTAGCAGATGCTATAACCAAATCTGAGATGACCCTTCCCCAGACCTAGCATTTGACAGCAGGTGCTGCAGCCTGGATCAGCCCAGTCCAGCTCTCACCAGTGGGTGCAGCAGCCTAGTCCAACTCCCAGCCCTCATGTGAACTGTTGGATGTCGTGGTCCAACCCTGCCTGGTCTGCACCCTGTCCTGGCTTTCACTTGTGCCACTGTGTGCTGTGGATTGACCCTGCCCAGCCTGCCCCCAGACTAAACTCATACATATACCAATAGGTGATACTGTCCAGCCTGGTCTGGCTTACTCACAGCTCCAGCTCTTGTGCTCACCAGCAAGAGCTGTGGACTAGGAGGGGAGTTCTCCCAAGTTCCTCTACCAAGCCTACTCCCACTCTCTAGACTTTGCGTGTGCTGGTGGATACTGCTGCTCAGACTGACATGGCCACCCTAGTCCTGGCACTCGTAGGTAGGTATTACGGCCTAGCCAGACTGATCTGCATCCATTCCAGTTCTGACTGGTGGATGCTACGGCCTAGCTCAGCCTGGTCCATCTTCAGACCCAGCCCTCATGTGATCTGGTGGGTGCTGTGGCCTAGCCTGGCCCATCCCACACCCATTTTGGTTCTTATAAGTGCAGGGAATTCTAAAGCCTAACCCAATCTGGCCAGCCCCAAGACCCAGCCTACAAAGAATGTTGATGGGTGCTGCAGCTTTGCCTGACCTGGCCTACCCACAGCCCTGGTTCTCGCACTCACCAGTGAGAGTTGCAACCTATCAGGGAAGTCTCCAAAGTTCCCCTGCCAGGCCTGCTCCCAGCCCCATAGCCCATGCTTGCCGGCAGGTGTAGCAGCTCTGCTTCCTGTGGTCTACCTTCAGTCCCAGACTTTTGATATACTGGCAGGTGCTACAGCCTGGCCCTGCCTGGCCTCCTCACAGCTGCAGCTTCTGTGAGTATCAGATGGGTTCCTGAGTTCTGTGGTCCAACCTGGCTCAGCCTGTCACCATCCCCAGCTCTCTGCGCAAACTGACTGGTGCTGCTTGTGGCCGATGCTCCAAAATTCCCATACAGAATCTGCCTCTAGATCTGGTTGTTATTTTAGTGTGTGCTGTGGTCCAACCTGACGTGGCCACCTCCTGCTGTGATACTAGCGGTGGGGACTGCAGCCTAGCCCAGCCAGGCATAACCCCAGTTCTATGTTTTGTATATGCCAGTGGGTGGCAGGTGATGCTGTTTCGCCCAACCCAGATCTCCCGTGTGGGCAGGTGCCTTGGCTTGACCCAGATATGCCCACCAGTTTTCTCCCTCTAACCCACTCTATCTCAGCTCTCTCACCTACCTGCAAGTACAGTGGCCTGGTCTGTGGAAAACCCCAGAAGTCATTCTTTCTGTCATATATACCCTCCGCTGCCCCTATTTTAGTATGTCCCCAGATCCCTTTGATGCCTTTCTGTGCAATCCTCAGCCTCTCTCTGCACTCTCCTGGCTGGGTTAGCATGTCCCAGCCTAGTGCTCCATGCCTTCCTCACATACCACAGATCTCATTGGTTTGAATCATTCTAAGCAGTACTTTTAGTTATTCATTGTGATTCTTTTGCTACATTCCCTTTAAATGTTTTAAGATAGAGTTGCTAACTGTACAGAATTCTCTCATTTTTCAACCCCAAACAGCAAATAATGCATTGTGTGTAGCCAGCACATTTTAAAAGATCAACACCTTCCTAAAAAGGATATTCATAACTTCCAAAGGCAGCTGCAAGGGTTTTGTCTTTGGAAATTTAGAAAGACTAACTTGTATGCTTATTTCATGATTACAATATTGTTCATGTTTCCAAAAAGGACTTGGGTTCGAACTGAAGCGTTAGAATTAAGAAATGTAATACAAGGAAGTTTTTTTCACCGTGACGAAAGTCATTAGTTCCTGAGTGGGATCCCTTTGGTGGTTAAGGGAGCCTTTCCATCCTATCTGACATTCTCCCTGGAACCCAAAGAATTTGCCATGGGTGTCCCTCATCTCTTGCAGTGTCCCCTTCAAACAGGCGTGATCTTATGGGATGCACAGTCAGTTGCCCTTGACCTGTCTTGGCCATGTTTTGGTTAGTGGTACTCACAAGGATTTGCATTTTAAGCAAAATCTAAAAGCCCCAGTTCCTTGTGGGCACCACTGGCAGATACACAAGTGGTGGAGTGCCAGTAGCCACTGATGTGCAGGGAAGGGCAGGGCAGGGCTGTCACTGCTTGCTTTGCAGGCAGTGGTGTTTTCAGAGGTGAAAGTGCTACTTACATCACTAGTGCCAACGTTAGAGTGGAAACTCGGCCCTACTGGATTAAGTAAGTGTAGGTTGTGTGGTGGGTCTGTGTTGGTGGAGAGGCCTGGTTTTAGGGTGGACACAGTGTCGAGGTTATTTAACGAAAACAGCATTACTGAAACATCTGTTGGGGTTCTTCCGGAGATATGAAATAGTTTTGGGCTTTGAAAGTGCTAAGGGGGAGCCACAATCTGTGGTGGGGGTCCTCTCCTCTTTACTGCTTAGAAGGAAGGTGTGTGAGTGAGGCCGTTGCATGATGTTTTAGAGGCCATTTGTGGTGTGCTTGCCTGTTGGGATCCTTAATGTCTGTGGGAAGCTTGGTGAAAGACCTGGCTTGCACTCTTGTCACAGTGGGAGAATTTTATGTTGGCATTACCCTGGGCCCAGACTGTTGGGTCAGCTGACACATTGTGGATATGACTTGTCACTGCGTTAGCCTTCCCAGTTAGAATAATAGACAATAGACAAGCTGGACCACAAGCTGGTCCTATAGAAATCCTACATTGTGAGGAGTGTGCAGTTCGTAGTGTTACACTCCACTGCAGCTTGCTGCCCTGATTTGTAATTTGGATTATCTTTTTTGGTACCAAAAATGTCAAACTATGGAAACTTAGGCTTTGTGCTTGGATTGTATTTACTAAGAGTTAACAGTTCTTAGTGAGTAAACCATCTATCAAAATTCCAATGCAGTAAACGTGTTAAGGATAAAAAGTAATGCTAGACACTATATGCTATGAGTGAAATATTGTGGTAGAGATTTTAATGAGTCAAAATTTGTAGTTTTTCATTGACTTTTGTAAACAGTTTGGTCTCACACCTTGGGAATACTTTAATATGAGCAGGATTAGTGGGCTTATCACTTTATCAGACCTTAGTCCTTTAAAGCTCTATAATATTTTTAAATTGATCAGAGTGTCGATATTCATTTTATGCCCAATTTGCGTTCTTCATGAGAGGAGAATAGACTGTAAAGTGTTCTTTGCTTTTGGTTCCATTTTGTTTGCCTTATTCTGGTAGCCAAATAGATAAGGTAGTTAATTGCATGGTAATGCTCTGTGTTCATAGAACCATTGCAGATTAGAAAAATGGTATGGCCTATAAAATCAACAAAGATTTTCATTAGGAAGCTGGAGAATCACTTTAACAACAAATGAGTTTCTCCTTAATATTCTATGGTGGGGCTCCGTGTGTTGGAGACAGCCATTAGGCATGAGTGGCAAAAAGAGTCTGTATTCTGGGCAGTTAATTAAATTGAAGTTTCAAAAAGGATAGGCCCCTCTGGGTTCCCAGATGGGCAAGCTTGGGAATTGTGGCTGCTTTTGTGGACTTGAGCAGTTGTGGACTTTGGCAGTACCTGGTCTGTATGCCTCCCTGGGGGGAGGAGACTTGAGTGGGTTAAAGGGCCACTGGGGATGCCTCTGTGCTGCACTGAAACTAAATTAATCTCAAGAGAAACAAGTTCAACTTTGAAATCCTTCCTAGCCTGAAGATCTGTTAAAAAAAAAAAAGATCCAAGATATTTAAAATTCTAGCTAACTGAAATTTGGTCTTTGGATATCCTCCACTGGGACCTTATTAGCCAGAGTTGATGATACTCATTTGAGTGTTGGCCTTACTGGTTTGTGTGTCAGTGTTAGGTCTGAGCGTATTAAGTGTGAGGTAGGGTTTTTTTTTCTTTAAAAATTTTTTTAAAGATTTATTTTATTTTTGTTTGAAAGATTTTACAGAGAGAGGAGAGACAGAGAAGGTATTCCCATCTGTTGGTTGACTCCCCAAATGGCTGCAACGGCTGGAATGTGACCCATCAGAAGCTAGGTCATGCATGCAGGTGCAGGAGCCCAAGGCTGCGGGCCATCGCCCACTACTTTCCTATGCACAGTAGTGAGCTGGGTGGGAAGTGGGGTGGGCTATCGTCCACCACTTTCCTAGGGTGTGCTGGTGGGGTACTGGTGCCGCAGGAGGGAGGGTTACCTGCTGTGCCTCCATGCCAGCCCCGGGAGATTTTTTTTAAGGCAGTTCCATATTGCCAACCTAACACCAAACCATAGAAGGAAAGTGGGTAAAAAGTAAAGTAGGTAAGATGATTGGCTTGTGATCTGGACAGGAAGGTAGGTTGTTTCTATCTAAAGGGCTTAGATCCAACCTCTTTATGTTTTGAGGTCTGCCCTGTAGGGGACTTCATTTCTGATTGTAGGTAGAACACAGGGCATTGACTAGTTATAGGAGGAGCCTTCTGTTTCCATATTCTAAAAATAGAAGGGTTTGCCCTTCCTTTTACTGAACTGGCTTCCTTTGATACCGTGCTTTCCTATGGGATGTAGTTAAATTTTATGGTAGTGGGGAGGCACTGCTTCTTTTCAATCACTGTTTCTGAGAAACAGAAATCATGCTAGAGTTTAAAACCATGAAGGACATTTTCTGTTTTATCTCTGTAGGTTCCTTTCCGCCTTTAGTCCTGTATGTGAGAAGTTAGGGGCTTAAATTTTGCTGTGATATATTCAGGCTTTTGGCTAAACAAGATCAGGCAAACGACGAGTGTCCCCCGGTTTTCTCTGTTGCAAAACTTCCCCTCCCAGTGGTGCCTGGCTAGTGATGCCTCTACCTTCTTTCTTTGCCTCTTAACACCATGTTATCTTCTTACCAGACTTCTTGTTCCATAGTGTGTTCTGGGACAGGAGTGAGGGGCCCCATCTTGGGGACCCTCTTAGTATTTATTCTCCATAATGCCATTGAACATGGGTGACTAGTGTCATCAGAAGAGATGAGCGAGTGCACCATTCCAGTAATCACTACTGTGGCTATAATCTCATGTCAGTTACCTGGCATGTCTCCTCCTGGCACAAGCTCAGGAACACACATGTGTTCTCACACAGGACCTCCCAAAAAGATTCAGGCTAAACAGTCAAATGTCTTCATCTAAAGTAAACTCTTTGTAAATTAATGGATTATAGCTCAGTTGGGAGGACATGGAGGTATGCTGGAGGAAAGCTGTTAAACAGGAAGTTAGTAATGAATGACTTAAGTTGTAGCCATTCGTGATTACTTAAAAATTCCTATTTATATATTGCTTTACTTAGTATAGCAAAGTGTAGTGTTCATTGCTCTAGTTTTGTGTGAGGTACTGCACCAAGCACTTCCATGCATAATATGTCCCTCACAGTCCTGTAAAAACAGACTTTGTACGACTGAAGTGACCTAGCAGTCCAGCAGCAAGTCCCTCTGAGGAGCTGGCCAAATACAGAGCTGCTCATGGCACCTTTTCTGATTCTCATGTTTGTCTTTGGTTCTGTTTTACATGAGATCACAATCTCCTCCTTTTTGTTGTTGTTCTGTGCAGGCTGCCTTAACTTAGTCCTGTTTGCCTTCCTTTGGGATAATTCGAGTCAGATAAACTGGAGCTGAATGTATATCTGTGGTGGTTTGAGAATCTGTGGCTCAGGATTAGATTGGAGTGACCTTGCATGTTCTAGATACTTGTTTTGTATTTCTTCTAGGACTAAAGCCTCATGTGGTTCCACTTTTCGTAAATGAACACCCATAAGTTTGTCATCTGCATTTTAATGTCTCTGAATTCCATTTTCTGTAACATAAAACAAGGGTGTTAGACGGTATGACCTTGGCAGTGCTTTCCAGTTTTCTAAAGCTGTGGGTTCCTGTTCATTGCCCCAGGTCACTGGAGAAGTGCAGAGACCACCCTTGAACAGGGGAAGGGCAGAGATGCTCTTTGGGGCATTTAAGGCAAGAAGGAGAGGGCCTGGGCAGCACGTCCCACTTTACAGGAGGTTAAGGCTACGTGTCCAGACGAGCATTTCACAGCAGATCTTGTGTTATACACCCATATAAGTTGACTTCTGTGCTCTGTGTTGCTGTCACTTAAAAAAAAAAATGGAATCATTGACTAGAGGTCACATGCCTTCCTTCTGCTTGTAAGCCAAATGGTAAATTTGTTGTTTTACTAGCAGCTC
This sequence comes from Ochotona princeps, assembly GCF_030435755.1. NCBI lineage: Eukaryota > Metazoa > Chordata > Mammalia > Lagomorpha > Ochotonidae > Ochotona > Ochotona princeps. The sequence goes on from NC_080843.1 coordinate 51,793,133, forward strand.
TGGTGGGAACTCAGTATTGAATGGAGATTTTCTTACTTTCTCTCTTCAGCCTGTTTTCACTTGTGGAAGTGCAGGAAGAGATGGCATGAAAGAGAGGAAGCAGGAACAGGGAATCAGTGACCTTGCAGGAGCCTGTGCAACAATCACATGCATCGAGAAACGTCACAGAAATTAGATAAAATGCTTTGGGAAAAATCTAGTTTGTCTATCATTTTGAAAGAATTTCTAGAATTTCTAGAACAACAAGTTCATTTAGTCACATGTTCCAGTCCCTTTTTGTTGCTTCTGGCATCTGTTGACCCCACCCTCGGATGGGCAGCTGGGGGTGGGGTGGGGTGGTCTCTGGAGACCTTCCCTGTTCCTTGTGGGTTGTCACAGCCTCCTTACACATGCTTTCCCGGGACCATGTTCACATCCGAAATTCACACTTCAGCTGCTAGGGTTTCCTGCCACAAAGAGGAACTCACTGGAATATAAGCAAGTCATGGCGTATACATTTATCACCTGTTGAGGCAGGACATGAGTTTGTAAACTGTTAAATAGAGTTAGTTCTGCTCCCTTGAGGCACACACTTGTAGCCTCAATGCTGAGTACATTCTTTTGGCTTGTCTTTTTTTTTTTTTTGCCAAATGGTGAAGCCCAGGAGATGATGGTTTTTCAGCCAGCAGCAGCGTTGTGGGCAGAATCACCAAAATCTTGCTTTGGGCTCTCACTGGACAAGTAAATTTGAGATCCTCAATCTCTCCAGAAGTGGGGTCAGTAATACCTGCCTCATGTGGCTATTCTGAGAACAAACTAGAAAATGCATGAGACGCCAGGGTTGCTGACATAATTTTGGTTACATGCAAAATCCAAGGTAATCTTGGAAGTACCAAGCAGGAAGAAAAGTAGAATGCAGCAGCAATGGAAAGACCCTGGCTGAAAGTGGTGCCATTCTCAGTGGCTGAGGGACAGACTCGGGGTATCTGAGTGGGCAGCACAGGTCCAGAGGCAGAACTAGGGAGAGTGGATAGGGTCCCGAATGCCAGCATGAAGAAGAGATGTGAGCAGGAAGAAGGCTGAGCTCAGTTGTCAGTGTGAAGGGCAGAGAGCTGCAGACAGGCAGGACCGACAGAGGCAGGACCGGGGCCTTTTTTTTAAACCCAGTCACATGGCGATGGTAAAAGTGCCATAGAGAGTTTTCTAGATTCTATTCAGGGCTACTTCGTTGCTCATTCCACATTGATTGGGGCCTTCAGCCTTCAGGCTCCTAGAAGTTTACAATTACAGACTCTCTCTCTAGGCCACACTCATTTTGCCGTACGAAAAAATTGTGCGTGTTGAGTAATACATTTGTACACATGAATTTTGAAAGAATGAGACAAAAATTCAAAGTAAGTGGAATTACAAAGATGGGCTTCTTTATTTCTGTTGTGCATGTTAGCAGCCGTTTGGTTTCTGTGTTAGTCAGTGAGGCTCAGAGCATGTGCAGCGGGACCATGTAAGCTGTTTCCAGGGGCTTCTAGGGGGCTGGCCTCGGCTCACAGCTTCTCCTTTCCATAAAGGCAGTTAGGCTGATGAACCCCCCAGTAGGGCCCCCCCCCCCCCGTGCCTGTGACAGCCTTTCCAGACCCTGCGAGCCCCAGTGGTGGTGTGATTCAGCAGCAGCCCCTCAGGGATACTTGCGGCTTTTAGGGACCCTGGCCGCGAACGAACGCATTAACAGATCTGCTGTGGTATTTGAGTGTAATTCAGAGGCTCACTAGCCTGTGGAGAAGTTGAATAGTCTCCCCACCTAAAAGACACAACTTGTCACTTTTGTCCATAACTAGTGTGTGTAAGGTTCAAGTCAGAACAGGGTAACATGTGACTAAAAAGAAATGAGAGGAATGTTTAATATAGAGGTACATTCCTAGGTGTTATTGCAATATATGTTACAATAATAACATCAGCTAGTACTGATTGAGGTAGCCATCTCACGTGTATTACCTCCATTAATCTTTGCAACAGCCCTGGAAGGGTAGGAGCTGCAAACCCATTCAGCAGATAGGAGAACGCTAACTTAGAAGTTGTGCTGCAAGTAGCAGCAGACAGACAGGCTGCCTGGGCTCACCATGAAAGGGATTATCAAGACCTGCTTTGGGGAATGGGCTGAGGGGGAGGGGCAACAGTTCTGGAGGGAAAAGCTTGATGTTCCTAAATCATCACAGGTATGCTGTTACCTGTCCTGTTAAATGGATTTGCTCTTCCCAGGTAGATCATTTCTGGAAGGCAGGTTTTGTATGTAATTGCTTCTATTTTTTTTTTAAGATTCATCTCTTTATTTGAAAGGGCAGAGATCTTACATGTGTTAGTTCACCCCCTCTCCTTCCTCCACACTGCTGCCCCACCCCCCTCCGCCTCCCCAGAAGGCTGCCATGGCCTGGGCTACACCAGCCTGAAACCAAGAACTGCATCCAGGTTTCCTATGGGAAGGCAGGACGTAAGCATTTGGGATGTGTCCTGCTGCCTTCCTGTGCCCATTAGCAGGGAGTTGACTTGGAAGCAGAGTGATGCTCCAGTACATGCTGCCGACATCAGGCAGCAGCTTAATCCACCAGGCCCCTCTAATTACTCCTTAGATCCTTTGCTGCTTTTGGCACAGAATAGGTCTGTCTTTAAGACATCACATCTTCTCTGGAACGATTTTTGGATGTCAATCAGCCAGCAGGTTAAATACAAACTTAGCCCCTGACCCTTTAAGGAGCTCAGAATCCAGTGTGTAGAGTGCATAGGGGAATAGAACATCCAAGAGTTACAAACAGGCAGCAGAAGAGGTTGAGCAAGCAGGGACATGGTGGCAGCCCCTAGTCTCCACAATGTATTCGAGGCTATCTCCCTGAGTCTGGCTTCCCAAGAAGGCAGTGTTGAACTACTGGGGGAGCCTGGGCACGTATGTGGTAGCCATGTGTGGATGCAGAGAAATACAGTTGGTGGAGAGGAGGAAGGCTGACCTGGCTTCTTCATGCAGAATTTGGGTACGGGGTTAACACTGCACCTGCCTGTGTCCTGCCACCGAGCCAGTTCCTCAGGTTCAAGAGCATACAGTTGGATGGCACTGTTGCTGGTCCCAAGAGTGAGCTGCCCTTCCACCCAGCCCTCACTGTGGCCAGCAGAGAAGTGCAGACACAACATCATTAATAGCAACACATTTTTACAAGATTTACCTCTCCAGACTCCGCCCCTTAGAAATCATAGCTTCTTCAATGTCTTACCAGCTATGTGAAAAACAGGAATTTATGTAATGAGCCTTGCACAGTGAACCTTTTCCTGTTCGGAAAAAAATTTTTTTAATTGTTGGCATAGTTAGGAGACAACTCTATTACTCAGAGTGACCTGAAATGTCCTCTTAGAAAAATATGTAGTATGATGTTTTGATAAGTGAGGCATTGCTGGGGCTTTTTTGTTTGTTTTAAAGTACATAGTGAAATTAGCATATGTCCTATCTTAGTTGACACTTCTCAGACTTTTTATAGATTTCATTACTGTGTCTTCTGCAGTCTTATTAAAACTTTTCCCCCAGCCTTGTGTCCCCGTACTTGCCAGTGATCTGATGGGGTCGTTTTTGCAAGTTGCAGAGCTACACCCCCTAGGCCCCAAGTCCTTGGAGTCAGCCAGGAAGCCACTATCTGGGCAGATCTGTCTACCCCTTTATCATTAACTAAATGTGACAGGGAAAGGAGTCGAGCTTCCTCTCCTCCAGAGATTTCCTCAGAGCTTATCTGTATGTCTATTGTGTTCCAAGAACAAAACTGTCATGATGGAATATTGTGCAAATGCCCAGCCTTCCAGCCTGCAGAAGTTGTCAGAGGAGGCAGGGTCGGAGTTTTGGCAGCATTCCAGCACTACACCATGGACAGGCCCATTTCTTTTTAAGGAGGAACCGAAAACTCAGTTGCTGGTCGAGGTGGGCATGGCAGCTAAGAGTGTGGGAGCTTGCATGTATAAGTGTGTAAGAGAACATTCTCATAGGGTTTTGAGACTGTTAATTGGAGTGGAATAGGGCATGACAGAAATAGAGTGCTGACCTCTCTAGGGGATTGTATGGAATTGAAGCCCCCAAGTTCTCCTTGCAGTTGTCAAGATGGGGTAGAAATCAGAGGCGGGCCACAAGGCCAATCTTGGAAGCTGTCACTGCTGTTTGCTCACACCTGCTCAGCATCCAGCCAGGAAGCGACTGCTTGCCCCTAGTTCTCACTGTGCCTTGGCAGGAGGGCTTGTCACGGAGCTGCTGTGTTGGAATCCTTGGGTGGAATGTAGTAAGAGGGTCAAAAGGCACTCGGGCAGCTAGGCTTCTCAGCTCCAGCTCTCAGGCCCGCTTTCTGACTTTTGTACTTCCTTCCAGAAAGTAAGGTCTCCCCTTTCCTGTTTTCTGTTTACTACCTCCTTTTAATGTGCAGTGGCTTAACCTCACATGGGTGCTGGAACAGGGCCCTGTCCTTCTGTGCTGATGCTGCTGTGGCAAAGTGGTTGACACTCGGGCATTTGTGTCCCATGGTGGTGACTTGAGGATGTGGACACTGTGGCTGTGTCCCTGGCTGACTGCAGATCCAGCCAGAGCCTTCTGTGGTGGTGATGGTGGTGGTGGTGGAACACAGGGATGCAGGTGCTAGGTATGCTAAGCCTGGCATTCAGTTGGCAGAGGAGACCAAGGGCTCCCTGGGGCAGTGTACACAGTCTTGCTCCCAGGAGTCTGGGTAACCCGATTCCTCTTCTTGGGTTTGATTCAGCCCCTGGGGAGGGAGGCTGCAGAGTGAACAATAGGGACCATGTCCACACCTGTACAGGAATGGAAAGTAGTTCATCCACCTTCTTGCAAGGAGCTTAGGGTGTTGCACGGGCTCTCCCGGATAGTGGAAGGTGAGGGCCTCTGGTCTGTATCCACCCTCAGAAAAAGTTTGCACTGAGGCTTAAGACCGCCTCTCACCCCATTCGCCTTAGATTTGCAATTGTAAGTTTGCACAAAGCACTTCAGAAGTTTGTTAAAACTGAAATTAAAATTTCATTTTCTATAAAAAAATTTGAAATACTTGCATATGAAAGCTTTAGAAAGTTTATTGGAAATGCATATTATGAGGGCATTATAAATTGTAAGAAAGTTTTTATAGTAAAATAAAATTGTTTTTATTCCATTTAAAAGATACTCTCATGTGTCATGCCTGCTGAATGGAAGCAGGGAAACAGGATTTAGCATGGCATATTTTGTGCCCACAAACTTGGAATCTGAGAGTTCCTCCCTGGCAGCTGCTTGTTGGATGGCACCACTGAGCGTGTTGGTCTGTCTCAACCCAGACAGCAACCCTGTATGTTTTTTTTTTACTTGTTACACAGTGGAGGAAGCTTAAGACACACATGGGTGAAGCAGCGTCCTGAGGTCACGAAGGTAGCAGGTGCTCAGATCAAAGTGCTGCACTTCTTCACTGGAAGCGCACTTGTGGCAGGATTAGTCACCAAGTGCTATCCTCAGCTGAAAGGCTGGGACATTTACGTTCTTAACCGCTTCTTGTTAGTGGGCACAGACTGCCCGCTTGGACCTCTGGTGATGTGGAGAGTGGAAGGAGGGCGATGGGGACACTTCTTGGGTTTAAATGTTTTTGCTTCAGGGAGGTCAACTTTCATATGAGGTGAAACAGTGGCTGTTATCTGCATGTTGATTTTTCTGTGCCTAGTGGGCTTGGAGGGTATGAAGAAGTTGAGGTCGCACTGGTGTGTTGGCTTTCCGTTTTGATCTGGGAATGTGCTGCTGCTACTTTCTCATAACCACGTGAGCCCAGTAATATAAACCTTCTCACATTATGTAAATGGCATGTGTTCAGTCTAAGGAGAATTGACAGAAGAATGGAAAAGGCTATTGATAACACTTTATTCAGAGTACTACAGATTTGCATTGTAACTAAACAAAAATATTAGTGGTTTTGAAACTACTCCCTGTAATTTCCTCATAAAATATGGCTGCATAAAAGAGCCACTTACAGCAAAGCCTGGTTTGTCCTCTCATTAAATTAAGATATGGATATTATTTTTCAAGATACCATGCTGTTCCTCCTTTGGCAGTTTAAAAGCTTTTGTAGAGAGCTCCGAACTGTTGTCACTGTTGAAGTGGAAATCCATACCTTAAACAATGAAAACTACGCATGTCTAATGTGAAACATGTGTTGTTAAGAGAAGTTTTCCCAGTGTCGAAGTGTTAAGAGTTCTGACACCCTGTTTTGTTTTGCAGAATTCAATTCGTCATAATCTATCCCTACACAGCAAGTTCATTCGTGTGCAGAATGAAGGCACTGGAAAAAGTTCTTGGTGGATGCTCAATCCAGAGGGTGGCAAGAGTGGAAAATCCCCCAGGAGGAGAGCTGCATCCATGGACAACAACAGTAAATTTGCCAAGAGCCGAGGCCGAGCTGCCAAGAAAAAAGCGTCTCTCCAGTCTGGGCAGGAAGGTGCTGGGGACAGCCCTGGATCTCAGTTCTCCAAATGGCCTGCAAGCCCCGGCTCTCACAGCAATGATGACTTTGATAACTGGAGTACATTTCGCCCTCGAACTAGCTCAAATGCTAGTACCATCAGCGGGAGGCTGTCCCCCATTATGACCGAGCAGGATGATCTTGGAGATGGTGATGTGCATTCTATGGTGTACCCACCGTCGGCTGCCAAGATGGCATCTACCCTGCCCAGTCTGTCTGAGATAAGCAACCCCGAAAACATGGAAAACCTTTTGGATAATCTTAATCTTCTCTCATCACCAACATCATTAACTGTTTCTACTCAGTCGTCACCTGGCAGCATGATGCAGCAGACGCCATGCTACTCGTTTGCACCTCAAAACACGAGTCTGAATTCACCCAGCCCAAACTACCAAAAATACACATATGGCCAACCCAGCATGAGCCCGTTGCCCCAGATGCCTATGCAAACCCTCCAGGACAACAAGTCAAGTTATGGAGGCTTGAATCAGTACAACTGTGCACCTGGACTCTTGAAGGAGTTACTTACTTCTGATTCTCCTCCCCATAATGACATTATGTCACCAGTTGATCCTGGGGTGGCTCAGTCCAGCAGCCGGGTCCTGGGCCAGAATGTGATGATGGGCCCTAATTCGGTCATGCCAGCCTATGGCAACCAGGCATCTCATAACAAAATGATGAATCCCAGCTCCCATTCCCACCCTGGACACACTCAGCAATCGTCTGCAGTTAATGGGCGTGCTCTACCACACGCGGTGAACACCATGCCTCACACCTCTGGTCTGAACCGCTTGACCCAAGTGAAGACACCTCTACAAGTGCCTCTGCCCCACCCCATGCAGATGAACGCCCTGGGCAGCTACTCGTCAGTGAGCAGCTGCAATGGCTATGGCAGGATGGGCGTTCTCCACCAGGAGAAGCTCCCCAGTGACTTGGATGGCATGTTCATCGAGCGCTTGGACTGTGACATGGAGTCCATCATTCGGAATGACCTCATGGATGGAGATACGTTGGATTTTAACTTTGACAACGTGTTGCCCAACCAAAGCTTCCCACACAGTGTCAAGACGACAACACACAGCTGGGTGTCAGGCTAGGCATGAGCAGGTAAGTCCATCCCACCCTTAAAATGGCCTTTTTTTGAAAAACAGCACTTAAGAGCGCAGTCACTTGGCACGTGTCTTCCTGGTTAGTTCCTGTTTGATGTCAACTGACTGCCCCTTTCAGGGAGGTGTCTTGTCATCACTCTCCACCCTCACATACAGCTCATCAATTTTTCTTTTGAGTTTAAACATAAGGAAGCTTCCTGAAAGCCCTTTCAACATTCCCTTCTGACAGTTCGATAGCTGCATCTTTTTAGGAGCTGTTCAATAAATTGAATACATTTGATACAAATGAAATGCTGGGAGTTTTTGTTGAAGTGAAATTCCACTGAATGATTTTAAAGCTGTTTGAGAAAGCTCCAGTTTATCCCCCGCCCTTGCCCCACCCTTTTCTAAGGATGTCTGTCACTCTAATACATTAAGTTGAATTGATTTTAATTCGGCTATATTTTCACTGTGTGTATGTTTTTTCCCTAGGCTACACTTAAAAGTACTTCAAATTATCTGACAGCAGGAACTGAGAGAAGCAGTCCAAAGATGTCCTTCACCCTTCCTTTTAGTTTTCTTGATTTGGTTAAAAAAAAAAAAAAAAAAAAATCCTTCTTTTTTTCCTTTCGTCAGACTTGGCAGCGAAGACACTTTTCCTGTACAGGATGTTTGCCCAATGTTTGCAGGTTATGTGCTGCTGTAGATAAGGACTGTGCCATTGGAAATTTCATTACAATGAAGTGCCAAACTCACTACACCATATAATTAAAGAGAAGACTTTCATATCCCAGTGTGCTTTCAAGTTTTGTATATAAGCAGTAGACACAGAATTGTATTTGTATGTGTGTGTGTGTTTTTTTTTTTTAATATCCATTTGGTCCAAGGAAAGTTTATACTCTTTTTTGTAATACTGTGATGGTCTCATGTCCTGATAAGTTAAACTTTGGTTTGTACTACCTGTGTTCCGCCGAACTGACGAATCACAAAGAACCTAGATCTCTCTTCTGCACCTCCACTGAACAGCTTTGGACCTGGTCATGAAGCCGCAGGATTCACATGAGAACCAAGTAGCCTGTTTTTCAATCTGCTGAATAATGGACTTGTCAATTTTTTTTTTGGTGGGGGGGGGGGAGATTAAATGCCAGCTTTGTACAGGTCTTTTTCTATTTTGTTTGTTTATTTTGTTATTTGAAAATTTGTACAAACATTTGAATGGTTCTAATTTCTTGAAAAATGACTTTTGATGTTATCGTTGGGACTTGAGATCATTTTTGGAATAGATACTGAATTGTAATGTTTTCTTAAAACTAGAGTCTACTTTGTTACATTGTCTGCTTGTAAATTTGTGGAATCAGGTATTTGGGGTAACACTTATCGTTTTCATTTTGTATTTCTAACTGGATTAGTACTAATTTTATACGTGTTTTAACTGGTTTGTACACTTTGGGATGCTATTTGGTGATGTTTCAGACTGACCTTAAATCATTGTAATTAGTACTTGCATACTCAACATTTCTGATCCTACCTGGGCAGGAAAGTGATGTATAGTTTATGGACACTTGGCGTTTCGTATATATGAGAACTTAATATGTTTTTATCTATGTATTTTAAAGGAATTTCACATGCTTCTATGACTACTCTGTGAATCATGTGCACCACGTAGTGTTGAGTCTTTGGATAGATGCCTGTGTCTTGCATTGCTACTGTCATTCCTGGGAGGCCTCATAATGTTTCTAGATCAGAATGGGAGACGTGGATTTGAAACAACGCTCCCTCGTCAGGTTAGGGAGCATGATCAGCTGAATACTGTGGAGTTGAGCTGCAGTGCGCTTTCTCCCTTGTAATTCTCGGCTCTTTTGGAGTAGATGGAGGTTGGTTTTTTCTTCCAACCATATCTTGAGGAATCATGTCCATACTAACTTTTCATCCTTCTCTGCCTCTTGTCCAGCAGAGGACTTAGCATGCTACGGAAATTTCAGTTGAAGAGGGGCAGTCATAAAATGGAACTTGAGTGCTTTTGTCGGCTGCTTTTGTATTAGTAAATGCAGATGGCTACTAAGTGGAATTCAGCTTGTTTAAACATGGAGGCGCTTCATTTAGAAATCAACAAACCATCTGTAAGCTTACATGTTTGAATATGTTTGAAAAGGCTTAGCTTCTGTTAAGAATTAGAGACTTTTCTCCAGCCGTTAGCAACCTAAATGGTAATTCTGATCATGATGTTTTAATACTTCGCAGTTAACTGACAGACCAGGTTAATTGGCTTTGCATCCCATTCAATCCATCAATAGTTTCAAGTCATGTGGAATACCCGATGTGATCACAATACAAGGAACAGGTGCAGAGCAGTTGTCCCTGCCTTCTTGGGAAGCCTCTGGTCTCCATGTACTTAGCCCAGCCCACACATTTTTGTCTTGTGTGTTAATTGTATCTCTGGCCTGCATGTCTTACAAGGGAACAAGTGTTCCCGATAGATTCCCAGCAGTAGGCCAGCTCTTGTAAGCTTCCCTCTGTAACTTTTACTGTTTAGAAAACTTGTTAAATAGCTACCGCTTTAAATCGACTGGTTTTAGAAACCTTAATTCCTCCTAGTAGTGCCATGCGTGCATGTGTGTGTGTAGTAGAACTTGCAGGTGCCCAAGTACTCATGTTCTCACCACTGTTCCCCTTTTGCTCCGTCTTATTGCATTACCATCATTACCAGCCTCCAAGCCCCCAATCCCCTGCTTGCTCATGGAAGAGGCAGTAGCTAAAGTCACTGGCAAATGAAGTCTGCTTTATACAGGGACTTTTTAGAAAGACGCTTCTTCCTCCTGAGTGAACACCCTCCAAAGCCCCAGTTTTTCTTGGTGTTGAGATCCTAATGGGAATCCTGGTCGCTCCCTGGGGTACAGTCAAGTCCAGGGAAAGGCTGTTGTGAAAGCGAGCATTATGTGGCCTCTGCTAGCTCTTTGTAAGAATACTGACTTTCTGGAGTAATTAGTATACTAGGTATTGTATATGATTGCTTTGTGGAACGTGCAAATGGTATTACCTATGCAGCCTTGTTTGATTTATTCCCTCTGGTTTGTACTGTTATTAAAAGTATATTGTATTATAGAGCTATTCAGATATTTTAAATATAAAGATGTATTGTTTCCGTAATATAGATGTATGGAATATATTTAGGTAGTAGATACATTACTTGGAAAGTTCTGTTTTGACAAACTGACAGTCTAAACTGATTGGCAAGCATATCCCAGTGGATAGTCAATCCATGGAACATCCCGAGAAGAGGATGATGACACTGAAATTGGAAGCAGTTTTCCAAAAGTATGCAATTTGAGCTTGTTCAACTGGATGTACGTTACCAACATCCTTCCCTCCCTTTAGCCCCCCTCACCCCCAGAAGCTTGAAATTCTTATGTTCAGTTCTTTAAAAGATCTTAATTTATACCTGATTTTGAAATGAGAAGGGTTTTTTTTTCTTGTGGCTTTAATTTGCAAGTAGTAATTTGGTGGTTCATGCAAAGTTAGCAGCCTGGCATGACAGTTGGCCCCCTCAGGTGAGGCGCAGCCTGGCCCCGGGAGTCCCGTGAGGATGAAGTCATGCCCGCTCGCATTTCACTGCCTGAGTGCGGTCACAGTGCAGATTCCATGTTCCTGTTCCCAATACTCTTGAGAAGTGCCTGACGATGCTGATGTACTTACAGACACAAGAACAATCTTTGCTACAATTGTATAAAGCCATAAATGTACATAAATTATGTTTCAGTGTTTTGGTGTCTTTCTTTTCTAGTTGTACAGAAGCTCTTGTTTTAGGGATTTTTGTCGTTGTAGAGTTACCAAGTTACTTGAGTTAAACCATATCAGCCTCAGTGTCATGGTTGGTTCAAATCTGATATTTTCTTTCGTGGAGAAAAGGAACAGCTCCTGGGGGACCTAACCATAGCCACCCCAAAATGCAGAACAAATACACTGTCTGGCAACAAGCAATCCTGGGCTAATTAGTCTTTGGAATGTCTGAAGCGACATCCGGCTAGTTATTATTGAGCTTATTAAGTCTCATGTCAGAACAGACTGTGTAAAGGTAAAAAACACCTGGAGGGCAAGTTAGCAAGTGTCCTGGCGAGAAGGTCCCAACGTGGCACCGGGAAGAGGTGAAGGAGGCAGTGGCTTTGCCAGGGCACAGACATTGCAGTAATCGCTGCATGCCTTGCCGAAGGCGGAAGAACAGCTCTGTACGTGGGTGCAGAATGGAGGTTTGTGTTTGTACCCCAGAAAATACCTGTGAGCTAGCGTTAGACTAACACGGTTAAAATGCATTTCAAAAATTTCATTGAATTTCTTAACTTCTAACACTACCAGGCAGGTGGATGAATGAGTAAGAGAAGCAAGAAATACGATTATTCTGATGTTTTATGTTTGGATGCCAATTTGCAGGGTTCTTTTCCCCTGCCTCCCCACCCTCTTCCCTCAGTGGCACCATTTCATTTAAGGATGCAGTGGTCAGAAACCTGGTTTGTGGAGTAGATAAACTCCTTGACCTTGTGGTCTGTGCACAGGTTAAGTTTGACAACTGCTGAGCTAGTCCAGATGCTGAAAAGCATGGGGATCGTTCTGCCAAGAGTCAAACCAGCTGACTTCTCCCTGCCCTCTTTAATTTCTGTTTCTTTCTTTTTTTTTTTTTTTTTTTTTTACCTGGAAAGGCAGAGAGAAACAGTTGGAAAGAGTTCTTCTGTTCATTGGTTCATTTTCCCCAATGACCATGACAGCCAAGGCTGGGCCAGGCTGAGGCTGGGGCTCAATCTAGGGCTTTCACACATGAGTGACAGGGAGGGGACCACACACGCTCCCCTGGTGGGCTCCTTTCATACTCCTGGGTGCCATAACAAAACCATGTCTCCAGTGTCATTTGTCAAGATCACTTCCAAGTTCCATATCAGTTGACAGCATGAAGGATTCCCTGCACTCCCAGTAGGAGCTTGTGCTTCATGTCTTAGGGGGATCGTCTGCAGACCCTTGCTGTGACCAGAAATTATGGTGGAATCAGGATGTGTACCTAGGATTATTTCTTGACTTGTGAGCCAACTACACTGAAGGACTTGGGCCCTGTGTCTCCATGTTTAGGAATGACCTATAACATTGATAGTGCTAGTTAAACTTATGGTGGTTACTGTGGTTGGCCTGTGGAGGACTGTCCCAAGTGATGAGCATATTGGCAGGTCTGTGAAGTGGATGTTGTCCCATGCTGGACCTTCTGTCATCTGATCATGTTTGTTACTGGGCCGTGAGTCTGCAGAGGCAGTGGCCTCAAAAGAGGTTGAGCCCCAGGTAGATTTCTTTCCTATGCTTCATTACTTCGTGTAAAAATTGTTCTAGTGATAGCAGATGGACTCGAGCATTTTCAAGCTTACTTGAGTTTCTGTAGAAAGGAAAGAGAGGTAGGTAGTAATGGGTAGTAATGAATAGAAGGATAAGTCAAAAACTTGATGAAGAGAGTATGTTTTGGTGCAAGAAAGTTTTAAAAGAAAATCACAGCTTGTTCTTAATATGTTTTTCATGCATTTTTGAAGCCTATTTATGTGCAATTTCAAGATTTTTACACCAGAATCAACTTTGAACTTCATTTTCCACAAACTTTTTGAAGTACCCTCATGTATCAGGAAGCCAGATGTAAGCAGCTGAAGTAAGAGTGTAGGCCTTGGGGTTCAAATGGAGGGAGCTACAGTGTCCTGGGTCACTGAGAAGTTAAAAGAAACTTTGAAGCCAAGCTGGAGAGAGGCTTCTGCATGTGCTGGCGAAGGTTGAAGCGCCACTGGCGTGTTGTAGGAAGGGCAGAGAGGAGATGGGACCCCAGCTTGCATTAAGGCTGACTTCCCTTAGCTTGATGGATTTCAGGACACTGCCCTTGTCTCTCACTCAGTATTCTCCAAAGCTAAAGGAAATTGCTTGTCATTAATGCTTGCCATCGTTCATATCTCCCAAAAAGGAGAGTCCTGTTCATACCAGAAGCCACTGTGCAGTTACATCCTTAGAGCCTTTGGAATGGCTTGTTTCTTATGTTTTGCTTTACGGCTCCAGTGTCCAAAAAGCCAAAACACTCATTAACAGTCAAGGCTGGACCAGGCCAAGGTCAGTCTGGGTCTCCATCATTGATGTCAGGCATTCAGCTACTTGAGGCTTTAACTGTTGCCTCCCAGGGGACACATGGACAGGAAGCTAGAATAAAAAGTCAAGCCAGTACTCAGACCCAGACTTTCCAATACAGATCCCATGTAGGGCCTTAACGACTGCACCGCACGGCCTGCATGGCCGTGGGCCCCTTTTAAGCCAGGTGTTTCTCCTTTGGATTGGGCTAGAAGGGAGGTCTGTTTGAACTTTCGCGTGGTTCCAGTAGCAGCCAGCAAGGCTCAGTTCCAGGTCTATGCTGGTGTTGAGGACACTGGGAGTTGTTTACAGAGCATTAAGCTGCTGTGTTGCTTGGGCAGCGATTTCACCACAGATAGGTAAGTGGAGGATCCCTTCTGCTTGCCCCGGGGGTTTGACGTGAGGCTTAGAGGGTGAGGTAATGTCTGCGGATGGCTGCTTGTGGCAAGGAGAGTGATGGTAAAGAAGTTCTTGGGATGGGTTTCTTTGGTGGGCTTGCATCGCCATGCAAGGCAAGGGGGAGAGAGCTGCTGGATTCGTTTCTCATTTTCTCTGCCTGCCCATTTTATCATCCATCTTTTTTTAAAGATTTAAAAATTTTTATTGAAAAGTCAGAGAGGAGGAGAGATGGAGATGAAGATCTTTGTTGATCCATCCCCCAAAAGACTGCAACGGCTGGAACTGAGCCGATCTGAAGCCAGGAGCCTGGAAGCCTCTTCCGGGTCTCCCATGCAGTTGCAGGGTCCCCAGGCTGTGGACCGTCCTCGACTGCTTTCCCAGACCACAAGCAGAGAGCTGGATGGGAATCAGGGCTGCAAGGATTAGAACCAGCACCTATATGGGATCACGGCGCATACAAGGTGAGGACTTTATCCGCTAGGCTATCGCGCTGGACCCTACTGTCCATCTCTGAAGCAAGTGCGCATGTGTAGACGGTTCAGCAGACCTAGGATCCAGCAGGGTCAGGAGGCTGCTTTTCTTTTTTTGTTACTTGAGAAATACTGTCAGTAATTCATTGTGAACCTGTTAGATGTCTCATACAAATTAGTCGTGATACCAGTTTCCCCCAAAGTTGCCCACGTAAACTTAGCTGTACTAAGGTTACTTACTTAGTACAGCTAAGTTACTTAGTAATTAGGGACGCTTTGCCTTAACTTGACTTCATGCTGGGCTCTACAGGGGGTCCTTTCTGCTCTGTCCATCAGTAAGGGAGGGAGTGGGGTGTTGGTAGTCTCCCACTTCCCAAACATGATGGTTGAACTTGTAGTAATTTGTGAGCTGATGGGGAAATACCTCTATTACTAATAACTAGATAAATTTAACTGCTGAATCTGTTACATTTTAGTGCTAAGTAATTCCTCAAAACCCCCAACACTTCCTGACCTCTGTGCTGCATTTACTTATCTGCTATTGAGGGTATTCAGGCTTGTTCTCCCCGTGTGGTGGGGGCACTGTAGAAAGGTAGCCACAGCTTGTCCAATGCCATGCCCAAGCTGCAGAATTACAGTTTCCGGAGTCTGAGCAAAGGGGAGAAGTGATTTCACCCAAGTTTTACGTGTGTTCAGTTGACTGCCAAGTCTGTTGGGGAAATTGTGGATTAAGAAGCAAGGTCACATGTCAACTGGCTGAATTGCCACTCTGTGTTGGGGACAGATGAGGCTGGCAAACATGAGCAAGAGCATTCTACAAACACTGGACCCTGAATTAACAGTGTGGGGTTCTGGGTATTTTCTTATTTGGAAGTTGGTTATGACACATCTTGTAGACTAGTGAAGTTGCAATGAACATATACGTGGGTGGATATATTATTTCTGCACAAAGCAGCTGCTAAGCATTTTCTGGCACACTGCTCACATGAGTGAAATGTGCAATGAAAGGGTTGGAGAGTGATGTGGGAGAGGAATAAAGATGGAGTAGGATAGGAATAAAGGGAAAGGAGAATAGGAGGTTGAGGGAAGGGGCAGGAGGTGCTCAGGCAGTGGTGACAAAAGCAGTGAGGTGTAGGGCTGTAGAGTGGGAGAGGCCAGGAGAGGATAAGATCTCAAGATTGTATGCCAAGTGCAAATTAGACTAGAGCCAGCTTAAAGAACTACAGGCCTGGAGTGGAGACGGAGTCTCACCGGAGCCTTGAATTTGGTGAAGAATCCAGGAAGCAATTCCTGGTAGCTGTCTACAGCCAGGAGAGCTACACCCAGTCTGTCTGAACTGTGTAAGCGTCAACATATCTATGGGCTTCCAAAATGAGCATGGAAGGAAAGTTCTGGAGCTGGAAAAGGAATGCTAAAGATGACAGTTCCACTTTTGAGGCTCATTGTCAGGTGGGAACAATTATACCAGCTGACTGAAGTTACTGTGGGAATTAAATGACCCGAGTTAACCCTTGTCACAGAAAAAGCTTCCCCTACCCCCTCCCTCCCACCAAAAGAAAGGATGACCAAATATTCTGATTTGCTTAAGCAATTGATTGTCCAATCCTAATTGTTCCTCTTTACACTCTCCAAGTGCTGAGATTTGGAAGATTAATACATTCACCCTCTCAACAAGGGAAGGGTTCATCCCTTACTGTGGATGCTTAGGAGCCTCTGGTAGGGAGACAAGTGGTGGGTGTGGTGGGGAGAGTAGGAGAAGTGACTGGAAGAAGCTGTTGTGGACTAGATGAGGGTTTTTCTGAGGGATTATTTGCTGCAGTCTAAGTAGCTTAGACGTATAATGTATGCCATATGCTGCGCACTCCAAATTCAAATGTGGAGATTGTAACCCCCAAGGTGATGGATTTGGAGGTGAGGCCTTTGGGAGGTGATTGGGAAATGGGAGGAGTGCCCAGGTAGAGACCAAGAAGAGCCTTTTCTGTGGACAGATGGTGAGAAGTTATCGTCTGTGAACCAAGGAGTTGATTTTCACCAGACACAGATCTGCCTGCCTTCGCTTTGGGCTTGCCAGTCTCCAGAGCTGTGATGGATTTCTGTTCTTGGTAAGTCACCCAGCCTGTGTGATCCTCACCAGCCTGCCTTTGCATTTTCATCTTCTCCACCCCTGACACATCAGTCACACTCAGCTGCTCCCTTTCGTGCATCCAGCCAGGGCACGTGTTGTTCATCTGGAATGCCCTTCACCTCTCTTCCTCCCTCAGTCAAGGTTCAGCTTTGAAGGGTAGCCTTCTCCTACCCTCAAGCCCTCCCCAGTCTCCTATAGCTGAGAGAGCAAGATGAGTTCAGGACTCCTTTGCCCAATACGCAGGTGTGACTGGCTAACGAACAATGCTTCTCAATAAATCTCTCAAGAGGGACCTGTAGCTATCCCAATGAGCATTTCAGAGTCTGAAGAAACCACCTTTGGGTCCTTACCAGGCACCTAGTGAGCCTAAAGCAATTGGTCAGTGCACTTAGTTGTTGGACACAGCCAGAGACATTCCTCTTTGGCAAATCCATCTACATCTGCCAACATTCCAGTGAATTGCAGGCTGACCAAGAAGCCCCAAGTATTCTGACAAGTCTGGAGCTGCTATTCCCTTTCTCCAAGAAAAGTACAGAAGCAAGGGAGGAGCGAATGGCCAATGTGAGATGTCTGGAAGGGCTAAGTGGACAGAGAGCATTGACAGTGAAGTCCTCCCCCTCTGTACGGCTTTTCTGAGGGCCCGGGATAGAGCCAGCATTTGGCCTAGCTCCAAAAGCTGCCATTGAGAAGACTGGCATGCCGGCACATGTGCTTGGCCCCTGAAGGGTTGCATGTCATAGAGGCAGGTTGTGTGAATCCTGAAACAGTTACATGTTGAGTTGAAAATAAAAAGGCTGCTGATCATCCTCGCTTGGAGAACTGGTTTATCCTTTCCTCCCTTCGCTTCAGAAGGACAGAAACACTGCCCCCTCAGAGGTTTTGTTTTAGTTTTTTTTGTTCTTCCCAACCAAATGGGGTTGGGTAAAATATGGGACCTCAACTGACTTTTTAAAAATATTTTTAACTATTAAAATATGTTTTGAATATCTTAAAGGTGCCTAGTTCTTCTGCTCTAGACACATTTTTTCCGAAGTAGAGCAAATTTCAAAAGAGCAAATTCAAATGGCTAATAGACATATGAAAAAATGCTCAGATTCCCTAGCTATTAGGGAGATACAAATGATGAGAACATTGATGTTCCACCTAACTCCAGTGAAATTGGCCTAAAATCAGTACTCTACTAACAATACCTGCTGGTGTGGATGTGGAAAGAAATGTACCCTCCTTCACTGTTGGTGGGAGTGTAGGTTAGTACAAGTACTTTGGAAGTCAGTATGGAGAGTGCTAAAAGAACTGAAAATTGACCTGCTGTAGGTCCAAGCTATCCCACTCCTGGGAATATATCCAAAGGAAATGAAGCCTGCCTATGAGAAAGGGATCTGTAGTCCTATATTCACAGCAGCACAAAAGCAATTCATTGTTAAGGCAAACAGAAAGGAGATGCTTTGGACGCCAGGCAATGTGATTTTGAAATAATTGTGAAGTTATGATCAAACACACCCTGAATAGGAAATTTCATTTATTCCTTAAAAAATTTTTTTTTTGTTTATTGCAAAGACAGAGAAATGCAGAGACACAGAGAAATTATTCACCTGCTTGGTTCAGTTTCCAAATGCCAGCATCAGCCAGGCCTGGGCCAGGGCAAAGCTAGGAGCTTTGAATCCCATAAGGGTCTCATGAGGGTGCAAGGGACCCAACTATGTGAATCTGCCTTGTAGGGTATGCATTAGTAAGATTCTGGAACTGAAAGTAGAATTGGGACTTGAATCCAGGCATCCTGATAGATGGGATGCAGGCCTTTTAGGAGTCATTTAACTGCTCCTCACTTTACTCTTGTAAACACATTGTCTGGGATCTCGAAAGTTCTTAGAGCCTTACTTGTATTGCAAATCAACATTTAAGTTGCCAGTTCCCTTGTAATTCTTTTTTTTTCTGTGTCTCAAATAATTAATATTCCATTAAAAGCATGGATATAATTTTCAAAACCCTGGATAGGGCTGGTTGGAAGCATTTAACAGCTGTAAGGAGTCTCATGTAGCTATCATGTGCCTTTTTTGGGAAACAACAATCTGAACAATTGTCCTTGCCTTTTGTAAGAAGATCACATGATGAGGAAAAAAAATGGATGAGTAGCAATAACTGTTGTCAGTTGGTTACTGGCAGGAGCAGGGAAAGGAGGAAGACATAAGACAAATACTTTCTTGGACCCCTTAGCGGCACCAATCTGCAAACCCTCCTGGAGTAAATCATTTCCTTTGTCATTTCTGGGTGACTATAAAAAGGCTTCGGAATGTTTCCAGGCCTGGCCATTCTCTTGTGTAAGACTTTTGGAGTCTGTTACCTTCTTCACTCAAAGGGTTGGTTCAAAAACCCAGCCGTTTTCTCCCTGCTCTGCCTGAGTCTTGGGGAAACTGATAGGAAGCAAATGACTAAAATTTAGTGTCTGCTATGCACACTCATGCCCCCTTGGGGACAAGCATTTCTTAATGTATTTGACAGCACAAAGAATTCTGAATCCACTCTGGGTCCCAAAGATGCAGTGTTGAATGCCACTGGGGAAATGAGCACCACCGCCAATGTCCCGTCCAGGGAAGAGGCTGAAGGCATGCCTGCTCAGTTGGGCAGTGGGGAGGATCCTGGCACCTTGTAGATTGCAGAGGATGAGGCCCCAGTGCAAGACGTTTGGAAGCAGCGAGCTGGGCATGGACCCATGTAAGGGAGGTGCTGGAATGGAGTGTTTCTCTGCCCGATGAGCTGATGTTTTTTTCCAGGGCAGTTCTGAAGCCTCAGTGAAGGAAAAACTATAATTACAAAAAGTGGATGGATTGTTAGGATGGGCCTTGATTCAAAGGGTTTTTGTGATTTTAATAGCACTCTGCATTTGTAATACCTTCAATCAGAGGATACCAGGCACCCTCACCTGCAAGCCAGTATAGACTGTGTTCTTGGGTGGGGCCTGCAGTTCCTAGGGACTCTGAAGGGACCTGCAGCTGTGAGGGGATTTCAGAAGTGACACGGGGCATTTCACAGGGTGCGAGTTGCTAACTGTGGGCAGTGGAGTGGCAGCACTTGAGGGGATTTGCAAAAATACAAATTGCAAGGCTTCCTTCCCTAGATAGAGAGATTCAGAATCTTAGGTTGATTGTGTGTGTGTGGAGAGGGAGGGGATGGCGGTGGGGGGGTGGAGAGACAGAAAGAGAGAGAGGGAGGGAGGGTGAAAAGAGAGATGTTTTAACACTTGTTAATAGTCAGAAACACTGAGTTGTGAGCTGCCTCCCTGATCCATGGGAATGCCCAGAGCTTGCTGCTATTCATCCACAGTCAAGTGGACCCACAGAGCACTTACAGTGTAGCTGGCCCTTAGCAGGTGCCAGGGATACACCAAACTGTGACCAGGGTAAAACATGTGTCCGTCCTCATGGGGTTTGTTGTCTTCTGCTTTTCTTTAGACCTGTAGTGCAATAAAGCATTTCATTTATTCATTTATTTTTAAAGATTATTTAAAAGGCAGAATTACAGCAACAGGGGGTGTTGGGAGAGACAGATTATCTTCTATCCTCCAGTTCATTTCCTGACTGGCTACAATGGCCAGGGTTGGGACAAGTCCAAGCCAGGAACCAGGATCTTCTTCCAGGTCCCCCACATGTGTGCAAGACCCAAGCAGTTGGGCCATCCTCTGTTGGCCTCCCAGTTTCATCAGTAGAGAGCTGGGCTAGAAGTGGAACAGTGTGGACCACATGTGATGTTGGCACTGTGGTCAGTGGCCTTACCTACTACGCCTCAACTCCAGCCCGAAGCATTTTATTTATTTACTTTTAAAATTTATTTATCTGAAAGGCAGAATAACAGAGGGGGCAAGATAGAATAATAAATAACCTTCCATGTGCTGGTTCATTCCCAAAAGCCTACAATAGTTAGGTTGAAGCCAGAAGCCAGAAATTCCAACTAGTTCCCTTTCTGGGTTCTGGTGACTCAAGCACTTGGGCCACCCTCCACTGCTTCTCAGGTGCATTAGCAGGGAGCTGAATTGCAAATGGGGCATAAGAACAGCAGTCTTGTAAGACGTGGATGTGAACTGTCTCAAGCTACCCCACAATGCCCACTCTAGAATACGGCTTAGCAGAAAAGATGTGATAGTGTATTCTTTTAAAAATAGAATATGTAGATCAAATAAACACCAGGTAGCACCTGGCCCTGCAGCTCCAGATCCTTCCTCAGAGCCTTTTTCCTGCCTTACCTGTCATGACTGGAGAGACAGGCCACCTGCTCTTTGGGTGCTCACAAAGGCAGGCCTTGTGAGTTCCTGGTCTAGTCTGCTGTCTCTCCAGCACAGGGGTCAGTCCCCAAGTAACACCGTGGCATGGCACAAAAGGAGTTGGAGCCACAACAGACCTGGAGACACAGCAAAACACGGCCCATTTCCTCTCAGGAGAGTGAGTGCCTGGATGTGTCCAGGGCATGCAGGTCCCAGGAAAAGAGCCAGGCAGTCTGAGAAGGGCCTGCTTTCTGTGGGAAAGGAGAGGAGAAGCTCTTCTTCCTGCAGGATGGTTGAGGGGCACAGTACTGGGCACAGCCATTGGCCACATGATGGACATCCCAGATGGATAGAGCTCTGCTCTGTTGGATCAGAGCTCCGGAGCTGGTTGCTCCAGCCTAGATAGAGACCACTTTCCCAAATCAGAGGAGGAAGGAGCAGTCGCCACCCCGGTTGGAGGCATGTTGAGCAAGGCCAACTACAGCTCATGGGAAACAAGCAAGGGCTTCAGCAGGGTGGTGTCCTCCCTCAGAGCTCTGCTCCCTCCCAGGGGACTGTGTTCTGCACCACTTGACGTTGCTGCCCTGTGGCTGCCTGGATTCTTTTCTGTTATTTGTAAACTGTCCCTTAAAGTGGGCTGTACATCTATCTTGAGCACATTCTGACCTCGTCCAGTGACTCAAGGTCATCCTTAGAAACCTGTAACTGGGGAGGGCTGGCGGCCACAGATACTCTCGGGGTTGTCAAGGTGGACCCATGGCCAGACTCTGTCCTTCCTCTCTGCTCTCTTCCCCACCTCACTCATTCGTTTTTTTTTTTTTAAATTTATTTATTTTTATTGGAAAGGTGGATATACAGATAGGAGGAGAGACAGAGAGGAAGATCTTCCATCCGATGGTTCACTCCCCAAGCAGCTGCAACAGCTGGAGCTGAGTCAATCTGAAGCCAGGAGCCTGGAGCCTCCTCCAGGTCTCCCATGCGGGTGCAGGGTCCCAAGGCTTTGGGTCATCCTCTACTGCTTTCCCAGGTCACAAGCAGGAGGCTGAATGGGAAGCGGGGCCACCGGGATTAAAACCAGCAACCATATGGGATCCCGGTGTGTTCAAGGTGAGGACTTTATCCACTATGCTGTTGCGCCGGGCCCCCGCCTCACTCATTCTTTTTAATGAAACTTTTTAAGCATTAACAAAAGTGAGTATTCCTTGCGTACTCATCACTCAGGTGAAGGAATTATCAACTGAAGGCTAAGCTTGCTTCATAGATACTCACCCTTCACCCTCAATTATTATTAAGAAAATCCTTCATAACATTTCACCGTATAGTATTAGATGCTTAATATAATAGTAGATACATATCATTTCATTACATAGTAGTAGATACTTTAGTATAGTAGGAGATTATTGATAGGTATAAGAGATAATAGTTCTTTTTCATTTCAAAATATTTTCATTGTCATAGAAATCACATACAGCCAGATCCTCAGAACTCAGGCTCTAAGTATAACATTTAATATAACATAGGAGTCATTTTGACAAGTGCATATCAAGTTACAAATATTTTTGTCATCTCATTGCTTTGTGTCTCTTCTCAGTAGCAGCCACTAATCTGAAGTCTATTCATACCACTTATTATTCTAGAAAAGAACGTAAGTGGGATCCTATATCATTCTATGTGCTTTAGGCTCCTGATTTCTTTCACTCGGGGTATTTTTAACTTGAGATTCACCCATGTTGCTTTGATCAGCCTTTTGAAACTCCATCCTGGTTCCCTGTGTACTTGACAGAGACCTAAGCACCTGAGCCATCTTCTGCTGCCTTCCCGGGTGCATTAGCTGGAAAGTGATTGGAAGAGGAGTAGCCAGGGCCTGAACCTGCACTCCGATGCTTCTGAGGCCTGACCATAGTAGTTCGATCAAGGGTCAGTTTTCTTCAAGAGTTCTTCAGTTTCCGTGGATAGCCAGGATGGAGAGAATGGGATGTTCAGTTGGCACTCCCTGTGTGTTACCAGCAATCAGTAACGATCACTGTAACCACCACCATTTCGTTAGGATTAGAAACAGTCAGACTGTAGCTGTGCCATTTCTTCTGCATGTCTTAGCTGCACGCTTCAAGGGAGAGATTTCCCTGTAACAGCTGATTGGATCCCCTGTAGACTGTATCTTAAAGAACTAAGAATGCCAGTGTTCTTAGAGTTATGAGTCTGCATACCACTTGCTCAAGCTGCACTTGCTACTACTGAAATTGGCAGCAGCAGCAGCAGCAGCAGCAGGTTCTTACCTAAGCGCTCAGCTCTTTCACTCCTCTGGTTAACTGAGGAGGGGATTTTTATTCATAGATCCTTCTGGCCTGTGCTATGAGATGATAGATTAAAAAATTAGTTTATGTTGTTGAAACGCAGAGTTATAGAGAGAAATAGATTGAGAGAAAGGGAGAGATCTTTCATCTGCTGGTTCACTTCTTAAATAGTCCCAATAACCAGAGTGGTTGAAGCCAGGAGTCTGGAATTCTATCTGGGTGGCAGGTACGCAAGCACTGGCATCATCTTTCACTGCTTTCCCAGGCCATTAGCAGGGAGCTGGACCAGAAGTGGAGCAGCCCGGACATTAATTGGCACTCATACGGGATACCAGGCATTGGATATGGTGGCTTAACCACCTGTATCACAGTGCTGGCCTTAGAGTATAGATTTATCTGATGATCTCTGATATACTGTAAATGCTTTTTCTGCCTTGATGATAGATGGAAGATTTTCCTTGTCCTTAAATTTTCAGGTTTGAGAAGAACTCTGCTGCTAAATGCCTTTCCCTGTATAAACTGATATGAACCCAGAACAGTCATGTAATATGATGCTGACTATTCCCATTAAGGTTGAAAGAGAAGAGCATAGCTACAGTGTGAGTAATCCCAAATCTGGCTGCTTCCCGAGTCAGTCCAGAAGTTTAAACATAGTAGTTATTCCTTGCAAAGACTCCATTTTCTTCTTGGGAAAATGGGTGGGGGGGATGGTACCATGGGGGCAGGACTTGGTGCCAACGGGGTACTCATCACTGTAGACCTGCTGGGGATAGTGTGTGCACATGGTGGGGACTGGAACAGCTTCCATAGAAATACAAGGTATTTTAAAAACTTCATGGATAGACACAATTAAACCATAAATTTACTTTAGCACACGTTATTTTTTTGAAATCCAAGTCTAAAAGGGTCTCCAAAAAGGTCGTGGAAATAGGTATTACAGAAAAACTACGGATGGATTTCAGAATTTTATTTTATTTTTTTGGCAGTATATCTTTCCATTGACATTTTGCACAGATGTCCTGAAGTCCCCTCCTGGAAGAGAATGGCATCCCAGGGACTACCCACTTTCTGGTGAGAGCCCTCATTGTACCTTCTTCACGGTTCAGTGTCTTGTAAGAGGAAATGATCTAAGTGGCTCGATGTTGGAAGGAAAGTATTAAACAGAATACTTAAAATGAATGTGTGCATGAGAAAAGAAAGTGTTAAGATTTGAAGGGTCAGTAAGTTCCTTCAGGTTGCACGCAGCCCCCTATTCAGGGTCGGATACTGTTCAGCTGGTGTGGGGTACATTCTCTTCCTCGCTGGCGTGAGAAGGAGTCTTGCTTGCCTGTTGGGCAGCTTGTGCTACCTCCTTCTGCTTCCCTGCCACAAAAATGTCCTCCACAAGCCCAGTAGTTTCCATCCCTTTGCACATTTGATTCATCCATAAACAGTCTCTTTTTTTCCTCAAAACGTCACTGAGCATTGCTGCTGGCTTTCTTGACAATACAAATTATTATTTTTAAAGATTTTATTTTGCGCATTTGAAACGCAGATTGAGAGAGTGAGAGAGATCTTCCATCCACTGTTTTGCCACCCATGTCCGCTCAGGATTTTGAGCTACAGAGTGGACACAGACCTGCGTCCTCAGGGCCAGGCGGGCTTCCCAGCTGGCTGACCGTGTGCAGGCCCCTTCCTTAGGACCAGGTAGAGGAACCAAGGGGTGCCCCAACCCCATCCTCAGGCCTGGGCAAATGTTCTAGCTGGTGTCATAGTTGCAATGACTGAGACAGATCAGGCTGAAGCTAGGAGCTGGGTGGCAGGGGCCCAAGCCCTTGGGTCACCCTCTGCTCCTCCCAGGTACATTAGCAGGCAGCTAGATCAGAAACAGAGCAGTTGGAAATTGAACTGGTATTCCTGTATGGATTGCTGCTGCAGCACCACATGGGCCTCAAGACCCAGAGCAATCCCCGTGGTTTTCCTGGGGGTCCTGTTTTATACGGGGTGACTTACATCCCAGTTTTCCTTGGCAGCCCCACTGTGTGCTGTTGTCCAGCTGCAGTTGTTGATAGCCTACTCTGTCCCTTTCCTGAACATAGTGGGGGACCTGCCACTTGGGGACCCTGACTACCACCACTAGTCCTCTACTTGCCTCGGGCATGAGAAGGATGGCAGTGAACTTCAGGGAAGAAAATGGTCACAGTCAGCTAGCTGAGCAATGTGCGGGCTCCACATGGGTGAAAGGATCGGAGTGTCTAGGGGTTCTCCTTCTTTGACATAGTCAAAGACATGGGGAATGCTACCTATTCTTTTCCAGCCCCTCTTTTTAATGCTTATATGTTTATCCAAAAGATAGATTAAGAGAGACAGAAGGAAAGATAGAAATCTTCTGTCCATTGGTTCATTCCCCCAATGGTTCCAACAGCCTATGCTCATTCAGGCAGAAGTCAGGAGACAGATACTCCACCTGACTCTCCCACCTGGGTGACAGTGTTCCTAGTGCTTGGGTCATCTTCCACTGTTCCCCATTCTCCTCCAGGCACATTAGCAGGGAGCTGGATTGAAAGTGAGCAGCTGATACTTGAGCTGGTACTCTCAGATAGGATGCTGGCCTTGCAAGTAGTGGCTTGAACTTCTGCATCGTAGTGCTGACCCCTGGACTCGTTGCTGCTGATAACCAGGGAGCATTGCCAACAATGATGTAACCCATTTCAGCCATTTTAGCCAGAAAACAGCAGCAGCCAACAAGTCCCATCCACATGTACCTGAGCTGCAGCTCACCAGGATAAGGCCAGACATTCCAATTCATATATTAATATGCTCTAATTAACAGTTTATAACTCCAGCCCCTTTAGGCCACAAGAAAACCTTTCTGAGTCTGTGATGGCCACAGCTACTATTCACTTCAGACAGGCGTTGGTGCTGTAGCAGTTTACAGAAGTAAAGACACCGAGTTCATGGGTCCAGTGCCGTGGCCTTGTGGCTAAAGTCCTCGTCTTGAACATGCCAGGATCCCATATGGGCGCTGGTTATAATCCCGGTGACTCCATTCCCATCCAGCTCCCTGCTTGTGGCCTGGGCAAGCAGTGGAGGACAGCCTAAAGCCTTGGGTTCCTGCACCTGCGTGGGAGACCTGGAGGAGGTTCCTGGCTCCTGGCTTCAGATCGGTCCAGCTCCGGCCGTTGCAGTCACGTGGGGAGTGAATCATCTGACAGAAGATCTTCCTCTCTGTCTCTTCTCCTCTCTGTATATCTGACTTTGTAATAAAAATAGATAAATCTTAAAAAAAAAAAGACACAGAGTCCAGTTAGTGGAGCAGGAGGGAAAATTAGCTTTACTTGGCAAACAAAAATGATCTAAGTGTTCCAAATGGGATTATCCTGCTTAAGCAGGGCGATGAGCCGCAGCTGTGATGACCAAGTATTTTACACAATAGTGACACAACTCAAATAAGGAAAGGCAGGTAGTGGGGTTATTATGTATGTTCAGCTTGGGCACCTCTCTAGGTTTTCTATAAGCACTTTTCATGAATTACTCTGGTGGTTATTCATGCATATATTGACAATCTAAGAGTTGGAACTGTTGCTATAGCACAGTGGCTTAAGCTACTAATACTGCCTGTGATGCTGGCATTCCATTTGGGGACTGGTTTGAGTACTCACTTCTCTGCTACCAATCCAGCTTCCTGCTAATGTACCTGGGAAAATAGTGGAAGATGGCCCAAGTTCTTGGAGCCCTGAAGCCACATGGGAAACTCATGGAAATCCATGCTCCTGGCTTCAAGGGGGAGAAAATAATGAGATTATAGTGCAGAGTTCTGCCGAGTTCAAGGCCGACATCAACAATAATCTTCTGTACTTTCTGATGGATGCAGTGGAAAGGGCTTATTTCCTCCATGGGATTCAGGCTGGAAATGTGAAAGCGAAGCTCATGGTAAGAAAATATCAGATGAACCTCAAACAGGAATCCTTCAAAACCCTGGACCGGTAGCCTTCTGATGCATCAACACTCTGAAAGATAGGGGAACACAGGAACGGTCCTGGATTAGAGGAGACTAGGGAACATGGGATTAAATCTTGGATTGTATGTGGAAACAGGAGAAAGGAAAAGGGACATCAGTGGACAATCTGGTGAGTTCCAAATAAAGCAGTGATGTTGGTAACAGTATCATACCCACATGACTCTTGTTTTGATCATGTGAATTGTTAATGCTGGGGAGGCTGGTTGAAGGGCTTACATAAACTCTACTACACTGACCACTCCCTGTGTGTTTACCATGATCTCAAAAGGTTAGAAAAGCAAGGATAAAAACAACAGGTGAATTTACAGAGAGAAGGAGAGACAGAAAGATCTTCCATCTGATGGTTCACTCCCCAAATGGCACCTATGGCCAGAACTGAGCCAATCCAAAGGCAGGAGCCAGAGGCTTCTGACAGATCCCTCCTGTGAGTGCAGGGTCCCAAGGCTTTGAGCCATCCTTGACTGCCACAAGCAGGGAGCTGGATGGTAAATGGGGTAGCCAGGACATGATTGGCACCCACATGGGATTTGGTACTTGCAAGGGGAGGATTAGCCAATTGAGCCACAGGATCATTCTAACTGTGAAGAGTTGTTAAATTGTATTGGTTAGAGACTAAATGTGTATATGTTTAGTACAGGTGCAATATTTTCCCCTCTGAATATATTTGATCTGTGGTTAGTGGAATATACAGATGCAGGGCCCATGGACTCTGCTCACAACTTCTCCCAATGCTTAGAGGTTGCAGCCTCAGCAGGGGAAGAGCCAGAGAACAGTGTGTACCAAGAGGCAGGCGAAGACCCTTGTCCCAGAGGAGCAGTTATCCTGTGGACACCGGAGTGGCCTGGGCAGCAGGTCTAGCCTTGTTTCTTTGTTTGGCCTGGGCTGCTGTCTGTGCTAGGCCTTGCGGGAGGTCGCTTGTTGTGCCAAGGAACCACACGCCTTCTTAGTGAGCAAATAATCTCCCGGCTAGACTTATGCACTTTTTTTGGGGGGGGGTTCATTATTTTATATATAAAAAAAAGACTGGAGCTGGGACTTATGCACTTTCTGAAGAGTAGTTTGTTGGTCCTGTAGGGCTCTCTGATGGTCAGGAAAGTTTCTATGGGGATGCCTTGAGCATCTGCAGCACAGCACCCATGAGATGATGTGCTGCTGGGGCCCTTGCCTCTCCCTCCCAGGGTACCTGCTGCCTCTGGAACCACCTCCCTGCCCCTGTTCTCTCAGAGTCCGGCGGGCAGGCAGGCAGGCAGGGATGGTCTGAAGGAATGCACTGGGTTCTTAGGTCATGGCTAGACAGCCCCCCTGGGGCCTGTGTGCTGTGCACGGCTCCTGGGCTGTGTCGGGAGATTGAGGGAGTTGTGACTCATCATAACAAGTGACTGTGACCTTTCTTCAAAAAGAACCAAGGAGAGAGGCAAAGTGCAGGCAGTCACATGCCTCCTTGGCTGTGATGGAACCAACCAGGCCATGAGGTCCTTAGTCTGTGCTCTCTGGGAGGAGTGCATAGCTCTGTCTGTGTTTGAACAGTGATGGCAGCAGAGAAGTTTAGCCACCGTGAGGCCCTTCAAGGATGCCAAGGCTTTTGACCTAGGGTTAGTCCCCTGGGTTCTTGAGCCTTGGACTTCAGAGGGGAAGACTTCAAGGGCAGCCAAAGAAGTCCCTGCTCTCCGCCTTTTTGGTGTTGGACAGTTGGCTGAGGGCTGCCCTCCCTACCTGCCATTAATTTTTCTGAAGAAATGGACTCCAGTTGTATCATTCTAGAGTCCAGCTTCCAGGAAGCCAAATAAAAATCCTCTCGGTTTTCTGGAAACCTCATGTTTCCCCTTGCATACAGTGGAGGGAAGTCCTTGGTGGAGAGTTGGTGGTCTAACTGAGCGCTCCCTACCTCTTTGGAACAGAATGGAGATGAATGAGATCACAGGGACTAGCAGGCGTCTGAGAAATCATGGCCTCTCCAGCGTGTAGTCCCAGTGGAGCACCTAGGTGCAGGCTCCGAGGGCTGCAACCTGAAGCCTATGTCAAGCTTGGCCTGTCTGTTTATTCGTTATGTAACTTGGAGCAGCTGCCTTCACGGATCAGAGTCTTAATGTTCTTGAGGAAATGCGGGTAGAATACCTTGTTTTCCTGGCTTGCTGCAAGGGCCAACAGATCTGGGCTTGAGCTCCCAGCGCAGAGCCTGGTGTAGTGTCCCCACCAATCAGCCACAGCTGCTGTCCCTTCTGCTGCCAGTTTCATTTCCAGCCCGCCACCCTTGTAGCAGCCCTGACCACCTCCAAGTTCAAGGGAGGAGGTGGAAGGGAGGCAGCTCAGCCCAGGGTGTGGGTGGTAAGAGGTGGCAATAACCCAGGGGTGAGGTTGGTCTGGCTGCCCCCTCAGTTGGCCTGCCTGTGACGACAGCCCTGCTCCGAGGTCAGCGGTACTAGCCCACAGTGTGGGCTCCCAGTGGCTCCAGCCCTCTTTGAAGTTCCTTTAAACCTCTTTACCATGGCAGAGTCATCACTGGAAAATTATCTCTGCCAGGCATGCGCCCTGCCAGGTCACCCAGCAGCCCAAGTGCCTTGTTTTTAAATGCTTCTTGCCAGTGAAGCAGAGTATAAGGCCCGAGTCTTCCAAGTCTGTCTCGAGTGCTGATGTTAGGAACAGAGCGGTGGGATTTGGTTCCAGAATCTCGGGTGCCAGGAGGGATGGTAAAAGCTATACCTGTATTATTTCATTCCAGTCTTGCAGCTATCCTCAGAGGAGGTGATTTTTATTCCTGGGATTAGAAAGGGGAAGGATGGGAGGCTTTGTGAATTAAGCTGTAGCCTGTAATACTGGCAGACCATATGGAGTCTGGGCTGTTCCACTTCAGATTCAACTCCCTGCTAATGTGAGTGGGAAAGCAATAGAGAATGATTCAGGTGGCTCCTGCAACTATGTGGGAGACCTAGAAGAAGCTCCTGGCTCATAGCTTTGGCTAGGCCCAACCCTGGCTGTTATGGCCATTTGGAGAGCAAACCAGCAGGTCAAAGATTCTAATCCTCACCCCAACTTTCAAGTACAATAAATAATTTTTTTTAGAGGTAAGAATGAATTCCAGCTTGCTAATCAGGCCATGCTCTATGGCCTTACTCAGGTACTTTCAGAGAAACCCTGGGTTTTTTCCTTAGCCCTGTGTCCAGGATAAGCGACCAGATGCCCATGCTCAGCTATGAAAGGCACATTGTGTACCCAACAGGTGTCACCCAACACAGTCTGGGCCTTTTGCAACTCTTGGGAGGAGAATGTTATTGAACACGGTAACACTGTTCACAGATTGAATGGCAACTTCTAAACACTTTTCTGGAACTGATGATTCTGGAACAAATAATACAGGATTCAAAAAGGAAAGAAGGATTGGAATGCAATAAACTGTACCAAGCCGTAAGCAACAGAACTGGTGAGACCTTTAAGACTTGGCAGGACTGGTTTAGCAAATTTTGCAGGGAGAGCTTATTTCTACTCAGAATCTTCCTGCTCTAAGGCGAATCATGGATGTGTTCAGCTCTGATGCTAATGCAACAATTTAAGAAGAATTCACTTAGAGGGCTTGGGGAATCTCCCTCCAGCAGCTTGGTGATGTTACAGGGTGTGAGATGGAGAGTTCAGTGCTGGGCCTGGTAAGCTGTGACCGAGACTTATTCTGCTAGTTACTCAGCAATTTGGCTTTTGTATGTGCGGCCAAGACCATGAATAGGTGGCTAGTTTCCAGTTTCATTACAGCATCCCAGGCATGGGAGGCCGCAGTTCCATGCTTTATGTGGCTGCGAAGATGGGACCAGCGTTACTGTGTTGTTTTTTCTATGCCATTTCTCCCCCAGCATTTGTTGGTACTGATATCAGAGGTGAAAAGACAACTGAATAATTGAGAGTGAAGTGACTCATTAAAAGACGTTCTCTTCCTTGCCATTTTTCCTATTCTTTCAAGTTATTTTGTGCTTCACTATTTTTATTATAAAAACCGTCTAAACTTCGAAAGTGCACAAACGTAGACTAGAAAATGACTCTGCATGCTTCTTCCCCAGCCTTAACTCTTGGAACCCCCATTCACTGCACACCGGAGAATTCCAAAGCAAATGCTTCGAATTATCTGGATTTGTAAATACTTCAGTGCTTATCTTTAAAAGATAAGGACTACTTTTAAAAACAACCATGATATGATAATCATGCCTTTAAAAACAGCAGTAATTCCTTATTATCCATTAGTATTCACAGTTCTTAGATAATCTGACACTTTTTTTTTCAGTTTTATGGTGGTACAATTTGCAAACTATAAACTTCACCTATTGTAAATGTACGGTTTCATTTTTAGTGAATTTATAGGGTTGTGCAAACAGCTCCACCGTCCAGTTTTAGGATGTTTGTGTATGTTGAATAGCTTGTTTGCATTAGCACTTTATGGGGGCCCATCTGTCTTTTAAATTTCTTCTAATCTGTAGTTTGCCCTTTTTCTCTGGCTTCCTTTCATTTTTGTTTGAAAAAAAAAATGGATCTTCACCTTTAGAGTTTTTAGAACTCTAGATTTTATCAGCGACATCATTGTTGTGTCATTTAACTCATCTCTTGATCTTTGTATTTACTACAAACTTTGTTTAGCAACTTGATCAGCAGGTTTTCTTCGAAGTGAATGAGTTTACTTCCCGTAGACTATCTTGGTGTATAACTATTTCTCTCTTTGTGATGATGCTATGATTACTACCTAAATCCCTTATTTCATTAGAATTGCAAACCAGTGATTTTTCTAATTTCATCTTTCCTTCTTTATTACCTAGGACATCTCTCTAAAGACAAAGTTTTTAGGCCACTTGATTATCCTACAGGTTTAATTTTCAATCTGCAGAGCAAGATAAACACTGAATTCTTTTATTTACCGCTTTTCAAAATAACAGCTTGATTTTTGTAGCATTCTTCAAAGATAACTATTATGTCTGATTCTGTATTTAGTATTATCATGCAGTCCAAGGTCTGATGGAATGGTAGTGTTTCAAATCAAAGTGAGCCTCATTCTTTTTTTTTTTTTTTTTGAAAGATTTATTCATTTTATTACAGCCAGATATACACAGAGGAGGAGAGACAGAGAGGAAGATCTTCCGTCCAATGATTCACTCCCCAAGTGAGCCGCAACGGGCCGATGCATGCTGATCCGAAGCCGGGAACCTGGAACCTCTTCCGGGTCTCCCACGCGGGTGCAGGGTCCCAATGCATTGGGTCGTCCTCAACTGCTTTCCCAGGCCACAAGCAGGGAGCTGGATGGGAAGTGGAGCTGCCGGGATTAGAACCGGCGCCCATATGGGATCCCGGGGCGTTCAAGGCGAGGACTTTATCCACTAGGCCACGCTGCCGGGCCCGTGAGCCTCATTCTTTTTGAGACTCAACTGTGACATCTTTGGCCGGCAGGCGTATAGTCAAGTCAGCAACGTGGCTTCTCTGGATGTGACTCCAGTAGTGTGAGGTAGCTTTTCATCATGGTATGACAAGAATTTCCAAGCCTGTCTGATACATTTTGTGCCAGAGAATCAGTCATCAAAGAGCACTGGTCCCTTTTGCTGGGAAACTGGGTCTAGATACCACAAATCAGGTGCCAAGGAGTTTATTAGTACAAGAAAGGTCATTTTTCATTAGGGTTTTTACTACAAACACTATGCTTACTGAAAAGAGTTTGAGCTTTACTTTTCTTTTTAATTTATATATTTTGCTTTTTTGAAAGGAAGAGAGGAGGAGAGATAGAGAGACAGAGCGAGAGAGAGACAGAGAGAAGAGATAAGGAGAAATATATTTGCTGGCTCACCCTCCAAATGCCCACAGTAGCCAGGGCTGGACCAGGTTGCAGCCAAGAGCCAGGACTCAACCCAAGGTTTGCTTATGGGTGTCAGGGACCCTAGTATTCAGTTCATCAGCTGCTACCTCCTAGAGTGTGCGTTGTCAGGAAACGGGGTCAGGAATAGAAGCAGGACTTGACCGTAATGCTGATATGGACACAGGCATTCCAAGTTTTTTTTTCCCATTAAACATATATAATAACATCATTAAGTTTTGAAATCACTTAGGCATAGCTGTCCTTAAAGGATACAAATTTAGGCTTGCTTTATTTCGCTTTCAATTTTTGCAAAGTGTTTAACAGTTTCATTGTGCCCAATTTATAATATTGTATGGAATTTGTGTAATCCTGTATTTCTACAGAATTATATAGACTTTATGAAATTACATATATTTCATCACTGGGATCCCATTTTGAACACAGAGTGTGCAGCACCGGTTTTTGGAAAAGACGGTTGTTTTTTCCAAGGTATTGCCTAGAATTTGTGTTGAAAACCTATTGACCATTAACATTAGGATGTCTGGTCTCTCCATTCCCCTTCCTTCACTCATGTGCTTACCATTGCACGGACACTGCAGCGTCTTAGATACTACAGTTTTATATACCTAGCTTTGAAATGAACAGATTTAGGTCTTCAATTTTGTTCTTTTCCAAAATTTCTTTGACTAGTTGAAGTCTTGACGTTTTGTGTAAATTTTAGAATCATGTTGGTCATTTCTACAAAAATGTACACTGAGATTCATTTCAGTCTTTATATTGTATCTAAGATAACTTTGAACAGTATTGATATCTTAGCAAGGCTGAGTCATGATATGTAGTTCCATTGATTGAGATCTTCCTTTGTAACTCTCAATTACGTCTCACAGTTTTCAGTGTACAAGTGTTATCTTTTTGTTAACTTTATCACTATTTTATTGGCTTTCATGTTATTGCAAATATAACTGATTTTGTTTTCATCATGTTTCTTACTAGCATTTCAACATAAAATACATTTTAAAAAGATTTACTTATTTTTATTGGAAAGGCAGAGTTACAGAAAAAAACGAGAGACAGAGAGATCTTCTGATCTCTGGTTCACTCCCCAAGTGGCTGGAACTGCTGGAGCTGAGATGATTGGAAGCCAGGAGCCTGCAATCTCCTTGGATCTCTTCTGTGGGTGTAGAGGCCCTTGGCTGTCCTCTGCTGCTTTCCCAAGTCACAAGCAGGGAGCTGGATTGGAAGTGGAGCAACCAGGATACAAACTGACTCCCATATGGGATGCTGGTACCATAGACAGTCACTTTATCTGTTTTGCCATAATGCTGGCTCCCCCCTTTAACATATTTTTAACATAGATTCTTTTTCTAATATTCTTTCTCAAGTCCTGGCATCCCTTAACCTCCCACCTGACGTTTTGAAGATTTTTAGTACATTAAAATTGACTTGTCCTGTTAAGTTCAATGAGTTTTGATGAATGCATAGTATGAATCCACAATTTAAAAATATGGAATAGTATGTGTCCACTAAAAAAAAAAAGGATCCCCTACACATCATCCATTAACCCCTCCTTTCCTACTCCTAACCTCTGGCAATGTCTGCCTTGTTTTTTTAAATCATTGCTATAAATTTACATTTTCCAGATTGGCTTCGTTTGCTTAGTTATGATCATTTAAAATATGACCTTGTCCTTTTGTGCTCAATATTTCATTTCTGTGCTGAGTAATATTCCATCGAATGGGTATACAGTAGTTCTTTTTAAAATGCTTTCTCCTACTGAAGGGTATTCTGATTGCTTCCAGTTTCTGGTGTTAGCCTTTCTGTGCATATTTTTGTGTGAACTTAAGTCTTGAAATCCCTTCAAGAAAGCACTCTAGGGCCCGATGTGACAGCCTAGTGGCTAAAGTCCTCACCTCAAACGCATCGGGATCCCATATGGGTGCTGGTCCTAATCTCAGAAGCCCCGCTTCCCATCCAGCTCCCTGCTTGTGGCCTGGGAAAGCAGTTGAGGACGGCCCAAAGCCTTGAGACCCTGCACCCACGTTAGAGACCCGGAGGAGCTCCAGGCTCTTGGCTTCAGATCAGCACAGCTCCGGCTGTTGCAGTCACCTGGGGAGTGAATCATCGGTTGGAAGATATTCCTCTCTGTCTCTCCTCTTCTCTCTATGTGTCTGACTTCCCAATAAAAGTAAATCAATTTTTTTTAAAGAAAGCTTTCAGATGTGTGATTGCTGAATTGTTTGGTAAGGTGAATGCTTTGGTTTTTAAGAGTCAGCCAACTGAATGAAATTGGCTGCTCGGCGTCACAGTGATGAAATCAGACTTCCTATTGCTTGTTTTCCTTACCATCAGTTAGTTTTTAAAGGAAGTTCTTTCAGCTATTGAAAGAATTGTGTAACGGTGATCTCATTTTATTTGCAGTTCTTAAATGACAATTGCTGTTTAGCGTCATCTCATTTGCTGGTTCACCACCCATATTTCTTGGGTTTTGGCTCACTTGAAAAATTGGATTCTTTGTTTCTCATTGATGTTAAGTGATTTTTGTGTAACTACATGTAAATCCTTTATCAGATACATGAATTTTCTGCCAATTTCTGTTTGTTTGTTTGTTTGTTTATTTTTTAATTGTAAAGAAAGAAGGAGATACATAAGGAAAGATCTTCTATCTGCTGGTTCACTCCCCAAGTGGCCATAGCAACCTCAGCTGAGACAATTTGAAGGCAGGAGCCAGGAGCTTCTTCTTGGTCTCCCACATGTGTGTGGGGTCCCAAGGGTTTGGGCCATCCTCTACTGTTTTCCCAGGCCACAAGCAGAGAGCTGGACTGGAAATGCAGCAGCCAGGGTAGAAACCAGCGCACTTGTGGGATCTTGGCACATGCAAGGCAAAGACTTTAGCCACGAGGCTACTGCACTGGGCCCTGTCAATTTCTGTCTTGTCTTTCAATTCTCTTAGTGTTTTTCACTGAACATAAGTTTTAGTTTTAATAAAATTCAGTTTATGATTTTTTTCTTTCCCAGATCGTGCTGTTAGTGTTGCATCTAAATGCTCACTGCTAAATCCAAGATTACCTACCTACTTCCTGCATTTCTTCTGGAACTTTTTTAGTTTTGAATATTAGTTGTTTATTTACTATAAAGGTAAAGCAAATGAGGAAAGAAGACAGAGATACAGAGAGAGAGAGAAACAGAAATTCCCATTAATGGTTCATGCACCAAATTCCCACAATCAAGCAGATCTGGGCCAGTGCAAAGCTGGGAGCCCAAAACTCCAGATGAGAGGGAGGGAGCGCTCATGCTGCTCCTAGGGTCTGCACCACAGGAAGCTGGTTCGGAAGTGGAGCTGGGGTTTGTATCCATGCATTATCCGTTTCAAGTACTAACCAGGCCCAGTTCTGATTAGCTTCTGACATCAGAAAAGATCGGGACTATTTGGGGTGCTGTGATCATATACAAACCCATGTCTTCTGATATGAGATATGGGCCCCTCAAGCAGCAGCTTGATCAGTGTGCTATAGTGTCTGTCTTTGGTTTGGATTGATGATTTAGCTTGAGGTAATTGTTTTGAAAGGCCTATGTGTAGGCCTTATATCTGGTTTGTACATATAAATGTACATCTTTTTTCCAAGCTTGATTTGTTGAAAATATGAATCTTCATCAGTTAAATTGCTCTTTTGTCAAAGATGGGTTGGCTGTATTTGTGTTGGTTTACTTCTGTTCTGGTCTACCATGGTCTGTTCCATTAATCTATGTATCTATTTCTTTGCCAAATCCATAGTGTATCTGTTACTGTATCTGTATAGTAAGTGTTGAAATCAGGTGATGTGACTCTTCCAGATTTGTTCTTTCCAGTTATTCCACCTCTTTGGTTTTCAATATAAACCTTGGAATCATTTTATTGATATCTGCAGAAATAACTTGCTTTTGGGTTTTGATTGCATTGAATCTGTAGATCAAGACTGGAAGAAGTGACATTTCAACAATATTGACTCTTTCAGTTCATGTACATGGAATATCTCTCCCTTTATATTGGTCTTTTGGAATTTCTTTTATCAGAACTTTATAATTTTTTGTATATAAATCATTGACATACTTTGTTAGATTTTAACCTAAATTTTTATTTCTTTCTGGTGTTATTATAGATTGTGTTTTTAAAACTTGATTTCAATAGTTAGCTGCTGGTACAGGAATATAATAGACCTTTCTAAGTTAGCCTACAAACTTAGCCATGTTGTTGTTTCTAAGAGATTTTTGATGATTTTCTGCGATTTTTGGCATAGAATAAAATGTCATCTGTGACAAAGAGTTTGTGTCCGCTGTCACAATTTATTTATTTTATTTCCGTTTCATTTCTTATTGCTGCAATTAGACTTCTAGTATAGTTAATTGATAGTGGTTACTAGTACAGTTGATTGCTAGTGTATTATAATCTTCCTGTCTTGTTCCTGAGTTATGTGGGGGAAATGTTTCTCATCATTAAATATCATAGCTGTGGGAATTTGTAGACATTCTTTATCCAATGCAGGAAGTTCTTTTTAAGTTTCCCAAAAGTTTTTTTTGGTTTTTTTTTAGCATCATGAATGAGAGTTACTCCATAAGTCACTGACATCATTCAGTTTTTCTTCTTTGGGTTATTGATATGCAGGGTTAGTTTTTGAATGTTGCGCTTGACATGTGTATCTGGAAGAGTCTCACTTGGTCCTGTTTATAAATCATTAATGTTCAATTTTCTAGTATTTTCTTGAGCATTTTTGCATTTCCATTCATGAGAGTCATTGGTCAGTAGTCTTCCGTATTTAATTTTGTTATTTAAGTCAATGCTGTTCTCATAAAACAAGGTAGAAAGGGTTCGCTCTGCTTCTGTTTTCTGGAAGAGATTGTGGGTGACTAATGCCATTTCTCCTTTAAGAGTTTGATGGATTTTACCAGAGAAACTATCTGGGCCTAGTGCTTCATTTTTAGATAGGCCAATAATTATTTATTCAATTTATTTTATAAATATTGAGCTATTCATAATTGGAGTTGTTCAGTTCTTCTATGTGAATTATCCTTTTTTTTTTTCAAGGAATGATCCATTTCATTTAAGTTACATTTTTTAATAGTATGTTATTGACCATGGGGTTAACAATAGCAATTCTTAACATTTTGAATGAAGTACCAAATTAATTGCAAGTGATCATGAAGATATAAACTTTTGCAATATGTAAAAGATATTACTGGGGCCAGTACAAAGGCTCAACTGGCTAACCTTCTGCTTCTAAGTGCTGGTATCCTATATGGGTGCTGTTTCATGTGCTGGCTGCTCCATTACCTATCCAGCACCCTGCTTATGCCCTGGGAAAGCAGCAGAAGATGACCTAAGGCCTTGGGACCTTGCATCCATGTGGGAGACCCAAGGAGACTCCTGACTCCTGGCTTTGGATTGGCTCAGCTCCAGCAGTTGCAGCCATTTGGGATATGAGCCAAATGGTTCTCCGTCTCTCCTTCTCTCTGCCTTTTGATAAAAATAAATCTTTAGAAAAAAGACAATGTTTTTATTGACATTTTAATGATTGTATCACTTTTTAAAATTCATCTGATGAAATATAGCTTATTTAATTTCTATCATCTATTTAAAATCATGTAACTAATCTTTCATTGTTAGAAATATGTTGTTCTGCTTCCTCTTTTAAATTGACAATAAAATTTTATGTATTTATCATGATGTATTTATTATGTATTTACTATGATGTTTTGCTATATGTATACATTGCAGAGTGGCTCAGTTGAGCTATTTAGCATGAATTACCTCATATACTTACCACTTTTGGTGTTGAAAAGGCTTAAATGATTTATATTATATATACATTTATATATAAGAAAGCATAGATGATTTTAAAATTATTTTTATATATGTGTGTGTATTTATTTATTTATTTGAAAAGGAGAAATACAAGTAGAGGAATACCACTCATGTGCTGCTTCACTGCCCAGATACCTCCAACAACCAGTCCTGGGCCAGGTCCAAGACAGGATCATGGAATGCCACTTGGGTTTCCTCCATAGTTGACATGGACCATAGCTTGGAGCTGCCACTTGTGGCCCTCCAGGTTGCACACTAGCAGGAAGAAGGACTAAAGTGGAGGAGCTGCTGGGCACTGTGATAAAGGATTTGGAAGTTCCAAGTGGTGACTTGAACTGCTCAAAATGTCCAATCTTCCCTTTTCTGTTTGAACTTGTATTTCCATTTTACTTCTCCCCCAGAATTATCTTAATATCTAACTTTATACTTTAAAAACTGAACACTGTCTTACAAAGAGCAGCATTTTTATTAGAGATGCGTTTTGTTCAAAACAGATGACATCTCCACTTGAGAATTATAAGTCGTTCAAATGCTATGCCTGAATGTGACTTATTGCTCAGCATCAGTTCTGTTACTATTTGGAATTCCATAGATGGAAGTGCTAAGAAGCCTTATCCACATACCTAAGTGTGGAAGCGAGTGGGAAGATTTTGGTAGAGCAATGCCACTCAATTGTATGAATCTCTTTTGAGTTAAATGCCAGAAATTACTTGAGGATCTTTCATTAAAAATTATTTTTAGATGTCTATAGTGAATAGCTCTATTAGAGACTGGTTCCATTTTGTTAAAAGCAATGAATTAGGAACTACTTGAAATTCAAGAAGATATTTTAGTAGTCATTAGAGTCATTGGACTGTCTCAAAAGCTATCTCAACATTTACCTGGCACCCTGGAAGTTTCCCATGGACAATGTATCATTATAGCATTATAGGGTTTCAGATTTGCATTTTGGGGGGGTGGGTAGAGTAGGACAATGACAATTATTAAAGAGGATGTGAAAAATGGGAATTTATAAGATACTTGGTCCTTGTGAAGCAGGTACTCTGTTTTTGAAGACTTTTCTATGGCAACCTTGTAATATGGCATTGGATTAGAGACCCAAATGAAGTGACAGGGGAACTGTGTAGCTCTTTGGGAGAAGAACACTCCCCACTAAAGGAGGTATGAGAACAATGGTTCCTAGGTGAGAGTGCTCTGGAATATTCTGGAAATAGCAAGGAGGCCAGTGTTGACCGCAGCAGAATGAATAAGGGAAAAGAGGACAAGAAATGAGGTTGGAGAAGCAATCTGCAACCTGCTGGGTCTTGGAGTTTAATATAGGAATTTGAGATTGCATCATGAATGAGACGAGAATGATGGAAGGTTTTGAGTTTGTCAGTGACAGACATAGCCTGACTTTGAAAAGTATCATTCTGGCTGCTGTGTCAATTATTCTGTAGAGAAATGGTTGAATTTATTGTGTCTAAATAGCTTTGCTAATTTTCTCAGGGTTCACAACTGTGGAAGTGGCACAGGATTGTAAACTTATCTTTCCATTAAAGAATTCAGGTCACCTGCTTGCTGGGTGTGGTTTCTTCAGCTTTATAGGCCTTGGAACCCTTGTATGAGGGAGTGATGTCCTTTCTGCCGGCCAGCTGATTGCACATGGGCAGTAAATGCTGGGGCTTGGGATACATGGAGATGCTCCTCAACTGGTGTCCTGCAGAGGCAGATCCTGGAATTGTAGGAGATTCCGCAGGTGAGTTCCCAGGAAACACACTCTTTTTTTTTTTTTTAAAGATTTATTTATTTGATTACAAAGATATACAGAGAAGAGGAGAGACAGAGAGGAAGATCTTCCGTCCGATGATTCACTCCCCAAGTGAGCCACAACGGGCCGGTGCGCGCCGATCTGAAACTGGGAACCAGGAACCTCTTCCAGGTCTCCCACACAGGTGCAGGGTCCCAAAGCATTGGGCCGTCCTCAACTGCTTTCCCAGGCCACAAGCAGGGAGCTGGATGGGAAGTGGAGCAGGCGGGATTAGAACCAACGCCCATATGGGATCCCAGGGTATTCAAGGCGAGGACTTTAGCCGCTAGGCCACGCTGCTGGGCCCAGGAAACACACTCTTAAACCCAGATTTGCATACAGGAAGTTGATTGGGAAACATTGCCTGTGGGGGACAAGGGACCCAGGACTGGGCAGAAGGAGATGCTGGACTGAGGTCCAGTAGAGCAGTAGAGCCTCAGATTGTTCCCAAAGAGGATGGTTCCTTAAAATGTTCTCATCCGAGGCTTGAGGTCTGGACCTGAATTTCTTCCGTATCAGTTGGTCCCTGGATGTAGAGTCCTCTGATGAAGGGATGTCAGTTTGTCAGCTTGGGCCAGGAGTCACTCCTGGCGGGGGACTTGTTAGAAGTATCAGCTGGTAATTCTGCAGACCTGGGAACTGAGTGTGTCGGGATTCACTGTAGATGGGTAATTGAAAGAGTCCTTCAATCATCGTCGACCTCTGACTCTACCATGTACTTGGAACCTAAAGAAACTGAACCCCAGCTAAAGTGCACTTG
Source organism: Ochotona princeps (assembly GCF_030435755.1). Taxonomy (NCBI): domain Eukaryota; kingdom Metazoa; phylum Chordata; class Mammalia; order Lagomorpha; family Ochotonidae; genus Ochotona; species Ochotona princeps. The sequence continues at coordinate 51,834,575 of NC_080843.1, forward strand.
CTGCTTCTCTGTTTTTTTTTTTTTTTTTTTAATGTTCTCACATGTTAATTGAAATACACGAAAATGACTTCAACACTGTGCCTAAATGATGACACGTATCAAACTTAGTCTTCATTTTCAGAAGTGTCTGCTTCAGTTGATCATGTGCCATTATTATCTGTGCTGTAAGCATATATTAACTTTTACGAACTATTCTTTGACATCAGAACAATTGCCTGGCCTGATAAAGCAAGTCAGTAAGCTTGTTTCTCACCTATTCCAATCACTTTCCGCTTCTCTCATCGGTCCACATATTGTTCACTACAATGAAAATCTACTCTGTGCCACTGCCAATGGAACATAATACTTTAATACTTTCTAATTAATTAATTAATTAATTGGAAAGCTGGATTTACAGAGGGAAGAGAAAAAGAGGACAGTCTTTCATTTGCTGGTTCACTACTCAAGTGGCAGCAATGGCCGGAGATGAGCTGATCTGAAGCCAGGAGCCAGGAGCCTTTTCTTGATCTCCCACACAGGCACAGGGTCCCAAGGCTTTCATCCATCTTTAACTGCCTTCCCAGGCCACAAGCAGGGAGCTGGAAGGGAAGAGGAGCAGCTGGGGTACGAATCAGTGCCCATATGGGACCCTAGTGCATGCAAGGCAAGGACTTTAGCCACTAGGCCACCACACTGAGCCCAATACTTTCTCTTTGTAAAAAAAAAAAAAAAATATATATATATATATGTATATATATATAATATTTATTTATTTACAATGTATATGTATACATACATTACAATGTATACATACATGCAATACATGTATATGGAAGACAAATATATATGTAGCAATATATATTACTATATGTGTATATATATATGCAATACACACATGCATATAGCAAAGAGAGAGGAGAAAGAGAGAGAGAGAGAGAGAGAGAGGGAGAGAGAGAGAATGTGTTGATTCTCTCTCCAACTGACTGCAACAGCCCACATTGAAACAGCCAAAGCAGGAGCCAGGAACTCCATCAAGGTCTCCTACTGGGGTCTCCTACTGGGGTCATCCTCTGCTGCTTTCCTAGGTGAATTAGCAGGGAGTTGCATCAGAGTTAGGACCGTGGACACTTGAACTGGCCACCTCAATATGGCATACCAGCATCATGAACAATGGCTTAATACTACTGAAACCCTTCTAATCAATGAACGAACCACTCAGCTAAGTTTGCTATTCTTGGGTGGGCCTGTCACCTTAGTTTGTTGTGCAAAGAATGATCTATGACTACCCAGCAACGATTTTTTAAAAACACTGTTCTCCGGCAAAGAAATTGTTCCAGATTGAAACAACCAGATTTTGGAATGTGTGGATCAGGTTCAAATCAACTATAAGAAGACATTTCTCCTCTAGCTGTAGCCTGAGGAAAGCAGCCAAAAGCTGGTAGACATTCTGGGCCTGGTAAATGTCACACTTATGTTAACTTTACCAGTGTGTCAGCATAGTTGTCTGCTCTATTAAAAAAAAAAAACCATAGGTGAAGAAGTGGGGAATGCCAGGCTGGGACATGGCCACACTGCCCTTGGGCAGGGGGGCTACAGATAGCCTGGGGAGGGGGATCTGGGGACATATTGGAGTAGGAGTGTCTGAAGGCATGTTCAACAGGGGAGGAATGGCTTCTGGGGTCTTCTATACACTGGGCCATTGCATTTGTAGGTAACTGAGACAGAGTGGTTTAGAAGGAGGAAACTGAAGTTATGTTTGGGTCAGCCCAAGGCACTCGCCCAGGCACTTGCCCAGACCTGGGCTGGACTAAATAACATCGCCTGCCACTTGCTGGCACATGCAAAAGCTGGGAATGTGGAGGCATAACCTCGCAGGACTGGGCCTCAGTACCTGCCCATGAGTGTTGGAGCAAGGAGTGGGCATATAAGGCTGGGCCATAGTACTCACCAGGATGCAACAGAACTGGATCTGGTGTCAGATTCTGTGGGGGTGTGGGCCACAGCAACTACTGGCAAGTGCTGGGACTGGGTGCAAGTCATGTCAGGTTAGACTGCAGTACCCCCTGGCAGGTGCAGTATCCAGGGCTGAGAGTGGACCTGGAAGCGGAACTTCCCTGCTGGGCTCCAGGTCCCACAGTTGAACATGAGAGCCAGGGCTGGGGGCAGGCCAGGCTGGTCAAAGTAGTAACACCCATTGGCAAATGTGTGGGCTGGGTCTAGGGACGGGTCAGGCTGAGCTAAACTGCAGCACCCATGAGTGTGCTGAAAGCCAGATAGGATGTGCGATGGACTGGCCCAGGCTGCAGCACATGTGGACACAAGCAAAAACCGGGGCTGCAGGTGGGCCTGGTGGGGGTTATTAGGGATTGCCCTAACTAGTCAGTGGCACTTGGTGATGTGTTTGAAGACTGGGCCTGCGGTGGGCTGGGTTGTGTTAGGCTGCAGCACCTGTCAGTTTGTGTGCGAGATGGGGCTGGGTGTGGGACTGACCAAGCAGTTGCATCCACTGAAATGTGCATTGGTTGGTGCAGCTAACAGACTGAACCTGACCCTGTACTGGCTAGCACACAGAAGAGTCAAGTGTGAGGTCACTTCAGGTGAGGTTTCTTGAGGGACTCCCTAACTAGATCACTGGATTCAAACGTTGGCCACAGGGAAAATCACCAGATATATGATTCAACATTGGGGTGCATGTATAGGGACTGAGCCTCCTCAGTTGCTAATGCCTGTACAGTAGATAGTATGACCAGATGCACATGGATGATGTGATAGCCAGCTGATGCAGGCCAGCAGAAGACACTGAGTACCTTGTCAGAGGATGGAAAACAGAACAGGTTGGATCACTCCTGGCCAAGCTTTGCAGCATGTTCCTGGACTGGTGGATGCACTAGGTGGACTTAGTCAGCCAAGAGACTTTGGAATGATTTTCGCAACCCTGTAAGCAATGAAATCAACAACATTTCAGAACTATTAAAGCCATTCAAGTACCGCTCTTGCAACACTTTTCCCCTCACTGGGGTCTCTAAGGCATAAACAAATGACTGTTCTCCATCCCTGATTGCTGATGGAGTGTGATAGCAAGGAGTGAGCTCTGTTCTTCCCTCCTGGGGACACAGGAAAAACAAATTGGAACTTTTGTCACGCCTACCTTCCTCCATGCCTTGACCCTCCCCACCCTAATCAGAGACTCACGTGGGCATGCATCCCTCTCAACTATGTAAACAATGTTAAAAATAAGGCAACTTAAAAAATATTTTAAAAGAAGAGATTTTTGAGACAACTTTGAAAAAGCAAATATATTAAGAAGTAATATTTTAAAAATTACTAACTTGCTTAGGAATGATAAAGAATTTATGATCATGTTAAAATTTGAGTCTTTATGTGTTAGAATCAATATAGATATATTTCAGAGAAATAAAATGAGATCTGAGATGACACAATTGATTTCAGAAAATCTAGGAACAAAATCAAACAGGTGAAAGGAGTAGATCTTCGGGAGCTGTGGGTTAGGTCACCTGCATCCCTTGTCAAAGTTCCTGGGATGGAATTCTGCTTGTGTTTCCCACTGAGCTTCCCGTTCTGCACCTGGGAAGCAGCAGATAATGGCTGAAGTACTTGGACTTTTGCCACCCATGTGAGACCCACGATCAGTCTGTGGCTCCTGGCTTCGACCTGGCCCAGTGTAGGCCATTGCAGGTGTTTGGGAAGTGAGTCGAAGAAAGATCTCTCTCTACCACTCATTTTGTCTCTATTTCTCTCTCTCTGGCACTCTGCCTTTCAGACAAACAACCAAAACCTTTTTAAAAAGAAATGGCGGAATGTTAATATTCATTGAACCTGGGTTGTGGTGACAAGGGAATTAATTTTTACTGCGTTCTTGACTTCAGTGTGTATGTGAAAATTTCCATAATAAAAACTCAATAAAAAACCTACTTTTCTTCTTTTTTTTTTTTTTAAAAAGATTTATTTATTTTTATTACAAAGTCAAATATACAGAGAGCAGAAGAGACAAAGAGGAAGATCTTACGTCCAATATTTCATTCCCCAAGTGACTGCAACAGCTGGTGTTGCGCCAATCCGAAGCCAGGAGCCAGGAACTTCCTCCAGGTTCTCCCACGTGGGTGCAGGAACCCAAGGCTCTGGACCGTCCTCGGCTGCTTTCCCAGGCTACAAGCAGGGAGCTGGATGGGAAGTGGGGTTGCTGGGATTAGAACTGGTGCCCTTATGGGATCCTGGAGCGTTCAAGGCGAGGACTTTAGCCACTAGGCCACTATGCCAGGCCCTAAACACCTAGTTTTCTTTCCTTCCACATCTAATTTTAAATTTTTCTTTTACTGGATAGAAGCTATTAAGAATGGGTTGTCTAACTCAATACTGAACATTGTCTGGCAGTCTAATGTCTCAACGTAAGGAAGAGACTTTGCCCAGCACGCCAACAAGCCTGTCTGGGTGGCATCTGTTATATTCATCCTCCAGTGCCATCCTCCTGGGTCTACCAAGATCAATAGCCTCTGGGTCCAAACTATGGCCTTGTTTCAGTAGCCTTTGTGATCTGAACTGTCCATCATGCCCTTCCAATCTCCTTCAAAAACCGTTACTTGTTTGAGGGTTAGAAAGCATCTACTGTACAGTGGACTTCCAGTATAAAGGTCATTGTTCTTGCCCGAAAGCCATTCTTTTCCCTGTTCTGGGAAGTAGTTCTGCTCTTTTCCCTTGTTATGGGAGAAACTTTCCTGGGAATTTGTCTCGGTCTGGGAAGAATGAGTCTTTATCTGCAGAAATCTCTCACGAGGTTTCACATCACCCTGAACTTTTACCCTAAAATCCTTTGATGCAAACTTCTTACCAGTCTGACTTTGGGGCTTGGGTGAAACACTGGAAGTACATGTTTATTTTGAGCATGAGGATTTGAGAATGAGCTTAAAATGTCTCCACAAAATCTTTTTGTTGTTGTTGTTGTTGGGTTGGGCTCTGGTATGTTTTGCTCCTTTAGTATTTGCTTCCCTGAGGCCACATGGCTAACGGGGAATCACCCAGAGCTTCGATTCTTTGCCCAGGGCTCCATCCCCTCAAATGGGGAATCTGCTCCTTGATAAAAAGCCAAGGCAAATAATGATAATAATAAATAAACATTAATATATTCCAGTAGTACTTTATTAAACGTTTTTGCTTTTAAATGTTAACACAACATGAAACTCCACTCAATTATTTTATGTAATATTTTGTCAGTCTACACTGTAAGTGCTTTTTCAGTTTTAAAGTATATAAAAACGTATATTGATCATTTCATCTGATTTCTTCTAGCAGCTTTTCAGTGAGCTAGAGGAGGATTAGAATATCACGCGGCAATAGAGAAAGCCAAGGTGAAGGGCTTCATTCCTGACACAAGATCTTGCTTCCACTTCCACCCAGGGTTCTATCCATTAATTAGAGCCAGTCTTTTCCGTGGGCAGATTATAATCTCCCTACTGATCTTGAAGTCACGCCTGGTTAATTTCCCAGTTGACAACTGCCACCTGCTCTCCTCCCCATGGGAATTTCCCAAGGGGAAACTGGCCAGCACTGACTCAGCCAGCCCACACCTCGCCCAGCCTTCCTACAGCCAACCACTTCACCCACCTCGATTGGACTTGAAGGAAATCAAAAGTAACACCCTCTTGGGAAAAGCTAGGGCCTCTCACTGCTGAAGAGACTGCTGCCTCCCACTCGGCCGCTGCTGTCTTGTTCATTCAGACTCACAGATTAGGTGGAGTTTCAAGAGTTGCTGTGCAGACAAGAGCTGGGAGAGAACGTGGGGGAAGAAGCTGGTTTCCTGGGCGGCTGTGGGTGTGACAGACCTGAAATCTCAATCCTTTCCTTCTTTGCTGTGGGGAGAAGCAACAGAGAACACAGCGATGTTCTTTTGCCTTGGACTATGCTCATTTTTTCACAAGGCAGTTCTGAATTCAAAGGTTTTAGCAGATACCCTTTTGCTGACTTTTCAAAAAATAAACTGAAGAAAGACAGATGGGCAGACAGAGCTCCTACCTGTTGGTTCACTGCCCAAATGCCCACAAAGGTTGGAATTAAACCAGACTGAAGTCAAGTTTGAATTTGGCAACTCAAGCAACATCTTTTCCTGTGGGCAATGGGAACTCAGCTGCTTGAGCCAGCACCTGCTGCCTCCCAGGGTGCATATTAGCAGAAAGCTGGAGTCAGGAGCAGAGACAGACCCAGACACCCTGATGCAGAATGCAGCCTTCCCAACTGGCAGCTTCAGGTTTCCAATGAGGCAACTGAGGCTGAGAGAGTCTAAGAAGTGCAAGGCCGGGCTGGTCTTTGATGTAAGATCCATCTGTTGTCGAGGACCTGGTGTGTTCCTCTGTGTGTAAGGCTCAAATGAAGTGGCAAAACCACTGACCATTAATGGAAGTACACATCTTCTGTACATTTAGATTTAGATGATCTAGTCCATCAAAGGTTCTCACCCTTACGGGGAGTCTTTAGGATGGCTGTGAAACTTCAAACACTGTATGAGAACTTCAGGGAGTACATGCATACGTATGGGAAAGAATATTCCTACATAGATCATACCATGGTCTCAAAAGGATTAAAAACAAAAGCTGAGCTGCCACATTCATAGCTCTGCCCTTGACTTTGTTTTTTGATGATCCTGTAGGCAGTTGCACAATCCTAGTGCAAAAGAAACAGGTATTTGTTGGTCATCACATGACCAACAGGTATTTGTGATTGGGATATATGCAACAGGTGAGATGTAGATCTCTTCTGGGGACACCACAGATGGCTTAAAACAGCAGCAGTTGGGCCCAACGTGATAGCCTAGTGCTGAAGTCCTCACCTTGCACGTGCTGGGATCCCATATGGGCATTGGTTAGTACGCCAGCTGTTCCACTTCCCTTCAACCTCCCTGCTTGTGGCCTGGGAAAGCAGTTGAGGATGGCCCAAGGCCTTGGGATTCTGTACCCGTGTGAGAGACCCAGAAGAGGCTCCTGGCTTTGGATCGGCTTGGCTCTGGCTGTTACGGCCATTTGGAGAGTGAACCAATGGGTGGAATATTTTTCTCTCTGTCCCTCCTTCTCTCTGTAAATCCGACTTTCCAATAATTAATAAATGAATGAATGAATGAATAAAAAAAATATTTTTTAAAAACCAAAACCAAAACAACAGCAGTACATTCTCCCATAGTTCTAGAGGCCAGCTGTCTAAAGCCAAGTTGTCTCAAGGCACTAGGGAAGGCGCCTACGCTGTCTCCTAATTTCTGGTGGCTGCTGGAAATCCTTCGTGTTGTTTAGCTGTGTCCCTTCAGCATCTGCCTCTTGTATGACTGACTGTCCTCCGTCTCTATGACACCAGTTATTGTGTTTAGGGTTTCCAAACCCCATAGGATCTCATATGAATTACAGTTGCAAAGACCCTTTTTCTTATAAGATCACATTCTGAGGTTCTGAGGGCTGAGAAATTTGGGGGAATGGTATTCAACCCAGCACAGATATTCTTTGATCATGTCTCTTGCTTATAGAATAAGAGCTTCTCCTTAAGAGAGCAATGATGTCTGAGGCCTCTTCCGTTGTTTACTTACTGGTGTGAATGAATTTCTCAAGGATTTCTTTTTCTAAAAGCAGGTTCTATTTGGACAGGAAGATATAGTGCTCCCATGTGAGAATGATCTCATACACTATTTTCTCCCTCTCATCTGTCTCTTTGCCTGTCTCTTTCTCTGTGTGCAGATATATTTTTAATTCAATACCATGCTTCTAAAATTTAGTCATAGTGGATGGTTTTGCTTTGAAAGTGATGGGAAGGTGAGTTTCTGGAAGGCAGCTGTGGCTGGAGGTGTGTAGGAATGGAAATGTTTAGGGAGCGAGATGTTTAGTTCCATGACTGCCTCTGGAAGGCATTTCTGAGGAGCTAGCTTAGCTTTCGCTCCTTGTTCTAATTCTTCCCCAGGGAGCAGTACTCAGTGTGTTGGGAACACGTTTGGTGCCAGAAAGCCCTATGAACATGGTGGCAGCTTACAAGTTAGAGATTTGCTTAGGGGTGTTGGGGGAAGAAGCTGGGTGGGGGTTGATACTTGGGAGAATGGCTCACCTCCTCCTGGTCATTGGGTGAGGACACTTTCAGTCACAGGGACACAACTGAATCATAGGTCACCCCTGAAGTTGAAGGCTCAAAAAATAACCATGTTAATTTTTCTTAGAGATCTGTAATGTCTGGGCAATTTGGTTTGTTACTGTTCTACTGGGGTTGAGTTGGGGTGGCTTGAAGGTTGGTGATGGGCTTGTCAGAGGCTCATTCATCATGTAGTGGTCCCTGGGCCTGGGAGCCCCACTCAGTGGGGGCTGGAATGGCTGCTACGGTGACACTGGCTTTCTCCTAGTACAGCTTTGAGGGCCACCTTCTCACCTGGGAGTTCATGGAGGTCGAGGCTCATGCCCAAGATCCAGAGAGCCAGATGGAAGTTTTGTTGCCTTCCATGTCTTAGCCTTAGTGACCACCTTGCCTTACTTCATTGTTGGGAGAGTGACAAAGGCCCAGCTGAGTTGAAGGGAAGATCATGGAGCATCATCTCTGAATGGAGAAATGTTAACATCACATTGGAAGAATGGATTGATCTGCCAGACTCTAACCTAGAAGCAATTCCTTGTCATGTTTTCACAGGAGACTCTTGAGAAGGAGTAGAAATGTGCATATGTAGAAGCAAACAACTTGGGGGCTGGCATGGTGGTGTGGCGGGTTAAACCATTGCTTGTAATGCAGCCATCCCGTATCAGAATGCTGCTTCTAACCCTGGACACTCTGATCCAGCTCCCTGCAAATGTTCCGGGGAGGGCAGTGGATGGTGGCCCAAGTGCTTGGGCCCCTTGCCTCTCCTGTGGGAGACCTGGATCAAGTTCCTGACTCTTGGCTTCAGCCTGGTCCAGCTGCTGCGTCCGTTTTAGAGAGTGAATCAGCAGACAGTAGATCTCTTTCAGTCCTTCTGCCTTTTAAACAAAGAACTAATTCTTAAAAAGGAGAAATAAATGCTAGTAAAATAATTGGTTAGGCCACAGGATCTAGGGTCAAAGGGTTCCTGCTTCATAAACCAGTGACCCACAGGAAATTGGCTCATCTTGTGTGATTGACTGTCAATGACCAGCAGCACTGGAACCAACAGAAAAGCACCTACGTATGCTGAACTCCTGTTTTGTGAGAGATACCAGTGTCCAGGCAGTGGACACTGAGATGAACAAACAGAGCAAGGAAGGTGAGAGATGAGAGCCAAAGGAGAAAGAGGCCGGGGAAGGCCAGAAGACTGAAGCCAGAAAGGAGAAGTGAAAAGGAAAGAAGATGGTTCAAAAGTTCCCACTTGGATCTCAATCTCTCTTTTGCTCTAATGTACTTTTTGAGCTCTTTCCACCACAATCCTATCCACTCCCAAGGTTAAACAGTGGGTCCTGCAGGGGTAGTGTGTGGACTAGAATTTTCAAGTTCAAGCCTTGGCACTCCTCTCTGAGATCGCTTCAGTTCCACACCAGGGACCTCTGGGTTGGCACCTCTTGGCACGTGGCTCCTGCTATGGCTGCGCCCTGCGTCAGCTCCTTTGAAATGTGGCCCATCTGTGGATTCTCAAGGGTAGTTGGGAGACCTGTAGCACAGCTTGAACACAATGTAGATCACTTCCACTCTGTGGGCTGAAAGAGGGCTGCATGGTCTGGGTGTTTTCACCTGTGTAGAACCTTCCAGCTGTGAAACTGAAGGGAGGGGGTGGAGGGGACTTTCATGCAGTCAACGATTGGTCCGGAACCTCTTCTAGGTTCTGCCTTAAGCCTACCCACTGCCAACCCCCGAGGCTTTGGTTGGAAGATGAGCCTGGTGGCCGTCTGGAGCTCTACAGGATTGTGCCTCCAAGCTAGGGAAATTTCTGATACTGCCATTAAAAAAAAAAAATCTGTGGTTTTGTTGGGGTTAGTGTTGCACAGTGGGTTAAGCCACCAACTGCAACAATGGTAGTTCATAGCAAAATATCAGTTTGGATGCTCCAATTCCAATTTGCACCCTGCTAAAGCATATTGGAAGGCAGTAAATGATTAAGACCCTGGGCCCTTGCCACCCAAGTGAGAGACACAGATGGAATTCTGGGCTCCTGGCTTCAGTGTGCCCAGCACTGGCCATTGTAACCATTTGTGGAGTGAACCAGCAGGTGAAAGGACTCTGTTTCTCTCTTCATTACTCTGTCTCTCAAATGAACAAACAGACCCTTTAAAAAAAAAGCCATTTTATTGAGCTATGTGCAGAAATCATAAACCATACTATTCAGTCATTTAAAGTATAGGAACCCATGGTGCAGAGTATCTGTCTGGACATTTGTGCAGTTATCAGCATGATCAGTTTTAGGACATTTCCACCATAAAGGAAGCATTGTGCTCAACAGCCACTACTCCCATTTCTCCCTAAATATTCTCTCCACAGCCCTGCATCTAGGAATCCACTGGTTTACTTTCTATCATTAATGAGTTTGCCCATCAAGGCCTTTGCATAAATATGGAATCATACAGTATGCATTTGTATGTGGGGTGTGTGTGTGTGTGTCTGTCTGTGCGTGTGTGTGACTGGCTTCTTGCAAGGTTTTTTGAGTTTCACTTAGGCTGTAACATGTACCTGTACCTCATTCCTTTGTTGTTGTTGTTGTTGAATGCTATTCCTTTTCATGATATCACAAATTTATCAATTCATCACTTGATGGATAGCTTTGTTATTTTTGCCTTGTTGTAACTATGAAGAATTCTTTCATGAGCCTTTGTGTATAACTTTTTTTGTGTGGAAATGTATTTTTGTTTTGCTTGGGTATAAACCCAGGGGTTGAACTGTAACACCATAGGGTAACTCTAGGTTTAACTTTTTGAGAAATTGTCTGACTACTTTCCAATAGTCTGTTTTACAGGGTTGTTTTACGTTGTCAGTGACAGTGTAAGGGAGGATTCCTTACTTTCTCTACACTCCTTCCCACACTTGCTATTTCTTTTTTCTGATGTCTGTCTTAGTATGAAGTAGTGTTTATTTTTCTCTCCTTGATGGCTTGTGATGCAGAAAGTCTTTGTGTGCATAAGGACCAGCTGCATGTACACCTCCTTTGGAGAAGTGTCTATTCAGATTCTTGTGCAGCCATTAATTGAACAATTTGCCTTTTTGGCATTGAGTTGTGAAAGTTGTTTAAGTATTGTGGAGACAAATTTTTCTTTAGGTTGTATGTTTTGCAAGTATTTTTTTTTCTCATCCCACAGATTGTTTTGTACCTTCTCGGTGGTGGTGTGCTTTGAGCTGCAACAGCTGGTAATTTTGGTGATGGAAGTTTATCTGTTTTTTGTGGTTGTTTTACTTTTTTATCATAGCTCAAAACCATTGCCTCATCCAGGGCTACAAGGATTTATGTCTGTATTTTTTCCTAAGACTTTAATGACGATTAGAACTGTTTGACACATTTTGGGGTAGTTTTTGTTCTTTTACACGTAGATACCAGTTTTGCTGCCCCCATCTGCTGAGAAGACCACTCTGTCCTCATTGAAGTGTTTTGGTACCCAATGTTAATCCTCCCACCCCTTTCTCTATCACAATAACTAAACTAACTAACTAACTAACTAACTAACTAACTAACTAACTAACTAACACAATTTATTCCCTTAGCCATTTGCTGTTATTTCATACAGCAGGAGAAAATAACACTGTTAAGCTAAAGGCACTGCAGAGAAATTTCTTGATGTGTCCTGACCAGCAATGCCTCATTACACCGACCTTGTGCTGTGTGTGTCACAAGCACAATCTCATTGAAATGTCAGAACAACACTGGGAAATAGGCTATGGTAGTTGTTATTTTAGAGAGGAAGAAACTCAGTTTTCCAGAGGTTGAAAAGCTGGCCCAAAAGCCAGCTACTCATCAGTAGTGGTCCTGGGCTATGGTTCCAGGCTCATCTGCACTCCATTCACAATGTTTGGCTTATTCTAGAAATCTTCATGCTTGGCGCTATTCAAAACACATAACTAACTTACTTTACTCCTCTGTAACCATATGGGACACGTATTTTATTCTTTTACCTGTATATGGATGGATAAGTTGAGATGCAGAGAGTTTAACAGCCCATACCAGTCAGATGGAGCTGGAATTTGAACACAGTGATTTTGATTTGTAATTGCCACACTATTCTCTAGAAAAGATCTGCTACCACCATTTTCAACTGTAGCTTCCCCTTTTGAGTATTCTTATGATCTTTTAATTTGTGGTTTCTACAGACATTCTGCCTTGATGTTTCCAAGGCTTCTTGTCTCCAGGGTTGCTCATGCTACTGGACTTAAGGAAATTTCTAGATTTTTTTTTTAATGAGATGGGCACCCTTCACAATGCTGAGCTTTGGCTTTTCTAAGTTAGGGGAGTTATGTGTAATTACAGGGCATCAATAGCCTATAGGATCCCAACCAATCCCACTGGGGGTGCCACCTCAGGTACGATGGATGGCTTTCACCTCGTAGGACTTGTGCATCGTTCTTCATGGCCGATATGAGGCTAAGCAGTTCTGAAGTTCACAATGGTGACTAGTCTTAGGCTCTCTGTTTTTACTGTTCCTTTTGAATCATGAACTGTCACAACTCATTAATTCCATTTGGTCTTTTTTGCAGATGAAAAAAGCAAAGTGCCCCAACGGTTATGAGACTTGCCCAGGACTTATGATCTCAGTCCAGGGCATTTCCTGGTATACACGCTGCCTCTTGGCAATGTCAGTGTGTTTGGTTTTGTTTTCATGGATGTGAACTGTCCCAAGGTGTTGCTGCTCCTCTTAATGGTGGAATGCAAGACAATATAATTCTTTTTCAGCTATTTCAGTGTGAATTTACTCCAGATAGTTTTTGTGTAATCACAACAGTATTTCCTAGGTTGCTGGGCAACATGATGATGGAGTTTTAAACTTTATTGCCAGTCAAAGAAATAATAAGAACTCTATTTCTTATTTATAGAACTTTCTTTCCTTTCTCTCTCTCTCTCTCTCCATATATATATATGGAGAGGACAGGTGCATCCTCTGTTTGATTCTTCTGTCTGAATAAGTGGATGATATGGACATTCTGTCTGAGTGTGACACTGTGTTGGGTGGGAAAATTGACAGCTTGCGGCATTAAACTGAAACTCAATACAAACCTGGCTATTGGGGAAAGTAATCCATTTAATTAAGACAAAATAAAAAGGCTATACTATAGAATGATTCCTCTTAGTAAAACAGGCATCTCTCAGTTGTCAGGTTGGAAGAGGGAGGGCAGGAAAGGATGAAGAGAAAACTTACCACAGGGTAGAGCATGAGAAGTTGATCTTCAGCATGCCTTTAACCTCCTCCATAGGTTTGTTTAGGAGCCTTTGGTGGGAACGGAGGCCAGGAATCCTGGAGGACACAAAAAGAAATTGATGAATAATTAGAATTCAAACATTCTTGTCCCATTGCTGTCAGTTGTAAATGCTACTTGCTGCTTTTTCTCTCCTCTCCTGGTACCTCACAGGGTGTCGCTGATAATGTGTTGCTGCCTTTTCACCAAGAAGTTCGTGTCCTTGTACTGATGCCCAGGAGATGTGCTTTTCTCTAACAGGGCACTAAGATCCAGGACCCCACATCTCACAAATCCACTGAGCTCCTGGCTTCCTGAGATCTTTTATCACTCTGTTCTTGAAACTTCTCTGCCCTGGCTCCCTTCTTTGGGTCCCAGCCCTTCCTTTTGGGTGCCTTCTTTGTTAAACGAACCAATTGTTGGCCCTCTTGACAACTACAATTCCTTACCCCTCACTCCAACATTCTGCAGCCTCCGCAGCAAATTTTCTTAGCAAACACTTCCTTTCTGTTGTTTCTTTGCTCTGATTTTCTCTGTCTTACCTTTTCCAGAATCACGCTTGTCAAGGATTCTAATAATTCCTAACCCTCAGGAGGAAAAGTCATTCCAGGTGCTTGATGCTTCATTCATCCATCCATCCATTCAATAAAGCTAATTGCACAGGTATTGAGATGGACACATGAGATGAAGTTTCTGTCCCTACCCTCCACACTTATGTTCTAAGTCAAGGATAAACCTGTCAAAAGTTGCTTATGCTTGGCTTCTGACCTAACCTGAAAGTGGGAAAGGCTTCCCAGGGCTCTCCAACATTTGATTGTTTCAGTCATTGATTTCCTGCTGAATGCTTGATCTGTATGTGTTGCCTTTTAATTCAAGCCGCTCTTATATTGTTATTAGAGATAGGAGTGTTTGTGTGAGCTTCTCTTTATAAAACCCAATAATATCACATGTGTTTTTCATTGTCTCTATATACAAATCCAGACTGCAATAAGACAAAGCGGAAGGGATTGAGACTAAAAGGAAGACAAGTATGAACCAAGGAAAAAGAGAACAAAATAGAGTTTATAACGAGTTGGAGGAAGAGTCAGGTCATCATGGGCATTTATCACTCAAAGTTGTTTATGAATCAAGTTAGCAGTCAAAAGTAGGGGATGCTAGTCCAGCTGGGATGCAGATTAACACTCTGAAAGGGAATTCGGATGTTCTAAGTGGTGGGTTAGTCCATTGTATCACAATGCTCAACCCTACACTACACTTCTGAAACAGCTTCCTGTTAGTGCACTTGGGAGGCAGCAGATGAATACAGATTCCTGCCACCTGTGTGAGAGGTCTGAATGGCATTCTGGCTTGTGACTTTGGCCTTGCCTAGTCCTGGTTTTTGTAGGCTTTTGGGGGCGGTTATCCAGTGGATAGAACCTCTCTCTTTTTCTGCCCTGCCCTTTCTTGTTACTCTGCCTTTCATATAAATAAATCATTTTTAAAAAGAAGGGAATGGACGAAGCAGAAACTATTTTGTGATAAACACTTCCCATCTTCAGATATGTAAAATTCCTTTCAAAAATTTCTTTTATCTATGTAAAAGGCAGAGTTACAGAGAGAGAGAGAGAGAGAGAGAGAGGTTTTCCATCTGCTGGTTCACTCCCTAAATAGTTGTAATGTATGGGCTGGTCTAGATTGTGAAACCAGGAGCTTCATCTGGATCTCCCATGTGGATGCAGGTGTCCAAGAACTTGGGCCATCCTCCATTGCTTTTCCAGGTCACAGTTGCAGGGAGTTGGGTTTGGAGTGGAGCATCCAGCACTAGAACTGGTGCTCTAATGTGAACTTCCAGTTTTCCAGGTGGCGGCTTAACCTGTTATGTTGCAATATTGACCTCTAAATTTTAAATAGAGGAGCAATTTTCATCAATGCCTTGTTAAAATAGAAGTTATCTTCTAACATAACACTTGATAAATTCACCATGCAGAGTTTTTTCATGCATTTCCATAGGAAGTTCAGAGAAAAATTCTGGTATTAACAAGTGAATCTAACATAAGAACATAAAATTCTTGGATGAAAGTAATGCATAAACTCTTCAGTCCCTTATGATGTTATTAATGAGGAAGTAGTCTAGTGTCATTTCTAGATCCTAGCTAGATCCAGATCTTGAGATGCCTAGGTGGACCCCTGCTCTAAGTGGGCCAAGGTGAAGGCTCTTGTTTTCCCCACACTTCAAAGAGGAGGAGACCATAAGGAACAGGGAACACTTGCCTTTCAGTAGTGTTGACTCTTGCCCACTTTTGATGGGAAATCTACACCTGCTCCAGGAATCTGGAAAACACATCCTGGAAAGAAATTCTTGATCATCCTGGAGAGACAGAGTGGCAAACTAGGTCATAGGGCTAGCCGATTAGAGACAGGAGAAAATAAAGTGTAATTTTGCGACATGCAGTAAATAGCCACCCACATGAGCCCTGCCACAGGAGCAAAGAAGAGCCAAAAACCTCAGAATAATAGGGTTAAGAGGAAACTGGCTGTCGAGGAGGTCTTTAGACTGTCGTTGTGAGGGGTGGCTGCTGGCTGGCAAGCTCTTTGCTGTGGGAAGGCTGGACTCTGCCTCCCGGAGCCAGCAGGAATGTGTGGTGGTGACCTTGCATCCTGCCCAGCTGATGGGTTGATGCTGCAGCCAGACTGTGAAATGAAATGAAAATATCCTTCTAAGGGTATTTCAGGTTTGAATTCCAGTTGTCGGTGGAGGGGGGAAGGAAAAAGAGATTACTCGGTGATAGATAGTGGCAGCCAGATCTGACTGTTACTCACAGAATCAACAGATGCTGGGAATTCCAGGGAGGTGCCTTCCAGAAAGGCTGTGCCCTGATGGTTAACTTCTGGCTTAGGGAAACAATGGGATGTCGAGGAGGAGCGTGTGTGTGTGTGTGTGTGTGTGTGTGTGTGTGTGTGTTTGTGGGAGTGAGCATTCAACCCCAGTCACAGCGTCACCGGAAGTGTAAGACCCCTTGAGCATTCCTCAAAAGCTTGGGAGAGGCCTCAGAAAACTAAACTTGGATTATAAGGGCTGCCTTCATTCAACTCACTTCACAAGGATCTATAGCAGGCTTATTCTCTGCCAGCCATTTGTGTTAGGAACTGATAAGCAAACAGATCAAAGATGGGATCTGTTAGGGTTTCACCCGTTGAATAGAGGACTTACAGAGTCATGTTCTACACTAAATGCCTAGCAGGAAGTGGTGGCTACTCATTTATTTTCTGTAAGTTGGCATTGACTGACTCATGGTGAAGGAATTTCAGGCTGGGGGCAAAGATGGATGTTTAGAGTGCTCCAAGTCCTCCAGTCTCTTAACAAATTCATCTCCGTTTTACTTTCTGCTTTTTAGCACATGGAAGTCACTGCCACACTGCCTCATTGGCCCCGGATGGTACAAGTACTGAGAGCATTCAGGCAAGCTCAGGTCTGTGTGACTAATCCCATTACTACTGACTAAGCATGAAGTCTCTGGTGGCTCCTTCCGCATTGGCCCTTTGCTGGGTGGATGATGAGGATGCTGATACAATGTGCTTAACTTGGGGTCCAGTACAGAAGCTGTTGGGAACTCTGGCCAAGCAATAATGCACTTGGGTTAACCCTCAGAGTGAACACAGTGGCTCAGCTAAACAGGCACATGTTCTTCTCTCAAGGGAGTCAGCTGGGCCAGAATAGTGGAATGCTTCCAGGGTTGTAAAGGGAGTACATTCTGAAACCAGTGAAGTCAGTGCTTTATCTTCTTCCAAAGCTGGAAACATGAATACTATTCCATGTACTAAAGTTTAATGGCTTGTAGCAATAATCTAGACTGTTCCTAGGTTTTGGTGGAGTATTGTTATGTACAGTGGCCAACAAGACTAGTTTTCAAAGGAGCAGAGACGTGGACTAAAGTTTCATAAAAAGTTGTACTTGGTAATGACAAAGGACTACCATCTAATGAAGGTGTTGCCCCTCTGAACTTTGAATTTAAAAAAGCAAAAGTAAGGCTGTTCTGGGTATAAGCCTGAGAAACAACCAAGGAGGTAGGTGTTTGGCATAGCAGTTAACAGGCTCATAAACAGTGCTTGGGTTTGAGTCCTGGCTCCCGCTCCTGATTCCTGCTTCTTACTAATACAGACCCTGGGAGGCAGAGTGATGGCTCAAGTGATTGGGTTCTTTTCACCCAAGAAGGAGACCCAGATGGTGCTCCTGGCTGCTAGCGTTAGCCTGGCCTAGCCTTTGCCATTGTGAACATTTAGGGAGTGAACCAGCAGATGGGAGCTGTTTCTCTCTCTCATACACATAAATATACAAATACCAAATAAATAAATGCTTTAAAAATAAAATTTAAAAAAGAAGCAAATAACTTACTCTCAAGAATTACCAGCTAACCAGTATCCATTCCAAAGTGTGCTTTCCTGTTCTTACTTTTTTTTTTTTAAGGATTTTTTATTATTATTGGAAAGCCAGGATATACAGAGAGGAGGAGAGACAGAGAGGAAGATCCTCCATCCGATGTTTCACTCCCCAGGTGAGCCGCAACGGGCCGGTGCATGCCGATCCGATGCTGGGAACCAGGAACCTCCTCTAGGTCCCCCATGTGGGTACAGGGTCCCAAAGCTTTGGGCCGTCCTCGACTGCTTTCCCAGGTCACAAGCAGGGAGCTGGATGGGAAGTGGAGCTGCCGGGATTAGAACTGGTGCCAACATGGGATCCCGGGGCGTTCAAGGCGAGGACTTTATCCGCTAGGCCACAGCGCTGGCCTACTTACTTACTTTTAAAACTAGTTCATTTGAATGATTTGTGTAGTTAATGGTTGATGTTTTTGTAGCACAATTTGCTGTTTAGTTTAGAAAAATGACAATGAGAATTACTTTGCAAATATGGGATCTACAAAAACCTTATGAAAAATGTGTGTGATCAAGATTCTGGCATCCCTTATGGACTCCAGCTTGAGTCCTGGCTGTTCCACTTCCAATCCAGCTTCCTGCTAATGGCCTGGGAAAGCAGTGGAGGACAGTCCAAGTCTTTAGGTCTCTGTACCCGTGTGGGAGACCCAGAAGAAGCTCCTTGTTCTTGGCTTTGGGCTGGCCTGGATCTAGCTCATGAGGCCATTTGGGTAGTAAATTGGCAGATGGGAGATTTCTTTCTCTCTCTCTCTCTCTCCCCCTCTCTGTAATTCTTCCTTTCAAATACAAATAAAATGAACCTTAAAAAAAAAATCAAGCTTGTAAAGAAAATGAATCATCAGAGTAGACAACCAAATGTGTCTTTAAATTTATTAAATTTTTGGAGATGTCCTTCCCTAAAAAGTAAATATTTTTAAAAAAAGGCAAAGGAAAGCCTATATATGTTCAGGGAAGCAGATGTTATTGGGTTGCTTCCAACACATGGGCATGGCCTAGAAGTGTGGAAACACCAGTGCTGTGATGGGGCTTGATAGCTGAGAGAGGGTTCAGCAAAGGGCAGAAGTGCCTGCGGATTGATTGGCCTGATGAAGACAGAGAAGCCTTTGAGAGGAGTCCCCGGGGGAGAAGACCCCTCGCGGGGGCAGCGGATGGCAAGCAGGGTAGTGACTGCAGGGGCAGGCAGGCCATTGCCAGGATTGCTTTGCTAATCAGAGCCCTCCAAGGAGAGGCATTGTTAACAGAAACTCTGCTTACTAGCATGGTGACTTAGTCCTTTACCTCTGGAACAAGTATACGTATGTGATCTCATCTTATTCTTCCTACTGGAAACCTGTGAGATCAGTGATCCAGAGATGATCTCATTTTACAGTCGCAGCACTGGAGGATCAGAGAGCTCCATTATCTTAAGATCAAGTTCAAAAGGAAAGGCCCCCATTGTGGCACAGTCTGTCACCTGTGATGTTGACATTCCATATCAGAGTGCTAGTTCAAGTCCTGGCTGCTTTCCCATATGCATTAGCAGGGATCAGGATCAAAAGTGGAACAGCTGGGACATAAACCAGTGCCCATATGGGATACTGGCATCATAGTTGTTGACTTTATCTACTATGTCACAACTCTAGTTCCTGAATGAAAATCTTATAAAAGCATAGTACACAGTCTTCTGCTTCTCTAGCACAGTATACTGAAGGTAGCAAAATATTCCAACTGGCTCCTGGCATCAGGATGCCCTCATTTGAAGATGATAGATGTCCTTATGGGAAGTAGCTTCTCCTTTGAGGAAAGGCTACTTATGTCCAAAGAAGCTGGAAGGATGGAGGAGTGAAGTGTTTGGGGCTGTTCAAATGTTATTTTGTGAGGCGTGGGCATTTAACCTAGAGGTTAAAATGCCTGTGTCCTTCATCAAAGTGCCTGACTATGAGTCCTGGCTCTACTTCTGATTCCAGCTCTTCAATAATATCCATCCTGGGAGGATTGAATTCTTGCCTCTGGCCCTTGGCTTTGGCTTGGCCTGTTGTGAAGCAGTTGCAGGCCTTTGAAGGGAGTTTATCTCTCTCTCTTTCCTGCCTCTCTAGTTAATTCATTTGAAAAAGAGGACTAGAATATTTGGGTCCCTGCCACCCATGGGGGAGGTCTGGATTAAGACCTGCATTCAGCCATGACTACTGCTGACATCTGGGGAGCGAAACAGTAGATGGGTATTCTCCGTCTTCTTGCCAGAAGCCATGCTGCCGTGCTGTGTGTTACAGTTGCTTTGGGGTTTTATTTACCTCTTCATCCATTGGTAGACTCAGAGTAATGTTTCCTTAATGCCATCGGTCTGCTGCAGTAGACTCTCAATTCTGTTTCATTCACTGTGTGCTTGGTAAGAGGCTGACTAAACTTCCCAGAGTATAAGGTGAGCGTGTGTCTGTGACAGAGAGAGTCAATGGGCACTGAGTGGGAGTCTGAGAGACTGGATGCTCAGGTGTTAGTCTAGTTTTTGCAACATCTCTCTTCACTGTTAAAAGGCCTTTTTGAGTCTTAATAGCCAAGGCTCCTGAGAGGCTGCATCTTCAGGAAGTCAAATAAATTATAAATACAGAAATGGCCTGTTGCTTATGTCAGCCTGGTCCAAATAACACTTCAAAAAGGCAATGTATGGATTAAGAACTTGGTTCAAGATTGTATGGACTCAAACGCTGACTCTATGATGTAGGAGCTGTGTGACTTCAGGTGAGTTGCATGAGCCTTCTATACCCCGATTTCTTGCCTGTAAACTCAGGGTGGTGATAATACCTGCATCCTAGGGTTGTTAGAGGCGCCTCTGGCACACAGCAAAGCATGGATCAGCACTGTTGCTGGCCACTACTCCCTGTTGTTCCCACGACCAGCAGGTCAGACAGGTTTTCAACTGTAAAGGGAAACTCACATAAGGACTTTTGCTAAGGTTTCTGCATTATCGTCAGCTGGCCATATAGTAGACCCCAGGCCTTTGTCTCGGCAGCATCTCTCTAGGAGCCACGAATCTGGGGGGTGGGGAGGCAGAGTGGGAGGTGCAGATGACTTCACATGACCTGCCCAAGTCTGAACGTGCTCTTTCTCTGCCCCAAATACTGCTCTGCGGCCGCTTTTGGCTCCCATTGTTGTCTGTTAGGAGATGATTCCAGATTCTTGGGCAAGTCTGAGGCAACCTCTCCCAATTCCAGGAGGAGCCTCAAGTGAAATCAACAAGCTGCAAGAGAGAGGGGGCAGGGCTCATCATGGAAGGTGTAGGTCAGCGAGGGAGGCATGCAGGTGAGCTGGGCAAGCTCTTGGAAACAGTCACCTGACACTGACGCATCAGATCAGGTACTGACTTGGTACATGGGAACCCTGGGGCTGGAGTTCACTGAGGATTTAATAGGGTCCTCAAGGACTTAGCCTTGGGGAAGCCATTTAACATGCTTAAACCCCAATCTTTCCTGCAATGGGAATGTTGGTGATGCCTTTGTTTCCTCTTTCCCAGACCAGGGCCAGCTATGTGGCTTGTAGGCTCCAGTACAAAGTAAACATATAGGACTTTTCCAAAATGATAATGAATGTCAAGATAGTAACGGCCGAGCATGAAGCCAGGGGCCAAATCATGTTGAGCATGGGACCCCGTGTGGCTGCACAGATGCTATGCTCAGCAATTCCATCTTGTCTAAATGGTAGTCAAGCACTACTACCAAGCGGTAAAAGGAGGCATCATATGGCCTTCCCTTGCAGTGTGTTATTTCAGCTGAAAATATTCTTTAAAGATTAATGTATTTGTTTTATTTAAAAGGTAAAATTACAGAGAGAGAGAGAAAGAGAGAGAGAAGAGTAAGACCTTCCATCTGCTGGTTCACCCCCCGCAATAGCTACAACATCATAAGTTGGGCAGCTCTGAAGCCAGGAGAGTTTCTTCCAGGTCTTCCATGCAGGTATAGGGATCTAAGAGCTTGGGCCAGCTTCAGCTGCTTTCTCAGGCCACAAATAGGGAACTGTATTGGAAATGGAGCAGCTGGGACTTGAACTGATACCTACAAGAAATGCTGGCACCACAGCAGAAGCTTCATGTGCTATACTACCATGCTGGCCCCTGAAAACATTCTTGAAAAGAAGGAAACTTGATTGCCATGGCTCGGGGGGAAAGAATCCTTAACCGACTTTTGGGTTGTCCCACACCTGTGCTGCTGTGACTGTGAGTGGCTCCCCTAGCTGCCCTGCACAGGGCTCTTGGGTGGGAGGACAGGTGCTTTCCTCCCTCTGCTTCTACTCTGCACTTCCTGATGCTCAGAGGGGAAGCACCAGGATGCAACTGGCTCCCTCCCTGATTGCCACCCTCCTCAGGACTGGCTTCCCCACCAGCTGCTCTGCTTGCCTCTTAGGGAGGAAAGGTAGCCTTTGCTTGCTTACCATAAAGTAAGGTATTTATATTGTGCCTTCTCTTCTTACCAGAGCCCTTCCAAAATTCTTGGCAAGTAGGCTTATGGCCTATAGAACCCACTGTTGGACCCAGCCATGGTCTTTTGCACAGTTGGTCTTCTGTCTCTTCTACTGTCTGACTCCCCAGGCACTGCTTGACCAACTTTCTGATGGCAAGGGGCCCTGGGAGTCTCTCCACTCCTGGATCCTGTCTCTCTCCATGCATCTTTTCTTACCTGCCTGCCCTGGAGGACTTCTCCCACATAGCCTTGAGTTCTGTCCTTGCTCCTCGTTTTCTTGCCTCCCCCGATTCATATCATGTTCAAGTCTGGAAAACTAGCTTGGGATCTGGAGCCGGCCATCTAGCCCCATCCAACTCCCCGTCTTCAGTCAAGCTGATCCCAGAGTTCCTTCTGGGAAGTCTATGTTAAAACATCCTGGTTGACTTATTAGCCAATAAAATGGCATGGGGCAAAGGAAAGAGGAAAAAGCAGGAGAAAGAGGGAAGGAAAGTCTCTCAAGGAAAATCTAGATAACCACACACATCACCTTTTACATAACAAAGGAACAGTCAGTGTGTTGTACCAGGGGCAATTCCCTTCGGCAGAATGGCTAGCATTCCAGAGCCTGAGGCAGCCACTGAGAAACGCAAACTCACTTTCCTAAGAAACATGATGACGCCTGCTGACTCCTGCTGACTCTGAGCCCAGCTCATGCAGGCCCGTTCACCCTATGCAGCATCACTCAGGTCAACGCCTCCTGCCCATGTCTGTGATAGTTGTGTGATATTTTTTGGAGTGCTGGTGATTGCAGGCACAGTCCAAGTTCTTGCTTTTTGCATAATTAAATTGCTTCAACCTCTGGAAGGCTCCTTCCCAGATAACATCTGTCTCTCTCTCTCTCTCTCTCTCTCTCTCTCTCTCTCTCTCTCTCTCTCAGATTTATTTGTTTTTATTGGAAAGGCAGATTTACAGAGAGAAGGAAAGACTGAGAGAAAGATCTTTCATCTACTGGTTTACTCCACCAAATGACTGCAACAGCTGGAGCTAAGCTGATTTGGAGCCCAGAGCCGGGAGCGTCTTCCAAATCTCCCATGCAGGTGCAGGATCCTGAGGTTTTGGGCCATCCTCTAATGCTTTCTCAGGCCTCAAACAGGGAGCTAGATGGAAAGTGGAGCAGCCAGGACACAAACCAGGCCCCATACAGGAACCCAGTACTTGCAAGGGGAAGATAGCCAATTAAGCCATTGTGCTGGGTCCATGTCTCTCTTTTAAGAGGCTGTCTTTCTGGGCGGGTGTGGGGGTGTGGGGGTGGGGGTGGGGCAACACATCCTAACTGAAAAATCTGTCCAATGTAGGTGAAGGTCACACTTCAGATCCTTCTGTGACCCACTGCTCCCAGAAAGGGTTTGAGAACATTATTATATGTGGGGTTTTTCTTTCTTTTTGGAAAGCCCATTTGTATGCATTCATTGCAGCTGCAGACCTCAAGGACTTGACTGTGTTTATAATGATGATGAATGGAAGTGAAGTCTTTGAAGAAAAAAGTTCATTTTGATTTTTCAAGACGAGTCGGCAGCAGCCCCCGAGACTGCAATCTTTTCTGCCCTGTGCTCTCTGCTCAGAGCTTCACATTCACGCGTTGTTTGCTGAAACTGGGGGAGAAAAAAAAAAGCCTGGGTCTCCAGAAAGCTAAGTGGATGCAAATGGATTTGGAATTGTCAACTTGGGAGAGTCTCCAGCGGCCTGGAGTCCATGGCGACTTTGATGGCCCTGACAGAGCCGCCCTTGTACCTTCTTGGGAAAGGACGATGTCTGGCTTGCTTTTTGCCAGCACAGCTATCTGGGACTTAGCTTTCTATTGATGAGGCTGTGAGAGATGAAAGCAGGAACCACGTTAATTATTGCAAAGTGCTTTTTACTTTCCAAAACGCTGCACCAGCGTTAATTAGTGGCGGGGTAGGTCAGAATTATTACCCCTTCTCTACCTTGGAGGAAATGAAGACATAGAAATTTAATGACTCCCTCGGGGACCTGGGGGAAGTTTGTCTGGGAGGCGGCACAGGCAAGGGTTTCAACCTGGTGTGCCTGGCTTCCCCCACCCCCCTGACTCCTGGGATCTACACCTGCCTCCATCCTTGCTGTCAAAATCTCCTCTCTTCCTAAGTCTGCAGGCAGGGACAGTCTATCATTGACCAAGGAATTGGGATCTGGTGGCTGTAGAGGTGGCTACCTGCCCCCTCTTTTTTCCCCACTCACAGGATAGGAAGCCTCATGATCTTGTTTCCTTTCCCTGGGAAAGTAGTCAAAGTCATTATGCTCAGAAGCCCTGCCGGGAGAGGGTGGGAAGTGGGGAAGGCTGGAGGGATGTTGGGGAAGGGAAGGAAGAGAGGGCAGGAGACCGAGGATTGCTCCAAAGTACACCTGTTCCCTGCACAGTCTTTAGGTGATTCCTCCCTGCAGGTGTCAGAAGCTTGGGTGATGTGGCTGCCTCCCATTCACAGGCAGCGTGAGACTGAATACTGGTGAAGCACCATCCTGTGGCTGGGCAGCTGGGAAGGGAGACACGGACTTTGGAATCAGACAGCCCCTGGCTCACCATTTGTCTCTTCTGCTCTTAGCTCCTTATCTGGATATTGGAGGCAGATAGACTTGAATGGGTTGAGCAGCACTGACTCAGTCACTGCTTTTTGATTCCTTCCTCATGTCCAGGCTGAACTGGAGCTTGGTGTTTTTTCTGGTCGCTTTCCTGCTGAACTCTTCCCCAGGATTTGAGCAATTCTCCCTGTCACCTGTTGACTTCCCAGAGAACTTCGTGTCCCAGACATGTGAGAGACCCTCAATGGACATGGCCTCCACTCTTGAGCACAGAATTTCAGACCTTCTGGGTTGGCGTGGTACAAGTAAGGAAGGAAGAATGGTCACAGGGCTAGGAGCAGAGGATGGAGGAAAACCCACTTCCATGGAGAAAGAAAGGGAGCAGCTTTTGAAGTGGCCTCATCTGCCCATCTCCCCAGCACTGGTCCCTGGAGGGGAGTGTCGTGTCTACTCCTCTCCCCAGCCAACTGTGCCTCTCTAGGGGATTGAGGCGGGGTGGGGTCTGAGAAGGACCCATCTTCTGTCACCTCCATGCCAGGAACTGTCTGTACTTGGTTGTTGCCCCTTCTAGACTGCCATGCCTTTCCCAGGGCCAGGGACCTTGGCCAGTCCCACAGAAGGCAGACTGGCTTCCACGGGGTGGGAAGGGAGCTAGACGAACCACATGTCTGTGTGTCTACCAGGTGTTTGTGGAGCAGGAGACCCTATTCTGCTGACTGTCCTGGCCTGAAGAACCCTCATATGGAAACTTGGGGCCACCCTTCCTCTTGGGGCCACCCTGGCTACTTGACTGCTGAGACCTGTGTTAGGGGAGAAATCCTTAGTGCTTTTCTGGTAAGGGCTTCTGTTCTGTAACCCACGGGGTGATCGTGGGTAGATTCTCTAGTGTCCCAGCATCTTCTCTTTTTACTCACAAAATGGGAGACCAACAATATCTATCTTTTTGTAAGAGTCCAATGAATTAATATAGTGAAAGCACTTGCAAACAGAGCTAAATTAGCTCTCACTGCTGCCATCAATTGTAGTGCATGCACTGGGTTGTAATGCTGCATTGCCCCTCCAGGTGGGAGAGCCAGAGGTGGTGATCACACTTTTACTGCGGGCTTCCTCCTCTCAGATTATTTATTTACGTGAAAGGCAGAGTTACAGATATGGAGGGACAGTGGGAGAGATTTTTCCATCCACTGGTATACTCTCAAAATGGCTGCCAACTGTTGGGGTTGGGCCAGTCGAAGCCAGGAGACAGGAGTTTCTTTTGGGTCTCCCAAATGGATACAGGGGCCCAAGCATTTGGACCATCTTCTGCTGCTTTCCCAGGCATATTAACAGGGAGCTGAAGTGGAACAGCCAGGAATCAAACCGGCACCCATATGAGAGGCTGGCACTGTGGGCGGTGGCTTAACAAGCTACATCACAGCTCTGGCCTCTGTTCCCTCCTTTCTTAAAAATGTTTAGTTTATCACTAAACGGGAAATGCATTTCTTTTCTAAAACCATTTTGTTTATTTAAGAAAGAGACACAAATATCTAAGATCTACTAGGTCACTCCCCTGAAAACGGAACATTCTAATAAAGAAGTAAGCTCCTTGCTACCATCTAGATTCCAAATTCCTTGGAACAACAATCAAGGCCTGACCCAGGACTCAGGTCTGACCCATAACTCAGAACTGCCTTGGTCTTGCACAAAAAGTAGTAAAGGCACTTAAAAAAAATTCATGGAAAATGGGATTAGAAGTTAGAGTTTCAAGGTGGGCATTTGGCACAGCAGTCATGATGCCGGTTGGGAGTCTGTACCATATCTCGGAGTCTTTGCTTTGGAGTCCTCATTGTCCTCTGACCCAGCTTGCTGTTCAAGCAAACCCAGGGAGGCAACTGTGATAGTTCATGTCCTTGGATCCCTACCCCCTACCTACCAAGAAGGACTAGTTGAGTGCCTGACCCCCCACCCTGACCTAGCTCAATCCTGGTTGTTGAGGGCATTTGGGGAGTGAATGAGTGGGTAGAAGATCTCTGTTCCTCTGTGTGTTGGTGCGTCTCTCTACCTTTCAAAAAAATAAACAAAACAAATAAAGCATTTTAAAAGTATGGGTTTATTTTAATACAAAAATGTTTGAAATGCTTGTAGTTTTTATAACATGCATTTCTACTACTATGGAATTTATTTTTCTATGACCTACAAATTTTTTTGCATCCATATGCACTTATAGTTTTAATTCCCATTCTCTATGAACTGTGGGAGGTTCCCTCTGATGTGCCTTCTGAGTCTGGCTTCCCCTTCCTCCTCTGGGGGCTGAGGCATCAGCCTGGGATTTCTCTCTTGGCTCCAATTCATCTTGCATGTCCCTGCTCCTGTGCCTTGTCTGTGTAGTTCGCTCCTCATTCCTGTGTCCTGGATCATCTCTGCTATGAGGTCTCTCTCTTTTACCTTTGGATTAAAACTCTCTTCCTTGCAGTACATGGTTTATCCCTTTGTCAAGTACTGTTTGTGTGTGTGTGTGTGTGTGGTGTGCAGTTTTACACACTTGTGTTAATCCTTGTCTTGGTTCCTCACAATCCATCTCTCAACAGCTCTAGCATGGACATTTTCAGTGCACACCCTCTGTTTCAATCAGCTGCTCTAAATGAGTAAGTATCCAAGGAGATCAGCATTTGACATTTATTATTTTACGCAGCCCTACCAGCCCTTGAAGTGGGTATCACGAGATTGGTTTTACAGATGAGAGAATGCAAGTTGAGACAGAGTTGGTGTTTTTGCCAAAATTACCCCATTTGTAACTGCAAGAGTTGAGTGTTCTTAATCCTTAGGTTACATAGTCTGTCCTGTGCTCCACTGACTGAAAGCCTAAAATGAGACAGAACCACACTTGTTAGCATGCATAGAAGCCTTGGGTCTTATGTGTGCTTTGGCCCAGCCTGACCATTGTGTGGTCTGCCCCTACAAGCCCAGGGCTGAGCCCTGGGGTCTCCAGGTACCTCTGCCTGAAATGCCCCACTGCCTAGCTGCTGCTAAACTGGGGAATCAACTCTGGGAAGCCTGCCTTCATTTCCCATTCCCAATAAAGTGGGTATAATCAGGAACTCCCTTCCCATGCCCCCTTAGTCTATCCAGTCCTTGCCGTGGGCAGCTGTGGGTTCCTCTTACTGGACCAGTCTGTCCACCAGAAGATGTGGGTTTTGCTGTATTTATACACCCCTGGTTGTGGACCTGCCCAAGAGCAGGTGCATGAATTCTGTAGAAGAAATCAGGAGCTAGAGACTTGATGAGCTTTTTTCTGCCTTGGGCTGCTGGAACTTGTCCAGCAAATTTCCACAGTGCTAGGCTACTAGGGATTTGGCTTTGAAGAAACCAAGTTAATATTCTTTCTACCTCTAGGTAAAGTGTGTGGTATCATAGCAGGCCACCTGATAGATACTGGGGGCTGTTCAAATCCATCCTTCAAGACCCCTGGGATTGGATACTGGGCTGATCCCTGCATGTCATTTTGTCCCCCTGCTGTATAACTCTACCCAGCTGGGTAGCACACAGAATAAGTGACCTGCACTAGGACCAGTTTAGGGTGGAGCTTGGGATAGGAACCAGAGGCCTGTGGTTTCTGCTCAGGAGACCATTCCTCTGCCATTGGGGGCTCACTGTGGGTGCAGTGGAGTTTCAGCCAGCTTTGAAATCCTTGGGGCTACCTGGTGACGTGGAGAGCTGAGCAGTAGTAGTAGTAGTAGCAGCAGCAGCAGCAGCAGCAGCAGCAGCAGCTACCATCACCTTGGGCTGCTCAGGGCACCTGAGCTGTGTGGGACAGGAAGTAATACTTTCAGAGCTTTAGCCCCAAAACCTCAGAAACTTTTTTGATGATGCATTAAATGTCAAGTTATATTGTTAAGAGGAGAAAGAAAGAAAGAAAAAACACACACACCCAGGTATCAGCCTTTGTTACCAGATGACAGGAGATACTCAGTGATGTTACAGGAAGTCACGCTGTCAAAATAATAGAGGATAGTGTCTCACTAGGGGACCACACCTTGTAATAACCATACTTAGTACAAAAGGGCTTTCTCATGCTCCTTCCTGTCTGCACTCAGGGGTGGGGCCGGAGCAGGAGGAGGAGGGGAGAAGCTGATGGTGGCTGCTCTGCAGGGTCTCTGCTGTGAGGGAGACAAACCCAGGGCACTGGACCAAAACACTGCTTTGTCCCAAGAGGGACTCTCCTGGCTTTAGGCCAGAGCTTAAACATGCGTGTGGAGAGCAAGCAGCCTCCTTGAAGCAGGAGGATTTGCAGATTTGCTTTCCACTCAGATGATTTATCTGCCGAAATGATCTTCTCTGAGGAACTGCAGCATTTGGGGACCGGAAGGGACTCCCAAGGCCTTGTCTTTTGCAACACCTTGCAGATGAACAAGGCCCAGGTCCTCAGGCAGAGGATGGCCCCGACAACTGCCTCCTCGTGTGGCCACACCCTGTCCATTTTGCTGTCTCCTTTGCAGGTGCACTGGTTGTCCCAGGTTATCTGGTTCCCAGTAGAGTCCTGAACATGCTTTTGCTGACACAGTAAGTGAAGTCAGCCAAGAACCCAGTCAGGTTGCTCCAGGGGGCTGGCTCTGGGGCCTGCAAGCAAATAGCCAGGCAGCAGGGCATGTGGCTGGAAGGGTGGGCTCAGCTATGAGGTTTGTTTTTAGGCTGCAGCTGGGAACATCTCTCCCTTGCTCGCAGCAGGAGGGCTTCATCCCCTTGTTCTGCAGTCCTGAGGGAGCTCTAGGCATCCCTCTCCCACCACCCGCTTGACACCTCCACTAGGTTCAGGATGTCTCTGTCTGGACTTGGCCCAACCAGTCTTAAAGCCTTTCTGTGGTCCCAGAGCCTCTGTTGACCTTGAATCTCAGGACCTGCCCTTGATCCTTTTCCTTGCCACTCCTCCAACCCCAACCAGAGACCCTCAGATGTCTTGCTGGCTTTGTGGTCAAGAACACACACACCCTTGTGCCTCGATCAGCCCTCACTCTCTGCTGCCCGATCTCTCTGCCTTTCAGGCCAGCCTGTTCTTCCTGCCATGTGGTGGCCAACTTAGGCTTGACTGCAGCTTTGGCCCCTGCACCCGCTGATGTCCTCTGTTCCCAGTGGAAAAACTCAGCTCAGCTGTTTTCCTTTACAAAGTCTCTTGGCCTTCCCCACCCAGGCGCTTCCTTGCCTCCTTGCTTTTGTGAGAATATTTTGCTCGGAGGACACTGCCCACTGTCTCAGCCTCTTTTGAGACATGGAACTGGAAGCCATGTTGCATCTTGCACACAGGAGGAGCTCTGTTGCAGTGGCCCTTCCATCCAGGCCACTTTCTGTGTCCCCGTCTCTCTGTCCTTCTGCCTCTATATGCCAAGCAGCCCCTGGGGGAAAAAAAAGTAGAGGAATTGAAGGACGTTTGCAACATCTTTGAAAAGCGAAGCATTTTATTTCTTCTCTTTCCAATTACAGCTGCGCCAGAGGCAGCATCTTCTGCTCTGAGCCGCTCAGCAGAGATGTGCCCTGCCTGGCTGGGACTAGCAGGCTGGTCCTCGCTGGGCTGATGAGAAGTCTGGGAACTGGGCAAGGCCCCGAAGGTTTGAGGTTTAGGAAAGATTCAGGCCGTGGCACTGTCTGTGCAGCGGCCCCTGGAGAGGGGAATTCATGATCACAGAGCTCTGAGAAATGCTCACTGTTGCTCACAGCTTGGTTTGTTCCCTACCTCCCGTCAGAAGCTCAGCACATAGCTGAACAAGGCCTTGGAGGCTGTGACTTTCTGGCCTGACTCCACTGGAGCCTATGTGTTGAGGCTCTCCAGGATCTGCAGAGAATGTACTCCACCTCTGCCTGTAGGCATGGGGAGAGGGGAGGACCCTGGGCTGGGGCCACAGGTGCATGTGACAGGAAGGGCCCTTGCACATTCGCAACAGGAAGCAACTGCTGCCCACACCTCCCTCACCTGGGGGAGCAAACCTGCCAGGGTTGGGTGGCTGGTGCTGCAGACCACTGTTTTCCATCTCTTGTGGATGGAGGGGGAACTTGCTATGTGTTCTCGACAGCGTGCTTTCCGTACTCTCCTGGTCCGAGCCTTGCAGCAAGCCTACACAGCAGGTGCTGGAAGCCCCATTTTGACAGTGAAGATGCAGAATGAAGTGCAGACATGTTAGGTGGCCCTGTCTGTTAAGTGGCTGCCGGGGGTGGGGGAGTCTCAGAACTGGGAGGGATCTGTCTCTCTTCCAAGCCCCTCTCATAACCCCGCTATGCATCCATAGTGACCAAGGGGTTTCCCAAGCATGAGGCACTCAGAAGCCTGGCTTAGTCACCTTACCTGTGAAAGGAAGGATAACCAAGCCAGTCCAGGGTTTTAAAGGAAAATATAAATCTCATTCTCTCTTCTTCTCTTTGCTAGTGTCAACCTTTACAATGCACAGGCTCTTCCTTTCTCATTGCTGCAAGATGCTGTTTCCTATTAAGTGCAAATATCTGGGGGCTGGTGTTGTGGTTCAGCTGCTTAAGTCACTGTCTGTGACATTCAGCAGCCCCTGATGGGAGGACAGTTTGAGCAAGTCCTAGAAGCTCTCCTTCCAATCCAGCTTCCTGCTAATGCTCTTGGGAAAACAACTGAACGTGATTCAAGTGTTGGGGCCCCTGCCACCCTTGTGGGAGACCTGGATGGAGTTCCTGGCTCCTGGCTTTGGCCTGGCCCAGCACTGGCTAATGCAGACACTTGGGAAGTGAGCCAGTGGCTGTAAGATCTCTCTGTGTGTCTCTGTCCCTCCCTCTGCTGCTGTGTCTTTCAAATAATTCAGTGGATTTTTGTTTAAAATAATGCCTATCTTTGTGGTTTTGCAGGAGCTGACTAGTTTGCATCAGGATTTCATTTTTTTGATGACACAGGGGATTTTCAGGTTCACTTTTTATTTGTCCTCTTTCATCCTGCAACCATGCCCTTATGGTCTTACGTGTGATCAGTTAGTAAATGTGGGTCAGTTTTTGAAAAGAGTCTACTGAGGTTGCAGAGTCAAAGGTTAACAGTGGGATGCCTGTTAAGGAGCAGGGAGCTCTCCAAAGCAAACATACCCCCTGGGGCTCTAGCTGAAAGTGCACCTGCTGAGGCTGGTGGTAGGCCAGGCACTGGGCTCCCTAGGGCTCCCTGTGGCGTCCTCCTTTCCTGAGCAGAAACGATGGTCTACAGCTCTCTGGTGTCCACGCTGGTTCCTGTCTTGGCTTTCTATCAGCCACACACAGGTCAGCCAAGCATTTGCCAGTAGCGCTTGAACTGGCCACCCCGATCCTTCTGTCTCTTTGCTTGTCCATCTGTCTTGCTTTCCCCGATGTAGCCTCGGCTGTCCAGCTTTTCCCCAGCCTGATTTCACTGACCTCTCTGCTGGCTGGTGGGACTTAACTTCGGTAAATCAGTTAAGAAGATGATTTAGCTAACAAGGTTCTCCAGGGAAGGTATTTCTAGTTAATTAGTAGGAAAGAAGTTAGAAGTTTAAAGGAATTCCTTGACTTTTGTAGATAATGGGGTCCCTGGAATTGATGTTGCTTTTATGGATGCTGGCAGCAGCTTCCTGGAGCTGAAACAGAGGTTTCTGTAGGGTCAGCATGCCCCCCACGACTGACTGTGGTGCACCCTAAGTTGGAAGCTTTGCCTTGCCCTGATTACTGTCACATCACCCAAATAAGGCCAGGGTCCTTCTATATGGGGATTGACAACCCTTGTGGAAAGTGGGATTAGAAGGTAAGTTTATTGGGTTACTCAAGTCTTTTTGCGAAATCCATGTATTGTTTTTCTTCAGAAGCGTTTTGAAGAGTCTTCATAGGCTTGGGTTTCATACTGTTTCAGCGTGCAAATAAACTCATCTTTGAATTCTATTATCGACAAACTTTTCTAAGTATACTTGCAGCTTCTTTCCCTTTTGGCTCGCACACATGCTTTTGGTTAGCAAATGGCCTGCTATCTCCACAGGACTGGTCGTGAGCAGCTCATATCCAGCCCCTCTGAACCTGAATCCCTCATCATCCTTGCAAATCTGCCTGCTGTTAGGGTCCCACCCACATGCTGAGTCTGGAGTGCCAGGGCTGGGCTGAAGCTTACGTGGCATCTGGGTGCTGACTGCCGACTTGCCATGTGAAGGCTGCTGGCCCAAAGGATGAATGGCTTTTCCACAGCTTTGCTGCCGCATCCCGGAGTCTGTGACCTCCCCCATAAAAGGATATTGGGGGTTTCCCTAGAAAGTGTCACTTCAAAGTCATACAAGAAAAAAAAAAATCAGAGCTAAATTAGGTGACATTGTTTACTCCTTCAAAGACATGCTGGAGTTCCTTCCTGCACCTGTGAGAAGCTTCCATGGCTCCCCATCAGGAGAAGGACAGGACAATTCCAGGCAGCACCAGTTGCAGTGCAGAGGCGTGCCGAGGGGGCAAGCGGGGGAGAGTCTCCAGATTGCACCCCTGTTTTTGGAGCCAGCCCTGCTTGGCTGGCTTAGACGGGTGCCTCTTGTCTGCCCACCCAGAGAGTTTGTGGCTGTCCTACCTGGAGGGTGTGCCCTTTGCCAATCCATGGGAAGGCCTGGATTCGTCACTGTGCCTTCGAAAAGTGACCAGGATTTCTTTCGGCTCCTAAAATCTCAGCAAGTGTTGGGGTGGGGTGGGGTGGGGTGTATGTGCCCTGGGCTGCCCTTTCCCTGTGAGAGCCCTGCCCTTCACCTTGTCTTCACCCCTCCAAGCCACTGCAGGAGTTCGCATGTCCACAAGGACCGCTTTATAGCAACTAGGTCTTCCCTTGCTTCCTTCAAATGACCTTGAATAACACTGCCCTCTGCCCTCTTTCTGGCAGCAGCAGGAAGTGGCATTCCTGCTGGGAGCGTTGGGACCCGTGGAGGCCAAGACGGGTGGGGAGGGGGTGGTTCTTGCTCTCATAGCACCGGAACTGGCGCTCGGTGGATGAAGCTTTTAGGGATCCGGTTGGCGGTGTGTGTGTGCTGATTTGACAACAGCAGCTCCAGAGCCTCTTGTCTCTTAGGCCTATTCTACAGAGTGAGAAACTGAGGGGAAAAAAACCCATGCCCTCAACGCAGACCTGCCCAGAACCTGCTAGGGCAGCCGCCGGGTGATACTTTGTTTGAATTCAGGAGTTGGCTCCTGGCCAGCCAGAGCCGACTAAGCCGTCTCTTGTGAACGTGCATTTTCACAGCTCTCCTTCCTCCCTTTCCCTCCTCCCGCTGAGCTCAGGCCTTGCCTGACCCCTCCTGCGTGGAGAGCGGGTCCTTCACACACTGCACAGCGCTGTGCTTTTCTCAGCAGTGATTTAGCAGTCAGCCAGCGTGTGTGGCACGGACCGGCTGCAGCCCCGCCAGCTCCCTGCCCTTGTCACATGGGACCTGCTGCCCAGGGCAGGGGTGCCTGCCGCAGCTACCGCCGCCACCGACGCTGGGGAGGCCGGGCCAGGGGCTTTATTCCCCGTGGTGCTGCCGCCTGTGCTTGCCAAGTCCCACGAGTCAGCAAACTGTGCAGCCGCATTTTCAAAGCAAGGCCTTCGCCCTGCTTGGCAGGCTCCTCAAAGCCCGGCTCGTTCTTGCTCTCGCTGTGCCTGGGCGAGCCTGCAAAAGACGCCTTTTATTCCTGCTGCTCAATGGGGACATCCTCGGGAGGCAGGGGCTTGGGAGGCTCGGGGCCTGGGTGCTGGAGGACACTTGAGGCAGGGCCACTTGGGTGGGCAGTGGACTGGCGCCGGGCCAAGGAGCTGGCCTGAGAGGCTCTGGGAAATGGGCAGCAAAGAGTGCTAAATCTTTTTTTTTCCCTCTTCATATTTAATATTTTAGTTCTGGGTCGGCTGCGATGGGTCCTTGGCAAGAGATGGCAAGAGATAGAAAAAAGAAATGGTTTTGGAACGTAGTGACCCTCAAGGCACTTTTTTTTTTTTTAAGATATCAGGATCTCAATGAGCAGTCTGTCCGTGCAGCAAAGACCTCTGGGGCTGTGTGGGTGGGACTTGGCTGTGCATAGGTGATATTGCTTCCCCCTCCCCCACTAGTTCCAGGAGCCTGGAACTAGATGGCAGGGCCAGAGGCTGCACACCTTCCCCCTGACACTGGCAAACCTTTAGGCAAATTAATTTTTAAACCATTTTTCTTTATTTGAGGGGCAGAGAGTCTACATGTACTCACGCATGCTTGTATATGCACACACACTTGGAGACAGAAGCATCTCCCATCTAGTGGTCCGCTCCTCCTAGTCCCTAAGCGCCAGGGGCAGGGGCAGGCTGAAACTGGGAGCCAAGAACTCAGTCCAGGGGTCCCAGGAGGGTGTCAAGGACCCAGTTTATTGAGCCATCCTCTGCTACCTCCCAGAGTAGGCATTTGCAGGAAATCAGAATTGGGCATAGAGCCAGGGCTAGAACCCCGGCACTGCCGATTAAGGGTGTCTCAATCACTAGACCAAACACCTGCCCCCAAACATTTGAAATTGAGATCTTGTACTAGTTATCATGAGAGCACTGTAATTTAGCTCCATTCATCTCTCGTGGGTGCCTTGATTTAGCCCTACCTACCGACAAAAATGAATCGTAAGTTATCACTGAACTCACTGATGTGCCATGTGCCTTCTCTCAAGTAGAAAAGGGACGTTTGGTTTTGATCTGGTGAAAAGTGAGCCAATAAACTTTTCGCTAAGCGAAGCAAGAATATGGAAAGAAAGCAAACGAAGGGCTTTTCTTCTGAACCTGTCAAAAGCAAAAATCAAAACAATAACAAAGCAAGCTAAACCAAACAAAAACAGAACGCCTCGCTGGTGCTGTGTTTACGCCAGCGTGTGCTGATTTTATGACCTAACTTTTCTTCCTGCCATTTGAATGGATTCGGACATTGTCTTTCCAACATGCCATTTCCAGGGAAGGTGGGATGGGTTTGCTTTTGCAGTGCATGTACAAAGCAGGCTATCGTGTTGGTTCACAGCGAAAGGGGCCCTGGAAAGACAATATGCCTTCCTTCCTGTGGCAGATATTTCAGGATTGGGGAAGCAGGGTTTCCTGTGTTCTCACAAGGGGCTGAGATAAAGAAACCCAGGCCTGTCTCAGAAAGCACTGAGCCTGGAAGGAGCAGGAGTCCATTGTTTTCTTGTGCAAACCCCGCACTGTAAGGCAAAGCCTAAGAGTGTGTGCAGAGGACGTGATATGGCCTGGCTTTGTAGCACAGACGGTTTCCTCAAAATCTGATGTCCAGGAGTGGGCTTGTACCAAGGCTGCCTGGGAAGGTTGGTGCTGCTTCTCCTCTGCCTCCGGTGCCAGTCCCCTGCTGTGACAACCTGTGATAATGTGTCCAGATGTGTCTTCCCTCTGTCCTCTTCTACTCCAAGAGAGCATCAGACGTCCTGGTGCCCCCTGGGAGTGTTGGTTGAGTTGACATTGTTTCTCCTGTATCTGTGTTGGAGGAGTGGGGGGGGGAACCAAGCAGAAGAAGATGGGCCTTTGGTGTATTTCCCCATCTTTCATTGTTTCCGTTTTTTCCCCCCACTGCTCTCTGCTTCCCCATTCTTTATCCTATAGGTATCTCCTGCTTTGGAAGGAAATGATTTGAACATTTAATTCAGACAAAGGTCTTGGTGTTTGGGAACTGTGGCCACTCCTTGGGCTTGTATTGTATTTAAAACCAGCACATGACAATACAAAATCCTTATTGAATGTAAATATAATAATAATAATCATATAGGAGGGGAAAACTATAATAACATAACAAAAACTATATTCTAATAAAAACAAAACCTATATGGAAGCAATGGATAAGAACTGGGAAGATTGCAAAATCATTAATTTTTCATCTGTTTTATCTTGTAGATAATAAATATTAGTTACATGATTTCTTAAGTTAATTGAAAAATATAAATAAAAGATTACTTAAAATTGAAAAGATCATTATGCTTAGAATTCAAATTTAAATTAAATATTAAAATGAAGAAAGCATAAATAAGCAAAGTAAGAAAAATATTAAGATGATAGATTTGTACAAGTAAATGTATTATAGTAACAAATGTAAATGAGATCAATTCATTTATTGAAAGAAATGAACTCATAGAATGGGTTAAAGAAGCTAAGTACGACCATGTATTGCCTTTAAAAAAATACCTCAGACAAAGTGACTCAGAATCACAGATAATGCTTAACTCCCAGAAATATCTCTCTAATGGTGGAATTCCAGGCGCTGTGGCATTTGGGCGGGGTAGGTATTTTTGGACCAAGCTTTCCCAGCCTTTAAAATCATCCCAGTGTGGTTGCCAGCTCATAGGCCCAGCCCTGTGTGCCTCAGTATTTGCTCTAGATTGCTGAGCTTCCGAAGGGCAGGGGCTGTGCTGCTTGTTTAATTCCAGGCATTTCAGAGAAGTACCACCTGAGGACACACATTTTGATGTTGAAGGGACAGACGAGTGGGTGGTGGGAACACTTGCTCTTGCCAGTCCATGAGGGGAGTATCTGTGGCGCAGACACCTCTCAGGAAGTGATGGCAACTGTTCTAGGTCTTGAGTGTGCTGTTGCCTATCTCCATGCATTTGTGTTTAATGTGTCAGACTTACCAGAATTTCCCTATGTGCTGCGATTTTTTCTTTTTCCCTGAAGCGTTATTTATTTGAAAGATGGAAAAAAAGGGGGGGAGGGAAGAGAGAGATCCTCCATCTACCGATTCACTCCTGTAATGTTCACAGTAGCTAGGGCTGGCTAGGCAGAAGTCAGAATCCAGGACTGAATCTATTACCTGCTGCCCCTCAGGTGTATTGGCAGGAAGCTGGATTGGAAGTGAAGGCAGGACTCGTGCATGGCGCTCCAAAATGGGATGCAAGGATCCCAAGTGACAGTTTAACCTGCCACACTACTGAAAGGCAAACTTGAGTCTAAATATCAGCTCCTCTTCTACTGACCAGCTGCATGACCTTGAGAAAATCTTGCCTGAACTCTCTGATTCTTGGTTGCTTCATCTGCATTATGTTCATACATTCATTATCCCTTCCCTTACAGAATTCATTTATTTGCTGGAAATGTAAGGCAGCCTCTACCCTAGAGACAACATCCCTGCTTCCAAGGAGGTTATATTCTAAGATAGAAAGTTAAAAGCATTGTAGAAATCAAATAAATTCATAGTATATTGAGTGAGAAGGTATGTGAAGAAAAGTTCTAGTAGGTTGATGGACTAGAGAGTGAGGAGGTGGGTACGAGTGTTTTGGCTGCTATTTAAAATATTCTTTAACATTTTTTCTTTAATTTTGAAAGTTTGATGTCAGAGAGCCAGGCGGTAGGAAGGACACAGAGAAAGAGAATCAGAGAGTCATCTTCTATTTCCTGATTCACACTCCCAACTGCCTACAATAGTCAGAGCTGGACCAGGTAGAATCCAGGAGCTATGAATTCAACATGGGTCTTCCACTAGGGTAGCAGGAACTGAAGTGCTGAGTCATCACCTACTGCCTGCCAAGGCACACATTAGCAGGAAGCTGGATGAGAAGCAGAGCCAGGACTTCAGCCAGGTACTCTGAAATGGGGTGCACACATCCTAAGCAGTAATTTAACTGCTGTGCTAAAAGCCTGCCCCCCATAAGTAGTTAAGGAAAGCCTTCCTGGGTGACCTGATTGAACTGTGTGAAGACCTGGAAAAACACCCTTCCCTGAGGAGGGGACAAGTGGAGAAACTGCATCAGCATAAAGAAGGCTGGAGTGTGAGGATCAGGAAGAGTAGTAGGGTGTGAGGTACCACACGAGTATTCTAGATCACAGGAAGGACTTTGGATTCTAGGTAGAGTGAGATCAGAAAACATTAGTAGACTTTAGACAAAGAAGTGATACCATCTACCTTATATTTGAAAAGGATTATTCTGGCTTCTGAATTGAGAATGACTGAATCTGCAAAAATGGTAGCAGAAAGATGAGAAGCAATGAGGGGGTCTAGTACTAGACAGTGGCTGTAGCGATGGCAGGAAGTGGTTGGCTCTGGATCTATTTCAAAACAATATTGATTAGAATGATGGCATTAAGGAAACATTACTCTGAGTCTGCCAGTGAATGAAGAGGCGAATAAAACCCCAAAGCAACTGTAACACTTACACAGCACGGCAGCATGGCTTCTGGCAAGAAGACAGAGAATACCCATCTACTGGTTCGCTCCCCAGAAGTCAGCAGCAGTCATGGCTGAATGCAGGTCTTAATCCAGACCTCCCCCATGGGTGGCAGGGACCCAAATATTCTAGTCCTCTTTTTCAAATGAATTAACTAGAGAGGCAGGAAGAGAGAGAGAGTTGAGGGTGATGCCAAGTTTTTTGGTTTGAACAGTGAGA
Organism: Ochotona princeps; assembly: GCF_030435755.1. Lineage (NCBI taxonomy): Eukaryota > Metazoa > Chordata > Mammalia > Lagomorpha > Ochotonidae > Ochotona > Ochotona princeps. The sequence goes on from NC_080843.1 coordinate 51,873,616, forward strand.
AGAGTGAGGAGGAACCCATAGTTCTGTTGTGATCTTAAAAAAGCCTGTGAGATGGAACAGGTGGAAGTGTTAAGTGGGAAGCTGGGAAGGAAATATTGGGATCCGGGATGTGAAATCAGAAGGTGATATAAATTTGGGCATAGGACTGAAAACCTTGGGACCAGGTGATATTGCACAGGGAGTGACAGGAGATACGAAAGAGCAGACGTGAGCTGGAATCAAGAGAAGGCGGGGGAGCTAGCCTGGGAGCAGCCATTGATGGGGAAGAGAACTAAGATCGTGTGAGATAGGAGAAACCGACCAAAGACAGAGTTTAAAAAGATGGAGTCCTTCATTGTGTCAAAGGTGGCTGGAGGTCGGATGAGGTAAGGACCCTGAAATATCATGTGATCAAATAAAAACTGCATTTGCAAAGCACTTAGCACACAAAACAAATTCCCAGCACATGGAAGTGCCCATTAGGGCTGACCAATATCTTGAGCTTCATTGCTGGAGATGGGGTCCTCCAGCAGACATGTGTGGGAGGGGGTCCTTGCTGTGATCCAGGGTAATGTTCAGAGGGCAAAGGTTTTGGATCTGGGAAATGACAAAGATTCTTTGTGCTCCAAACTTTAGTCAGACTCTGTCCCTTCCTTGAGGTTCACCTGTGTACTTCCATGGAAATGTGGTTTAAGCAGAGCCCCTTGCCCTCCATCTCTCTAGTTTAGGCAGAGCTCCTTGCCCTCAATTTTCTCATCATCCTAGTATCTGATCAGGTTGAGTATCCTCAGGCACCCCTTAGGAGGTGTCTGATCATTTGGGCCTGTCTTCTGTAAGAATCCTGTTAGGTCTGTTTGGCCAGAATCCCCCTGCCCTGGGAGGTTCTCTGTTGGTCATTTTCCATCTATTGGCCCCACATTTCCTGGGCTGTAAAGTTCCACTTGCCCATGTGGTCATCAGAATTGAGTCCTTTTCTGCCCCATTTCTGGTTCTGGTAGGTATTGTGATGATTGTGAGTGATATCTTCTTACTGTACTTTAGTAGGAGCCATTCAACACGGAATTGCCAACTTTTGCTTATTTTTATTTGAAAGGCAAAGAGAGTGAGAGTGTGAGAGAGCAGGAGAAAAGGAGAGGCAAGTATGAGATCTGCCATCTGTTGATGCATTCCTCAAATGCTTGCAACAGCTGGGGCTAGGTTAACTCCCCAAGTGGCCACAATGGACAGGATTGGGCAAGGCTGAAACCAGGTCTTCCGGGTCTCCTAGGAGGCTGCAGGTGCCCAAGCAGTTGAACCATCTTCTGTTGTCTTCCCAGGTGCATTGGTAGGGAAACTGGTTCAAAAGTCGACCAGCTGAGACCTGAACCAGTGACCATCTGGGATCTTATTTCCTGGGTTTCAGGAAGATGGGGAATAGCTCCTAATAAGTAGAGAGAAAAATGCAGCTTTTCCAGTTGAGAGATTTGGTCACAGGGACTGACTTATACCAGCCCATGGAGATGAGGAGCATCCTGCTGGAGTTTCCCAGTCCTTGCTCTTCCCACGTCATACTCAGCTGGCCTGTTTGACACTGCCTTCACAGTCATCCTGGTTTTCCTGGACTTTTGTTAAGGAGCAAGTTCACCCTCTGTCAAAACTCAGCTGTTCTGAAGGTCCAGGGATGTCATCTGACCTGTATCACACTGGGCGGAGAAGCTAGAAACAGGCCTGGAAGAAGAGAAGGCAGGGGTGGAGGAAGAGGCAAGGGAGAGGAGAGAAGGGTGTTAGAGGGAAGAGCTGTAGTGGGGCAGAGGTTGAGGAGCCAGTGGGAGTAGGGCCCTGGAATGCGGATTTAAAATCAGAAGGCACCATCTGCTTTTGAATGGCAAACATTTTGGCAGGAGCCTGCCTGCTGAAGATCTAAGATAGTAACTGCCTGCCTCTTAGCATTTTAGACCAACTTCCTCCTCTCCCCTATCTTCTTAATTTCAGAGCAAACAATGGGCTATTGACTAAGCCTTTGGAGCTGTGGGTGTTCTCAGAGGGAGGCCAGGCTGAACACCAGCATCTCCATTTCTGATAAATTCAGATGTATCAGAAATCCAAAACCCTAGAGTCTTGTTCTTCTTCCCTTTTCTTTAAGGCACAGGCAGCTGAGGAGGACAACCTGCAGCCCAGGGAGTGCATGTGAGTGTGTGTGTGTGTCTGCATAGGTGTGTGTCTGTATGCACGTGTGTACCTCCACATATATTTGCATGTGTATATATTTTTACATGAGTGTGTGCATACATGCGAGTCTGTGAATTAGTATGCATTAATGCATGTATTTACTGGTGCCTATAAGTATGGCTGTGCATGTCTGTATCAGTGTTCATGTAAATATGTGTGAGCATGTTTGTGTGTATGTGCTGGCAGTGGGGTTATGGCAGAGGACAAGGTGTAAAAGCACCTGACCAGTGTTGTCAGAATTTCTGACGTATTCATCATTTTTAGGAAGGGGACACATGAAGGTGCATGATGTCCTGGGAAACAAGAAGCCTGGCCATCAATTCTTTGTTTGGAGCTGCAAAAGGCTCCTTGGCCCCTTTTCTTGTCATGTGTGGGCGAGCCAACAAACCAGCCCCATAGCTCTCCTGCTGTGTGTACACAAACTCTTGGCAGAGACTCTGACCTTAGTATTCTCAGAGACTGTAGGAGTTGGCATCATGCTCACAGGTGTTCACCTGGACTTTGATAGGAACCTCCTGAGGGAGGGTGCCCTAGACCACTTTTGACAGGGACTGTGAACCTTGGCTGAAGAGCTCAGCATTTTGCTAAAAATCAAGAAGAAAATATCTGTGCACTTTTAAATGCTTCAGGAGACCATTGTAGAGTGGACAGACAGAATGGGAAGCTCCTCTCAGGCACCGGTTCAAATTCCTGCAGCCCTGCCTCCCATCCAGCTCCCTGCTTGTGGCCTGGGAAAGTAGTCTAGGATGGTCCAAAACCTTGGGACCCTGCACCTGCATGGGAGGCCTGGAGAAAGCTCCTGGCTCCTGGCTCCTGGCTTTGGATTGGCTGAGCTCCAACCTTTGTGGCCACTTGGGAAGTGAATCATAGGATGAAAGATCTTCCTATTTGATGTTCCAATTTAAAAAAAAAAAGCTCAACCTTTTCCAGAAAGTATCTGATAGACATTTTATGCTATTCATAAGATATTAGCTCATGTGTATAATTATATATTTAATAGAACACATGTCTTACTTTATTTCATGAAAAATACACAAAGGTTGAGTGTGCACACATCTTTTAGCTGCTGTAGAATGAACGGCTGGAGAGCTGTGCTTTCCCAGCCAGCCGGTATTGAATTGTATTAGTCAAAAGTTCTCCAGAGAGGCAGAGCCAATAGAGGTCCTGTCTATATCAGCAATTATATCCATCATTCTATATAAAGATGATGTATAATAATTGTGTAATAGAGACTGTCATATCTGGATGTGAAGATACAATGGAGTATGCCTCTCTACTTCCAAATCAAAGATGGACTCCCAATGAAACAGTTAAAGATATCTTGACAATAGGATGCTAGACTCTCTATCCTCTATACCTACAATGTTGGGATACACTTAAATAGTAGAATGATGGACTTAGGACCGTTTATGAAGTACTATACTATTGTAATAACATAGGGGAAATCAGTGTGGGGGAGGGGATTTAGGGAAAGGACAGGGAAATTCCAGAATCAATGAAGCTGTGTTGTAAAATAATAAACTAAATATTTAAAGAAAGATGATACATAGGGATGGGAATTTGATGTACTGGTTAAGGCAATGGTTAACATGCCTGTGTCCCATGTTGAAGTGCTTGGCTTCCATTCTCAGCTCCAGCTCCTGACACCATCTTTCTGCTAATGCAGACCTTGGTAGGCAGCGGTGATAGCTGAAGAGACCTGAATTAAGTTCCTGGCTCCTGCCTTTGGTCCAGCCCAATTTTGACTATTGTGTTTGGAGAGTCAAGCAGCGGATGGGAGCTTTCTCTATCTCTAGGAGATTTATTATGGGAAGTGGCTTCCACAGTTACAGAGGCAGAGAAACCCCACCATCTGCCCACTGAAGGTCTGGGAAGGTATGGTGGAAGACAGGAGTAGCTCAGTGGCTCTGTGATAGAACTCTGAGATTAAAGGACCAAGAACCAGGATCTTCTGCTGTGGACATTCAATGGGTTGGATGCTGCTTCCCACCTCAGTGAGAGCAAATCTTTCATCAAACTATGGATTCAAATGTTAACTTCTTCCAGAAACATCCTCACAGGCACTCCCAAAGAATGATGTTTCAACAGCCTTCTGGATTTCCCTTAGTCCACTCAAGTTGACCCAGAAAACTGATGATCTCAAGAGCCTTTGCCTTCAATCTTCACCAACTGACTCAAATATGCTGAAGAACTGGCTTGGACCAGGGTTTCAACAGAACACAGAAGCAGAACACAGTTCACAGAATCTCAGTCTGCTTCCTCATGTCTCCAACAGATTCAAGAAGAAAAGTTGGGGAAACCTGCCAGGACACTTGACCTCCTCAGAGCCGCTCACGGATGTGCTAAGATGGCTGTGCTCACAGTCTGGTCCTGTAGTCTGACGAGGACATGCAGGCAAGGCGGAGAGAGCTCCTGATCCTCATTCACCATGAGCTTCCTCTACCAGTCAGCATGTATGTTCTATATTGAATGTATGGATAGTAAATGACATTATGATCTAAGGACTCAACCGTTTTATCCTCCAAATTTGTTTCCAGTGTTCTTAGGAGGGTGAAACAGCATCAGATTAACCTATGTTACCCTAGTGATAATGACATTTACAGAGAACATATTGTGTGCTAAACTTAGCTTAAACATTGGGAACAACCCCTTTCATTCCTTCCACTAATATTATGTTGTAGATTTTAGACACCAGAAGACAGAAACAGGCAGAGGTTAAATCACTTTCCCAAGGTCACAAGGTGAATATGGAACTGGATTCCAATCCAGTTTAGTCTGCTTATAAAGCAGTCACCCACTTTTGTTGTGAGCATCATAGAGATTGTCCTTGTACAGAGGCCAATTCAGGAGGCCAAATATGAGCAAGGAAAAGTGCTCATTGGAAAGTGAGCAGCCTTCGTCTGGACACCTTGGGATGATATAGCTGGAACATGGAGCTAGTTTGGTAGGGGTCATTGAGATGCAGAATTTTGTAACCACTAGGTGGATGAACCAAACCAATATGAACAGTTTGACTGTGATCTATCCATGTTACCAAGTTCAGGGTGCAGCAGCCTTTTTATCAGCCTATTCACTTCTTGCCTGGGTCTGTGATAGTCCCTTACCTGGACTGTAGAAGCAGCTTCATACATGTTTGTTGGAGGGATGAATGAATGTTAACTCAAGAAACCAGGTGCTGTCTCCAGCTTAAGCTATGTCTGTAGTGGGGAAATGTCCCAGAGCTTGCCTCTGTCCCAAACCCGAGCAAGCCAGGCTGCCAGAAGTCCATAAACTCTGTGACTCACATTCACCTGGCAGCCCCTCAGAAGGACCTGGGCATCACGGGAGGCGAAAAGGCATGTCTGGGTACATTTTTAGTCCTTGGATCCATTGCGCTATGGGGCATCCCCAGCAAAGGCTGTCCATAAGCCTCGAGTTTCCCTGCCTCTACAGTCCCAGTTCCCATCCTTTCACATTGTATCTCCAAGGAGATTTGGCTGTTGGAAATAATCTTGACTTGTGGTAGAAATAATAGGTATTATTCTCAGTGATCAAGTCATTTCATGACCTTACTGGGTTCCCCAGGCATTTCTGTTCTGAGGCTGAGGAGCTGAGAGGCAAAAGGTGTTTTTTTTTTTTTTTTTCTTATGCCTATTTATGGAATAACAGAGGGGTTTGTGTTACTGGGTTGCCAATTGGAAGAGTAAAAGACAGACTTGATTATTGTGTACTCATGCCCAGATCCTGGTGATGGAGGTAATTTGGGAGTTTTGTGGGGGGTGGTGTGTGTTCATTAGACTTCCCATCCAGGCCACAAAGCACAACCTGCTTCAGCATTTTCCTCCTTGAGGTGTACGTGTGCATGGGGAGCACCCCAGCAGGATATAGGAAGAGACTCTTCACAAAGTTCCTAGAGGAATGGGCATTTGGCTTGGCAATCAAGGCATATGTGTCTCACATTGGAGTCCCTGGCTCTAGTTCCAGCACCTGGGTCTTAGCTGGCTGCTAATGCAGGCCACAGAAGATGGCAGTGGTGGCTCAGGTAATTGGGTTCTTGCCACCCATTACGGAGATGTGGATTGAGTTCTCCCTGGCTCCTGGTTTTGGCTTGGCTCAGCCCTGGTTTTTTGTGGGCACTTGGTTGGGTGAACTAATGGTTAAGAGTTTTCATTGTCATTTTCTCTCTGTCTCTCTGCTTCTTCAAAAAACTATTCATGGGAAAATGTCATTACAGAAGTTTATCTTGGTGCATAATAGTTGAAATTCGGTCATGGCTTCTTCACAGTATGTAGTTTCATGCACTTTTGACCATCCATTTAGTGGTGCTACCAGCATGTGAGGAAAGCACACAATGTGAAAAAACCAAGTGAAAACAGTTGTGGGAATAGCACCTATTTCCACATGTCAGGATGCAACATGCATTCTCCAAGGTTCTTGCCTGGAATGTCATTCAAATGAACAGCTTCTCACTGAATGGTCCTGTTCAGGGAATTAAAAGCCAGGCCACAGACTGGGAGAAGATATTTGCAAAGCATCAATTTAATAAAGAACTGGATCCAGAATATAACAAGAGCTCTCAAACTCAACGGGAACTGCCTCATGAAGAAACAGACAAAAGACTTTTTTGTTCATACTGTAGTAGTGAACTTGCTGAGCATCATTAGCCATGCAAAGAATGCAAATAAAACCACAAGGAGCTGTCACAACAGTTCTGTTAGAACAGATAACATGATAAAGACTGACCAGAGCAGGTGCCTCATCTGCATGGTCACACTCACAGGTTCTAGAGATTAGGGTGTGGATCTCTTTTGGTGGAGCCATGATTCACACATGGATGTGTTGAACTTCCTGATCTTACACTTTCGTATGTGTGGTTTATTGTATGTCAATTATACACCAATGGGTCTGTTAAAAATAATAACTGGGTCCGATAAATCACTTTGACTACGGAAATAAATGCAGTGGGCTCTGCCTGCCACCTTCATTCAGCTTGTCAGGGGGTCTTGGATCCTCCCAGTCACTGCTGAGATGAACTGGGATGCTCAGATGCCCGGGCACTGTGCCTTTCCTTCCTGGTGAGTGACTCTTCCAGTATGGCTTAGTGGGTGTCACCAAGGGCACCCCAAAGTGGTGCAGAGGTGGGGCAGGCTCTGCAGTGTGGTTACCTGGGGATCATGCACCTGCTGTGTCTTTATGCAGATGAATCAAAGAGCAGTGAACTTCCCATTTACTTGAAAGGAACAATTATCACAGAAAGGTAGCTGGCATGTGTTGTGTTTGGCAAACTGATCCATGAAGATTTTACTCTTATTTTTATTTATTTTTTTCCAATTTATTTTTAAAATTTAATCACTGATGGATTCATTGTTTTTAAAAAAACTTATCATTTATCTGAAGGGCAGAGCATCAGAGAAAGAGAGACATAAGAGATCTTCCATTTGCTGGTTCACTCCCAAAATGACTGCAACCATTAAAACTGGGGTAGGGTGCCAAGGTCCAGGAACTGCATCTGGTACTCCCATATTTGGTCAGGGGACCAGGTACCTGAGCCATTATCCACTGCTTTTTCAGGCACATTAGCAGGAAGCTGGTTTGAAAGCAAAACAGCTAGGACTTGAACTAGTACTCTGATATGAAATTCTGGCATTGCAATGGTGGCTTAACCTGCTGCAACACAATACTAGTCCCCTATCTCATTCCCTTTTAGTTAGAATACTTAGCATGACCTCTATCCTCTTAACAAAAAATTTTACACACACACACACACACACACACACACCTCCTTTCGGCTGGTTCACACTCATAATGCCAATGACAGGTAGGGTTGGGCAAATTCTACTGCAGGAACCCAGAACTTAATTCTATTCTTCCACACAGGTGATGGGGAGTCAAGTATTGAGCCATCACTTGCTACCTATTAGGAAGCTGGAATCAAAAGTAGAAATGAGGCTTGAATATAGGCGCTCAGATATGGAATGTGGGTTCCTTAAGCAGCAGCTAAACCATGAGTGGCACTAAGTGCCTACCTTGTCCCTTAGCAGATATTTAAGGGTATGATATAATACACAACTATTAATTACAGGTGTAATATGGAGCAACAGATCTTTAGACCTTACCACCCTATTCACAAATTTCTAAAGTGTAAAATATGGCATTTTGAACCTATAGCACCGTGTGTTATAGAACAGATCTCTAGAACTGTTTTTCCTTATTACAAACTGGTTGCCTATTGATTAGCAGGTCCCCATTCCATTTACTTTTCTAGTCTTCCTGCTTGCCCTCGACTAAAGGAATTGCTTGTAATTATATCATTAAGAGAAGACTAAGGACTCAGTGCCAGCTTTTTGCCTCCAAACCTTTACCTGCTCCCCTTGCCTGTCCCTGGGAAGTTAGGAACGTTCTGGGTCTTTCTGCAGCGTTGGTGGGTACACATTGACTCCTTCTTGCGTGACTCCTGTTGAGGGTTGCTGCTAACCTGGGACTCCAGGGACACCTCTGCCTCTCCCTGCCCTGTACTGGAAACATTGATTGTCTAACTTGAGGCTCAAGTCTGTATGTAGCAGGGAGACTTGCTTCCTCCTCCTTTCCTTCCATTCCCACTCTTTCTCTCCCTCTTTCCCACTCTCCTCCCTCCCTCATTTTATTCCTTTTAAAAAAATTTTTCTTACATTGCTTTCTGCTGTTTTGAGGTATATTTGTTTTAGGAGTCCAATCACCTGGATTCCATCCTGATGCCGTGGTAGCTAACAGAAGCCTTGCAATCAGTGCTTGAAGGTGTGGAGCTGGAGTGGCTTGACGAGGGCTCCTTGGTGAACTCTATGGGGTGATGACGCACCCTCAATGCAGTACAGGCCCCTGCTCATGGAAGGAGAAGTGCTTCTCCTGTGCAGAACCGCTCTTAGGAGCGGACAGGGCCAGTCTGGTTTGCACCCACCAGGGTTTGTTCAATATGTCTGTGTTCTGTTCTGCTTGCAACTGAGACCCTCACGCCCCTGGGGACCAGGAAAGCCCTAAGGAGAAGCTGTTGATAGTTTGGAGAAGGGTACTCCTATTCCTGCAGGACCATTCTGGCTGCAGCTGACCACGAGCAGCTTTCTTGCTCTCTGCCAGCACAGGGTTCACAGAGGAAAGCTGAAGCTGGGGAGTCAAGGACAAGATCCCTAAAGTAAAAGGCTCCTCAGTGGCTCCCTGTCCCCTATCTGCCAGAACTGGGCTCCTTGCAAAGGGACTATCAAACCCTTCATGTCTGGCGTGCCTGGCTGTTCCCGTGTGGGATTGGGGGGACCCCATCTTTTCCCTCTTTGAGCTTTCCTTGGGCACAGTGAGGACCTGTGTTGGGTTATGCATTAGTTATGCACACTCTGTGTGGTCCTGAGGAGGTACGAAATGAAACAAAAGTCAGCAACTTCCTTCTCCTCCACAACTCAGTCACAGGCAGAGTAGGAACAAAGTTCAATTGAAATTATTTAATTGTCTTGAGTACCTTTATTGATCAAACTCCACTTCCAGGCACCAGAGGAGACTTGACTGCACTTTCCTGGAGTAAAGGGCAATGTGAAGCAAAAGCCCTGAGGATGATACAAGCGAAGTGCCCGGGAATGTGGGGTTCAGAGTAATAAATTCCATAGAATTTTCTGGAAGCTTATAGGAAAGAGTTATATACACTCCTATGGAAGAACAGGTATTTTGCTGGGGTATTGAAAGGGACGGAATATGAAGAGGGGTAGCATGACAGTGGTGGAGTCTGATCTGAGGTTCACACTTAAGGTCACAGACACGCTGAAAGGAATTGTGCAAAGACAGGGTCCTCTTATAACAGCTTCCTGCCTCCTGCTTCCCCACTCTGTTCCTCAGATACTAGTGGGAGAAAGAATGTGGTCTTACTGATGTGCCATGAGTGCCCAGCTGTGGGCATTTGTGGGCAAAACCCTCTTCCTAGCTCTGAGGACTCTGCCATCTCCTTGGCTATGGATATGGTGCAAAGGCAAAGCTGGACTTGGGTGGTGTCCCTCTGTGTTTGTTTTTGTCACATTGTGCTATGGCAGTGTTTGGAGCCAAATCGTAGCCAATCTCTCCAGCCTCTCTCTTTTGAAGGCATTGGAATGACCATGGCAATGGCTGCTGACTCAAATTTGAGAAGTCGGAGTGCACACAGATCCTCCTTTTGGCAGGTGATAAGATGCACTCTTAGATTCTTATTAGCTGCATCTGGTGGCTCCAGATTGTTTTTCTTTACAAATATTTATTTATATATTTGTTTTAATTTTAAAGGCAGAGAGAAGGAGATACAGAAAGAAAGATCTTCATTTCCTGAGTGGCCGCAATAGCTTCAGCTAAGCTGATCTGAAGCCAGGAACCTGGAACTTCCTTCAGGTCTCCCACAAGGGCGCAGGATCCCAAGGCCTTGGGTCATCCTCCACTACTTTCCCAGGCCACAATCAGGGAGCTGGATGGGAAGTGGAGCAGCCAGGACACGAACCAGTGCCCATATAGGGTCCCAGAACTTGCAAAGTGAGGATTTAGCCATTGTGTCCTTGTGCTCGGCCCCAGTGTGTGAACTCTTTTTCTCCCTGCTACTTGCAGCATTCACAGATAACTCCCCATGGGAGCCTTAGGCTGCTGCTCACTGTAGCTCTGGGTTCACTTTCTGATGGAGACTTTTGGAGCAGGGCTGCGCTGTTGCAGACCACGTGTGCAGACAACTTAGGGCAACCTCTGCTCACACATGTGCTTCCCACTGGGCATCTGCTATTCTCATTACAGATTATATGTGATGACACATATGCCCCCAGATACTGGTCAGGTGCTCCAGGGTGCTCCCAGAGTTTGCATCACCAGGTCTGGTAATGGCTGTTGGCTTAAACTTAGTAGCTCAGGACATGTTACCTGCTGTGGTTGAAGTTCTATGCATTTATCTGTATGGTTCACACTAGAGTTGCTCACATGGTGTTGCAAATTCTTCAAAGTGTTTTTTCTGAGAATGTAAGATTGTCTGCTGGATGTCAGGGTTTTGTTTGGAAATACCTTGAATATATGGCTCTCTTTGGGAAAAAGTCAAATCATTTTAGCACTTACAAGGTTGTATATTTGTTTTCTTTCTTTTAAAAGAGAGGTGTATTTACTTGTTTGAATGACGAAAAGATGGGGGCTGAGAAGTAGATACATACACAGAGAGGAGAGAGAGAAGAGAGAGAAGAAAATTTCCATACTCTGATCTATGCACAACAGGTTGGACTGGAAACCAAGAAATCTGTCTGGAGTGGCGGGACTCAACAACTCAGGCCCTCTGCTGCTGCTCCCAGTATGCTGCAGCGGGAAGCTGGACCAGAAGAGCAGCTAAGTCTCAAACTAGCATTCTGAAATGGGATGCCAACATCTCAAACAATGGCTTAACCTGCTGTACCATAATGCCTGCCCCTTATTGGTTTTCTCTTTATGTCCTTTGGTGAAATGTTGTATTTTCCCTATATGTCACTTATAGATTTCATTCTGGTTGTACATAGAGTTTTGTGTATTATTGTTCTTCTGGATTAATTATTTCATTATGTTTTCCAATTCTGTGTATATGTATGTTTAATAATCATATACAAAACATTTTTAAGTTTTCATTTATTTTGTTTTTGTTGATGTACATACATGCCTATTTTGTTTTTGTGTAGACAGTTATACATTAGAATGAAATTTTACCTCTATTTTTCCACTTATATGCATGTGTTTTGTGTGATTGGCTAGGATATGTAAATATAGTCTTTATATACACACATGATATGTATGTAAATACCTGTAATATGAATGGGAAATAAGATAGTGAGAATTGATGTCTCCATTGTTTATTTTTCTGTTGGTACTTATAGGGACCTCCATAACATTTCAATATTAGTTAAAATATTCACTGACAATCTAAGGAATATTTAGAATTTCAAGCTAGTATTCTAGTACTGGTTTGGTAAGTACACGTGTATTTTTAAATCCAGAAATTTTGTTTGAAGTCTGATGTTTATTGCAATGATTGTTTTGTTTTCTTTCCTATATCCTTGAGATAACATGTTATACAACTCAATGTACTTTAAAAGTTATTTATGTATCTGTTCAGAATACAAAGTGAAAGAGAAAGAGAGAGAGAGAATCTTTTACCTTCTGGTTCACTTCTTAAATGCCTACAATAGTCGAGACTGGGCGAGGCTGAAGTAAGGAGCTGGTAACTCAATCTGGATTTCCCACGTGGGTGGCAGGGACCCAGGAGTTTGAGCCATCACCAACTGTCTTCCAGGTGTGCATCAGGAAGGTACATCAGGAAGCTAGGCTGGAATCAAAGCTAGGGCTTGAATCCAGGGATTCCAATAAAGGCTACTGGTGTCTCAAGCAGCAGTGTTTTATTCACTGCACCAAATGTTCATCCCTCATATTGTCTAAAATTGGACCTCCTTGATAAGCAAGTCTAATGTTTTTGACTTTATGAAGTGGATCTATATCCTTTGAGAGATTAAAATTCTCTCCGTTTGCTAAACTTTTAATCATGCCCCTGTCCCTTAATGAAAAGTATGAAAGAAGTGGCAGGTTTCTAGGAGAAGAACTTATCTTCAGCTTGCCTTTTGCTCACAGGAAAAAGGAAGAGAATTGGACATTAGCAGTGTCAACATCCTGTTCCACCTGCTGTTTTTCTTAGGGGTATGGTATTCTAGCAAAGTTGCCTGCTGTTACCAGGCTGCTTGCAGGTAGCTGAAGGGTAAAGAATATGTCTTACTCTGCCAAAATGAAGTGTTTAAAACATCTCCCATGGCATTTTCTGCTCTGTTTTATTTGCCTGGTGAAGATCTTTGCTACAAGAGAAACAAATTTGATGCAGATCTATGGGGTGAAATTCTATCCCACGTTTCTTTTCCTTCTTTAACAGAAAAAGGACAGCTTTTGCTTAATGAGAAAATGTATTATTCCTTTAGATATTACACAATGATTTCATGTGTATATTTGTTTGCATTGACCCACCATGGTGAAGAGAGGTCTCTTTTTTAACCTAAATTTTTCCAAACATAAATATGCAGCTGAACCTATAGAAGACTTTGGCAATACACAAATTGTTAAGTTCTATCTTCTGAGTTTTGGATTCAGTAGATATGGGGGCTAAGAATTTATACTCTTTTTTTTTTTTTTTTTTTTTTTTTTTTTTATTTTTTTTTTATTAATTATTATGCATTATGTGACAGTTTCATATGCTCTGGGAATCCCCCCACCCCTCCCTACACCCCTCCCCCCTGGTGGATTCCTCCACCTTGATGCAGTATTACAGTTCAAATTCCATCAAGATTCTTTCCTTGCAAACATATACCCAGCATAGAGTCCAGCTACTCATTGTCCAGATGGGTTGAACAGTTTGTTGGGGAGACCATTTCTGGTCCAAAGTCAGAGCTGGTAGAATATCATCCCAGTCAATTAAGAGTCTCAATATAACATTAACAGCAATTTGTAACATTATGGAATTGACAAGGTTTTGCGTAACCAGTATGTTAAAAAAAACAAAACAAAACAATACAAAACAAAAAAGAAGCAAGTTCTTAACCACAACCTATGATTAGCTCATTGACATTTCAATTTTAGTTCATATATAGGACCAGCTGCTATATACCTTAAAATGGCTATAAGGTACCATTCAGCTGTCTCGTGTCTGTTTCATTTTAGTATTTAGCCATTTGTTGTGTTGAAGTCTAATTTTACTGATCTTGGCAGATTTTAGGATAATCTAGACTGGCTTGTAACTCTAACAAGACATTTGTCAGCAGTTAAGGTGCAGAACATTTTTTTTTTTTTGGGGGGGGGTGTGCAGGAAAGTCCCCAACACCATGGTAAGGAGTGACTAATCTTTGTGTCCTACCCAGCGAGGCATTAGCCAATCCATGCCAGCTCTTTCCTGTCGGATTTCAAGCTCTACTTTTTGTTGTTTGTCTATTTATTTTAGGTTTTTTTTTTAGTTTGTATGATTGTTTGTTTGCTGTGAGGGGTTTTCGGAGCGATCCTGATGGTCATTGCAAGGGAGGGTGGGGGTCCAGAGGTGGAGCCAGGCTCGGTCCAGAGAAAGCTCTCCTCCCTGGTCCCGAGGGACGTTTATTGTTCTTCTGTTTCTGCGGACCGCTCAGGGCTTCTGGTTGTCATTCCGATGACGTTGGTTTCTGCGCGGTAGTGTTTGGACTTCTTCCATCCCCTGCGGGAGCTCCGGTTAGGGGTGGGAAGACTGGATAAGGAAGCTATGGTTCATCTACTCTATGGAATACTACTCAGCTATTAAAAAAAACGAAATGCAGTTCTTTGTGGACAAATGGGCCCGACTGGAATCCATCATGCTAAGAGAAATGAACCAATCCCAAAAGGTTAAATACCACATGTTTGCCTTAATCTGAGATGAAAAGATGACAACCTGATAGTACCTGTATATTGTAATATTATTGCAATCTCTAACAACCTGTATCCAATACAATAAGATAATGTGATATAATCTATAAACCAACAATTAATGTCAGAATACTTAAGATCTACATCGAAAAACTGTAAAACCTACTATACCCTCAATACGTTTTGTTAATCCGTAATGGGGGGGAGTGCAGGGAAGCCTTTCAGGACCATAAAAAGAGTGAGGAAAAAGTATAATATAGCCTATCATGATCAAATCTGGTAATTCATAGACAACAGACTCAAAGCAGCACTAAACAATAGTAAAACTACTATACCAATGCATGAGGGGGGAATCGGGTGCGATCCTGACAACCTCTTAACAGGAGGTCATGTGCGTGGAGCAGGGGAGCACTCCAGGGTAGAGCAGATGGCAAGGAGAAAGCCTGGATCCCAACCATGAAGACTCCCAGACCTTCACCACAAACTACTAATACGAGCAACAAGGACTACACCCCAACTGCCAAGGAGGCCACAGGGAATTGGATGCCCTCGGAGGCCGAGTACTCTGAAGAATTTATACTCTTAACAAGTTCCTGGATGATGCTAAGGCCTCTTGGCCATGGGATCTTATTTTGAGACTCCTTAAGTGATTTTTAGAGTTCAATGAAAATACTTTTGAAAGTTCTTAAATATCTAAGTTTATTTCTAACATAGTTCCTCAGGTAAGTGAGAAATGGATCTGAGCATATGGTTGGAGAGGAACGTCCAGTATAACGCAGGCTGATGGAGCAATCGTAAGCGAGTTCCAAGCGAGTTCCAAGCGAAACAGGATGATCAGCTTCACAGAACACACCTCTGAGGCACCCCAGCTGAGAGGTATGTTGTGTCATACATCAAACCTAAGGTGGTGGAGTGATATGCCTTGCTTTCCACATGTAGGCTTCCTTGGGGTACCTCTTGGAGAGCACACGGTCATGCTCCTGTGGCCTTACACACTGCCTTCTGCAGGCTGAGGCCCTGTAGCATTCATTTTGGAGGTTGGCGGACAAGGACTTGGAAATTATTTCTCAAGCAATCAATTCACATAGACACACACACACACTTTTAAAAGTGTCCCTTTTCTTGAAGTCACTTCCCCTTGTTACTTCCTGTGGGTCTGAAGGAATAGTAGAGAGATATGTTTCTTTATTCTTTGCTAGGGCTGTGACTGGCTGAAGAGGCCATTCTCCCCAGTCTGTGACCAGGAAGGCTGGTGGGATTATGCTGTGCAACCTGGAAATGATGCTGGTTAGTTATGGAACCCAAGGCAGGGCCCAAGTTTGTGCCAGTTGGAACATAGCAACATTCAATTTCCTCTTCAAACTGTGTTGTGAACAACATGGCCTTCATGCCTCTGGATCTGCAGGGGGAAGAAATAAAAAGGTGTGCCTGATTTCTCCCAGGGGCTGAAGAGCCACAACGAGATCAGTCCCCTGCCATTGTCCTCTGGGACCATCCAGTGAGCTGCTGGACTCCCATGTGCTGCTTACTGGCTTGCTGTCCGACTCATGGAACCAAAGTCTAGGTGGCATGCCTGGTACCATTGTCTTGCTGCAGGAGATGCAATCACAGACAACAGTGGGTCTACGGTGCAGGCTGCTTTCTGACAAGGCACTCTTTTTTTTTTTTTTTTTTTAAGATTTTATTATTATTGGAAAGCCGGATATACAGAGAGGAGGAGAGACAGAGAGGAAGATCTTCCATCCGATGTTTCACTCCCCAAGTGAGCCGCAACGGGCCGGTGCGCGCAGATCCGATGCCGGGAACCAGGAACCTCTTCCGGGTCTCCCACGCGGGTGCAGTGTCCCAATGCATTGGGCCGTCCTCGACTGCTTTCCCAGGCCACAAGCAGGGAGCTGGATGGGAAGTGCAGCTGCCGGGATTAGAACCGGCGCCCATATGGGATCCCGGGGCGTTCAAGGCGAGGACTTTAGCCGCTAGGCCACGCCGCCGGGCCCGACAAGGCACTCTTACACTGTGTGTGAAGCTGTGGCTGATGTGTCAATGAGGGCAACAAAATAATCAAGGTCTTTCCCCTCAATGCTGAGAAAAATTACGGCTAAGAGACTTTAAGTATTTATGACAACACGGTGCTGCTTTAACAGTCTCTACAATTGTTTCAAACTTTTTTTTTTGGTTGGGAATGAGGAAAGATACAATTAAGGGATTTTCAGAGTTTCTAAACACATCTACTCATATCCTTCTTTCCTTGAACATCATCACTTTTACATAGAAGGTTAAGATTAGGAGCTTCAGAGTCGCATGATCTTTCTTAGCACTCAGAACAAACATCTTTACAAATGCATAAAACAGGAGTGCAGGACTACACCTTGTATAGCTTGTACAGTTATTTTTGGCCATGGCTTTTTGGTATGGATGTTTTTTCTTGAAAATCAACTGCCAAATAGAAGCCTCTCTCAACCTAGTGTTTTGGTGTTTGTGAAATTAACTTCATTTTCATATGCAGTGATTTGCAAATGGCTACTGTGAAATACTTACTTTGATGTAACTTATCAATTCCATGGGTATATGATGGCAATGACAGTGATGGAATGTTACAGCACTTCCATTGTCTGGAAAGAGTGAGGATGTCATTATCAACCTTCCCAATTGTTCAGGAATGAGGTTGGAAGAGATCATTACCTTCTTTGCAAATGAGAAACATGTCTAGTATGAGGCAACCTGCCCATGGCCTTTCAGCAAATGGAAGGTCCAAGCTAAATGGAGCCTGATTTCTTATGTCCAAAATATCTGTTCATCATCTTGGGTAAGACCATAAGGGCCATCAAGACACCCATAGGGGACACTTGTTTGATTCCTGGATGTTCCAGTGTTGGGGGCCTATCTGAGTACATCTTTTGTCTTACATGTTTTTAAAAACTTGTTGGTGATATTGTTGTTACATATTCTGTTTGAGTGTCAGTTGGGCCAGACATGTGGCCATGATTATGTCAGAACAGAATCTCTGCTTTGTAATTGTATCCATTAGACCTGGGTAGTTTATGCCAGCAGCTTGCAACTGGGTTTCTCCACCCAATGACAGCTTTTTATCATCTTGACATGTAAGGTCTGCACCCAGAGGGACAATTGTGCCATCTTCCAGAATTGGATTACACCATCTTTTTTCCCATATGAAAATCCTCATAAATTCTTTAGGTTTCCTTCTCATGAATTAAACACTTTATATCTCAGTGATGAGAAATGATTTAGTTGACCAAAGCAAAAGTCAGAATCCGGGGTGCCACTCTTATGTGGATGATGAAAACTCTGGACTTCCCACATAGTCTCTGATATCACCACAGACTTCTCTTTGGCTGTTTCCATTTACCATTGTCAACAAGATTCTACCTGGCAGGTTGTTTTACCAAGAAATTAACAAACTGTGAAGTGAGGCATCTGGGGTTATGGATGGAGTATGGATAGGAAGTTTGTGGGCATTCAGGCAGAGGTCATGAACTTGTGATCCAAGGGCCACCTGCAGTGTTTTAAAGGGTAGGCCAACAGGTGTGTAATGTGCTTGCTCACAGGGATTCCCTGTTCTAGTTTTGTATTGTCTCCTCATTCCTCTAGACACTTTGGAATCCTTGTTCCATGCCCCGGGAGGCCAGCCTTCTTTAGAAGTTTGTTTCTGTTCTCAGTTTCACTTGTTTCTACCACAGTTGAGTCAGATTGTCTAAATGTTTCTGGTCCTTGTGGGAAACGTCTGTTTTGTTTCCAGGTTCTGTGAATAAATTTAGGACACATCATTTTCTCTACAACAAGACTGTGATTCGCATAGCTGGTTTTTAAGCTGTGTCCCAGAGATGGTCTGAACTTGGCAGTTCTCCTAACTTCATTTTCTTTTCTTCAGTTCATCACCTGGAGCTCTTTGTCTTTTATCTCCTATCCAAATTACTACTATATGAACTGTGGTTGACTACAATTAATGTGGCAAAGTCATGCTGCCATAAGATGTAAGTAGAATGATTCTTATCTATAATGACAAGTTCATACTGAATGGAAATTTTCAAGTAGTAAGAAGGCTGTGTTACTTTTTGTGACAATGGTGTAGGGCTAAGCAATTCCTGATGAAGGACATAGACTCAGACAGTTTAGAAAACCTGTACAGGTTCACATAGTTAATGAGTGGATAAGCAGTGGTCCATGAGCCATCCTTTGAACTAAAAGCACTTTCTTAGCTGAAGATTAGGAGTTGGAGTGAAGATGTAGATGATAGCTCTTTCTTCCACTCCCACAAGAAGAGGCCTATAGGAGCATCTGTGCTGGAGTAGCTCCTATGACATGGGCGGCAGTACTTACCATTTAGCCCAAGCTGTAAACTGTGAGAGGTGTCAACCTTTAGCTAGCAGATAGAAGCTAATCTAGTTAGGGGGTGGATAGCATGAAACATCATCACAGATGTTAATTCTGTCAGTTTGATCTGTCTGTGTAGTCTGCTTCGGAGACGGGAGGGAGCCACTGAGAGCCAAAGCTGGGGGCTTCAAGTCTCTGAGTTTTGGTTTGGGTTTTAGGGGGGAAGGGACAGCTGTAGTTTATCCCTCAGGTGTGTGTACATGTGTGAGGGTGTTTAGGCATATTTTGTCTCCATTATGCCCTTCTCAGGTCTCCTTGCTGTACACATACAGGAAGGATGAAGGCGAGAGTAAGGTGGTGGTGATGCTTAAATTGGTTGTAGATGCTGTAGGATGCAAGGAGACGTTCCTAATTATGGCACATTTCATGAGATGACTTTTGAGGCTTTCTATGCTAGGAATTCTAATTGTTTTAAATTCCTCCAGAATCTTACAAAGTTCTTGACACTCACATATTCTTACTCGATGTCTGCTGAATAAATGGAATGAGGAAATGAAAAAGTTGAGAGTTCCTATTCCTTATTTCTGAATTCCTTTCATTGTGTGTTCCTGTTTAACAAGTGTATGTTTAGGTTCCATGAGGATTCACAGATGCAATGAAGACAGAGAACCTTGCTCTTAAGTGAGCTTACCTCATGGAGCTGCAGGGGAAGATGTTAAATCTGTGGGTTTAACCTGGTAAGACAGTGACAATTGGGGAATGGGACAGAGTGATGGAGGCAGAGTGCAATGGTCCAGCCTAGGTAGTGTTGTGTGAACTGAGGATTGCCTTGCAAGAGGGACCTAGCCATGCAGAGAGTGGGAGAAAGATCAGGTGTGAAGGCCCTAATGAGGTGGGTGGGGCCACTGTGGGGCCACCTGTGTTCCCCAGAGGTGCTGGTGTCAGCTGTAAGCATGTTGGTAGGGCAGCAGCCACCAAGGACTGCTGAAGAAATGCGTTGTCTCTTGCTTCTGTAGGCAGGAGACCCACCAAGATCAAGGTGCTGGCAAGGTGGGTAAGGGAGAACTTGTCCCTCGCTCTCTCCTGGCTTCCAGGGTGTGTTTTCATCTCTGGCATTTCTTAGCTTGCATGTTTGCTTTCATGTCCACATGATGTTCTGCCTGTCTCCACGTTTCTCTGTTTCTAAGAACACCAGTCGGACTGGGTTTGGGTCCCTCCAAGTGACATCATTTTCCTTGATTATTTTGCTACAGGTTATCACTAAATAAAGCCCTGGGGTTAAGATGCCAGCATCTCTCTCTCTCATTTGAGCCAGGGACACAATTCAAGCTGTAACATCATCACCAAAGCCTGGCTGTGAAGTTTATTTTCTATTGGGAAGAGAATCCCTGAAGGTGAGTGAGTTTCCCTGTTCCTTAAGACCTTTCCAGCTTCTTTCCACTGACACAGCAACGTGGGGCGGGCTGCCAACAAACTGAATATTTGACCTCCCTAACCAGGAGATTATATGGGTTCTGAGAAGAGTGTTCTTCATGCACATCTCCAGCGGGTTTAAGCCAGGGCTCAGTGAATTTCGGGGGAGGCAGGGTAAGTTTCCTTTTTTTTTTCTTTTTAAAATAAATATAGACTTTATTTCCTCTTTGGAACACTCTGATGAAGAAAAACTGATTAGGCTGCATGGTCACAATAACAGGTGGCTTTGGGAGGTCCCCTGTGGCTTGCTGGCTTGCAGAGCTGGGCCTCCTTAGAGCCTTGGAGGAGAGCAGCATCGTGACTAGACCCTGCCAGGAGGCCAGCTAATGCAGGGGAGCCAGCAGGGCATGTCTGCAGCTGGCCCAGCCAGCCCCTTGACTCACGAGTGACTAACGGGGAAGTGCAGACAATGCTGAGAACAATGTAGGGGAGAGGGCTGTTGACGAAAGGAAGCGAGATTTGTCAGGACTTTCCCCCAGCTGCTCAGCAGGCTGTGTCGTGTGAAGCCTGCTTTTCTCCTCAGCCTCGGAACTGAATTGATGGCAAATCCATTAGCTGAAATGAAGGCTGTGCAGGTCTTTGAAATCATCTTCCGTCTGTAGCTGGCCCATCTGCTTGGTTACAGGTGGTTTGAATTCGGTTGCCAGTGCCACCCCCACTACAGCTATGAGATCTTGTAAATAGCCTCACCTCAGGAAGTGCAGGTGTTCAGCTGTGAAATGGTGCATGGGACCCCTGTTCTGCAGCAGTTATGAAATCCAAGACAAATGAGGCGCAGGGGCGCCATGCTCCAAGTATAAGGTGATCTATAAGCTATTACTAATGTTATTTACATTGCTCACAGGTGCTTCATCCAAGGTTATGAAGAAACATTGGATTAGGAAACAGAGAGTGGCTGAGCAAGGGATCCAGCAAGCTCAGGAAGAAGATAGAGACGTAGTGGAGTCTAGCTAGGGCCTAGCTTTGCATAGGCACAAAAGGTTTCTAACTAGGATAGGGGCTGCGGTATGCTCTGAATAGCTGAGACATGTTCCTGGATCCAGCATTTGTGTGGTCCACTCGGCGATGCGCCTCACTTAGCCATTTGCCATACAGGTGCTTCCTGCATTGGTTATGTCCCAATAAGCCCACCACAAACTGAAGAATATCAGTAAACTGAAATTGCGTGGAATAACGAACTTAAAAGGCAGACTGGGCAACACACAGCTCTATCAGTTGATGTTTTCCCCTTGTGCTATTAGGAAAAAAAAGAGAGGGAGAGAAAAAGGGAGACCCTAAGCTGCATAGAATTAACTCAGGAACAGAACAGTTCAAAATTCAAGATACGGTTCTATCGAATGCGTATAGCTTTTGTGTGAGACATTGTAGGTGGAACCTTAAAAATTGGGGTTGTCTGCATCCTTAGCAGTCTTAGAGAAGGCAGATTGGCTTCAGGATGGGCTGGGTCCAGTGGATCCATTTCCTATTCCTGTGATGTTTTTGGCTTAATCCATGGGTCTGTAACTGGCTTTGTCCTGGGTTTGAAGTATGCAGCCCCAGAAGAAGGTGGGGAGAGGGCCCTCATTTCTTACTCTCAAACGCAACATGGCTTTTCTTCTCTCAGGGCCAGCAGCAAACCTCTCCATGTTCTTAATTGTTCCCAAGTTGGTTTCCCACACAGTCCAGAGGCAAGGGGTGAGGGCTATGAATAAGAACGTGGGGGTGGGGTCACGTGAACTGAATGGGGTCCATGTTCTGTGAAGTGGGAGGTAGCTATGGCTGGGGATTCTCCAGGAGTACAGTCAGGCCGTACCTGCTTCAACACCCTCATCCTCGCTAGCCAGAGTGTCAGCCAGAAAGCTAAAGGAGGGGCAGACCAGCTTTGTGATGTCTGAGGTGGAGAACTGAGAGTGACTGTCTCGGAGGATTGGTTGAAGCAGCAGGATGTGGTTTCAGTCTTCAAAGATGGGGGGTTGTGAGTGGAGGACAATATGATGGTACTTTGAAAAGTTTGTGCAAAAAAATTTGAAATTGATGCTTAGTTTTTTTAACTTAAAATTTATATAAGGGGAACAAATTTCATGTATTTCATATATACAGTTTTAAGAGCATGATAGTTTTCACACTGTTCTAACTCCTTCCTTTGCTCCCATCCTCCTTTCTTTTTCTTTTCTTCTTTATTTTTTTGCGATGACATACTTTTCTTTATATGCCCTTTTCTTGTAGTTTCTGAAGACCCTTCTTATACATGTATTTCTAAAACTTTTTTTTAAGAAAAAGAAAGTTATTTTAATCAATTTTCTAATAAGGATTTTTTTAAAAGATTTATTTTTATTACAAAGTCAGATATACAGAGAGGAGGAGAGACAGAGAGGAAGATTTTCCGTCCGATGATTCACTCTCCAAGTGAGCCGCAACCGGCCGATGCGTGCCGATCCGATGCCGGGAACCAGGAACCTCTTCCAGGTTTTCCCACGTGGGTGCAGGGTCCCAAGGCTTTGGACTGTCCTCAACTGCTTTCCCAGGCCACAAGCAGGGAGCTGGATGGGAAGTGGAGCTGCTGGGATTAGAACTGGGGCCCATATGGGATCCCGGGGCGTTCAAGGTGAGGACTTTAGCCGCTAGGCCACGCCGCCGGGCCCTAATAAGGATTTTTTAAAGAAAAGATTTATGTATTCATTTGACAGAAAGAAAGAGAGATAGAAAGAGAGATAGAGATCTCTCTATTGGTAACAGCCAGAGCTGGGCCCATCTGCAGACAGGATAAAGGAATTTCTGGATCTCCCAGATGGGTGCAGGAGTGCAAGCACAGAGGCTATTTTCCACTGCCTTCCCAGGCTATTAGCAGGGACCTGGATTGGAAGTGGAGCTGCTAGGACACAAACCAGTACCCATAGGGGATGCCAGCGCTGCAGACAGCAGCTTTCCCTGCTACACCAGGGCACCAGCCCCTCGTGCAAGCTTTCTGCACCCCTAAGGAAGACTTGATAACTCCCTCCTAGAAGTGAGTATTGGGGCAGGATGAAGGCAGGATCAGTGGGTGTGAATGAAGGGGCTGTGCTTTCCTAGGGCTTCATAATAGCTGAATATCTGGGAAACCCTTGATTAGGTGGTGAACCCTGAGAAGGATCCTGCTTAGTGCCCTGCTATTGCTGCCTTAAGATTCTTAATAATTTTGAACATTGAATGGATCTTCTAAGTTTTGTTATTTTTCCTAGTCTGGGAAAGGAAGAAACACAGGCATTACCAACTGCAAATAAGGCAGGTTAAACAGCTTCCCTAAAGCCACCTGGCTAGTCCACAGAGAACTGCAGACACAGCGCTCCCATGTCCCAAGCCAGATTCTGGTCTGATTCCTCAGTGTTCTGTGCCTGTTTCCGAGAGCCTGCCTAGCTCACCTGCATGCCTTCTTCACTGCCCTGCACCTTCCGCAATGAGTCCCTTAGCCTGTTGATTCCATTTGTGGCTTTTCCTGGAATTGGGAGTAGATGTCCAGACTGATGCAGACTACGATTATCTTCCCTGGAGGGGTTCAAGCAGTAGAGTTCCACCAGGAATGCTGGGACCTCTTGTTGAGGGGGTGACATCTATTCGAACGCCTCATGGTCTCTGCCTCTCCAACTTCTCCAACTCTGATCTCCTTTGGAAATGGGACCTTCCCCATTCCATTCCATGCTCCATACAATGGACTTGTATCATGTAATGTCCACCTTCCTTGCGGGCACCTGCGCTCTGATCAATCAGAGTCTGTGTTAGTGTTTTTCAAGTCTGTTCTCTGCACCAATTGAACTTTCACATACTGGCCTTTGAGGCAGATACAGCATTTTGGCGATGCAGTGCTGCACAAGTGAGTATGTAATTACATAAGCTCTGGGCAGCCACATCTCCTCACATGTATGTGCTTCTTCTCGTAGGACCCAGGACAATGCTTCCAACAAAATAATTTCAAGAAGTTTTATTCAAACAACAGACTCTCTGAAGAATTTCTGCTGTTTAATGGGAGCTGGGGGATATCATTAACTTGAACACTTGAGTTAGAATAAGGCACTGGAGGTCTTAGAAATGGGAGGGTTTGGAATATCAAAGGATTTAAACTCGAACAAGAAAAGCATCAAAATAATAACAACATAAAAATTATTAAATTGATAGTTCAAATTTGGATATGAGTCATGAATATTCATTTTGTGTGTCTTATCTGGAGGCCTTATAATCCCAGGCTGGGATTTTTTTCTTTAATATGAACAGAAAAGAAAAACAAGTGTCTGGGCATGAAGGGTTCCTCTGACCTCTTCTGCAGACCCCTGCAGTGACGTTCAGGGACTTCACAGAAGCCAGGGTAGTTATTCATATTGAAGACAAAACAAGAATGGAACACGAATCTGTAGGGGAAGATGAGAGGAAAGAGATCCTTGTTACTACTCGACTCATTCTTTGAGAATTGCTGTGCATTTGGAATTAACTTATCACTGGCCACAGAGTTAAAGTTTATAAGCAGAAAACATTTTTCTTGCTCAGGTGGCATCTTCATGGCGAGACACCGTGTGATGAGACAGGCAGGATTGGTAGCCTGTGTCAGGGTTGCATTGCTGAAATTTTAGGATCTGCTTCCAGACCCTATGCATAGCGGATCCTTTAGATGGGCTTTGCAGGTGTTGACAGAAAACGTCCCAGGGGATCAAAATTATCCTAGCCTTGAGCACTGTCCCTCCCTAGCCACTTGGATTCAGGTTTCATGTTCCTAAGTGACACCTGCATAGCTCTGACTGAGGGCACGTCCCTCCTGCTGGGAACTTGGTTGTGTGAGGATCCCCAAGCTGGGAGATCTTCATCAACAAGGGGCTGAGTCACCTTCCACTGAGCAGCCCTACTCAGCCCTCCTTAGCAAGAAGCTCTCTGAAAGTTACTGTGCCAGATAATCAGAGTTCCACAAGGAGATAACACCCATCCCATTCCCATTACAAAACCCCTTGCTGGGCCCCACGTCTCGGTGAGGTAGAGGAGAATCCCCTCTTCTGGCACATATAGTTTTACATTCATAGAGATGATTCCAGATTATAGACCATGTACCTGCTTGGGTGGGCCTCCGTGGTTCTCAGTAGAGCAGCAAATACAGTCGATTCTATACCAGTCAGTTAACTCAGCAATGGGTGCTGCAAGCTGGTTTAACCTCCCAGTGAGTCAGGCAAATGGCTTCCAGCTCAGGTGTCTCCCATCACCAAGCTTTATAGGGTGCTCTAGGATCTAGAGCACATCTTAAGGTTGTAAAGCATCAGAGTTGAGAACTGTAAGAAAGGACCTCATTGAGAGTATGTGGCTAAGCCATGGAATGGTAATTTTCACAAATGTATTTGGAAGTCTCAGGTGTGTGTGTGAAATGGAGGATGTTTCATCTACTGATTCACTCCCCAGGTGCCTGCAATCACCATGACTGGGTCAGGTTCAAGTCAGGAATCAGGAGCTCAATCCAGATTTTCCATATGGGTGGGTGGCAGGGACCCAACTATTTAAGTCATCCCTGCTGCCTCCTGGGGTGTGCTTTTATCAGGATGCTGCAGCCAAGACTGAAACCCAGGCACTCTACCATATAGGATGTGGATATCCAAAGTGGTGATTTAACTGCTACCAAATACCTGCCCTGAGAAAGGGTTTCAAACTTTTCTGTCTTATGTTGCAGGGAAAGAAACCTCCTCGGCTAAGGTGATGTGAAGATGTTCCATTTGTTCAGAAAACCTTCCCTCTCTGCTGTCTCATCTTCATGTAATCTTTTTCCTAGAATTCTTGCCACTGCCCCTAACCCCGCCCCAATCCATTGCAGCCTCTTCTGCAACGAAATACGAAATACGTCTCCCCCAGGGCTTTGCTGGGTATTCTATCCTGACCACAAATGTGGGTTGCGACATCAAATTCTACCTCCTGGGGTGAAAAGAGGCCAGGTGGAGGTGCTGATGGAGTAGCACCCAGCACCTGCCTTACCTCACTGGTTGGTCCTTATCAGAGTCTCTGCAGAGCCGTGAGGCTGCCCATCAGCCAAGTCCCCAGGGCCCATCCTGTTACTGTCACAAAGTGGCCATCCTGAGTGATGTGACACCTGTCAGGTCAACCTGACATGTCTTGCTTGGTTCAGACCATTTTTTTTCTGCCTGGCCAGGTGCTCATGAGTGATGATAATTCAGAGAGCATTCTTGTTCTCAAATTCTTTAAGTCAACTGAAGTACATACACTCCAGATCGGCTGCCAGAAGCATGATTGTGTTAGAGATCCTTGTGTGGTGAGTGACGATCTTCCTAGTGGAGCCTGACAAATCCTGAACAGGTGAAAGAACTCACTAATCGCACCTTGTTTCAGAATATATCTAGACCCAGGCTTAGTCAGAACCTTCTTTAAGCCTGATGGGTGGTGTTACTACAACATTTATTGGCCAATTTGATTTATCTGCCATTCAGTTAAAGTGAGAGAGAAGCTTAATTTTACAAATAAATATTATTCATGTGGGGTGATTGTTTTTCTTCATACAGGATCATGCAATGAAAGCACAATTTAGAAGACACTGCATCCATGTTTGCACATACATAACAGGGTCAAATCTGTCCAAATAACATCCTGATGTGTCTGCATAGCCAGCCTGTTACCTGTTATTCACTGTGCACCTGAAACTACCGCACAATATTCAGCTGGTGGAGTAGTCAGTTATTTCAACCACCTGTGTGTTAGGAATATACTTAATCCTAGTGCAAACCCTATGGAAAGGAAAGAAAAAGAAGCCAGACGGCCATGTCAAATCTGAAAAAGCAGTTAGGACTCTGTGTCAGCAAAGGACACTCCTGCAGGCCTGGGACTCAGGAAGCTCAAAGAAGGTTCCAATCCCTGTATCAAGTTGCCTGTCAACCCTCTGGCAACCCTGGCAGGTTTCCATCGCTTTCCTGCCCCGGTCTGACCTCTGGAGCTCATGAGCGTTGGCACCCTTGAAGGGCTAGATAGGAAGAATGGCTGCCTGAGACTTCAACCAGGTTGGTACCAAAGCTTAATCTTTGTGTGAACCACCTAATTTTCTATTTGCTGAAGGTGCTTTCTCTAACCGAAGTCTTTCCTTCTATAACACCTTTTGGTTTATAGCTTTGGGTTTATTCATAGATCCCATTACAAATTTATAAACTCTTTTGTGGGAAGGGATAATTTCCCACCCTTGTCTGATGTAGATCTTTTTATTCCTCAGCTTTGGGCAGGTAGCCCTTGTGGAGTTTTCTAGTCTGAAATTATCTGCATTTGCATGTTTTCTTGAGTATTTGGAACTATGTCCATGAGAGATAGGACTGTCTTTGAGAATGCTGAATGTAGAGGAATGTGATTATGACAGAATCACAAATACCTCACCATTCTCCTAATCCCCAGGAGAAGACCACTGTCAATTTTTATCAATGAAATCTACTTTGCTCCAACCCATCCAAGATTCTCAAAATGCTGATTCAGGAAAGTCAACAATCAACTTGGGTACTTTCTCTTGGTCATAAAATAGGTGCATTTTCTTCTTCTACTTCTTTTTCCTTTTTAAAAAAGATTTTATTTAATTTTATAATTATAGAGAAGGAAAGACAGAAGAATCTTCTGCTGTTTTACTACCCAAGTGGCCACAAAGGGTGGGGCTGAGCCGATCTGAAGCCAGAGGCTAGGAGCTTCCTCCGGGTCTCCCATGTGGGTGCAGGGTCCTAAGGCTTTGAGCTGTCCTTGACTGCTTTCCCAGGCCACAAGTAGGGAGCTGGATGGGAAGTGGAACAGCCAGGGTACAAGCCAGCACCCACATGGGATCCCAGTGGGTGCAAGGTGAGGACTTTAGCCGCTAGGCTAACACACTGGGCCCTCCTTTTTCTTTCTGAGAGTCTTCTCCTTCCCTCGAAGTTTGTGTCTGGTCTGTGCCCGATGCCCTTTGGGTTTAAGTAGGCTCTGTTAGCAATTGATGTTGTTCATTGAGGGCTAAGAACAGAAAAGATAGCAGGAAAAGCCAGAGCCAATTGCCTCTTTTATGTTTGTGCTAAGAAACTTGAAATTGTTTTCATTTTTTTTCATTTTTTTTCTTTTATTGTATTGTTGTTGACAATCTTTACATAATTGCGGTTAAAAAAAAGGTTCAGGGGGTATAGGGATGTGGGTAATTTTTTTTTTCATTTTGAATTTTATGATACAATTCCATATGGTCTTGGATTTCTTTACCCCCTCCGCAAACTTCCATCTCCTCATTGATTTTCCCCATATTATTAAAATAGTATTGTCCTTCATAAGCAGTCATAAGTCCTTCAGTCCGTTATTTAAGCGTGTCCTGACATTGCTGGTACAGACAATGCCAGACAGTCCAGAATTCTATTGTCAAAATATATCCAACAGTTTCATTAGGAGTCCATCTTTGCTTTGGAAGCAGAGATGCATACTGTATAGCATCTTCACATCTGAATATGACAGTCTCTATTACACCATCGCTGTACATTCCCTTAAATGAGAATCCATTAAACAACATGCTGCTGAATAATGTATTGACGCAGAAATGAAAAAGAAAACACAAAAGCTTCTTGGGTAAAATGATGCTACTGTGTGATCTACAAATCAGTGAAAAATTTGATAAGAGAAAAGAAACTATTGGAGAAATGAAAATAAAAACAACAATATCAAAGCTCATGGGTTGCAGCAAAAACAGTATGGAAGGAGTTATTGATCGTACAATTTGCATGAAGGCTGCTTTATATCAGAGAGAACATATGATCCATATGATCTTTGTCCTTTTGGGATTGACGTATTTCATTGAGCATAATGGTTTCTAGTTGGGAGCATCTAATTACCAATGGTAGAATTTTATTCTTTTTAATGGCTGAGTAGTATTCCATGGAGTAGATATACCACAATTTCTTTTTTTTTTTTTTATTATTAATTATTGTGCATTATGTGACAGTTTCATAGGCTCTGGGAATCCTCCCACCCCTCTCTCTCCCCTCCCCCCTGGTGGATTCCTCCACCTTGATGCAGTATTACAGTTCAAATTCAATCAAGATTCTTTTCTTGCAAACATATACCAAGCATAGAGTCCAGCTACTTATTTTCCAGATGGGTTGAACAGTTTCTTGGGGAGACCATTTCTGGTCCGAAGTTAGAGCTGGTAGAATATCATCCCAGTCAATTAAGAGTCCCAATCTAACATCAACAGCAATTTGCAAAATTACGGAATTGACATGGATTTGAGTAACCAGTATGTTAAAAAACAAACAAACAAACAATAAAAAAAACCATGTCCTAACCACAACCTATGATTAGCTCATTGACATTTCAATTTTAGTTTATATACAGGACCGACTACTATATACCTTAAAATGGCTATAAGGTACCATTCAGCTGTGTTGTGTCTATTTCATTTTAGTATTTAGCCATTTGTTGTGTTGAAGTATAAATTTGCTGATCTTGGCAGATTTTAGGATAATCTAGACTGGCTTTATACCACAATTTCTTTAACCACTCCTCTTTGGACGGGCATCTGGGTTGAGAAACTTGAAAAATTAAAGCAACTATCAGAGCAAGAAAAATTTAAAAAATTACTTGTCTTTGAAAAAAAATTTAAAATTCTAACTAATGTATAATTGTATGTATTTATGGGTTATGGTGGGATATTTTGATATATGTATGTAATGTGATGATCAAGGCAATTGGTTTATTTCTCATCTCAACTATTTGTCATTTCTTTGTGTTGGGAACAACCTCTCTTCTGTGGTGGAAATTTGGCTTCATGGTTAAGAAACCTGAGTCCTCCGTAGGAGTACCTGGTTGAGTCTTGAATCCACTCCTGACTCTAGCTTCTTCCTGATGGGCAACCTGGAAAGTATCAGGTGATGACTCAAATAGTTGAATCCCTAACACCGGCCTGAGAGACCTGAGTTGAATTCTTGCTTCCTGGCTTTGGCACAACCCAACTCATCTGTCGTAGATATTTGGGAAATGAATCAACAGATGAGAGTTCTATCTGCCCACCTGTGTCTCAAAACAGAAGACCTGTTTCTTTTAGTTACTTTGAGATATAGTATTGCTTGTCCATTATAGTCATTCTACAATGCTATAGAATGCTAGAATTTACCCTTCCCTTCTAAGTGTATTCGGGTCCCTATTGTTGGTCCTTAGTCCTCTCTTTCTCAACCCTCCCCATTTTTTTCTAGCTTCTGGTGACCACCTTTTCGCTCTCTGGTTCTGTGGAATCAACTTTTTCAGCCTTTACATCTAAACAAATTCACACATAGTTCATTATACTGTGTGCTTTTCATGTCCTTTTTGGAGACCTCTTGCATACTTAAGTTTCAAAGGTTTTACAAGGCAAAATAAATGTATTTTGTTGCCACTTTCCTTGAACTTTTTAAAGTACTCCCATACTAGCTTAGCTTATTTTGTTGACAATATCATTCTCAGGCTCATTCACATTGCCACAAAAAAGACAGGATTTCATTCTCTTAATAGCTGAGTAAAATCCCATTTTGTGTGTTTGTGTTTGTGTGTGTGTGTATGTGTGTACATATGTGTGTGAATGCTCTTCATTCAGTCACCTGTTGATGAATAATTAGGTTGCTTCTGTATCTTGGCTACTCCGAATAGTGCTGTAAGGAACATGGGAGACAGGTGTCTCTTTGCCACAGTAATTTCCTTTTCTTTGATTATATGTCCAAGTGGGCTTGTTGAACCATATGGAATTTCTAGTTTTAGTTTCTTGAGGAACTTCCATATGATTTTCCCTAATGGTTACACTAATTAACACTCCAAGCAACAGAGTATGAGACTTTCCTTTCTCTGCATCCTTGCCAGCCCTTGTTAATTTTCATCTTTTATATAATATCCACTCTAACTGGGGTAAGATGATATCTCATCCTGCTTTTTTCAAGAGCTTATTTGTTTATTGGCAAGTCGATTGCAGAGAGAGGGAGAGGGTAAGAGAGAAGGAGAGTGAGAGAAAGAGACAGGGAGAGACCTATTCACTAATTCACCCCTCAGATGGCAAGAATGATCAGCAC